>NC_134352.1:35338665-36003899 GCF_964195595.1 Calonectris borealis
CTAACAGTGACCAGTGCCAGGAGTGAGCATGAGGAAATTCAGAGTAGCAATTAATACACTGATGTGGGGAGAAATTCTTTCTAAACCTTGTTAAACTTCACTTATACTTTGACAGAAACAGATTAAGATCTTTAAAATTTTCTTCTGCCTGAAAACTGCTGATGTTTTTATTTGTCATTTGAATGGCTAGTCCTTCCTTCCCACCTACCTAAGTCTATGGCATCTGCATCAACAAGTGTGTCATTACTTCTTAACTTAATTGATTGTCCCGTTCTAGTAGAAAGGTAGACTGTAGCTCCCTACTTTCTCTCTTCCACTGCCTTCCTGCATTTTGCACACATCTACTAAGCCCCTTTCTATTTGACCTCTCTAAAGAACTACAACCTTTTAAGCCTCTCATTTCCCCACTTCTAAGTACTTTTATTCCTCTAAAACCCGAAACCTTTGTCTACTACTGGTTTTTTTTTTACGCAGACTGTATGTATAGAACTGCCTGTATAATTTCAAATGGAGATGAGTGACTGATTGAATATTATTATAACAATTTACTGTTTTTATCCTTTTTTTTAACTGCTGCTGCACCATGATAGGGCTTTTCATTAAGCTATGTTAACATAACTTACATCTTTTTTTCTTTGAATCATTCATGTTTACTTAGAAGTACCATGTACATGCTATCTTTTCCAGTGAATTTTCATCAACATTAAATTTCCTTAGCTCTCCCAGGGACCATTCATTCAGGTCACCCTGAACTTACCCTAGAAAAAAAATTCAAAAATATTTTTAAGAATAAGAAGAAAAATGTTTGGATTTTACCCTATATAAAGACATGGAGCTGCATCTTTTTACAAATCTTTGGTGTAATGATTTTCAGAGGTCAGTGATAAACTCTTTGAAGGGATGCAGGTGAGTCACTATCTAAGCATTTAAAGACTTCAAGAGCACGTACAAAAATACGCCAAGAACAAAGAACACTTGACCACAATATTTAGCATTGTTCAGCAATACAATAAATTATACAGCAACTTATCCTGCCAACATATCTTAAAAAGCTACACAAAGGACCTACAACTAATATCTGTAATGCAATCTGTAGTTCTAAGATAAGTTCTAAGACTGAAAGCGAGGGAAAAACAAGTGCATTACTACAAACCTGTGTTTTCAGCTCCCACTACTTATAAGATTATAATGGATTTGACTGCCTTTGGTATTAGTAATTTCCCCAACAAATCTGTGGGTGGAACAAAAATGTGGAAATGAAAACTGAAAGGGTATTGTGTGTTCAAAATATCCACCTCCACTCACACACAGTAGATTTGATTCAAGCTGTCATCTTTCCATGCCTCAGTTTTCCCATTTGTAAAATGGTTCAAGTCAGAATACGCTCTTTTACCACTATTGAACTTCTTCTCCCACCTTATTTCCTTTGTGTTCCCACAGTCATTTCCTCTCCTGAAGATGAAAGGAGAGAAATCATTATTAAAACTGCTTAAGAGCAAGCTTACTTGATTCCCTCCCAGTGGCTGCGCTCCTAGGTGCTATCACTCCAAAGGCTGTACACAGGCTGGGACACGAGTCCCCCCTGCAGCCATCCTCAGCGATGCAGTAAAGGTCTGTCTTCCCTGACTGGTCACCCAGGATCTTATCCTCTGATGCCTACTAAACATCATAAGCATCACAATTACGTACCATACCTCCCCAAGTATTTGAATATGAATTAATGTTGAATGAGTAAGAGAGGGTATTGGTGACATACGATAGAAGCAGTGTGATCTTCCTTTCGCATAACCTTAACTTCCTGAACATATAAACTCTTTAAACTCATAAAATAACATGAAAAAATGTTTAATGAGTGGATAAATAATGTATTATGCTGCTGGCATATGGGAGACATTTAGTTTGTCATAACAGAGGAGGGTATAAAAATTTCCATTCAAACAATTGGACTTCTTCCTCCCTGAACTACACAGTTTTAAGCAGTTATTTTACTCTACTTTGTCAAATACCTTTATGGCACCTACCATTAAAAGCTTGGAGCAAAATTCTGCTTAGATTTCTAACCACCTTAAATAGCATCCTAGAATTAATTAGTATCCATCTTCCTGGCATAAATTTGGTAGTAGAAAGGAATGAAAAATTCTTGCATTGCAGGAACACGTAGCACACATGAATCTCTTTGGCAGTGCCTGCTCAGGTTCCCAGTCTTGTTAAAATGCATGTTAGAACTGTTCATGAGTGCTAGATCTCAAATCTAACTCAATTTGACTTAACTTCTATAAGGTCGGCATACAAGACTTGGCAAGTTTAAGCTGCTGAGGTGCTACATGTAAGGAGTCCACTGATGAATACAATGCAAAGAAAGTATCATTGAGATATGACTGGGATCAAGTAACATCAGGCAGTAACCGTGAAAAACTCCTTAAGAAACACTCAAGCTACTAGTTACACTTTACAGGCAAATCATGATAGTTTGGAACATGAGAGGTCATAAAATTGTTTGAACTGCCACAGTCAAAAACCAGTAAAATAAGTCTACACAAACATGTCAGCATCACTTGGAATGCAAAATGTCATCCTATTAATTTCCGTTAGTTCTGGATTATTGTTTACCAGTATAACCTTACTTTGGAATACTAGGATTTTCTTGTTTTCCTTTTTTTCAGAAAACTGTGTCATAATCATCCAGATATACAACAGTTGATCAATATTTAAATCAGTTATTTGACACATTTTTTATCTGACAAAATAAAAATCAAATCATTTCGGACTGCGGGGTGTTGCTGCCAAGGGCTGGGGGACGTGTTGTGGGTGCAGAGGAAGAGCAGCTTGGAATCCCATAGGATTTATTATGGGATGTTGGGGGAGGAACCAAATGGGAAAAGGGAGTTGAGGTGATCCAGGGAGGACCAGGAGTGGGAAAATGAGGGGCAAGGGGGCAAAAAGGGCTGGTGGCAGGTAAGTTGTTGTCAGGTGGGTACGCTCGTCAGCCATGCCCTGCGCCCGGCCAGCGCAGCCTGTCACGGCTGCTCACAAGTCCTTCCTCAGTCTGTCACTTTTGGCTCTGTGTGCGCACGCGCGTGTGTGTTTGTGTGTGTGTGCGTATTTGTGTGTGTGCGTGTTTATGTGTGTGTGTGCGTGTGTGTGCACGTGTGTACGCGGGCACATGTAACGGTCTGTCCCAGCAGCTGGCGTGGGGCTGCAGCCTCATGGGTTGTATGTCCCGGTGCCAGCAACTGGGGAGACTGGGATCCAGGGGTAGCTGCTGGGCAGGCTGAGGGTCTGAGCAGGCTGCCAGAAGGACCCACCTCGTTCACTCGTGGACCTCCATCCTGCTCTGCCAAGAGATGAGCAGGATGATGCTCTCGGTGCTGCCTGTGTTCGTGTGAGTGCTCTGGGTGTCTGTCTATGATCCGTGTGTCCGGACACGTGTATAGGTACATACGTGGTGTGTACGTGTGCTCTGTGTGCGTCTGCCTGCTGGGAACGCGTCTCCAGGCTCGCTGCTGGTTGGACCCAGGGACGTGGAGCTGAGCAGCTTCGCCTCTCCCAGGCTCTTGGATCCGGCAGGATATATTTGCTCACATACTTTCTTTTCGACACTTTTTTTTAACTTCTGTCACTTCACCAAGCAATTGCTAAACAGTAAGTACGAACAGTACTTATTAAGTACTATTTCTGTATCAGAAATAGTGTGGCCAGCAGGAGCAGGGAGGTGATCGTGCCCCTGTACTCGGCACTGGTGAGGCCGCACCTCAAATACTGTGTTCAGTTTTGGGCCCCTCACTACAAGAAGGACATTGAGGTGCTGGAGCGTGTCCAGAGGAGGACAACGAAGCTGGTGAAGGGCCTGGAGCACAAGTCTTATGAGGAGCGGCTGAGGGAACTGGGACTGTTTAGTGTGGAGAAGAGGAGGCTGAGGGGAGACCTCATCGCGCTCTACAGCTATCTGAAGGGAGGTTGTAGCGAGGTGGGTGTTGGTCTCTTCTGCCAAGTAACTAGCGATAGGACGAGAGGAAATGGCCTCAAGTTGCGCCAAGGGAGGTTTAGATTGGACATCAGGAGAAATTTCTTTACTGAAAGAGTGGTCAGGCCTTGGAACAGGCTGCCCAGGGAAGTGGTGGAGTCACCATCCCTGGAAGTATTTAAAAGACATGTAGATGAGGCGCTTAGGGACATGGTTTAGTGGGCATGGTGTGTTGGGTTGACGGTTGGACTCAATGATCTTAGAGGTCTTTTCCAACCTTAATGATTCTATGATTTTATAATTCTATGAACAGTTCCGAGCTACATCTTGGAAATGATAGATGGTTTCCCATAAGAAAAACTCAGGAAAAAAAAATTCTAAAATAATATATTATAATAAGACAGACAAAAACTAAGATTTTTCCAAACACTGAAAGAAGTAGGCAAGGTGAAAAAAACAAAAGCATGATAAATAATTGGCATAAATGATTGGTAACTTCCACTCAATTTTGATAATGAGGGTTTATAGAGCATGAAAGAAAAAAAAAGAAAAATAATTTAATGGACTGACTGTCATAACGCAAGGAGAATTAAAAGAAAAGGACTGAAAATTAATTGTATGCGTAGAATGTGGTTAACTGGCTTGAGCTTCTGGAAATATAGACATCTCCTCTGTGGGCAGTGTTGGGCTGCTGGCCAACCCACTTCCTTAGGCTTCTTTATATAGTGGATGTATACTCCAAAGGACATCCATTTCAGAAGCTAATGAATGGAATACAAAGATGTGGAAGTTATTTTATCTTCAAGAAACATGATTAAGTAACCAAACAAAAAAATATCACTTTGAAAAGGAAAAATGAGAAACAGAAATCACTTAGATACACCCCTGAAGGGTAAAGCAGTTCCTCATCCCTGTATTCTGGCTATGTCATGTGGAGAACTATCTCCAGAAGTTTAACATTTGAGACAACTTCTTGCAGGTAGTTCTAGAGAGCAAAGTGATGAACTGAAGAAGGAACTGAATCATGCAAAATGGACTTAGTTCAAGCAGAGGTGTCAGGAAGGAAGTATCAGAACAGGTTCCTAGCTCTTGGAGAAATGAAATAGGAGGATTTCTGGTGAGAGACACTGTGTGAGCTCTGTCCTGAGCTACTTGGCTGCAATCTGCATGCAAGGTTTGGAACCAAAATTAGTACTCTGTGGTCTGGACTGAACAGCTACTGAGCATTCAAGCTGTCCTCTTCACACTTCAGCAGCGCCACAGTGCTACCCTGCACTGTCTACTATAAAATTCCTTAGAGACTGAGACATGCAGACATGACTAAAACTAGAAACATAACTCAAAAAAGTCAGGAAGAGTAGAATTTTGCTTTGAAGGTACATTGGACTGCACAAAAAACCTGTTTGTTTGTTTGCTTATTTATTTACATTTCCAGAATTGTTGCAATATGTTAATCTATATTCTCAAGTTATTCTTGATGTAACTGCCTACAACCACAGCAGTTTAAGATAACAAACTCCATCTCCCCTTTGAATAATTTCTTCCTCCTGATGCATGTACATACACACTTCAGTTTTCAAATGCTGGGCAAAAAAAGGAATGAGTCAGACGTTAAGTGCTCTGGATGATATGTGATAATTAAAGTCCATAATTATAAGGTCTTTGCATTTAATCTCACTTTGTCACATGAAGACTTTGGCAATGGTTTCTAGAGCCTGTGGGGCTTCGCTGGTCTCGACTGGACTGATAGAGGCACAGGATGAAAGGCAGTCTCTTGGATACTAAGACACTCAGAACTTTAAAGATAAACCAGCACCTTAAAACTAGACATGGAAACTCACAAACTCAGGGCAGGGAGCAGGTGCTGAATGCCCTTCCTCCAGCTACTAAAAAAGCATAGCATCTTGCAAAAATTTCCATTTCTGAACGGACATGAGATACACCCTCCACCTCACTCCTAAGTAAATACATTGCTAACAGAGTATTAAAAATTGAAGTCCTTTGAAGAAGCTATCCAAAAGCTATCTTGCATGTCAGTCTTCAAACTGAGAATCTTAGAAATACTCAAATATTAGAAATAACAGAGTCATTCCAGAGGTACTGTCAGTACCACCGGGTCAATAAAAACAAGGCAGTGTTGTGTTAGGGCAGTGCAATATTGAAGACACACACGGACACATCAAAAGCATGGTCAGAACAAGAAAGGCCCCTGAAACAGATTTTTCCACCACCACATCAGGCTGCCAGCAAACGGGTTTCATTTCTGAGTGTCTTAATCATAGGATTTATCTGGCAGCCTTTCAGAAGTGTTGCTGCAATTACCTTTTTTTCTTGTAAGCTAGGATTAGTATAATACAAAATACAGGTAAGTTGCCACATGACAATACAGTATTTGTTAGGACTTCATCCAGATTTCTGGGAAAAGAAAGACAGTATTACTTAAACACTGATTTGGATGAACACCTGTAATAATTATAAAGGAAACAATAAACACACAGTAGTAGAATACAAATATTAGCTGTGCCTCTATTTGTTATGGAACAGGAAGGAAAAAAGAAAGAAGCAGAGAATATAAAAGAAGAAACAAAGGAAGGAAAAGAAGGAAAGAAGAATCAGGCCGTGTGCTGACTGGGAAAATGTGACATGGGATCATGATGCAGAAACAACATTTTTAGACACTAACAATGACTGTATCAAGGAGCAAGTAGGTAGGTGGTATAAAAGAGGAGAAATAACCCTCATTATGGTTCAAGCAGCGCACCCACAAGACCCATTCAAAAATTTTAGCACTGAAGAACTGCATTGCAACTGTGACTATAGCTTGCCTTGCAGAAACAAAAAGTATGCAAAACCACCAAATCCACCAGACCTAAGCTCACCAGAAAAAAAAAACCAAAATGAGGAAGCTGGTCAACAACAAAGCTGGAGAGGAGACAAAAAAAAATTAGGTTCTTACAGGTGCTAAAAAATATCATTTTGGAGAGACATTATACCACCGATCAAGAATGACTGGAGAAAGGTTGAGAGGAAGCTGGCACAACAAAACAGCAGGAATAAGGCAAGTTACTAGAAGAAAGAAGTAATACTTTCAAAAGCTGAAGTTGTGTCCAAATATATTAAATGAAAACCAAAAGAGATCATAAGCATGAGATGACTGCTCAAATAAAATATGTAGGAAAATAATAAAAAATGAGTAAGAACGTATCTGGAACAGCAAGCCTGTCAAGAGTGTAAGGCCAATGGATGATGAAGATACAAAAAGAGCACTCAGAGAAGATAAGGCCCTATCAGGCAGGCAAAATTAGTTCCTGTCATCTGCCTGCACTGTGGAAGAGGAGAAGATGTTCCTCTGATGGAGCCCTTCCTTGCAAGCCATGAATAGGAGGGATCTGCCTGAACAGTAACAAGGCAACAGGTCCAAATGGCACTCAGCCCTAAGCTCTAGAGGAACTCAAGGACGACACTGCTGAGTTATTAACTCTGATAAACAGCACCTTAAAACCAGCTTTGTGTCTGAGGACATGAACTTTGGAAACGAGATACCTATTTTTAATGATTCAAGGGGAAACCTGTGGATCTAAAGGCTTGTAAGTCTGGTGCCTGTCATCAGACAAATCATGAGAAACTATAACAAAGTATAGAATCAGTGGACATATGGGCAAATATGATTTTGGAGTGTCAGCACAGCTCCCGTACACTGGGAGTATACCAGAGTTTTCTGAAGGCATTCACAAGCAAGTAGATAAGGTTTAGTTGAAGCTATTTACATGGTTTTCTGAAACACTTTTGACAAGATCTCTTCCCTAGTTTTAAGGAAACTAAGGATCAATGAAATGAGAGGGAAGGTCCGTGTTTTGATAAATAGCTGATTTAAACACAGGAAAGAGAATAGGACTAAGTGGTCTGTTCACACACTAAAAAGAGATCCACAGTGCACTCACAAGCTGAACACTGTGAGTGCATCTGAAAAAGGATCTCATAGAACCAGAGAAGAGCAAGAATGTGTGGAACAGTGTCCACAGGAGCAAGGACTTAACTAGAGTTCTTCTTCTTGGAAAAGAGGCAAACAGGAGAGAGATCTAGTCAAGGTCTAAACGGCCACAATAGTCATAATTTCATAAAGTGGCTGCATTTTCCAGTGTTTCAAACTGGGTATCAAATGAGTACTATGGAGTATCTGGTGAAGCTGGCAAATGGCAAGTTCAAAGTAGAAAAAGGAGGCAGTTCCTCACCCACATTTACATGTGGAAGTCCCTGCTGCAGGACACTGGGGAAGCTGCGTAACCTGGGGGAAAATGGACAACTTCAAGGAAAAAAAAGCCCCTCTGGCTTGCTTAGCTATGCCCCAGCTGCAAAGTGTTGGAGGCTGGGAAAGTAGGGGCCATAAGAGCTGTGCTTGCCCTGTCCTTAGGCAGTCTTTCCTTGCTGCAGGCTGGTCAGTGGACTAAACAAACGTCTCGTCTGACCCAGAACTGCTGCTCTGTTCTGATCTTCTTAGGTGGAGGTTCGTATGGATGTTAAACTCCTTTTACCACTGCATTTACCAGCCATTCTCACAGACCCTTCTGATGCCCTCCAGTGCCAAAATGGTATGTCTGGTGATGAAAGGTACCTCTGGTAATGATATGCCATTGAGCCAACTACATCTGATATTTTCTTCAGTAAGTGTATGTATTATACATGTATAAATAAATATTAATCCAATATTCCCAAGTTTTTAAACTACCAAAACCAAATTTGGAATTTTCAGTAGTGCTTTTGCATCTTTGACAGGACACTGAAGCTCCTCCCTCCACACTTTGTAAAGAAAAAAAAAATTGTTAACGTTCTGTGGTAAATAATCTTAGCATGAATTAGAGTAATTTATTGCTTACTTTTATTGAATGTGTTACGTTTTTGTTTTGTTCACCAATGACACCCAGACTCTACTGTGTTAATGTTTTAAGAAGTGGTATGTCAGAAACCATTTAATTAAGACCTTAAACTGAATATTATTCTTTTTTTTTTTGTCTTCAAAGTGTATTTTTTACTATCAACGGCATTTTACTTGGCAATTAATGGGAGTTTGTGTGCCTTTTATTCTCCTTTACTGTTACAGATTCTCTCACCCTCCTCACAGGCCACGTGAAGTCCCAGGGCCCTTATGAAGACTTGGTCCATTTTCCTCTTACTCTGGGCAGTTTCCCATACAGTGGTATTTCTTAATCTCCTTGATGCTTTTGAGAGGCCTGCATTTTTGGACTGTGGTAGCATCCTCAATTCTTTGCTTTTTCAAAGCCAGTATTTAGCATTATCTCACATTACATTAGATGGATGCACATCACAAAATTTCTTTGCTATGAACGCTACACCTTGTCTTTTTCTTTCATTTCCATGAGGTTCTCCCTGTGTGGAATCATGTCCCCCTACAGTCTTTCCACTAGGGTGATGTACTCTTCTCTCCTAGGGCTTTTCTGTGCCCCATTTTCTTCCCATTAGCACACTCCTCCCACCCAGTTCCCTCTTCCTTCTTCTAAGAAGGGACCTCTTCTTGAACCCTGAAGTGCAAGGGCTCCACCTAATATCTGTTTTGCTCAGACCGATGCTTTGGCCTCCCTCAGTATAAGTGAGGCCAACCTGATCATCGATTCTGGGGATATAGAATTGTGGGACAGATTAAATGTGTGACCATTGCATTGCAATAATATGGACAAAGACGAAAGAGGAACTGACATCCGGCAGGCTGTGGGCCTTGCAGATGTAGCCAATACATATCTAGCCATACATATAGAATGCTGTTTGATTTAAAATAGCTAATCATAATACAATCCCATCATCACCAACTGTATCATGAGTATGGGATTTCACAAGCTGCTTTCCTCCTCTTTCCTCTTATTGCTTATTTATACAGGAAACTGACAGAAATAACCATTTCCAAGTCTAAATTGCTTCCAAACACCTTACCATATGACATTCTATGCAGGTGTTGATCATGCAGTGTTTATGTCTTCTTATGCAAAATGTACAGTGGAGAATTTTCTTTGCATATCATCTGCTGTTCTAGTGCTGTTTGCTTTCAATTCTGAATCAAAGTCTTTTAACCTGACTTGTTGTCTTTATCACCCACTGTTTTTCAAGTCCTTGCTCCCTGACAAAAGTAAAAATTTCACCATGGTTTAATCTTTTATTTTCCAGTTCACTCACAGATTTTTGTTTATTCTTTACTCTGAAAATTTGCTGAATCCTGTCTTTTTTAATGTTATTCTTGGGATTTTTGGAGTCCATCAAGGAATTTCTCAAACAATTTTGAAGTACATGACTTTTGTTCTTTTTCTAGAACAGTATTAGAACAGGAAAGGATCAATGTACCCATCTTTTCAATCTCCTGAAGCGTCCTCAGCTCTTTCACGCATGTATACATCCCTAAAACTGAAATACGTCTTCCTCTAAGTAACTGTTAAGAAAAAGCAAGCTTTGTTTTATAACTCCAGTCCTTTTCTGTTGGATTGTGTCACCAAGTTTGTTGTTAATTTAAATAAAACAGTAGATATGTGGTGAGCTAGAAAACGGATGTTGGCACTCAGAGTTTGCTAGACAGAGGAGAAAAATATACAAAACTGCAGATCATTAGGAAAAAATATTTGGAACCAAGAAGTACCAACCAAAACATTTTCGAAATAAAGAGGTGCCATTGCTTGAGAGCACTAACTTAAGTGAATGTTTGCTTGATGATTTTTAGCAACTAAATAAGGAAAAATTGTTTTGGCAACTGTTGCCCAACTCTCTTGCTATTCTGTGAGCTACTACCTTCGAGTATAAAGACAATAAAAATACACGATGAAAAATTGTTGGTGGATCCCCTTCCAATTTCTTACTACGGAAGCAGAGGGATTTTACTTATGTCTAAGGTTTCTTTTTCACAGCCTCAGAGCTAACCTCCCATGCTTTAATGGATTATCCAGACACTTATGCTCCACTAAGAGAGGGGAGGCAGAACGATTGCATTTAAATTAAAGGACTAACCGAGTGTACTTTTGGAGAAAGAGTACAATTTAAGAGAATAGGGGCTTAGAGTTGCAACACAGGACACAGAAAAAAAGACTTATTACCGACATTAGATCTATTATGTGAGGAGAAAATGATTTTTACAGCACGCTCGGAAGAGATCTGGAAGGCTGGAAGGCGAAAACAGCGCTCAAACGACCACTACTTTTGCTCTCCTCGTTTATTCCTCCTTCAAGGCACCCGTGGGCAAACATTCCTGTGCACCCCCGGCATTTACTGGTCCACGCTTCCCCGCAGGCACACATCTCATCTTTGCTCTTCCTCGTCCCAGCCGTACATCCGGACCCTTTACACCCGGACGACGTCAAGGAGCAGCTAGGTGGCGTACGGCAAAGATCAAGATGAGGCGGCTCAAAGCGGGACCTGGGGTTTTGCAGGCTTGTGAGCAGGCGAGGGGCCGGCGGGCGGGACAGAGCCAGCACCAGCGACGGTGGCCCGCGGGCGGCCCCGGGCTGCCCGGGCCTCGGAGCCCTGCGGCCGCCTAGCCTCCATCCCGCGGACCGCACCCCGCCCACGAAGCGCTTCAGGCAGCGGCCGGGGGCGAGGCGGAGAGCGGGCAGCCACCTCGCCTGCCATGTGCGGCGGGCCGCTCCTCCCGCCGCGACGCTGCGAGCGGCCGGGGGCTGCCGGGCTCCCGCCGCGGGGGGGGGGGGGGTGTCGGAGCAGGGCAGGAAGGCGCGCCAGCATCCTCCCAGCCCGCGGAGCCGGCGCGGCCGCGCATCCCCCGCCGCCGGCGCTCCTCTCGCGAGATGTGGCGGCGGCTGGCGGGCTAACAGGCTTTGACAGGCGGGCGAGCGCCGGGCCGCCGCGCCCCCCGCCCCGGGCCGGACGCTGCCCCCTCCCCGGGCCGCCGCGGGGCGGATGCGGCGGCGGCCATAGTTTGGGTCGGGAGGAGCCGCCGCCGCCCTCCCTGCGTGGCCGCCGGCGAGCCGCTCCCGCCGCCGCAGCCGGGAGCGGGCGGAGCCTGGGGAGCAGGCGGCGCCGGCGGCCCCCCGCATCTCGCCTCCGCCCTAGCGGGGAAGCGAGCGGGCGCGGCGAGGCGGCGCTGGCCGGTTCGCCTCCAAATTCCTGCCTCTGCCGAGCGGCGATCAGGTGGAGCGGCCGGAGGGCGGGGGCGGGGAGGCGGAGGGCACTGGGGGCCGTTTCCTTGCCGGCTCCGCCGCCCCACGCCGGCCGCGGGCCCCGCGCCGCTCCCTCCAGCTGAAGCCCCGGTGGGCTCGCCCAGCGCGGCCGCCCCTCCCCGCGCGGCGCTGTCAGAGCGGCGGGCGGCGCCGTCGCGTAGCGGGCGCGCTCGGGGGAAGGCGAGCGGGGGCAGGAGGGCGGCGCGGGCGGAGGGAGAGAGCGGCGGTGCGGAGCGAGAGGGCGGCGGCGCCGGCGGGGCCGGGTCCCGCTGAGGGGGCGCGCGGCGGGGGCGGGCGGGGGTGGGGGCGGTGGCCGCACCGGCGGCATCATCACCTGGCGCTGCAGCGGGGGGGCGGGGCGGGGCGCGCGCGGCGCCTGGCGTTGTCTGCGGCGCGCTGCAGCCCCGGGCGCTGGTTGGCGGTTTAAAGCAGCGGCGCCGCCGCCGCGAGGGGCGTTCAGAGCAGCCGGGGCCGCCGCCGCGCGCAGTGATCGCTCGGCGAGGGGCAGGCATGGAGGGCAAGCAGCAGCAGCTGCCGCCGCCCGGCCCCGCCGCGCCGGGGGCCGCGGGCGAGGAGCGGCGCTCGGAGGAGAGCAAGGATGCGGCGGGCGGTGGTGCGCTGGCCAGACCGCTGGGTCCCACGCCGAGCCAAAGCCGCTTCCAGGTGGACCTGGTGGCCGAGGGCGCCGGCCGCCCGGCCGAGGAGGCCCGCAAGGCGAGCGGGGAAGGCGGCGCGGCGGGGAAGGGCAGCGAGGAGGCCAAGGGCAGGTTTCGGGTGAACTTCGTGGACCCGTCGGCTGGCGACGAGAGCCCCGGCGAGCCGGGGGGCGGCAGCTCGGAGGGCGGCAATGTCAGCTTCCAGAACGGCGGTGACACGGTGCTGAGCGAGGGCAGCCTCCACTCCGGCGGGCACCACCACTACTACTACGACACCCACACCAACACCTACTACCTGCGCACCTTCGGCCACAACACCATGGACGCCGTGCCCCGCATCGACCACTACCGCCACACGGCCGCCGAGCTGGGCGAGAAGCTCATCCGGCCCAGCCTGGCCGAGCTGCACGATGAGCTGGACAAGGTGAGCGGCCGCCGCGTATCGCCCCCCCTCCCCCCCGCCCAGCTCCCCGGCCGTCCCCGGGCCGCCTCTGCGCCGCGCGGGGAGCGGCCCCGGCCCCCGCCTTGAGCCCCCGCCGGGGCCGGCCTCGGGGCGTGCGGTGCTCGGTGCGTGGCGGCAGCGGCGGCAGGAAAAAGCTGAAAGCTCGGCGAGCCTCGAGGAGGCGCAAAGAGCGCGAATGCATCGGGTCGCTTGCGTCGTCCTTTTTTTTTGCTTCATGACGCAGTGGGGTTTCCCCCCCATATTTCTGCGAGATGGTCCCCATGGCGAGAGGTGGTTACAGCAGTAGGTCTGCGAGGCGGGTGTTTTCTCCATAACCGAGAGAGGATCTCTTACAGGCGCAGCGGTTTTCCACTCCTGGTCCATATCGCCTTCTACAGATAGGGAATTCGGGGTCTGCGAGAGGTATTAGTCTGGGAAGGGGGATGAAAACGTTTGGAAGAAGTGCTGAAGAAAAAAGTAAAGAAGGATGCACTCGCTTTTAGTAGTGAGGAGAGGTTTGCCTCCGAACCAGCTGAAAACGCATGCCTCTCCTTGCGCACACAGTGCCGGACCAAACCGGCTTCTGGATGCTGAAGGCTGCACGGATACAGCCGAGACTCCTTCTCCTTAAGGAACCTTTTCAGTCGTGCCGAGTAGCCCTGCCTGTGAGGGCGTCATGATCAAGGCTTCAAAAATTTTGAAGCTTGCGTGTCAAGCTTTTTCTATTTTGGACTAGCCAGTATGTTATTGGAGACGAGTTACAGTGAAAGCTTATTTGCATTGTAGGCTGTCTTTATTAAAAGGAAAGCTGTAGCTGAACCTGGAGTTAATTTGATGTATTTTTTAGATCATGATTAAACTATCAAACTATCATGACTAAACTAAAGCCAGATCAAATTATTGCAATGCTGTTTTCTTGCAGTGTGAAAATTGCCTCTCCGTATTTGGCTGTGCTCTAAGAAGTCCATGTTCTAGTGGGTTTTTCTGCTGGGTTTAGGGAAATAAAGGATCATGTGCGCCACATCCTTATGAAGTGAAGAATATTCTGTTTCCAGACCTTTTTTCATCCCACCTTTCACTCCTTATTGGTGGAGTTCTATGAGAAAATGTATGTTCTTTTGAGACTGTCCTGGTTCACACCATTTTTAGGCAGCTCGGTGTGTCTGCACCGATCTGTGGGGTTTTTGGGGCGGGTATGGTGATTCTTTAAGTGTGTTTTTTGAAACGGACTCTTCATCTGTTCTGACAGAAATAGCTGTTTTGTGTGCTATAGAGATACTTCCTTGCAACATGTAACATTAGATATCAAAATAATTACTAACCGTAACAGCAAATTACTCTTGCATTTCAGGTTAGATTATGTTCTGTAGTCTGATTCTGAGTTAGTATGGAATGGAAGTTGGCAATTACTGTCTTGTGCATGGAGTTAGATATGCTGTAAATAAACCACGTAATATATGTGAAAACACACTGACTTTCTTTTTGTTCCCCCCTTCTCTCCCCGCCCCGATTTCTGACTCCTGGTCCATGATGGGATGACCAGGTTGTTAGATACTCTCTTCTGTAAGCACAGCATTACACAACATTACTTGAATTTCTAAGCTTGGCAGATAGGGTTTTGGTGTGTTTATATCGCAGCAGTCAAGAAAGCTCTTTATGACACAATTAAGACATTTCAGTGCAGAATTTAACTTATTCTGGAACTATAGTTTCTAAAGGTGTAACTTCTTCATATTTCTTCATATTTCATTTCTTCAAACTGCGTGGCAAGCAGTTTTCTTGGTAGGTTGTGGCATAGAGGAGCTGTAGACGACCTAATTACAGGATCGTTATCAGAACAGTTTCATTGTAAGCATTAATTAACTCAAATTATTCATTTCTAAAATGTCATGGATTTGTTCTGCAGTGTTTTTTTTTTTTTAAAAAGTGATGTCCTGTCTGCTGTGCCTCTCTGCGCGCCCCCCCCCCCCAAAAAAAAAAAGATGGGAGATGGAATATGCAGTTTCAGTTACATTTGATATTATACTTAAGTATTCATTTTAAAAACTGTCATGGTATAAAGTTCAGAAGTTAAGTTGAAGTTCTACGTAGTAACTCAGCTGTTCTGTTGCAGGATGTTTCATTTGCAAAGCAATTGACGTGTTAGCAAGCATTTAGCCTTATATGAAGAAGGGAAGCAATTGTTTTCACTTCAGACTTAGCAAAACAGTTTGCAAGATAAAGTTGAGAACACAAAAGATTTTAATAAGGGTGTGTTATGGATACTAATAACATTGATACCCACATTTTTCCCAGTCTCTGGAATATAAAATATACCACATCTGTGATTATGTACTTGATTTATGGCCGCAGAGTGCTGATAACTTTTAAATCATGATGGCACCGTACTTTTATATGAAAGATGTTCACAAAGCTGTTGTGCTTTTTTCACTGTGTTTCAGGGAGCTTATTGTGTCCATTCCCAAAGTGACTTCAGTTCCTGCTGACTAACAGTAGTGGTCTCTAGTGTGGAATAATACTATGCATTAAAGAAGCTATTTCACTGGCTTTTAAGAACTTGAAAAATTAAACTTGCTCTTTAGCTGTGGTTTTTGTACTAACTTAACTTATACAGCATGTATGTCAAATACTTAGTAGAGCAGCTGGTCTAAACATCCTAGTACTATTACATAAAACTTGCACTACATAAAGACCTATTGTTATGCCCCTGCTTCTTGACCCAGTGCATCAAGGTTGGCAGTTATTTTGTATTAAGACTGATCGAAAAATGTGTGTGAACAGCAATGTGGTTCACTGCTTTGAATGTTGCAATTTCATGTTGCGGTTAAAGTTTGTGCTATTCTTTTTTCCTTTTAAAAGGTAAATAAATGTCATGAGGCAGTGTTGCAGTAATGTTGATGCTAGTACCAATTATAGAACAGATTTTGTTTTTTCCTTAGTTTTGTTTACAAGCTTCATATGTCTAACTCTTCTACTGATTCTGTTCTCACAGAAAAGCACTGTTGGAGGAAGATGCACTGTTTGAGGAAGATGCATGTACACGTACAGAAGGGGTACCTTTTGACAAGGGTTTGTCTTGCTGTCCTGGTAGACAGGTGTCTAACCATCTCAGGTTTCGTGTGGTGGTTCCAACAGTGGCTTTCCTAGTAGAAAAGAAAGGGTTTGTTCTTGAAACCGGTTGTGGAAACGCAGCTGGGTGATGCTGCAGTACCCTGAAGTGAATGAATTGCATACTACTGATGTTAGTCTATCATGTTAAATTTCAAGTGAGGGGTCTTGTCTTCATATATCATTGGCTATCTGCAGCCAAGGTGATCCATCTCTTGCTTACCCAATTGGTGTGCATTAATCTTACTCTGCTTTAGAGATATGATAGAGGGAATTTGGTGAGGCTGTTACAGTTGCTAATCTCATAGATAAGGTGATGCTTTGCAGGAGTATTAGTCTCCAGAGATGCAGAGGTGAGAGTATGGTTATTAACAAAGAAGTGGGAGGGAAACAGCGTACCATGATACATAGATTTTTGTTGCAGTGGTGTCCCCTGCCCTCTTGAGGGGATCTGCCTTCAGACGGTAGGAAGATTAAAAGTGTCCTAGCTTTTCTTAATTTTTTTTTTCCTGTCTTACACTTTAGGAATATCTGTTTTGCCTTACAGCTTTACATCTGTAAGTAAAGCTATAGACTGGAGAACACATTCCATCTGCCTTTGTCTTCCTCAAGGTAAAAATTACCACAGTCTAGAAGGTGAATATACGTGAATACTTTTAAAGTATTCAGGATTGGACTGTGTTTTAGTAATCCACTACTATGCATTAAGTTATAATTTTTCTGTATAGCATTGCCTTAATTGGGGAGCTTATTTTTTTTGGAAGAATAAATCTCACAGTACATGAGTGATTCTGATTTGATATGTCTTTCGTGCAGTCATTTACAGCTGTGGTAAGTAGATGTTACATGAACCAAGCCCTCTACTGGTAGCTTTGTTCTGTTGTTTGTTAAATACTGACTGAGAGTACTAGTTAGTTCCCTTGACAGCCTAGAAGGTAATGATCTCGGACAAAGATCTTTACACCGCCACCACGCCTTAGCCCAAATTAAAAAACAAACCAAAAAAAACCTCAAAGGGATTTAAAAACACGTGTACTTTGCCTTCTCCCACGCAGAAATTCATGCACCTGTCCTCTGAATTTCGAGATAGAAGTAAGAAAGATGACATTACTGATTGTCTTGATACAGAATTGAGGTTTTTTATTTGTTTTTACTCAAGTTGGATGACTGTAATTTTTTTAAACTCTCGTTCTGGCTTTGATCTTTATTTTCTTGAACATTGCAGTTTTTCCTCTCACGTGATAACTTAAAATGTTTAACTTAAGCACAGTGAAAAGGCTGCATATGGCACTGCTTTTTAGCAAAGAATGTATTCTCTCTTGAAAATGTTAAACAACTGCTGCACCTCTAACGTTTGTTTATACTTTTTTTTTCCAGCTCTTGGTTTGTGTCTGCTTAGCCTGTAAAGAAAACAGAGCTCAACTAAAGATGCATAAAAGGCTGAAAGATTATTCTAGATGATTCTAGGCTATCAAGTTAGCTGACGGTGTTATGTAAGGTTGATCTTTGAAACCTGCTTCCTCCCCTCTCCCTCTGCCAGAAGACTGAGACCCTCTTGCAGATATTTATTGTACTACCTTGCTGAATCTTGCTTACGATCAGTAGGTCTCTTAGTTCTTGAGTGTAATTTAATTTGGATAGCTTCTTTTCCTTCTTGCTCTCCTTTATATTTGTAAGCAGAACTTGAATTTTCTTTCTGAACCTCATTGTAGTAAAGTAAAACAAGAGAAACTCTTTTAGTCTTGGTCTCTGTGCTCTTGGACATCCTAGAAGCCTTTGATTTGTAAATGTTCTTGCTCATTGCTTTTGAAAAACAGTAAGCTCAATGCACCTGTACTCAGATCAGGCTTTACTAGCATCATGCAAAGTGGTGTTTTTATGCTTTTTCAATCTGTGTGGAGAATCCTCACTTTGCTTGTCCTGATACTCCACTTAATTACCACCATCTTCATCAAGGGAAAAAAATTAATATGCTGCTCTGTTTGCAGCAGTAAATCATATTAGTCCTTTGTATTTTATAAGGACCACGTGTATATTGTAATTTTATATTGCTTGATGCTTGAATCTCTCTTATCTGATCTTTGTGATAAGTCTTTAGTCCAAAACACCTATGGAATACCGAAACCCTTGAACTGTCTTCAGCAAACTGCTAATATTGTTCTTACTACTTTGTTTTTGTTTTGTTCCAGAGAAGGTGGAAATAACTGGGTGCTGCTAACAGGTTATAGTTTGACAGCACAGATGTGGGCTGCTGCTCAAAGGGGTAAACTTTTGTGCTCTCTCTTGTGGTGATGTTTCTATTTTTGAGTTGGATCTGGGAACTGATCTGGTTTACAGAAAACAAACATCCCCCCCAAAATCTTGCACTGGATGTGGTGAGTCAGTTCCCTGATCCAGTATACCAGTTGTCTCCACAATCTTTTGACTGCACACTTGTATCAATAAAAAAATTTTTGAGCATGCACCTCTAGAATATGTTTATTTATTTACTTATAAATTATATACATGTACTACTGTACTAATACTGTGTATGGTACAAAACAAAAATTAAAGGATGAGATAAAGATGAAATAACCACTTTCAGAAAACCTTTTTGTACTTTATTAACATTACAAAAAATATTTTCTTCCCCTGCTCCCAATGGACTGTCTTGTGCATTCCTTGGAGACCGCTGCAATGCACTAGGAACCCCTTGAGTGTTCATGTCAGAAGAAAAGGCATTGTAATTTGCCAGAAGAGTACAACTAGGGAAGGAAGGAAGGAGGGAGTGCCTGTTTGGAGGAGCTTGGTTTTTGGTAAACCAATCTTAATAGACGTATCGTCAGTATCAATGACTAGTTCAAGACCAGAACTTTGAAAGAATAGCAGTAACTTCTCTAGCTGGGCAGCTTTTCTTTCAGCATAAGCTATTTTAGAACTGGCTAAAGAAGAAGGTGCAGCAGAATTCATCTTCATCTTCAGATTAACTTTTTCCCTTTTGGAACTGCATTTGATTAGACCTCAGATGATTTTCATTCTTGAAGAACATTCTAGCAGAGGAGGAGGTTGGCAAGATCAATATCTTGGAGTAATTCAAACCAGTGTACTACATCTTCTGTTGCACCCTTCAGATTTTTTCCTAAAGCCCCATGTAATATTCATACATGAGCAACTACAAACCCATTTCCCTCCCCTCTTGGTATAGGTAATAGCAATCACAATATGGTCATTTGTTCACTACTAAGAATTTTTAAAAATAGTTGACTTAAAATTATTTGCCTTTTAGTATTTTGGAAGTTACCCAGTTCTTGCAGCTTGAGCGCATGGAACGTCTTTGATTTATTTCTACAGTTCAGCGTGCCAATTAGGCCTGATAAACTTACTGAAATTTCTTTTTATGCATGAAAACTAAGATGCGTTATCTGTGCCTGATAAACTTAACTCACTTAAGGATGCGGTGATTAAAAAAAAAGTAAAAAAATTCCTAAAATTCCATTTTAACAAGGAAGCTTATCTCTTGCCTCTTCGTTTTTGCTAGTTAACTTTCCTTCTTCAAATGAACTGCTTCTATTTCAGATTATTCAGGGCTTTTTTAATTCAAATAAAATAGCAACGTCTGCTTCAACTGTAAAGAAACTGTGATGCTAGGTTAATGTTTCAACTCATTCTGAGGGTTTACGTGGTAGAGAGACTCCTAAGACCGTTCCGAGTAACACCGCTCTTGAGCTGTAAGCAGTTTGGCAACTTTGGCTTGAATGTAGTGCTGTGCCAGTGCAAGTAAGTGCTGTGCTGCATGAATGTACCAGCTTTGCTCAGTGCTGGCTCAGGGGCTGTGCCTGTAGCTGTATCCACCGCTTCATGGAATGACATTAAATATTCAGGCAGTACTTAATTGATTTTTAAGATTATTTCAATGGGCTGTGTAGTCTATTTTAAGACAATAGGTTAAATGTAATTTTTCATGAACTTACTACACTTAGAACTAGACTTCCAATTAAAACGGGAAGTTTTATTATGGTTACTGCTGCATAGTGTGGTACACTTGCTCCCCATGCCCCACCTCTTGAACAGAAAGTGCATCATTCTGTTTTGCAGAAGTGGATGAAAACTGAAAGATGTTAAGAGCAAGAATGCTTCAAATTAGTCTTTTTTGGAGGTGGAGTGTAGAAGATGACTTGAGAATTCGTGTTGAAAAGAAGGTCTTGAGCAAGACTGAGGTGGATTCTCTTCTGTACTTATTTACAGAACATTGTATTTTTCGGACTATTCTTGAATATGCAAAACTGCTATGCAAGAGGCTTGCTAATAGGTTTTAATTCAGGTCTTTTGCAATCAAATGCTGCGTCTGCTTCATTCTGGAGAAAAAGAAAATTATATGAAACTCTTAAGAGGTCTCTAACCATTAGAGATATGTCAGGATTATGTTTTTCAGATAATCAAGTGAAAACTACCTGTGTTCAGAGCCTGGATCTGTTTTCCTGAGAAATGTGATTTCTCTGTTCATGCCAGTGGATCTCAAAAGGAATATGACAGTCAATGCACAGTAATGAATAATTACTTTGATAATAATTCACAGTACAATAGTTCTGGCAAGGATCAAATACATTGGTGCAGTAGGAAAACTAGTTTTTTCTGGAGAGGGCAGGAAAGGAGTGATCCATCAAGTGCTCTTGAGGTGTGAAACAGACTACATGTATTTCTTCCTCTTAAACTGGATGCCTCTATACTTGTGCAGGAAGTCATGCCTCCTTTTTTGTGACTAGATGGTGCAATTTCCTGTTAACTAGAAGTGGAGAGACTGACAAAGGAAGTTTGGTTTGTTGGTTTTTTTTTTATGATGGCAGACCATGTTGACTTTTCCGTGACAGGAGGGCATGACTTTGCCTACAGTATTTCTGGGAGTGCAGATCATAAGCATTGTGGGTCTGCCATGGGGTAGCCACACTGCATAGCTGCTGAAAAGAGGTCTTTTCTCATTTGTCTCTAATTCTTATGATCAGCTTGCCCATTCATACCATCCTGTGCTTATGCGGGGTTGTATGAATCAAGATACGAAGATGTAGAGAGTTTCCTTTATCTTGATGCTTTTGCAAAATGTTCTTGTTCTTTAATTAATGTTTTTGGTATGGAGAAAAAAAATACTCTTTGTATTTCAGATCGGATACCACTCTTGCATACCTGCAGATGTCAGCAAAACTTTGCTGCCTTGTCAGAGGTAAAAACTACTTGAAAGGATTCCATTTGGTCACACCGTACTGGCTGCAGGCTTTCAAATCTCAGCCTTTGCACAGCTATCTGGACTTCAGTACTTTCCTCTGGAACTTTTCTTCTGTAAATATGGCTAGTCCTTCTCTGTTAGGTATGCAAAGGTTTGAATCTGAACTTGCTATGCTGGTGTTATGACAGATCAAATCGTGTTGACACTGTCACTGTTTCCAGAGGCGCTGATTAGTAATCTACTTTGAGAGAGACTTTATTTTGGTGTGATGCTTAGGAAAGCATTGAAATGTTTTTTTGCTTATAAAGGGCTGAAAAGTCAAAATTCCTAGTGATGCAGTAAAGAAAGCAGGTAGAAGAAGGAATGAGATCACCCTTGGAATATTATGCAATGGTCTAATGCCTGGATTAGTTAAGTGATGTGACAAGTTAGTGGCTGTGGAATACTGCTATGACAATCAAGTTTATCAAGTTCAGTGGAGGACCAGATTCTGTCTATTTCCACCAACTAAAGCACTCTTAGGTATGGGCAGTTTTGCTGTTGCTTCATTTCTGAATTGATTCAAGACCTTTCCCTTCAAGCAAAAGTCTATCAGACTGCAATTTGTATCCATCCTGTCATAGGAGGGGAGGATCATAATCACCTCCTATGAGAGAAGAATCCATAGCCTTAGTGTGGTTAGTAAGCTTAGAGATCAGTCAAAAAAAACTGTATGCAAGATGTTAAGTGGTGGTGAGCTTTATAAACAAGGCTCCTGTCTATCCTTTGGAAGTATACCACCTTGCAAGAACAGTGATTTACTCCTAAGCTGAAATCAGTTGCCTGAGTAAGTTTCTTGGTTAACAGTCTTGCTAGCCTGGTTAATACATCATACTACTTGTAAGAATTGGTAGGAAGAATGGATGGTTCTCTATCCCTTTAAAAGAATTACATTTAAAAATGGCTTTTAAAATCAGAAAAAAAAAAATACACACACACAAAATATTGCTTAATGTTTCTCTGTTAAAAGTAGTATTGAGTTGTAAGGCACTGAAATACAAGCTGATGGCAGAGACATGTAGCTGGCTAATTCTTCAGTTGACATGTTAATTGTAACTATAAATTTCTTCTGTTTAAAATTGTTCTGCTGTAATCAAAGTACAACAGACTTTAATTTCAGCTTAAGATAACATTAACATTCTGTGTTTGATGCAATCTCTTTTAAAATCTCTGGAAGTGGATGCCAAAAGCATTTGCTGCTGTATTTTAAATTTGTAATTGTAGAGGAGGTAATATAGCCAAAGCACTTAAGTTTTGGTCTCTTGGCTGCAAACCTGAAAAGGATTTCCTTTGACTGAGGCGAGTAACCAATGGTTGAAGCTGTTCATGTTTGATTCCAAGGAATCCCAAGTTTTAAGAACAGATCATGTTTTATCTGGGTAATTTATCTCCTGTTGCTGTAGGTAACTGCTGGGTGCCATTTAATGGGTTAGTAGGCTTTTTTTACGTTATGACTGTAAAGATACTGGAACCACAGTATCTTTAGTAGCAGCATTTTACGTGTGCTTCAAACCAGGAGTGGGAATTACAAATTCTATTAGTAAATTTGCTATAATGTATTCCTGGTTTAAAACCAAGCAGTAAAGTACGTAACATGACTGCTGAATTTTCTGAACTGCCGTCAACAGCTAGTTATTGCACAATGACTAGCAATGTTCCCTGAAAGTGTGTGGTTTTTGAGTTTGTTTTTTAAAGAAAATGCTGAGAAAGTGTTTAGACGGACTGAGATGTCTTGAACATGTCTTCTGCCATGTTTTCTTTTGCATGTGCTACCTGACTGGGTTTTCTTCCCACTGGTAGCAATACTAATCACTCAAGCTTCCCATCTAACTCCTGAAAAACATGAATACCTGAATCTGTTTTGCTAACTTGGCAATTTTATTTTTATCTTACGAATTATCAGGAATTTGTAAACAGTTCTAGGTGTCTCTGGAAGCTACTGTCTGTGTGAGTAGGAAGCTTTAAGTGAAAGGTAACTGTGTTCACTTTGGTACTTCAAACAGGGTGATAATCAAAGATTCAGACTATTACATCTGTTGGTAGGATGTAAATTAGTGCTGTAATTAAGATGTAGAAAGTGATAACCTACTTTCAGTTTTAGAATTTGCACTTTCACTGCTCTTTCATCAGAGTGAGGGCTATTATGAAGCATTAATCGAGAGCTGGGCACACTAATTCTTAGTTTCCATACTAACTCATGGTAACTCCATCACCATCCTTACCCCAGCAGAGGACTGGTGAGGAAGAACTAGAACTGCATGCAATATTTAAAGTTAATGTGTAGTACAAATTATTTTTTTTCTTGATTTACTTATTACAGAATTATTTTTCTAGTTTTATAGTTTTTTCTCTTCAACTGTTATTGTGTAACAAGGTGATAGTCTTCTGAAAGTATTTAGGGTAGGCCAGAAAAAGTGTTCTTTCAAAGGTAGTGAGAGATGTAGACAGCATATGGGTTTTTTTTCCTTATTACTTTGCTTTCATAGGCATTGAGTTTCAGTTGTGTTAATTTCCAATTCCTAGGTCTAACAGGATTCTTCTGCATTGTTTGATAGGTCTAAATAGCAAATTGCCTTTCTTAAGAAGTAACTGTTTCAGTCAGGTTTGGATATCGATATTTACTGTATAGTTCTGGAGTTTTAATGGGAAGGAAGCTTAGGTAAATTCATTGTGGCGTAAATGAAAGCAATGAGGATATCTAACAAAGCTTTAGGGTTAGCACTTCTGAAACAGATCAGTATAGAGAAGAAAATAGCTGTTTGTCAACAACAGTATTGCTAGTGTTACTAGTTTACAAAATAGACTGTCCATGCCAGTACTGACTGCTCTTTAAGAGTGTTACGTAGAGTAAGATATTTTAAAAGTAATTGCCTACAATACTTACTCCCTTTTAGAGCTGTTTATTTCCCTTACAAAAAACACTTGAAGACTGTTAGACCTGGCAGAGATGTTTTTTCAAACTTAGTTTTAAAAACTCACTGTGATTTGTTGTTAGTCTACAGAGTAAAGTTAACAACCGTATCTCAGCCATTTTGAACAGTGGTTGGTTGACAAAACGGTTACAAGCAATAGTCAGTGTCACCAGATCAAGTCAGACTGGTGAGAACTTATTTTTCCTCTTGCATATTTAAGAACTGAAATACTTTGTATTCTCAGTCAGACAATCAAATTTGAGACTTGTATTGATAAAGTGCTCATCACAGGACTCTCTTGTGTCCCTGGAGAGCAATATGCTTAAAACCATTCCATAGATATTTAGATGTTTTGGAAAGGAAACTCAGCGCTCTTAGTTTCTTTCACCACTGGTTAGATAAAAGCATTAAAACATAAAAACAGCTTATCGAAGATCCTTAGGCACAAACTGGGAATTCTATGACTGCAAACGTTCGCATGCTGCAAAAGCAGTGTTTAAAGAACAGATGTGTTTGATAGTTTAGTGTCCTACAGTCAACATTTAATAGCTGTCTTATTCTTTGGTAGTACAGTATAACACTTAAATATATTTGTACCAGTACAAACTGGTTGCAAAAGTTGTCACTGTTGCATCAGAGGTAAACACCTATGTCAGCGGGATTGTTCTATGCAGTTATTCTGCATACAATACATCTAGTACTTTTTTTAAGCCTTTTATTAAGATCATTAGAAGTGTCACAGGTGAGGTGAGAAGAAGAATCCAAACGTTCATTGCAGAAGGGAAAGTGGAAGGCTTGCTCATCCAAGAAAAGATTTGTAGTCTTTAAAAACCATGGGAAGTGTTAGCATCTTCTGGGGCAGAATGTTTAGTAATTCTGCTGCTGTTGGGTAACTTTCTTTAATCTGTCATTTTTATTTTATTCACACTGTCTTGACTGAAGTATGTTTGAATTAGAACAGCAAAACTAAATATTCATAAACTTTTCTTCCGTGTATGTTTTGAGCTGTGTTAACTCTGAAAATATTCTGTACTGTCAAGTTTTGTACTTGAGTAGTCATAGTCTTAACTGTGTGCAGCTATAGAGTTGGGCTATTTAGGAGGACAATCTCTACAAGAAACAATTCTTTCATTGTTGAGACAGCTGGCATGCTACATCTGGATCAGTACATTTTCCCGGTTGCTTCCTTTCACAAAAAGGAATTTCTTAAAAATGGTGATGCCTATAAAGTTAACCTTTGGGAGATGGAAACAAGAAATTGTTATGGTAAGGTGTAGTGAACAGCTTGGCAGGAAGCTGCACTGAAGGAGTGCAGAAGATGCGTGCAAGTCTCTTGCCCTTGTGAAGGAGGGTTCCACTGTCCGTGATAATTGCTGCAAACATCTCTAACCAAAGAGTTCTAGCAGGTAAAAGCATGATCCCGTTGTTGAGGCTTTGACTGTAGCTGGTGAGGACAGAGACCTATTGCTGTATGGAGTTGTTCTGTCAGTACCTCTGTTCGTGAAAGGCAGTTCTCAGGCGGCTTCCCTTATTTCCTGTTCTCCGTAAGTGTGTTAAATGATGAAAGCACCATGCTCAGTATCAGAATATGTAAGTACAAAGCAGTTTTACAAGTAAGCTGCTGTTCCCTTGATTAAATGTAGTGGAATGCCATTTTTATATTTCCTTGCAGAAATTGGAGCTTCAAAAGAGGAGGTTCTTGATTTGTCATTAACATTTTTATAGTATTAGCTGTTTAAATCACCTTCAGTACTGTATCTTACTAAGACTAGAAAAAGCTACTGTTGTGAAGCTTTTCTAAGGAATTTGTATGAGGAGAAGCCCATGCTGTATGGCATGTGCTAAACCTATAACGGGTCAAAACTTGAGAGATGGAAAAAGAGCAGTTAAAGCTCTAGTCTCAGGTGCTTTTTTGGCCTCCTGTCTTTGTGCAAGAGTAATGGCAATAGGAAGGATGAGCCTGGGACATGTTACGTGGTCTTTGTCGATGGGACTGATGTTTTCTGCATCTGTCATCCTTCCCTTTTAAACAGGGAAGAGTGTCTGGGACATGCCAAATCAGGCAGATCGCAAAGGAAGTGGTCTGCCTGAAGAAGAACCATGTAGTCTTAGATACAAACTTGCTGGTTGTCCTGTCCTTTACTTGGGGCTTCTGTGTTGTGATACTTGAAAAGAAGCAAGAGCAAAAGAGTTCATGTGCATTTATTCTTATAAAGTTATACAGTTCAACATAGCCTAAGTATGTTGCTTTTAAGATGGGATCTAGATAAGTTCACCACAAATAAATGTGCTGCATGACATACACCACTATCAAGAACCCTCAGTAAAACTAAATTGCAATTTTTATTGATGAGAAACTTTTCCATGCATCAGTGTATTTCAAGCTGTGTGTGAAAAATCTCAGATCTCTTCTGGCTAACACATCTTTTCTCATTACTAACCCATTCCTAATAAATGCGGAGGTTATTCACAATTGGCACAAATAACTTACGATTATGATCTAGTACTGGAGATGAAATAATAGATTATTTGTACTTTTCAGGGCACTGTGATACAGCAATGGAAATTTCTGTGTAGGAACAGAATTTAACTGTTTCTTGGCTAAATTCCTATCAGTGTATGATAGAATTGTCAACAAGTAAATGTGTCTTATTTTTCCTTTAACAGTGCAAGTGAATACCATAACTCTGAGTGTTCTTTGGGCTGATTAGATAAAAGACACTATTTTGATTAAAAAGTTGTGTGAATAAGAGCATTTCTGATCTAAAATGCTGAAACCTTCTCTTTTGTTTCCCCTTTTGTTACACCCCCTCCAAATCCACAGTGTGTTAGTGTGTTTTACTGTTTATGAAGATCTTATTGTACATGTATTGCTGTTCTAAAATAGTGCTAGAGCGTTTTTTTCCATTCAAGTATGTGACTTGAGTAGAAGCATTGTTTCCTCATGAGCACAAGCATAAAAAAATACTACGCCTGCTTTATTTACAGCTGAGACCACAGTGGTGCTTTCTTAATCTTACATTAAAGGGCTGAACTTGGAGCCTTGTGTAATGGAATTCTTTCGTGCCCACACTCTGTAATATCTGTTCTCACTGGTGCTTTATCAGGCACCCACTAGCACTGATAACCACCAATAACCTTTCAGTTATTACATTTTGCATGTGCTTCAAAATATTTTCGTAAGAAATATTGCATAGTGTGGAAAGACAAGAGATACAGAACAAAACTTTCTTGTGTTCGTAGTGTGCATATCTTGGAGCTGATCCTGTAACTGATAACTCAAAATATCAACTGCGAGCCATTATCTCCTTCCCAGAATACAACAGGCTGAGCCATGGGCTTGTTTGAGCACTGTAGTAAAATTCATGGCTATCACATGATGGTTGAGGTTGCAAGTGACCTCTGGAGGTCATCTTGTTGATGTGTGCAGGTTCTACCAATACCTGGCCAGCCATGGTCATATGCTGAAGTATATAATTGTCTATTATACTAGATACCAGGATATTCTCCACCTTCTCTTAAAAACTAAATGTGCAGTAAACAAAAACTTTCAGCTTGTTTAAAAAAAAAAAAAGGTCTTGTGACACAGTATTGCAGCATTAACTACTTTAGTCACATAAAATTTTCCAGTATTTTAGGACGTGAAGATACAGATTTCTTCTAGCCCTTCCTTGATCCTTCCTGACCAGTCTTTTCAAAGAACAATTTTATTATTTCTTATTAGAGACATGACATGCCTTTTTGTAATACCAGATGATGTTATCAAATGTGGGCAGTTTTCTTGGCCAAAGCATAAAAACTGCTTAGATAATATAAATGTGACTCCCTTTATGCAATGCTTTAAAATTGAGTTTGTTGCAAATATAATGTGATGCTTTTCTATGAGAAATAAGAATGGATTTCACATGAAGGAATAATAATATACAGTTACACTGTTGCATGCTTGATTGGAGGTTTTGTTGTCATGGCTGTGAACATGTTTATTACCCTTGTTTTAATGTACCTTTTTTTTGCTTTTTCCTCCCCACTTCTAAAGGTGGGTGGGGTAGAAGGGGGGAGAAACTTCTGGTAAGTGCTGCTGGAAACAGCAGAGTCTGATGAGAGAGACATTAATACCTAGAAAGAGTTTTGAGGTTTATTCCTGCATTTCTAGGAAAGTCATCTGAAGGATGGGTACTCAAGGGTATTGGAGCAGGGCAGTATGTAGGCTCATTCTTTTCTGTTGTGAGCTTCAGGTGTGTCCGAGTTGGGTGAGGAGCCTGATTAGAGGGCTTTCCATTTCCTCAGTTCTGGTTTAGGCAGGTCAGCATAGGCTCAGCAAATGAGTGGCTTGTAGCTGGATGTAGTAAATTAAAACTAGTTAATTATTATTCTACTTCTTGACATAGAGATGCTAGAGTTAATTCTTTGTAAAATCTTCAATGTAGCAGCACGGCAATTCTCTTTTTTGGTCCTCACTGTTCTTCTTACCACTCTAAATGGATCGCACGCCACTTCTTGCTTGATTTGGTTTAAGTTTGAGTGCCTGAATACAAATAATCAGCAAATCAATAGATTCATCTGGTCAAAGGCTGTGCAAATCTCCCAAGAAGTTACAGCCATTAGTTCTCTTCTATCCAGAAGAGCTGCAGTTTAGCAAACTGGGTAGTTCTCAGTTATGTTTCTTTTTGTCCTCTGTTTAATGTATATAACAGATTATATACATATGTATAAGTAACTAGTGATAGGACGAGAGGAAATGGCCTCAAGTTGCGCCAAGGAGAAATTTCTTTACTGAAAGAGTGATCAGACCTTGGAACAGGCTGCCCAGGGAAGTGGTTGAGTCACCATCCCTGGAAGTATTTAAAAGATGTGTAGATGAGGCGCTTAGGGACGTGGTGTAGTGGGCATGGCGGTGTTGGGTTGACGGTTGGACTCAATGATCTTGGAGGTCTTTTCCAACCTTAATGATTCGATGATTCTATGAAATTTCTGAAGTATACACACATGTATATAACACATACCTATCTACTTTTTTTTTAAATCCCTTCTGGAGACAAGAAAACCTACTATTTAAGAAAGCTATCTCTTAAAGTTAATGATTTGCAAACTGATCATGATTCTGCCTACTGGTGGAAAGCTTGTGTCATACAGGACTCCAGATGTGTTGCAGGTACACCTGTTTTTATGTGAATTTCATAATGCAGAGTCTGAGAGAAGCACTGACGTGAATCTGTGCAAATGACCTTTAGATAAGATGACATAATCTTTTTTTTTTTTTAATCTGTTTGTATGTTTACTGCTGATTGTAAGGGGATATGGATGACACCCTTCATGAGTGACAGTTCTATAAATATTTCCTCTGGACTCTGTGCTGATGGTATATTTGGTATTAATGTGTCAGGAAGATAAAGTATCTGACACTAAACTTTCTTACTGTGTCCCTTCAGCATGGAACATACTTCTGGAAAGCATAATTTGGGTCCAGTCTATTTTGTATCTTACTTAGCGAATGGGAGTTTTGCCTTTTACCTCATCGGGATTGAACGTCTAATTGCATAAATGTTTTCTAAGCCCTCTGGGGTGCAGGCTGCTTCACAAATACTGCTTGAGCTGATTTCTTGAATAGTATTCTCTGAATGGTATTCAGGGTCTTTCTAGTGTATTCATTCTTTATACTTGTTGCCTTGGATAACTAACATACTTTGCTTAGAGTGTTTCCTGCAGATTTCTTACAGCAAGCATAGGAAATATTTAAATGGAGTTTAAATGTTTAGGTGTTTGCCTGGCTTTGCAAAACAAAACTCTTGAAAAGCAAGCATGCAACGTGTATATACACATGTATTTTTAATATATATCAAATAGTTAGGATTTCTGCATTGTAAGGCTGAGAGTTGAATTATAAAGAAAAGCCACAAGTCGGTCTTTGTTGATGGGACTGATGTTTTCTGCATCTGCCATCCTTCCTTTTTAAACAGGGAAGAGTGTTTGGGAAGAGACTTCTCTTCCCTCCTTCTCCCTGAAATGCTGCTCTCCCACCGTCCTTTCTAGCAGCATCACCTTACAATGAATAGTAGAATAGTTTGCAGGGAAGTGAGTAATGTATTTCTTGAAAAATTGATCAAATGACTGCTAAGCGTGATCTACAGGGAATGCTATAGCTGAGACCAGTAACTTGTGGCAGAACAGTATACACTTTCAGATTAAGAAATACAACCTCCTGTGCTGTAGAAGTTGCTGCATTTGAAATCTTGTAGCTCTTTTTCTAAAAGACCAGATGTTTATTTCTTAGAACTGATTTTTAGAACTGCTGTAGAACTGATTTTTAAAAATATTTATTACTCTGCTAACAGTTTGCTCTAACTGAAGCAGAATACCTAAGTCATCTGTGTAAGTTTGTTTTATATTCCTTGAAATCTGTGAGCTGTGCCTCATGCAAGGAACATAAAGGAAAATATAAAACCTTTGCAGTGTCATTAATTTTTCTGTTTCCACAAGTAGACCTTTTTTTTTTTTTTTACAATGTGAGTATCAAATGCCCTCTCTACTCTGTTAATCACATAAAAGATTTATTTTTTTTTTTCCCCCCCAAGGAGCCCTTTGAGGATGGCTATGCAAATGGTGAGGAAGGCCCACCTGCTGGGGAAGCAGCTGCCACTTATACACCTGATAGCAAAGGGGTGGTCAAGTTTGGCTGGATAAAAGGTGTATTGGTAAGTTTGATGTATTATACTTCAGTTTCTTACAGATACGATATTTCTAATAACCTTTTTTGAGAGGGATTGTGATAGCACTGTATAAATAAAAGATTGTATGTATGAGAGATGTGAAAAATGCCATAATTTTAGGAAGGGTTGCTCTTACTTGCACTGAATTTTAAGGAAGTAAATACTTCAGGACTTTAGGTTTTAAAGGGATCATGGTTTCTTAGCACAGGCTTTACAGTTTTGAAATTGCATAATTTCCAAAAAGGGGAAAAGTTACGTAAGTATTCATATGTAATAGAAAAGCTACATATGAAAAAAAGACAAATGCAAACAGAGGGAATACACTTAACGTGTGTTGACTTTGAATCTGTAAAGTTTTGGATTGAAGTGTTAGAAAACTCGATTTTTATTTATTTATTTTTAGAGAAGCAAAAAATACTGCATTGAGGGGAGTACCTACCTGTATATGGCAAAACTCGACCAGGATTAAGTATTTAAATTTTGTTGAACCTGCTACAAAAAGTCATCTTGTCCTAAGCTGTGGAAGTCTTAACACTAAATACAATATAGTCATGGTGGAAAAAACTAACTCTGTCCCCATTTGGAGTAGTGAAAAATTAAGGGTAACATGGGGGTTTTATTACAAGTACATACTAATTTATTTTTAGTATTTTGGCAAAGAGAAACCATGATTAATACGTACTCTCGAAAGCTATAAGAATTTATAGTGGTGGCTGCAAATGCAACAATTGGTTAAAACACATTGAACTTCAGCATTCAGAATACCTAACTTTAGTTCAGCAAGCTTCCGCTGTGCATTACCAACTTCCTTACAAGTCTTGAAGTAGCCATATTCTCTGCCTTGGGAGAAGGAGAGTGCCTGTGGTAGCTGTGAAGCGGGTATTACGGACTTCTGTTGATGTACCCCAACCCAGGACAGAGTTGTTAATTTTAAAGCAGGTATGAAGCTGACTTTGAATTTCTTCAAAGCCAAATTCTCTGTTGGACTATTTTTGTAAGCAACAATTCTAAGTATTAAAGAGTTACGGGATAAATGTTGCTGACCGTTTTCTTCCAAAGTCTATTTAAAGTTTCAAGGAGGATGATATCCTCCTTTTCAGTGGTTTGAATGCTGCAGTTAGTATTTCCTAGTAGACATAAGCCACCTGGGTGAATATTTCCAGCTCAGCTGATCTACATTTTTGCAAAAGACTTTTTAAATCTCTGAAAACTTTTTACTTCTGTGGTTTGGAGAGGTCCTTGTCTCCCTTATAGTCCTAATGACCAGCTAAACTTTTTGTAGGATTGATATTGTCCTCTTTAGGTAAGAGAGAGACCTAAGACCTGCAGTTAGTCTTCTGTTTTAAATTTTATTTTATTGAGGATTAAGAGTTTAAAATATGAGGATAAAAAAATAAACAGCGCCTCCCCATCCTGTTAGTGTGCAGTTGTGTTGTAAGATATGAAAGTTCTAGGACTGCAAAGTTGTGGGGGTTGTTTGTTTTTTAAAAAATAATAAATTACTTAGTAGGGCATTGTTTTAGTGCATTTTTTGGGGGAGATTTGTAGGAGATCTGAACTAGGGTTGTAGACCTCACAATCATTCTAGACCTCACAGTCTTATTTTTAGTCATGTATTCTGTAGTATGAATTTTGGATCCTAAAGGTTGGGGTCTAAATTATTTTTCTTGTTGGTCAAGACATACTACAAGTATCACATATGAAAGTACTGTAACTTTGTCTATGTTAAAGGTAGTAACATTTTAATCATATTTAGGTTCCCTTTTTTTTTTTAATCAAACCTAAACTTGTTTAATTAAAAAATCTATTGTTGTGAAATAATTTGAAAAGTGGTGAGGAAAGACTGCAAGATAATTTTGACAACATTAAAACTGAAATGAAGAATTAGTGGAAATGACTGCACATGTAAAATGTAAAAAAATTTACACACTAACCTATGTAAAATTCCTGTTTTATCTTAGGTACGATGTATGTTAAATATTTGGGGTGTGATGCTCTTCATCAGACTATCATGGATTGTAGGACAAGCTGGGATAGGTATGTGTACTAATGCTATAATTTTAGTTTAGGTGTTGATCCTGAGCTTACACTTTAAACAGGAGTAGAAGATGACCTTAATATTGCCAGTTTTTAAGGTAATTTATCCTTATGAATGCTTTAAGCAGTATGAAGTAACTTAGTCTTTTTCATTTAGCTATAAGGTATGCAACTTAAAATTGACATTTGTAAGTCTTCAGTGAACTGCAGAGATAAACTTTTGATCTCTGGTTGTTAAAATCTGCATATAGACTGTGTAATACATAAATAAATTTTCTTCAAAGGCTTAACTTAGTATTGAACTACAGAAAATCTCTCATCTGCAAAAGGCATGTGTTTCCTTGAAGCTCTAGGATACAGCTTCTACCCTGCTGATTGAAGAGAACATTTATCCAGTTTTGTTTGTATCCTGGAAACTTCCCTGTACAAAAGGGGAGTGAAGAAGCCTTTTGCTTGAATGTGCAGGACCACACACAGTAAATTTGTGTTGTATTTGCAAGACTAATTCTTTAAACCAGGTTAAGTTGAAGATTTGTACATTTTAATATTGCTGGACTTACACCTTTTTCCCCCTCTTTTTCTAAAAGGTCTGTCTGTCGTGGTTATTGGAATGGCCACTGTTGTGACAACTATTACAGGACTATCTACTTCAGCAATAGCCACAAATGGGTTTGTAAGAGGAGGTAAACCTACTTTCATAAAGCTTTTACAGCTTTCATTACTCTGGAGCGTACACCTTAAGGATGGAACCTCTAATTTATTTCCCATTTTTTTCCATCAGGGAAAAAACAGTATGGATGAAATGTAGGGAAGAGTTAGTTTTCTGAGGAGCAGAGTCTTTCCTCTGTATTTGACTAAGCAGTCATGTAATTAGTGAAAAGTCAATAATTAGGCTATTAATTTGATTTGACTAGAGGCTTGCTTTTCCACTGTGGAAGAAACATTATCTATTCTTAATTTTTGGGATACAAACATTTTTAGAGACATGTATCCAGGAACGAAGAGAGCCTTAATATTCTCCTGCATCTGCACTGGTTGGTTAAGAATTTGCATGTGTGCTTGTGTGTGTTCACGTCCTGAAATAAAACTTACTAACAAAAAAATATATCCTATAAAAGGATAAGCTATATCTATATGAGAGCATGCAAAAGGACATGTTCTTATTCTGTTGTGGTTTTTTTTGTACACAAAAGAAATTCTCCAGACTCTTGATTGTGTCCAGCTTTCCTGAGGGTGATGGTTTTCATTCTCTTTTATGGTTTATGTGCTGTTGTCAGCAATTCCTACAAAATAGTTTTGTAAGTGGTGGGTGCCTTTGACACGCTCAGACTGCTTCATGACATTACAAGACTGCTACTAGTAGAAAATGTGGTGGAATTAAAATAGAAGCTTATAAAATTCTCTTGATTAAGAATGACTGGAAAAACCTTGCTATCACAAAGTAAACAGACCCAAAGGGAAGGATCAGGTATGAATCTTAGCATTATGTCAAGCTTAGTTTCTAAATGCCCTTTCTTTTTTTAAATTGCATTATACATATCGGATTTTCCTGTTCTTATGAGACCCACTTTTTTTTTTAGAGTCAACCTTGCAAAATACTACTTCATTAGAAAATTTGAAATGCTGAATGGGAAGAACTGTAGAACAAAATCACAGTTGTTCCTATGAAAATCTTACATTACAGTAATATTTTTCTTACGTTAACATTCTCATTTGCAAAGTATGTCAGAGCTGGGTACCTACGTATGTTTTGCACAAGAACTGTAATGCAGTGAAATTAAGGATTTCCTGTTGCAAATTTTGAATGTGCACTCAATTACTTCAGACTGGAGGTGGAGGATTTTGTTGCTTCTAGAAAGCTTAGCCTTAAATTGGAGGAGTGTGCCTTTGCTACATTTTTTTAGTTTTGCTCTTCTCTAGTGCTCTAGGTACTAAGTTTTCCATTTGTCACGTGTGAGGTTTTAGATATTTTATTTGTCAAGCTCAAAAATACAAAGAATAGGTTCTGAAAAATAGAGTGTCCGTGTGATTGTTTTGAGAGTCCCATTGGAGGGCAGAAAATTCCCTTAACAGAGCTTTAAGAAACAGGTTGTGGAGGTTTGGAACTTGAGTGGATTTATTACAGTCTACTTTGCCTGTTTCTTGAGCTATAACTAATGAGAACGTGTAATAGCAGAACTATGCACAAATGCTTTGAGTAGTTTGAAATAAAAAGCCCAGTAATACTGCTGTTTGTGTTTTACAATTTGTTTTTTAACCAAAGAACTGGTTGCATAGCTGAATAATACAACGTGGTGCATGAGTCAGGTGATTATTTCTGACTGGTGTCTTTTGTTAAAAACTTGAAATGTATTCCTGAAACTTCAGCATGCCTGTCCCTACAATACTGAGTTTTGGGTTATTTTTTAATACATCAGGGAAGATGAAATAATAAATAGCATCTTGTTTGTGTAAACTTTAATTTGCTGATGATTGTCTATTTCTAGGCTCTTTCATGTAGCGTTTTTTGTTTTTTCTTCTTTTTTCTTTCAGGAGGAGCATATTACTTAATTTCCAGAAGCCTGGGCCCGGAGTTTGGTGGCGCCATAGGTCTGATTTTTGCATTTGCCAATGCTGTTGCAGTAGCAATGTATGTTGTTGGCTTTGCAGAGACAGTCGTGGAGCTGCTCAAGGTATATGGATGATAGTGGTTACATTGATTACACTGTCTTTTATGCAAGTTTGAGCTGTCATCTAATCATAGAATCATAGAATGGTTTGTGTTGGAAGGAACCTTTAAAGGTCGTCTAGTCCAACCCCCCTGCCATGGGCAGGGACATCTTCAACTAGATCAGGTTGCTCAAAGCCCCGTCCAACCTGCCCTTGAATGTTTGCAGGGATGGGGCATCTACCACCTCTCTGGGCAACCTGTTCCAGTGTTTCACCACCCTCATCGTAAAAAAATTTCTGCCTTATATCTAGTTTGAATCTACCCTCTTCTAGTTTAAAACCATTACCCCTTGTCTTACTACTACAAGCCCTGTTAAAAAGTCTGTCCCCATCTTTCTTATAAGCCCCCTTTAAGTATTGAAAGGCTGCAATAAGGTCTCCCTGAAGCCTTCTCTTCTCCAGGCTGAACAATCCCAGCTCTCTCAGTCTTTCCTCATAGGAGAGATGTCCATCCCTCTGATCATTTTTGTGGCCGTCCTCTGGACCCGCTCCAAGAGGTCCATGTCCTTCTTATGTTGGGGGCCCCAGAGCTGAACGCAGTACTCCAAATGGGGCCTCACCAGAGCAGAGTAGAGGGGCAGAATCACCTCCCTCGACCTGCTGGCCACCCTTCTTTTGATGCAGCCCAGGGTATGGTTGGCTTTCTGGGCTGCGAGCACATACTGTCGGCTCATGTCCAGCTTTTCATCCATCAGTACCCCCAAGTCCTTCTCGTCAGGGCTGCTCTCAATCCCTTCATCCCCCAGCCTATATTGATAACAGAGGATTGCCCTAACCAGTTCAAAGACATGAAATGAGGTACAAGGTTACTACTGATATATCAGTAAAATGCTACTGTAATTCAGTAGCTTTTTGATAAAGAACAAATTAGTATTGGTGTCAAATGGAAACTTCCCACACTGTTTATCTACCTGAAAAAATAAAATGTGTAATTTGGGGTAAAGTCCAAGCCGGCATTTGAGAAGAAGAGTGGCTGTACAGATACATGATGCAGAATCATACATTGTTAATGCTGAGATTGTGTTAGTGAACTGTTTCTTGAAAGTGACAGTCATTTATATTAAGCTCATTTTCAAAGGAGTTCTGGTTATTAAAAACAATTCCTTAAGTTAAACACAACCAAGCGTTACTTGTCTGTTGGATTTTTTGATTAAATTAATACTGAGAAGAACTCAACCATACTTTTTGTAGTTGGGAAGAAGTTTGGAATGCATTAAAAGAATTAAGAGTAATAGTGGACAACAAGTAAAATACATGTATAGGTGCAAGATGGTAGCAGTTGCCTTGCTGATTAATTCTCTGGCAGTTGAAGACAGGCCGTTCTCTCTGGAGATGGGCTGTGAATAGGAATGATCAGTTCCATTTAGAAGATTCAGTGACTTAAAACAAGGCAAAAACCAAATTACCTGTGTCCGTATAGGGAATTTAAAATGAGTAAATTTGTGGCATAGGGGTTAACTCTATTACTAAATTGCAGTCAATAAAATGCTATTCTGCAGTAGGGAAGATAAGTACTCGATAAAGTATATGACTATTTTTTTCTTTGTTTGTTTTGTTAGGAAAATGGAACATTGATGGTTGATGAAATGAATGATATCAGAATCATAGGGGCTATCACAGTGGTTGTATTGCTGGGTATTTCCGTTGCTGGAATGGAATGGGAAGCAAAAGTAAGGAACTATCACCTTTACTTTTATTCTCTGCTTCATAATTTTGATTCCATTTTCTACCTCAGCTGTTTCATTTATTTTTAATACATTTAGTGTACTCAGTATTGCATGCGTGGTATGTTAGAAGTCAGTCAATGGGCAGTTTTTACATAATAGCTCTCGGTCTAGCACTAGCATGTGCAGGTCTGGACAGCATTTCAGACCGTAGACCACTTTGCTCCACTGGAAGCTTAAGCATCTATGAGAACCTAAAAAACAGCATAATCTGCTCTTAATGACACTGTCAAGTAGGTTGACGGTATTACCCTGTTCTGGAGATCTACAGCACAACAAGAAAAGGTAAGAGCATTAGCATGGGAATTTTCCCTCACTGGGAACTTCAAGTGAGCTTTATGGATGAAAAATTCAGGGCTGGATCTGAAGCCAATCTAAAGTTGGCTAGTTTCTGCTAACTCAAAACCAGTATTCTTATCTTCCCTTCCACTTTCTTCTGGTTTTGTTTTCACTGGGAAACAGCCAGAGTGTGTGATGCAGTCACTAGGCCCATCATTGAGGAGCGTTGTGGACATTGGTGGTGATGAATGTGGAGGAGGAACCTACTTTCCTCATCTTGTGGCTGCATGGTCTTACGTCAACTCTGATTGTGGAAACAAACACGTACAGATCCTAGGATACCTTAATGTAGAGGTTGCCTTATTAGTTTTCTGTTCTGTGTTACGAGGCAGTGTAGCTTGCTCAGTGTTTCCCACACCTGGTAGACTTTTTCTGAATATCCATCCATAGTGTGCTCAAAAATAATTGAGAAGAGCCTCACGTGGTTTCCCTTCCCATTTGATATTTGGTTCACAATAGCTCCTGTTTTCTGCAGTGGGAGGCAACTGAAGGAGCTTCTTCATGTAAGTGTAACAACAGTTGCTTATGTTCGTGCATCGAGATGATAATGATATTTATAATCGAAATGAGAGGGTTTTTTCTCATTGTTGCTTCCAGTCCTTGAAGTAGGGATCGTAGAAAAAGGAAGTGAAGATCATTGGGTCCAAGTGAAGATTACTTGGATCTACCACAGGAGAAAACAATCTACAGAAATTGACTTCGGCGTGTACTTTTAAATTGAACAGCACACTTCTGTAAAAATTTTTTACCTTTCTCAGGTAGTCCTTCACTGTCTGTAACTTGAATTTGTAGTGGTATCTTTACGCACCTGACTTTGAACAATACTGTCCTCAATCTCAACCGTTTAGTTTTTCCTTTGAATGAATTAGTTGTTATTAACCCTCTGGCCACTGTCACTTCAAGTCACAAGAAATACCTTGCTTTTGCTCTGTAGCATGAACAATTCTATAACCATAGCTTGCATGAAATACTCCTGTTTAATGTTTCTGTATCAAACCTGAACTGTGGTATCACTGCAGTGTCATCCTTACTAGGAAATAGGTAGCTTTCAAAAATCCTGTGCTCAATGCAAATATTAAGGCTTGTTGGCTTGGTTTCTGCATCATGGAAGAAGGCAGGTAGGAGCGATGGCAAGCAACTGAACCTGTCAAACAAGCGCTTCATGTGGGTTAACATACAGCTTAGCATAGCAAAACACTAATACTTCCCTCTTGATTAAAGTATCTATGATGCTGTCCTATGCCTTCCCCATGACTTAGAGAATGCCTTGGAAAATGGGACAAGGGGAATCTATAATAATGCCTTTGAAGTAGATCTAAAAGCGAAGAGAGACTGGGATTCCAGGGAAGCCTACTTAAAAAGTGACTTCTCAGAGTTTGTGATCTCTTACCACTCAACTCCTTGTATTGCAGTCTTAGAAGCCCATTTTTTGTCTGAGACTTTTGAATGTAAGGAGGATATTCAGAAAATGCTCTTAGCTTCAGGGAGAAGCCTAGGTTTGTTACTGGATAAATCCACTTGTGGCAATTGCTCTGTGGTAACTTCATGTTGAATTCTCTGGGCTTATTGAAGACTTCTGTAAGCACCCAGCTGCATTCTTACACCTCTTGTCTATTCTCTGGGCTTGGTAAAGGAGAGGTCTAAGTATGATGCCCAAAATGGTTTCTTCAGGTGGCCTTGTAACTCTGCACTTTGCTGCCACGGTCTGTTTATTGCTGTACTACTGTTTTCTTGCGAGACTGTGTGAACTGAAAACTGTTTTGTAACAATCAGCAATGCCACGGTGCTATTGCATATTAAGTTCTGATATTAGGCATGAAAACTAAGTCAAACTACAAATCACTTCCCATGAGACACTGGCATGTGCCTTTATAAGGAATCAAATAACACAAAAGATAACAGGGCAGCGTGGTTACTTAAATGTAAAACCTGAACCATCTCTTCAATGGCTAGATTAATCTTCAGTCACACTTTTGAGGCATTGGATGGTTTAAAGTACTTCTTGTTCCAAGTGTAGGGTTTATAATGGTTTTGTTGAACAGTGGCTAAAAATCCAGGTTGCAATGAAAAAAATCTCAAGAAAACTAGAAATTAACATGTAATTGTGGTAGTCTGCAATTTAATTTCATAAATAAGGGTTGAGAACATGAGAACGTAACAAAACAGTCTAGTCCATTGCATAAAATAGCAAACAAAAGCTGTTTGATTCCTGATGTAATAAAATTCTTAGTAAAGTAAATATCGCATACTAAAGTATAAGGCAAAGTATTATGATCATGGTTAATAAGGCAATACTCCTAGCATCTGTGAGCATTTAGCTGCTCTTGTGAATTTCTTCAATCTACACAAATCCATTCCTTCTGGAAGACTTATAGAGAAAATAATTCTTTTAGGTATTTTGTCTTAGGAGTATAACTTTGAGGGGTACGGTAATAACAAATTCTCTTTTGAATGGACATGAAACTTATAAATTATTCCTACTTCTTTATTAAAAATCCTGGTACATGTTCTCTCCAGCTTGCCTTATTTATTTGTGGAAAACGAACTGAGAAGACTAAGCTGAATTTGGAATCAAGTTAATATTTACATTTTAGAACACCACATTGAAGCTTGAAACTGTGAAAAAGAGCAAGTTCTTCTGTCTGACTGCAATCGTTATGTTTCAGGCACAGATAGTCTTACTGGTGATCCTCATACTTGCTATTGGAGACTTTGTCATAGGAACATTTATTCCTTTGGATAGCAAGAAGCCTAAAGGTTTCTTTGGTTATAAAGGTATGTTGGAACAATTAGTATTGTAAATATCTTTGCAAAAAGGAGACATGCTGTCATAATGAAATTAAACATCTAAAATAGCTTATAGTCCTATTTAACTATAGAGATTTTTTTTTCTGATTCTTTCAAACTTCTGCAGTTTTGTTTCTTAAAGCTATTGGGCCAAAAATCGGTCCTGCCTCCTCAATATCGATTATATTAAATTTTAAAAAGCTGGATATACTTTTTCTGGTTTTAACAGCTGTTTAAGTTACTGTGGTGATTTCTATTTTGAGTTGAAGTGATGAATTAGGACTTAAATATTCTATGCTTAATTTTAAGAAGGTCATATAGCTGTGACTTTCAGCTTTTTCATGGAGCTAATAATGGCTGGAATAGGCTTGTACTGTAGCTTCTGTATGGATATTGATAGACTTAAATCTTTTTCTGCAGCTGAAATATTTATGGAGAATTTTGGACCAGATTTCCGACATGAGGAAACTTTTTTTTCTGTATTTGCTATTTTCTTCCCTGCTGCAACTGGCATACTTGCTGGTGCAAATATCTCAGGTGATCTTGCGGTGAGTAGTGAATTAGCAAATATTGTTCACAAACACTGAGTGTATATTTATCTCTGTCTTCACTGTCCACTGACACTTTTCTTTCAGGATCCTCAGTCAGCCATACCTAAAGGAACACTGTTGGCCATCTTAATTACTACACTGGTTTATGCAGGAATTGCAGTATCTGTAGGTAAGTAGAGAATGTTTTTATCTTTATCTTTTCACCTTAATTCTGAAGGTGTGTTTTGATATGGTTTATGTAGTTTGTTATGTAAAGTCATGACATAATTGACTTTCATGCACGGTAAAGTAATAGCCAGAGGTTTCTAATTTTTATTGTTGGTGGTTCAATTTTCAGCTGGTTTTCCTAAATGAGTGATAGTTTTCTAAGACTAGTGACTGCTTCAGACTAAAGATGACAAAGGACTTTGTATGGATATTTCCTCATTTGTTGCAGTTATTTGTGTTAAAAGATTTACAATTTAGCAGTGGGATAATCCCTGGATTAGAAAAGTGCGTTTTCGAAAATACTGAACAAACCACCTGTATTGATTTGAAGATGATGGTAGTCAGCTACTTACCTGAAGAGAATTGTGGGATGATAAAACAACCTTTTTGGTGAGGGTGCATGAGCAGTAATTCCCCAGTAGAGGAACAAGAGTGAGCAGTACCTTTATCTGGCCAGCCCACTTTCAAAAGTGTTGTCATGTTCAGAAACATTGTCTGTAGTTTTATTTTCATGTGGAAAGAGGAGAAACAATCATAGACTGATCTGAGTCTTGTATAACCTCTCTTCTCCCTCTTCTCTGTAGAAGTTGATGCTCTCTATATCAGTTTTGCTTTAGAGCACCAGTGGTCAACCAGGTTTTTCCCACCCATAAAATAATTCTATTCTACTAACCTTAAGAACATAAGATTGCAATCGTATCTGGAATATTTCTTGCTTATGATTGGAAATGTTTTTATTTGTGTCACATAAATTAGTTTCTGGCAGCAGTAATCAGTTTTCTTATATGAAAGACCTTGCCTTATCTTGGCTGTGCTGCCTTTTGAATGAAATTCTCATTTATAAGAGTACCATTGATCTTACCACTAATGATACTTCCTTTCCAAAGATACCAATCTTGCTAGTCTGCCTCTGTTGGCTAACATTGTACTGTAGCTCTGCCAAATAGTTGCTCTGTAGTGATTGTGCTTTATGCAGCATAATGACCTACACTGATTTCCTAATTAGATTGACCGCATAGACCTCTGCTACCGAATTTGAATGCTTTAGAACTTGAACCCACATGAGAGCAAAATGCTCACTAATATTCATTTGTTAATGGAATACTTTGATCATCTTTCAAACATGAAAAACCTCATTTTTCATATTTTAGCAAGGGACTAACCCAGATGTGCAGGTGGCAGGATGAAGATTGCATAAGCAACTTCTATATCAAAATTCTTGAAAAACATATTTCAGAGAACAATATTTATTGCTTTAGAAACAAGGAAAGATCTAATAAAAAAACAAACTTCTGAGTAGGGTTAAGACATGCTTTCTGTACACAGAAAAGTAAAACTAATTAACAAGAGATTAGCTGTAGTTGCTTGGAGCACTGGAGAAGTTAAGCATGCTCAACTGCAGTCTGAAGGACTCGGGGTAGTATCTCTGGAATTCTTGGTGGTGGCATGTAGTTAGATAACTTGATACAGATGGTCTGTTAACCTTCTCAGGTTTATAGCACGGCAAAACTTTATTTGACTTTGGCAGGAAACATGCTTGTAAATGCCTATGAAAAGGTGAAATCCTGTTTTTACAGGAAAGAAGACCTAGGGATTCTTAGAGAAAATGTTTCCACAATCTTACAAATAAATACAACTTTTCTGGACTCTTTACTTGTGTCTAGGTATCTTCTGTGAGAATGGAGCCTGCCCAGCTGGCTTCTGTTCTGCATTCTGTCATAGTAAGGCTCACATTGAGTTTGTTCATAGTGCCATTGTCCCTTTCTGTCGTCCTTGGACTCTGTGTGTGAAAGGCCTGCCAGCCGGCTGGATCTGAACTATGAAAAAGGGAATGAGGAAGAGGAGGGCTGTGATAGTGCACCGTAGCTATTTAATGGGTTGCTCAACTTAATGGATCTGCCACTGCAATCTGTTACCAACAAAATGTTATCTACAAATAGCTCAACTAGTAACTGTATTGTCACATCCGTTATATACTGCTTGAATGGCTGGGGCAAATACTTGCATAGTGGAGGAGAAGAAACTTTCTCTCATACAGAGCTTTTAATCCCATTTAAAACAGAACAACAACAACAAACCCCAGCCCCTCCACATACCCACAAGAAAAGCGTAAGACAGGTGATCAGTATAGGAAACTTACTGAAATTTAACCAGTTGGGTCAAATAAGTAACTGAAAAATAAATCTGAAGAGCAGAAGGATTAAGTAATGTCCCCTACCAGGACCAAGTGTTATTGTGGACTGTTAATCAAGTTCTAACAACTCAGAAGCAATCTAAATATGGTATAAGTATTTAGGAATTCATTTTCCCAATGAAAAAGAGACAAATTACATAGATAATAAGGATTGTAATTGGAGAAACTTAAGCTTGCAGCACACCTGTGCCCTCCTTATTTTCCAAGGAAGTAATTTAGGTCCTCAGTAGCCACATGGTTCTGTTCCCAGGACCTGCTTGTCATTCAAGTTCCTAAAAGACCGAATTAAGGGAATTCTATTGGCTACTGCTCTGTAGACTTCCCTCTTCTCTTCTCCACTCCTTATTTAATTCCTGTTCGTGGAAGTACTTGCTGGTGTCCAAACAACTTGATTACCTCAACTATTAAACCATAGAATGTTAAATAATACTTAGTCTGCTCTAGTTTGTTTTGTCCTTTATGAGACAAAAAACCTTGAAGTAGAAGACCTGCGGGCTTTTCAGTACTTTTTAGGTTTTTTTAGTACCTAAGAGCTGAAAGGCTGTGTATGCAGCATTTTCTTGACCAGTGAAATTACAAATAATCATAGATGAATTGAAGACAGAAGTTTAAGTGATAAACTTAATTATGAAAAATGTGATAGGAATGGGACTGTGTGGCTTTGTTTTTCACCAAGAAGCCAAAAACTTCGCATAGAGGTGACTTGTTTAAGTGTTGGGAAGTGGCTTGCAACAGGCTTTCATGACAAACTACTTAATTTTTTTTGAATGTCTGAGCCATATTGACTGGGAAGGAAGTAGCTGCCACGCTATGCACACCTGTCTACAGACATCTGTACATACACTACAAAAATGCATTCCTCTAGGAAAATTGACAAAAAGAGAAACTATAAAATCCAGTGATGGTGCATAATACTAACTTCAATTAAAGAGCTATGCAGAAACTCATAATTCAGAGAAATAATATGTTGAGCTAAAATTGTGCTGTTAAACTTTTGCAAGTCTATTGTTTTCCTCTGTGCTAAAACTTTCTTTTTCTTATTTGACTAAGATTTATTCAAAAACTGAAGATTGTCTCAGGCAAGAGAGCACTTAGTTTGCTTGTTTGTATTTGTTCCTCACAGTGAAGGTGTGCTTAGTACTGAAATGTATTAAAAATATAAATGCCGCATTTTAATGTTGCTCTGTGAGAATATGCTTACATAAAAAGAGAATCGAGCTTGATACATGTCCTTAAGTTCAGGTTCAGTCTGCTAATGCCTTTTTTGTGATTGTGTCCACTCCAGGTTCCTGTGTTGTTCGAGATGCCACAGGGAACGTTAATAACACCATTGTCACCGAGCTGACAAATTGCACTACTGCAGCTTGCAAATTAAACTATGATTTCTCATCCTGTCAGACAGGCTGTCAGTATGGGCTGATGAACAATTTCCAGGTATAAAACTTTCTCCTAAATCTGTTTATTGGCTTTTGTGTTTGTTCTTTTTTGAATTGCACATTAAGAAAAATCATAGAACTGGTTTCCTGTGATTGTATCTTTTTAAGTCATAACTTCGGTAAGGTTGCTCACCATAAATGTTCCTTGTACTTCTAGTAAGTTAGTCATTAACGTTCTAGTTTCTTACCATTTGGTCTAAGGAGTGCTTCTATCTCCCAAATTATTCTTGCTCTTGTCTGTGGAAAAACTAGTGGGTTCCAAATAGGAAAAGTCACTTTCAAGGCCAGGGGCTGCACAGAGAACGCAGTGCGCTGTACACCCCCCTTTTTGTGGGGGTTTTGAAAACTTCAGCATGGAGACTGCACAGCATCTCTGGACAACCTGTGGCAGTGCTTGGCCACTTTCTCCGTGGAATTTTGTTTTTCTAATACCCAGTTGGACTTTCCCTTGCTCTTTGTATTTTCTGTCATCCTCACAGCTTTTGCTGTGCATCTCTGAGAAGAGTCTCATTTTGTCTTCTTAGAAGATGTCAGAAGGAAATCATTTGCATGAGAGGCTGTCTACCTATAGATAAACTGCTGTCCATTTTCTAACTGAACTGCCTTCAATTTAGTAGCTCTTAATGGTAGCTGTAAGGAGATTTTTTTTTTTTTATAGGCAAGTCACAGTGTGGGGGCGGGGGGGGCTCCAAGCTTGTATACCTCTCAAGCTCTTTATACAAATATAACTTCTTTCTGTAGGTTAAATAACTGAGAACAAAAACTTCACAAACATAAATTAATTCCTACAGTGAGCGAAGATTGTTGTATTTGTCTTACAGCTTGAAGCATGCAGGTTCTGAGGTTGAAAGTGCCAGCTTACTCGTGTGCACAGCCTGATAACTTTATCACTTCAGTATACTTTGTGCTGCATTCAGTTCTTCTGGCAAAGAATTATTTTGAAGTTAGTGCTTAGGCAGCTCAGGTTTTGAATGTGTTTGGGCAACAAATGGATGACTTGTAGTATGATTTACCTGTGGAAAGCTTAGATGATGCTAAGAAACTTAAAATGAGAACAGCTGGTGAGACAGGCTTAGTCAGACTTGCATAGAAGGACCATCTTCGGCTTCTGCTGTAGGCAATGCAAATGAATTGCAAGTCCTCGCAGGCTTTGGACACTTTTCTGCTCGGTGCCAGCGACATTTCTGGGCCCAGGCTGTCACCTGGTGGAAGAGTAACTTCAGAAACTTGTTTTGGGCTCTGTAGCCTCAGCGTGGAACTTCCCTACAATAAGTTATAGCTTTGGGTAACTTAAATCCAGAATTTGGTCAACTTTGGGTGAAAGTTGAAAGTAGCATGAAATTCCATTCCAGAAACAGTGTAAAAGTTCTGCTAAACATTCCTCCTACAAAGAAAGGCAGCTGTAAAACATTTGAAAAAAGTCAGGGAAAGAAGGAATTGAACAATGCTTTGTCCATATTCATTATAAAAATCTAATTTTAAAGAAGCTGCTGCTTGTTTTCATGTGGCATTTTTTTCTGCTCCACAATGACTGGACCAAAGAACTGAAACTGTAGTCAAAATATGATATTTCATTATCCCAAATGTTTGAAATTTAAGAAATCGACAAAACAGTAAATGCCAAGCAAACATAATGAGTCCCTTATCACCAGTTACAACGTATCTATCTCACCATGCCAGTGGTAACAGGGCAATTCTTACAAGATTATCTGTCCTTCCAATTCTCTGTGTTCTTTCAAGGATGAAAATTTCAGTGCTATAGCTAACCGCATATGTGGACTCCTTGGTTTTGTGGTCATGAGGTTTGGATTATGGTGTGTATGTTGGCTGGGGGGAAGGAACAGTGTTTAACACCATGGCATACTGGTTCTGCTGGAACTGGTTCCCCTTTTGTTCCCCTAGCTTAGAAGAAGCTTCCTAATGTCTCTTACATTAGTAACCTAAGTTGTAACTTACTAGCTTTTAAAATGGACCAACATTATCTGCATGCATCTTACACAGATTTCTCTCAAATTTATAAAACAGATGTAGTATTCAAAAATAGTGTAAATAAATGGAGGCAATGAACAGAACCTAGAAAGAGAATGTAAAATCTGAGCAGATTGTAAAAACTAAATAGCAAGAAGCTGATGCAACTGTAGTAAAGTGAAGGCCTCGAAATAACAATGTTTTAAATTGGATGGGAAGAAAAGTGATGGAGACTTGTACGCAGATTCTGTCCATAAGAAGTCCTTCCAGGGAAGATTGATCAAGTCATCCTTGCAGAGAAGAAAATTTTCATAGTGCTTCTACAAAGATTATTCTATGCTTGTTTATTATGTTGCTATAGCAAAGGCTTCTTTCTAAGATATTTGTCAGTAAAGCATATACACGCTTAACTTCTCTTCTAGAATTATAGTGTAGGGTTATTCCAAACTGGCATTTACAATTGTAACTTACTCTGTTGATTATAAAACTAACTTAAACCTAGGAGGGATAGCTTAACGTATGTTCATTAGTTTTATTCATCTATGAATAAAGGCCTGTCCTGCCTTTTTTTTGTTGTCAACTACAAATATGCTTCAGGAAATTCTCTCCTTCATTTGTTACACCACTATGACAGCTACTTCACTTTCATCTTATGCACCTGCAATTACTTAATTTCTCTTTTTAGGCAAGGTAAGCCTTGAAGTGACCAATGAAACCTGATGTAATGTAGAGATTCAGTTGGCTCTTTGTGAGACCCAGCAGTCTTTGTCAGTCTGATCTGGAGAAAAACTCTAAATTTTATCATAAGTTTAGCCCTAAGAATATGAATAAAACTTCATCAGTTACCTGTACATTGTTTCTGAGAGTGTGTCCTACCTAATAAGATTGCTTTAGACAGCTAGATTTTATGACTTCAGGTGACAGTAACTTAAAAAGTGGATACTTCTTCATGATCTTTCTTGCTTTCTTTCAGTCCCTTTCTTGATACTCTAGGTGAGGTTGCCAGGGTGAAAGAGGCAAGTAATCAGTGCAAATGATGCAGAACCTCATTCTGACACATTGTGCTTGAAATGCACTGTGCTGGGTTTGATCCATTGACTAAAAACATAAGCTTTTTCAAGATGGTATCAAATTCTTAAACACTGGCTGTCTTCAATCAGCTTAGGGTTTTGTTTCATAAAGACAAGTGCTCTATAGTTCTGTATAGCTCTACATAGTTCTGTATCTTAGTTCACTTGACGCATGCAAAGCCGGATGCAGCTATGGTATGGAAGTAATCAGTAGAATGGTAGAAGAGGGTCTTTAGGCTATATGGCAATTAGACAGAAACTGCTTTAGTTCTAATTTGGGATTTTTTTATATCTTATCAACATTGTTCTTTTACACTTAGCTTACTGAGCATTTATCATTTTGTTAGTCATCCAGTCTACCAAGAAAATTGCATATTGTATTTCACTCACTGGGGTTACAGAAATGTCCTAGGATGTGATCCTGGGGAGATAGGAAGTAAGTTTGTCCTGTCCTTGTGGTTTTGAATGGGAAACAAGCCTAACTTAGAGTGATGGAGATGTTGAGAAGGACAATCAGCTTTCCCAAGATGTTCCCCAATTTCAGTTGTTTTGTCACTTGGGCTTTCTGAGACCATGTTATTCAGTGGTAGACTAGTCAAAATATGTAACAAATTCCCATGTATTTTTCTTCCATGACTTATTTTTAATCCTCTTATGAGCCCATGGAGACTTTTGCTGTTGATTGTTTTGAACTGAGAATTACATAACGGGACTACATATTGTCTGAAAAGTCACCTTCTCTTGTTCTGAACTTAGGATCCATTTATATCCCCTGATTTGTCCCTAGTTCATTCATGATAGTCAAACAGCTTTTAAATGGAGGGTACATAGTACTTTATTTTTCTGTTGAGTAGTTAATGTTGCCATCCATTTGTATAACATACTTTTTCATATTCTTTTAAAAAAGTAATTATTTTGCTTTTAGGTGATGAGTATGGTATCGGGATTTGCACCACTGATTTCTGCAGGTATTTTTTCAGCCACCCTGTCTTCTGCATTAGCATCTCTTGTGAGTGCACCTAAGATCTTCCAGGTAAGTATGGCGGCAAAGCCATAATCTTATAAAGAATAATTTCAATTAACTTTTGAATCGGAATTTTTGGAAGGAGACTCTGACATACTGCCATCACAATTCATACCAGTTGACATGAGTAGATTGAGCTAATATTTACCTATTGTTTAGAATGGGAAAACAGTGTGTTACAAAACATAGCTAGACTATAATTTGTTCCAGATCTCATGTGTTTCTGGTTAGTTTAGAGATTAGTTGTGGTATAACTAACATTACAGAAATCTACAAACTCCTTTAGATGATTTTTGGTGTAAGTAATAGTGGAGCACATACAAAGATTAGTTCATTTCTCAAAATCATCACAGAAGGAGACGGCATGAAGTAGAACCTGTAGCTGTTCAATCTTAGTCCTCAGAGAATATATTATCAAAATTACTGTGTACCAGTTCTCACGTAAATCATTTACATTGGTGCTCCTGAATGTATTTTGCTTTACCTTCTTTTTAACCATTTAATCTCATTCTTTGTCTTACAAGTTCTCTTCAATTGGGTGAAACTTCAGTGTCCCCTGATGACCTTCTTTCCCAACAGTTCAGTAGGGAGTCAAACGTAGAAGGGATTTTGTTGTAGAGTAGAAGCACGAGTATTGATGCAGAGAATTAGTGTATACATTGGGCAAACTTTTCACTTTCTGAGAAAACATCGTCTCTAAAGAAAGACTCTTTGTGATTGTAAGACGCTAGTAAAGTAAATAGTCAATTACTTACAGATGAGCGAAGCTTGTTCTTGTAGATGGAAATTACTGAAGGATAGAATATTGGAAATGCAAAATGTCAAGATGCAAAGACAATTGAAAATAGAATTAGTACATGGTGGCTATAAACCTTCTTTCAGGAAGATAATAAGCAGTGAAAGACAGCATTAGCAAGCATTAGTAAGGATACATTTTGAACAAAATGTATGCTGACTCTTGAATTTTATTTTTTCTTAGGCTTTATGCAAGGACAACATTTATCCAGGATTTCAGATGTTTGCTAAAGGCTATGGGAAGAACAATGAACCACTGAGAGGATATCTGCTAACATTTTTAATTGCTCTTGGATTCATACTAATTGGTTAGTTTGGAATTATAATAAATATCAATATCCTTTTGTCCTTTACAAAGCATTCTATTCCATATGATGACTTGATGACAGTGTCCTAGAGGTCTAATGCACTGCTTAATTCTAAGCCAGCATTCTAAATCTGTTTATTTTGAGGGTTACTTTCTCCTATCTTCTAGATACAGCTCTGTCTAGAACTGCAATAAATTTGAATTGAACTGTAGCAATACTGCACTTTTCTTAATAACTGCAGGTGTCTGTCTTTAGATACTATCAATCAATAAAAAGTCATCTTTTGCTTGAGGTAGAGAGATGTTATATCTTGAAAATATGAGAGTTTATTTCAGATTTGTAATAATTACAAACAGCTTCAGTAAATGGCAAACTTGCATGAATGATACTTTTTAAAGTGTGTTTTTCTGTTAAGTTACAAACAGTAGAGATGAGTGCTGATGCTGCTGTTGTTAAAGGTAAAGATAGTCTAGGTAGAATTAAATGTGTTCTATGTAGATGGCAAACTAATTGCGCTGTGTCCATCCATGAGTCCTGTACCAGTGCTTTTAAACTTCTTTTCCCAGTTTGTTCTTTCATCCTTCCCCCAAGTCTGCTTAAGGCACAGACATACCCATGATGTCCCTACTGCAGCATGCTGACTGGAAGCTTGATTACAACAAGTAGAAACTTGCAGACTAACAGGGCACATTCTGCATTTTGAGCACTTTTTTTTGATGGTGAGAGTACACATATAAATGTTTTGTACCATGCTGCCTCAAGGAAAGGAGAGCATCAGGTTCTTCCATCTCTTTCACTGAAGAGGGTGTACTCATCGTTGTTGTGATGGTATTGGTCTGTAATAATGCACTATACTAGTACCATTGATGCAACTTTTCATTTAAAATGCAGGCAGGTGAACATGTTTGTCACGTTGTTCACGCTAACTTTGTCTGCTATAGCCATTCACTGTAGTTGATTGTCTCTTAAACTTACTAGTATCTTGTTCTTTGCTGTTTGAGAATTGAGCTAGAGACGTGCTGCAGATGTATTAATGTTCTGTCTACTGTTTCTGACACTGTTCAGAACCCAGTGTATTGGTGCACTGTTCGATTAAGCCATGGTGGGAAAGAAATTTTCTGAATGAATTGTTTTGAGAAAGGATGTAGTGCTTCAAAAGTGGCAGTCCTGGAACACTTGGTAGTGTGGAAAAATGTTTATATTTTTAAAACTGAAAGTTACACTTCCTGACTATTAGAAGATAACTTAGTAAATAAGACACCATTAAGATAATAGCTCTGTCTGTTGAACAGAAGGGACAAACTGCTTCTCCTTAGAGTACATCAGAAAATAAGATTGTTTGTAGCAGATTTTTTACTCTGGAATCTACAAAGCCATTGGATTACATCTTTCATAACAGCCTGCTTTGGTTTTGGTTTTACAGCTGAACTGAACGTCATTGCTCCAATTATTTCGAACTTCTTCTTGGCCTCGTATGCCTTGATTAACTTCTCTGTATTCCATGCTTCTCTTGCAAAATCTCCAGGTAGGAACTACATTTTGGGGATAAGAGTTTAGCCTGCAATTTCTTTATGCATAAATACAATTTAAAAGGTATAAATATAAATGAATGTTTAATTTAGTTACTAAATTTGACTCTCATAGTGCATCTGAATTACAAGTGTAATATGGTGTGTATTTGAGTCTTTTGAAATTTTGAGGACTGAGTGATCCAGTAGAGCTTGGGAGCTACTAATTTTGTCATCTTTGCTGAGGGAACACAAGATAATTTTGGTGTTTATTCAGAAACTCTTGAAGAAAGCTTTCTTGCTAATTCAGTATCTGGTGTTCAAGAACCACCCTTTTGTCTTTTTTGGATTTCTCTGTTAATATGTTTCGTCTTCCAGTCCAGAAGAAACTGGAATTGCAGGTGGTATTGCCACATTTTTATAACCTTTGGTGTAGGAGGCTAGTTAGATTATAGGAATAAGCTGAAACCTAGTACTTGCAGAACAGATGTATATCATACCCAGTCCACTATGCATTTGTACTGAAATAATGCCTTTAAAAGCTTCTTAAGTTGCTGAACTGTAGATATCATTATTTTGCCGGAGCAGGTGCATAACTCTGTTTACACAACACTTCTGTGCCTAATACATGTGTTAATCTTGGGGGTTTGCATGTGTATTTACCTGATTTTGGATAAACTTGTGATAAATAAGGATGTAAAACTGTCAGTCCAGTGTTTTGACATATTCAAGTTCTACTTGAATATATCTGTCGTTTTCCTTTTCATGTGGTGAAAATTTCTGGCCATGTGAAAATAGTAAAAATACACAGAAACCGTCACTAGTATGTGACAGAGTGAGTCACAAGCTCATGATGATTAATGTTGTACTACCTTTGAAAGCAAAAATCAATTGTCAGGCAAGCTATTGCCAAAGGTTCCTGTAGCCTGATTCAATAGATGTACTGGCACAAGCATCTTCAAATTTTCCTTTTGAGATACGCTTTTAGAGGGTAATATTAGGAACATTTATGTATCTGTGTAAGAAAGATGCAAATTCATTGGAAAGGTGTTGGAAAATTGAAAGCATAAATGTACCAAAGTCTTTTATTTTGTACATTAGTGTCACGCATTCACATGAAATGTGATGCAGAACACTAGGGAAGGAAAAGAGGAATATAGCCTTCCTTCTCTTGCAGTAGTGATTAAATTAATTTCCCCCCCTCTTTTCTATCCTCCAAATTATATTTTGACTAGGCTGGCGCCCTGCTTTCAAATACTACAATATGTGGATTTCTCTTGTTGGAGCTATTCTGTGCTGCATTGTGATGTTTGTCATTAATTGGTGGGCAGCACTTCTAACATATGTCATAGTCCTTGGACTCTACATTTATGTCACTTACAAGAAACCAGGTATGTATAGGGGCTTCTTTTGGTTGCGGTGCGGGAAAAAGGGGTGTAGAAGAAGGGAAAAAGTGATGGCCTTTGGGACGGGATGGGAACAAAACAGCTTCTGTTTGGCCGACAAGTTCAAACTTCTGTTTCGGGCTTTTTAGTTGTAAGGAAATTGTAATTATGCGTGTATAGTCACTGCTGTTGTTCCCCTTCCTCCCAAATTATCAAGATACATGCTTTGCACTTAGACGTAAACATTTGAATAAAATTGGAGGAAAAGGTGCAGATGGAAAGAGCTTGGGTTGCAGCAATAAAGGCAGGAGGAAGGCACGTTATGTTTTGATAGGAAGTGAAAGAGGATGCTCCCTTACCTTTCCAAATTGAAAAGGGATTTGAGTGGTGGTTGTTTTTTCAGTAAACCTATAGCTATGAACAACAATTTATACACTTTCTTCCTTCTTCTAAAAGCACTGTATGATCGTAAGTGCAAGATGGAGCAGAACTGAACCACAGAGTGTTCCTGAAGTTGAAAATAAGGAAAACCCTACATCCTGGGCTATGAAGATTATGAAGTACTTGAATGATAAATTCATGCTATCAAAAGATGTATATGGGAACAAATAGAGAGGATACTGGGATCTTTCCTTTTGTTTCCTTATAAAAATAATAATCTAAAAGGAACTGCTTAATCTAGCAGTTTTTCACTGAAAGTATTTGACTTTGTTTAGACAATGTTTTGAAATTCCTTTTTCTTTTGCTGTGATACAAAACAACTAAACATGGCATTTTTTCCTGAAGTGTTTTTTTTTTGACTCTGAAGTTGTCACAATCTTTGAAATGTTGGGGAAGAAAAACCCTCAGTCCTTGCTTCCTATAATTGTAAAATATCAAACTCTAACTTGTTTCTACATTTCAACAGAAATGTTATCTTTAAATAGAATTGCCTATTTAGCTGTAGGGTTTGACTAGTATTGTGTAGAATGTACCAAGATGTAGCTTAAATCTTTTGTGTTTTCAGTTGGTATTCGATACTCATTTTGTGGTCATGTAGTTTTACAATGAACAGCTTTAAATAAAATACTGGAACTTCAAATCTTCCAACAGATGTGAACTGGGGATCCTCAACACAAGCTTTGACTTACTTGAATGCATTACAGCATTCTATTCGGCTCTCAGGAGTGGAAGATCACGTGAAAAACTTCAGGTAACAATATTACAGACATAGGAAATTACTTCTATGTATTCAGTAGGGTACTGTCATGATGTTTGCTATCATGGTTTCCATTAAATGCCTGGTCATCTCCTGTGAGTTATAACAACTTTGAATTTCATGACTGTGGACATCCTCTGGACATATTTACATTAGCATTTTATTTTTGATTAAGAATGCACTTTAGAAGCAAATCTATGGATAATGCCTGCTTATTGTTAGATGCCTCATGGTTTGAATCATGAACTGTGAATTGCGTTCCTCTTTGATGAAACTGAATTGGAAGATGTGCTCCAAACTGTTAATGAGCGTTCACTCCACATGCTTGGGATAAAACTGATCTAACCCAAAATCCCCAAGATGTGTGTACTGTGCATGTTGTCCTCAACACCAGCTATTTCACATTAGACATACTCTCTTGTTGCACTTCAGTAATGGCAAACAGGCTACACAAGTGTCTTTCATGCAACTGAAGAAGAGAACTGATTTGTTGTCTGCCAGCAGGGCTACCCAGTAAGGTCCTACTCAAGGAGGCAGTTTTCTCTCCTGCATATTTATGCCACTTTTAAGAGTAGATGTGGCAGTTAGGGACATGGTTTAATGCTATACTTGGCAGTGTTAGGTTTGTGGTTGGAGTCGATTATCTTAAAGGTCTTTTCCAACCTAAATGATTCTATGATTCTATTCTATGATTCTGATATGGAAAATGAACTGGAGCTGCTATAGAGACCGAGACAGATGACTTTAGGTGATTCTTACATATGAAAAATTATCTCCTGAAATGAATTCTGAAGTCTGGACACTTTCATCTTTTAAAATTGATTAGAACATTGTCTAGAATAACTTACTTGCAGTTGTTTAGCTCTGCCTTCAAAATGATAGTAACTTAAAAAAAAGCATGTGATTCCAGTTTTCCTGTTGGACAAAGAAGAAACTAAGCTTGAAAATGCAAAGGGATGTGACTTACAAATGGGGGAAGAAATTCATCCCTCTGATTTAGTCTTGCGTAAAATTTGTTTCAGATGTTTTTAAATGTGTAAATTTTCGGATTTGGTGGAATTACTAAGTTTGGAACCAGTTAATCATAGGTCTGCTGACAGTTGTGGAAAAATTTGTGTTTACTTAATTTAACATAGTCTTGTAAAAGTAGATAAGGTTACTACCTCTCCAGTGACGATTATGTTCTGATGGCCAATTTGGAAGAAACTTCTTTCTGTTAATAAAAACAGCCCACAACTCTAGATGAAATGAATTCCAACCTTTTTTTCTCCTCATCTATTCACAATTCTAGACCTCAGTGCTTAATTATGACAGGTGCTCCAAATGCACGTCCAGCTTTGCTTGATCTTGTTCATGCTTTCACCAAGAATGTGGGCTTGATGATCTGTGGCCACGTACATATGGTAAGTGTATTTCATCTTTACTTTGAAGTTACCTTGTTTTTGGTTTGGGTTTTTTTTTAACTTATTTGCTTTTTGTTTGTGGTTCTTGTTGGGGGGGTATTTTATTTTTTTATTTTTATTTTAAATGAAAGTGTCATTAGACGTTGAGAAGTGCAAAAAGAGATTTACTAGTAGGATTCACTCATGTATAGGTCATATTCCAGTGAGGTGCAAAATTAGTACCTTTGATCATTTGATGCTTAAATGCTGAGGAAGCTTTGTACGAGTAAAATGAATGTTGGATTACAGCCTGGGTCTCTTTCTGTCTTTGTCATACAGTCTCATGTACTCTCTCAAGCTTTGGGCAGAGCAGCTGGTCAAAATGATGTGCAGTATACAGCTAGATTTCTTCTCAGTGTTACTGTTTCAGGGAGATTGATTTCTGTGTAGATTTCTTACAGAGCCTAGTCTAAAATAAACCTTCTTCAGCAGTAAGTTCAGTATCAGTTTAGCCAGTAGTTAAAAATTTTTTTCAAGTAGTTTTTTTATTCCTTCAGTTATCAGATTCATTTCATCGGCAGGTGAAACAGTAATGTGAACAGGTATTTCCTTTCCTGTTTCCTTTCTGCCCAGCCCCTGGTATTTCACTAACTTTCCCTGCTTTTTGTCAGGATATGAGGTGTGGAGTTTTGGGGGGTTGCGGGGTGTGAGGACTGTTCTGCAAGGACATAATTTCAGCAGTTCTTACTTTTTTTTTTTTGAAGTAGTATCTTCTACAACAAACCTGTAGAGGTTTTGGGGTTGGGGGAAGGAAGCAAGCTTCAAGTAACTGTTCTTCAAAATGATGCTTGTCATGAGTTGTCTTAACTGCGATACAAGGTGGCTGTCATACTATGATCTGTACCAAAACTTCAGTTAGCTACAGAGAGGCTGTTGCATCTCTGATAAACATTGTAAATACATTTTAGCATATTGTGTAGTTTAGCTTCATATTTTAAGGCCGAACTTTTTCTGTCACATCACTAAGAACATTTAAGTACGCGTAACTTTAAATACAAAAATTGATTACTCTTAAATATGTTTAAATTTCCCACACTTACTAAATATGACTTGCTTCCGATCTAATGAACAGATAAGGGCAAATCAAGTTAATGCAATCCACAGAACATACATTTTGTTAAGCAAACATTGGCCAGTTTTGTCTTCAGAAACTTTAATTCTTTTAATTCCTGTCTATATAAACTTAAAATTTCAGTGAGTGCAAAGGACAGAAACTGAGTAGTACTAGAGAGGTAAGATGTCACAGATGGAATTACTGTCTTTCAAAAGTAGGGCTGTACTGGAAAGAATAAGATAGTGTCATCCTTATAGGAAAGCAATTCTGATTAGAGATTTTCTGGGAGCGTATGCTCTCTCTATTTCAAAATGCTTTCCTGCAAGAAGGATGACACTACCTTATTCTTCACTAACTCTGACCATTTGGTCAGAGTCTGTAGCCTTTTGCAAACTTGTGTCCTTTTGCAAAAACGGGGTTACTGTGTTCTTGATTATACCTCGTCCTGTATTCTACATTTTGATATCTAGGAGGAACACAATGATTCGTCCTGATGGAAGTAATAAAAAGAAAGTATTTAAAGAGGAGATGACTTTGACTGCAACATAAAACTGCAGAAGTGACACTACTGTGACAAAGGCTTTCTGATTAGGATTATGTACAGACGGAGGCACACTTGTACATCTTGAAACAAATACTCCCATAAAGGCTAATATTAAGTCATCCTATATCTGTGTATGTTTCATTACAAAGCCCTTTCCTTTTGAAACTACATTATGCTTTGGAGGACAAGCTTGTGCCACCTGCTGGGGAAGTGGATTGTGCTCTGCAGGAACAAGATTGTTAAAGCTTGAGCACCCCTCTTCCTAAAAATGAGAATCTGGTCCACTCTTTGCTGCTGATAACGCCTGGTATTTTGTTGGTTTGGGTTTTTTGATAGTGTGGAAGCATGTTTTGAGGTTCTTCAAGTTTGAATTGGATTCTAGCAGTGAAAATTATTACTACTCATACTCATAATTCTTGTTCCCTCTCCTCTTTTTATTTGTTTTGAAAGGGTCCTCGGAGGCAAGCCATGAAGGAACTGTCAACTGATTTGGCTAAATATCAGCGATGGCTAATTAAAAACAAGATGAAGGCTTTCTATGCACCAGTGCATGCAGAGGACTTGAGGGATGGAGGACAATACTTAATGCAGGTGCACCTCTCTTAAATGTTTTTTTTTTTTAAATGAAAGCGGTGAAGGTGAACATCAAAATTGGAAGTGTTTTTATACTTTGAAGTATTTTCATTTTGCAAAGTTATCTTAAAACTTTGAAGTTTTTGATGCTTAAGAAAATAATAGAACCTTTAGTTGTTTCAGTAACACGGTTTGTAAAAAATATTTTTTCCTCTTAGGCTGCTGGTCTGGGTAGAATGAGACCTAATACCCTTGTTGTTGGATTTAAGAAAAACTGGAGACAAGGTGACATGAGAGATGTTGAAACCTATATCAATTTATTCCAGTAAGTGGAAAATACAGAGGTGTAGCTCTTATATTGCATTTCAGTATGTTTGGTAATAAGTCAAGAACGTCTTAGTTGCATGAAGTCTCTTTCAGATAGACTCAGGTTTTCCATATTGCTGATCCAGCAGTCTTCAATACCTTGTTTTTTCTGATATGGAAATTAATAAGCAAGTGTTTATAGTTTAAACAGATTAGTTTTCTATATAATAACTCTTTCTGCATCTAGAAAGAGTTGTGGCAGTGGTCTGAGGTTTAAGAGTTACTGTCTTTAGAGATGGAACTAGTGTCTTAATGTGTGAGTCTGCTGAATTCTTTAAAGCATAGTTTCTGTTGAAAGCGGGGTTTTTCCTACACTACTTCTGCACAGATTAAGTGTAGTAGAGAATGAGTCAAATCTTATGCTGAAGTTCTGTCTTCATTAAACCTTGCTCTCATATGCAAGAAATATTTTACTTACACGACACACAGCACTGACGCCCAAAGTAATACAGTATTCAAAAAGGAGATGGGAAAGGAAATCCCAGTGTAATTTGACAATACTCAAAGGCAGACCAGTTCTGGCTGAAAAATTTAATAGAACAACTTGTCCTACAAACAAGAAAACCAAAACTTGCTTCTTGCACTTATACAGAGGGTTTTTTGTTTTCCTTATGTGCTGCTTAACCCACTTCATTTGTGCTTTACACTTCTCATTTACTATGCATTTAAAATAAAGAGAGGATGGGGGATTACAAGCAGAGACTAGAAAAGGAAAAAATCATACTCTCCCAGTTCCTTAAGAGAAAAACAGGAGCACAAAATGCAGTGAAAAATAAGGAAATATGTTGGTTAGTTCTTGGAGGTTTTTTTTTCCTATTTTATTTTGGAATGGCTTGTGCCACTTGTGTGGCCAACAAGTTGTGTGGTTCTCCACATCCCAAAAGAGGAACCTCAGGAGGTAGTAACTATAGGTCAAGCATATTTCTGGAAAATTTCTGGAAAATTGAAAGTTTCTGAAGCACACAATAGAAACACATTAATCTGTACAGATTCAACAAATTAAATAATGAATTAAAAATGTTCACTAAGGGACAAGACATTTTCTTCTTAAATCAACCTCAATTTTCCTTGCATTTATTATAGGATATGTTGATACTTTGAACGTTTCTAATCAAATCTTACTACTTCTAAAGAGAAGTGTTTAATGAGTGAAATCTTGAGTAATTTCTGTCTGTGGAAATGACGTGGGAGGGAGTTCTCTGATTTATGGTTTGTAATGAGGTATTTATATTTAAAGGACTGATGATTAATGGCTAATGCAAACTGTATGATATGATTAAGTTCATGTTTTTCTTTCTTGTATCTTGGGGATGGTTTTGTCCTTCATTTTACTCCCCTTTTATTCAGCCATTTATTCAGACTTTGTGCTTGTTTTTACAATAATGAAGTTTTCCCTCTTGCTTCGTTTTTTAAAGGATTGAGTTCCTTCCCCATCAGATATAATGGGAACAGGCACATTATAGTTAATTTATAGCTAATTTGATTCTAAATTACGGCTTCATAGGTGTTTTTAATACCCTAATGTTTTGGAAAGATGTCAGAAATTTTTAGTTGTCAGATCAAGGAGATCTACTCAAAATAAATCCTTTTATGATGGGGGGAGGATTTCTCAGTGTATCTTGTCATCATCTGTGCAGAACTTGACTGACCTGTTCACGTTGATTTTATTTAGTCGCTGTTTACATAGGGAGAGAGGGAAGACAGGGAATAGATATCCCTTCTATGTGTTGCTTTTCAGGATGTGGTGTTCAATTCACTGATGTAGTTGATAGTTTGGAGTTGGAACTGAAATTGTAACATAAATTTATGATTTGGGAATTTAAATGGCAGTGTTTAATCACTGGAATGTGTTCAAAGAGGGTGTGTAAAGTAGGTCCTTTGGGAAAGAAAAAGTTGTAAAATATTTTTTTTTTTTGTTCTTTTGTTTAGTGATGCCTTTGATGTTCAGTATGGTGTAGTTGTCATCCGCCTAAAGGAGGGCCTGGACATTTCTCACCTTCAGGGCCAAGGTAGGATTTAGTTTGTTTCATCTGGTGAATAGCTGTTCTAACTCCCTTTTAAAACTGCTTTCTGAAAATATTAAATGAAGCTAAGAAGAAAAGCTACTGAAGAAAAAAAAAAAAAAACCAAACCTCAAAAAAACCCCCAAACAAACAAAAACCCTCACCACTCTTCTTGTAGAATAAGAATTACTGAAATTAGCAAGTCTGAAATGTAAAATAAGAATAACCCATTTTCAGCAACAGAACTTGGTTTTCAACCAAGTTTCAACTTTCTGTATTTGTAAGCTGTATATAGGTGCTTCCCAAGGATTTACTATTTTACTGAAACAAATTAAAGAGGCTGCCAGATTAGTATCAAGTATTGGGGACCCAAGTCTAGAAATCATGAAATTCACAACAAATGTTGCATGATCCAAGAATGCTATGGGTCTGGTGTGGGTTGCCAACCTCTGCACACGCTAGTTTAGAGACCTCAGTAGTAGTGACTTGCGGAAACCGGACTCCACAATCTATGAGATTGTAAAGTAGGTATGTTTATTCAGCGCTGGGCAGCACGGGGGGGTAGTCCCACCAAAATCGTGCGTGCCTCAATGCGGCACTCACCATAAATATATACAGTAAAATATAACATATTCATAGAGTTTTGTAATACGCCTATACATATGCATGACCTGTCCCTGCTTTGTATTAAAAAGAGTTCCAAGAAGTCATTTCCATAGACCCCTCCCATCTGCGCTTGCGCATTGCCTCCTAGTGGTGGTCGTCAGGGGGTCGTGGGGATGAAGGCTGATAGTTCCTCTTCGTCACTGCTAGTAACCTTTTGTTCTTGCGCAGGCTCAGTTGTCTTCTTACATTTGTCCGTACCGCAGGGTCAGTTTTAGCTGGCTTCTTGAGACAAGTTTTTAGTCTTTATCAGGAGCTGTCCTTGTGAGGCGCCTCAGTTAATTTACACCATAGCTAAGTCGGCCTTATCAGGCTGAGCCGGCCTTGTGAGGAACAAAGTATCAAGCCCCTACCTACTGATTCAATTTTCTAACTACTATTAATCATTCAGCTACTAAAATTCCTTAATCCCTTCTCTCAGCATTCCGTCTCAAGTTTGGAAAGGTTTTCTATTTTCAATGTAGAAGACTTGGTTATGCTTTGTAGGTAGTGGTTGTAAGCTGAATGGTATAATTTTAGTTAAATTTCAAGCAGAATAATGAAGGAAGCCTGTGAGCTTTGGCGGCAACTGTCTACTGAATTGATAATGTCTAATTTGTTTGTAGCTCCATACAGCGTTGCTACAGTGAGGAAGAACACTTGTGACACAAGCTCTGTAGGGGGGCATCCTCCTGAAAGAGGGGAGGTTTGTTCCTTCACTGGAAACATAAGAATGTCTTAGGATTTGGAGAGGGGCAGAGAGCCTGTCACTGTATGCAAGAGAGCAGAGGAGTATGAGAAACGGCAAGGAGTGAACCTGCAGTGTGAAAACAACACTGCTGAGAAGACTAGGAAATACAACACCAAGGTGTCAGAAGAGTCTTAATATCCACTGGGGACTGTGAGTTTGCTTTAACTCTGACAGCTACCAAGTAGCTCCACTGAAGCCAAACCTGGAAAAAAAACTTGGCTGTGAGACATACTTGGTTTGGGCCTTGCCTAAGGCTTGTCTTCCTCTTGGAGTTAGAGTGGAAACGGAAAGTGTTCCACCAAGTAATTTTTTTTTCCTCCTGGTTATACTTCCTCAGAACAGGCTAGCTCAGTTTTATGTTTAGCCTGTGGTAATGCAATCAACACCCAAAATCTGGGAAGGAAATAGCAGGAAATCAGAGCTCTGCTCAGAGAAGGAGCCTCTTTGTATTCTGAAGCATTTCATACAAGATCTTTTGTTGTTGTTTTCTGCTTGTTTTTTTCCCTCTCTTTGCCATAGCATTACAGTTGCAATAGAATTTAACCACTGTGAACCATCTCAGTATAGTCACATACCTCTATTGATACCATTTGGAACAATAAAGTGGTTTATAATGTGTTTCTTTGCTTTCTCAAAGAAGAGTTACTGTCATCCCAAGAAAAATCTCCATGTACCAAGGATGTCATAGTAAAAGTGGATTATAGCAAGAAGGCTGAGGCAGACACTTCTATAGTTTTTGCTCCATCATCTAGTGAAAGAACTCCCACTCTACATAAAGGTAACTAGTTAGCAATGAAATTTGAGTTCTACTCTTTCTCTCTCTCATTCCCTATTCAGTCCCTCTCTCCCCTCACCAAGGAATTATTTAAGGGATTTTTGTGTCTGTGGCACAGAAGCGCGTCATGCTTTTCTAGCTGTTGATGTCCAATCACTTACTTTGGTTTAGAGCTTACCAGTATGTAAAATAAATCTTTCACGTCTAATCCTCTAAATAAAACAGGTGGTAGACAATGACTTACAATGGATTTTCTTTGTTAATGAGTTTGATGGGCATTAAAAACTGCTTGAGAATTGTGCCACACGTATATATTAAATATGATTCGAAGGCTGCTATATTTATGAAGGTTTTCTCACCTCAGACTAGAACATTATGCATATTAACTAGAACAATATGCATGTTAACAGACACAAAACATTCAGGATACTTTGACATGACCATAACCAACTTCCCCTTCCTTTTAAAGTAAAAGCGTAATAGTTAAGTGAGCAATGTGATTTTTTTTCTTTTTTTAAAGTACAAATAAATCTCAGGATCTGGTAGACTGCATTTGTGTGCTTTTCTCTGTATGGAAATCCATTTCATTCTACATCTTTATTTTCTAATTTTTTTTGTATACAGTAGTAGTGTTTTCATTAACATCACAAAGGAAATTAATCTTTTTATTTTGTATCTTTAAAAATCTTCCAGAGGAGGACGAGGATGGAAAGACTCCAACACAACCACTGTTGAAAAAAGGCAGGCGTTTTCCACCTTTTTGTGTTAAATCATTCTTTCGCATTGTTAATTTCAGTTTTCCTTTTGTACTCCTTTCTACACATATATATGAGAGAGAGGAAAATATCAACCATGCAATGTTAATTTGTTTCTTCATATCTGCTTTGGAATGTGCTTCATCTTTAGGGATTAGGCTATGGAAAAATGCAACTTTCTGGAAATTCCCAGAACAAGTTGCTACTGAGAAAGGATTGTGCATGTGTCTTAAGAGATGAATGTTGGATAGATATATATAGAGATATATAGATATGGTGGTGTTTTGGGTTTTTTTTAACTTTTGTTCTTAAATAACATTTGAAATGTGTTCAGGAGCTTGCTTAGTTCTCTGTCTCAGGTATCTGTCTCGGTCCTTACTTGATTGAGGAGTAAGGGGAATATTATCTAATGGTAGAGTGCAAGTGCTCCATCAGTCTATCCTATGGCTATCTTCTAAAGCCATAGTTGGTGCTCTGTTACCTGGAATTGTTCAATAGCTTGCCCATTAAAGCATAATATAGGCACTCAGTGAGATTAATATCTGAAATAATGCAAAGTATTCATTCAAATAAACAACATTTTGAGAGATGAATTGAGCAGTTTTCACTTCCTGGTTTATTTCAGACTTTTTTGAGTTAAGCTAATATTTTTGCCTTAACTAAGATTCATCTAACTTTTTTGACATTTTCTTCATAATTTCAACAGCTAGAAGCTGTTGTATTTTAATAATGGGAAGTGAGATTAGCTCTTGAAGCACAAATGGCAGTTTGGAAGAAGGCCCAGTATGCAGTAAAGTAGTATATTAATGTAAATCAGTCACAGATGTACTCCAAATTTAAAAATTCCTAATAAAGTAAGGACTGAGATGAATATCAAACTCCTGGCTCTTGTTCAAACTGAGGTTTTAATTAAGGGAAAGGGGTTAGTTTTTTCTATATTTTTAAAAAAATACATTTACCTGTATTAATCTAATTGAAGATGCCATTGTTGTCTTGTTCTCAGCAAATCCAATAACTTTGTTACACAAAAAAGTCTATATTGTGCTTCAGAGCCTTGCGCATGCAAAACAGTACTTGTTGCAAAAGATAGAATTCCAAGACGCAGAACTAGCTTTTATTTTCACCACATGCTTAAAGAAAAATGGATTTACGGAAAGAAGAAAAGTGCTTAGGACATGGTATTTACTTGTAAATTAGTATCTGCGTGTTTTTAGGGAAGTTTTGTCTTATGCAAGAGGAAGCAACAGTGCATGACCTAATGCTCTGAAGTATGTATGCAAGGTTAGTTAAATTGTCCAGGCAAATGACTGTATAAAGATCTTACAGATCCCTTATTTTTCAAATGTCTGCTAAATGACTTTAAATCTTTAACTGCTGAAATCATGAGTTTGCAGACTCCCTAAATATAGCTCAGTTTATATCCATTCAATCAAAATTTGGAGTCACGTTGAGGTGGTAAGAAACAATTTTTATTTAAACTTAGAGATACTACAAAATATTAAGAAGCTGCATTTGATGAATTTCAGGGTGATTTAGCAAAACACTTCAAAAATTAAATTTCATCATACTTTTTTCCAGATTCAAAGAGCCCATCTTCTCCTTTAAACTTGGCTGACCAAAGACTTCTTGATGCTAGTACTCAGTTTCAGAAGAAACAAGGCAAAAGCAATATTGATGTCTGGTGGCTCTTTGATGATGGAGGTAATATGCGTCATACTTTAAAAACAAATGTTGAGAGGAAAAAAAAAATTGAAGTGATTTTGAATTAATTGTTAATCTTTCATTCAGTTCATATATAGATTACGAATTTGTACTATTACACTCTGACCCAATGCTATATCTTCTGAATCATTCCCAAATTCTGGTCAAAATGCAGGTTTGACACTGTTGATTCCGTATCTTCTTACGACTAAGAAGAAGTGGAAGGACTGTAAGATCAGAGTGTTCATTGGTGGAAAAATAAACAGGATTGATCATGACAGAAGAGCGTAAGTTTACCTTTAAAAATTTTCATTTCAAATGCTAATAGAGCATGTTACCCAGTAGATGACTTTCTCTTCCTAGTAGCCTTCTTTCAATTGTTCTTTGGTTGAGGTGTAATGATATTCTATTCCCTTTCTCCAAAAAAAGTTCCATTTCCCCCAGATTTTTTTGGATGAGATACCTCAAGTTAAACTAGTTTTTCTGCAGCATTGTCTGACACTAACATTTTCTTTTTCAAATATTTTCTGAGGTTGCCTTCAAGGGAGAGCTCTTCTCGTAGTTTTATGGTTTCAAAATATTTGGGTTTGGTTCCCCCCCCCGCCCCAAGCATGTTGTTGATTTATAGCCGAATGCCAGGTCAATTTGATATTTTTTCTTACCACTTTTAAGTTGCCTTTTTTTTTCTTAAACTAGTGTTTTTATTACCAAACACCTATCTGTTTACCCTGTGGAATAATTAAAAATCTGATCATGCATAAAGGCTTGCTTTTCTGATACAGGATGGCTACTCTGCTCAGCAAATTTCGGATAGACTTCTCGGACATTATGGTTCTTGGGGATATTAATACTAAGCCAAAGAAAGAAAAGTAAGTCTCAAAAAAACCCAACTTGTGTGTTAGTTGAATTCTTGATGTCTTTAATGAATTTAGAATACTTCATTCTTTCCTACATAACAGTTTTGATAGAGTAGTTCCTATGACATCCAGTGTTTCACAAAAATGCAGGACGTTAAGCAATAACTCCTACATCCAAGAATACAGGATTTTGTATTTTTTAAATCTCTGGCCCTTAGACTGTAATATTAAATTTAGAAAAATATAGTTTAAAAAAAACAAAACAATTTTTCTAGAGCAATCCTCTTTAAAAAGAGAAATGCTCACAAAAACTTAAATGGTCTTTATGACATTATCTTACTTGGAGTCTTAGTTTAATGTAACAAAGTTTGGTCTTCAAATAGCCTGATCTATTTTTTTTTCCCAATTTTTTTTTTAAATTTGGACTTTTAATTTACACAGCAATGATCATACATGTGATGTTTCTAATTTTCAAGTTTAAAAATATTGATTGTAGATAGCTTTCAGTACAAATTTATAACAATGTGTAAGATCTAAAAATATTACTCTCTTTTCCCTTCAAGTCGTCTTTAGTATGTTGAAGTTGTAGAAATATCTTTTACATGGATATGCATGTATCTGAATAATTTGATGTCATGCAAATTAGGAAATATTGTTTTACAACTTAGGTAAATGGTAAATGCTAATATGCATTCTTTTATACCCTGCTTTTTAATCACCTTTTCTTAAATGTATAGAATATATCAAGCGACTAAAATGGTAGAGTACTTCTGGCACTCTGATGCTTTTGAATGTCTTTGGTACTGGGAGCCTACTACTGTAAAATGTGTAAACTTAGAGGTGGCATGCATTTATGCATAAAAAGTTGAGATTGTAGAATTCGGTGGAATAATTTTTATTTCATAGAAGTGATCCATGAGTTATTTCTTCTGAGAGCATTTTTTCTACCTCTGTGGATACATTCCCCACAATATATCCAAAAGCTTTCTAAGATACCAGTTGGCATTAACTGTAGCTGTAAACTAAGTGGTGGAAGATAATTTCTTTTAACAGTTGCTGTGCTGTATAATAGAATATTGTTAATACTTCTCCTTTTTGTTCAGCCAAAAAATAGCAGATCACATTTGATTTTTCCTTTTAATGAAGGTGAAGTCATTGTATCAACTAACTTCAGTAAAGAGCACCAAGGGTAGAAAAAAAGATGTTGTTTTAGTAGTGTGGGAGTTTCCTGGAGGAACAGGAACACCTCAGTTAGAAAATGGGCATAGGGGGAGTGTTTAACTATACGGAAGCTAACACATTACACGTACTAATATTACAATATGTCCTAAGAGGTATCCCTTAATGTTTGTTAAACTTTCCATTGTAATTTGCAACCACGGAAGATTGACAATACCTTGTCATCTTCATAAAAAAACCATCCAAATAGCATCAAAATGCAGTTATTTCATTGGACGTGAGGCATACATTTCAGTATGTTCTGCTAAAAATCTTGTTTATTTTTCTCACCTCTCACATGCTGGGGCTGTTCAAAGACAAGTTACTTTGATAACTTGCAGCAGGCTTTGTTTGCTGTTAAAGTATCCTAATATGGGTACAGAAAGTAGGGTAATGTAAGTTGTTCTTTCTAGTAGAAATGAATGCCTCTTGGTCTTCGGAAGGTTTTCTTTCGAAGTGCTTGCTAAAGTTCAGGTAAATTCAAAGTAACATCTCATATTCTAACAAGTGCAACAAGAAGACTAAACAAGATGACTGTGGTTATTTGCATTTAAATGTGGCTCTGAGACTATTGGAAAGATTAAAAAGAAGCAAAATGAAAATATCAAAGCCAAAATCCTAATGGCACTAGTATGAGACTTGATAGCTATTTTTTTTTTTAGTGTGATATGTAAACTCCTCTTTCAAATTTAATTCTGAGGAAGCTACTGTTAGTTGCTATACATTTTCTAAGGTAGTACTCTTCAATTTTCAAATAATTATAGTAAAACCGTAGCAAAAGTTGTTTGTATTTTTTTTTAAACTGGCTAGAACTTTATATTTAGTTGCATGATGAACTTTATATTTAGTTGCATGACGAACAGTGAAAGCTCCTACAGATGTCCCTAATTGTCTGTTGAATTATAATGTCTGCGTATACAAATATCTGATGTGATGTTCTAACTGCAATTGGCAGGAAAAAATTCCAGTTCACTTTATTTTTACGTGGTAATAAAACTTCCTTTCTGATACCATGAAGGTCATTGCTGACATATAGACTCATCTGTTTTAATACGGCTGTTCACTTAATTGTTCCAGTATTGCAGCTTTTGAAGAAATGATAGAGCCCTTCCGCCTTCATGAAGATGATAAAGAACAAGAAGTTGCAGATAAAATGAAGGAGGATGAACCATGGAGGATAACAGATAACGAACTGGAGCTTTACAAAACAAAGGTTCTGTATTCTTTAGAGTGTTATGTTAAATGTTGTTAAACTTTTTTCTCCTACTGCATTTGTGGATATGATATCAATGAGTTAATTCTTGTTATCCTCTCTCTTCCATAGCTCTTTTTATGACTAGCTGATGGAAAGCAGCATCTAAAATGATTTAGATGGTTCACCAAAAAAAAAAGAAAGAAATGTTTCTGCATTCTGGGGAGGGGGGGCCTAAACTTCTTTCCTACAGTATTTCAGCAGTTAATTAGAATAATATAGTCTATATTCAGCTGTTTAACTTTTTTTGACCAAATTAACACTTTTTTGCTTCGTTATTAAAAAAAACAGAACCCACCACATCTAATTGTGGTGTTAAGGTGCAATTAAAGTTTTGACGTTTTTCCCAAGCAGTTGTCTCCTATAGAATCATAGAATCATACAGGTTGGAAAAGACCTCTAAGATCATCGTGTCCAACCGTCAACCCAACACACCATGCCCGCTACACCATGTCCCTAAGCACCTCATCTACACGTCTTTTAAATACCTCCAGAGATGGTGACTCCACCACTTCCCTGGGCAGCCTGTTCCAAGGCCTGACCACTCTTTCAGTAAAGAAATTTCTCCTAATGTTCAATCTAAACCTCCCTTGGCGCAACTTGAGGCCATTTCCTTTTGGCCTATCGCTAGTTACTTGGCAGAAGAGACCAACACCCACCTCGCTACAACCTCCTTTCAGGTAGTTGTAGAGCGCGATGAGGTCTCCCCTCAGCCTCCTCTTCTCCAGGCTAAACAGTCCCAGTTCCCTCAGCTGCTCCTCATCAGACTTGTGCTCCTGGCCCTTCACCAGCTTCGTTGCCCTCCTCTGGACACGCTCCAGCACCTCAATGTCCTTCTTGTAGTGAGGGGCCCAAAACAATAGAGACATCAGAGATATTCCTTAAGTGCTTCTATGGAGGAGACTCAGGTAGCATCTTATAACAGGATCAGATACAGACAAGTATCTAAAGAAAGACTCGTTAAAGTTTCAGTGATCTGAAGTTCTTCAAGATGGTCCTGAGTATATTGCACCCTTATCTTCTTTTTCCTGACTGGGTTTTTACAACTTCTGTGAGGATTTGCAGTAGAGAAGAAATGGGAATGGTAGGTCATTCTGCATTGTGAGTGTTTAAAAAAAAAAAAAGGGCAGGAATCTCTTTAACAGATTGACTGGCGGCTGCTGCTGAGATCTCTTAACTGCATCTTACCAAGAGGCAGGGGCGGGGGAGATTTTGTAAAATACAGTTACTTTGTAGTTAATTAACTGCATGATGCCTTGCTGTTCCTCATGTCTACAAACACCGCCAAAACTCATTTCAGTGAGATAACTGAAGTGATTTATTATTTTGTCTGCTGATAGGTTAATTGTTTCTGCAGCCACTAGCCTGCAGGCTAACTAGACTTCAGCTCATCTGAGAACAACAGACTATAAGAAATGGTTAACTCAAAATATTTGCTAGACAGTTAGTTGACATAAGAGAACTGAAAATTACCAAGGAAGCTACCTCAGATGTTAAGACAGGATAAGGTAGTAAAAAAAGGGGAGGCCCATTATGGAGATAGACTTACCAAATGAAGATGGGGCTTCACGTCTGTAAGACCTGCTCACTATGAGCTTATAGGATATAGTTAGAAAACCGTTGAAGAGAGCATAAGGGGCTCTTGCTTCCAGGAGCTGTGGAGGATGGTATCATTATTAGATGGTATCATCATATCTTAAATTTAGCTTTCATAGTACTTGGCTTATTTGCATATTTTAAGCTTACGCTTTCTTTTCTCCCAGCCTTGCAAGCATGAGTATTTCAGAAAAGTGAACAAGTTGCCAAACTGAGGTGGAAGTACATGCTTTCTATAAATGACTCATACCAATCGATAATAACTGTGTTTCGTTTTTCTTGAATAAGTGAACTTTTTGTAGTTTTATATAAAAGATCTTCCTAACAAGTTTCATTTTAATTACAGACTTACCGCCAGATTAGGCTAAATGAGTTGCTGAAAGAACATTCAAGTACAGCTAACATAATTGTCATGTAAGTAAATGATTTGTAGTGTTATCCTAATTGATATAGAACTGTAATTTGAAATATAAATATATGTAAATACAGGTTAGGAAAAAGTCTGTACCTTGGCATTAAAATATAGAAATACTCAAGGAGGTTTCAGTGCTGAAAGTAGGAAGTATGTTAGAAGTTAGAAAGTTAGAAGTATGGAGCTGATGAACGATACTGATGAACGAAAAATGGCCTGTATAGTTTCGTGCTTCTGATACGCTGCTGTAGGTGATTACCTCCACATTTGTAGTGCGGCTCAGGATTCTCACATTCCTTCCACTCCCGCATGCCAACTATTCCCCTCTCTTTCAGGTCCTCCCTCTCAGTTCTTTTTCTAGGAGATCTCTCTGGATAAAATTAGATCATCTTCCTGCTGATGGATTTCCATGGAATTACTTTTGGTGTAAACAAGCAGAATGCAGATCGTAGATTTCTTCACTATGTTTTTCTTTAGGAGCCTGCATCAGAGCTCCATGAAGTTGTACTACAAGTGAAGTTTGAGTAAGGCAAATAGATTTACAGTAGTTTTTTCAAAAGAAAAGAGTATGACATGTTTTGGAAGGATTGTGAGAAGGAATATTACACTGCACCAACCTGGCATCATAAGAAAAAGCTGTATTTTAAAATTTTGAAGAGTCTTTCAAGAAACTGTCTTCAACTGAGGAAAATTCTCCATGGAGCTACCTGAATACGAAATGGTGGTAAGAGGCCAAAAGTGCAGGGTAAATAGATGTAAAGGCCTGTGGTGCTTAAGATACAAACTCTGAACTCATTAACTGAATTCTGAGGGGAAAAAACCAAAAGTAAAAAGGTTAGGAAATTTGACTTGATATCTACCTCTTTGCAGAATCATACTTTCATATTTATGTGATATAACTTTTACTCCCCCAGGGTTTTCTAATTGTTGAATGCTTTTTTCCCTTGTGAATTGTAGGAGTTTGCCAGTTGCACGAAAAGGTGCCGTTTCTAGTGCACTGTACATGGCCTGGTTGGAAGCTCTTTCTAAAGATCTGCCACCAATTCTTCTTGTTCGTGGGAATCATCAGAGTGTTCTCACCTTCTATTCCTAAGAGTACTGCACATGGGACAGCTATGATGAAATGGTACATCAGTGCCCAAGGGAGAGTGACTGACATGGTCTATAGTTTGTTAACATCACAAAGGCAAAAAGTGACTCTTCTTTCACTATTTCACTGACTTGAAAGCACACAAGGAAAGTCACTGTATTTCTAAAATTGTGACATCTTCAGTTTTATTCTATATTTTCTGTAATTTAATCTTGCTTAATGGGGGAGGATTCCTTGTTAGACTGAAGAACAAGACAAGCTTTTTGTTTGCTATTTGAATAGCAGCAATAAAATGTTTTATTTTTGATCAATGAAAGGATTATAGATTTATAAAAGCCTTTTAGCCTTGAGGTGCCTTCTGAAATTAACCAAATCTCATCCATACATCCTATTTTGTAAATTTATATAGAATGTCAAAATCTGCCTTCAACTAAGAGTTTAGATCAGACTTCCTTTAGTTTCTAGTCTCTTCCATATTACAATAAAAATGAATGCTGCTTTTCAGTCTTCCATTGAGCTATTAGTTCTTAGTAGTACTGTATGTTTTCTATTGTCAGAAAGTTTTTGGTTTTTTATTATTATATCTGTTAGATTTAAAGGTGAGAATTGGGGCAGGTCAGCTGAACTAAAACAAATTCCTGATGTCATCAAGACTTCGTACTACTAAATTTTGTAACAGTTAAAATAAAACTAATTCTACTGGCAGAGAGGATCCTTTCCTCAAATTTGACAATGTGTACTACTTTGGCACTAGTGTGAGATACATAGCTAACATTAGCTACCTTGGCGAAGGATACTGGTCAATCTTTGCTCTGTAGCTGTAACATGAAACTGAATTCATCTTAATGGCTGAGGCTTTTTATCTTGCTACGAATTAGAAGAAAAGAAAAAGACCTGTCCTAGTTCTTGGCCTATTACATTTTGGTGTCACTTTCAATTTATTTTGAAACAAAACTCAACTTAAGGCTTGAATGGGGATAATATAAGCAATGTGATGCTATCTAACAGAAAACAGTAAACACTATGTGGAATCTTGCTATCCAATATGAAATGTAAAAGCTACAGTTCTCTCGCATTTTTCAACAAATGGTTAAAAGGACCACTAGTTACTAGGGGAGATGTTTTTAGGTCAATTCATTCAGTTGTCAGAAAATACGTTTAGTCTTATTAAATAATACTCAGGTTTGATCGTCTAGCAATTTACATCTTTTCCATACATCCTACTTTATACATTTTCTATGTTCAATAAAGAAACTGCCAATCTTGTGTGCCCTTTCATTGTATATTTTGAAAACTCCATAATTTAGTCTACTATGAACACCTACACTAGCAATTTCACTTGAGCCTTTGTATAAAGGTTAGTAATGTGAACTGTTTTTTAAACTCCTAATATATTTTGGATAGAAAGGATTGCCTAAAAACATTTCACAAGCTTTTGATATTAGCCTTGGACATGCTACTGGATCAATTTACCAGTGGTTGAGTGACTTTCATTTAAGGATGCACAGAAAAGGTGTATTTTTATGCTAAATACCAGATCAAGTTGAAATGTAACTGTTCCTTTTGGAGGACAAAGCATAATCATTGTGTGGCAAGGTAGAGCTTCAAGTTGTTGCGATTAAAGATAAAAATATTCTACACAGTGCAGAACACACTGTTGTCAAGTTCTTGGTAAACGGCAAAAAATCTTTTTTTTGCTGTTTCTGTTAATTGGATTTGAGACTATTGAATCATTTCAGTTTAAAAAAAAAAAAAGAAAAACAAACATGCATGTTTTGCTGCTAAGTGTGAGATAACTGATGCCAGCATGAACGCAGCTTGTTATGATAAACATTATACGACAAGACAGTTCGCAGTAAAAGTGCTGTTTCCTTCCAGGTGAGGGGGTGGGGATCAAACTTACCAACATATCTATTACAGGTTTTACATTGTTTTTTAGGGGATAAGGATGCCACATTGTGAATATGGAATCATTGTCATGTTTCTTCTTGTTTTGTGGGTTACATTCTTTTGAACAGATGGACAGTAAGGCATGGACTTAGTGCTGCTATCTTTAAAAAAAAAAAAATTTAAAAAAAAAAATGTGCACAGGTACACTTATTTAACAGTTTTTTTGCCCATTCAGGAAACCATTGCTTGTGATCTGTAACACAGAAACCAAATGAAGTGTGTGTATACATGCATATATGTGTATAAAATTATATAAAATATATCTAAATATGCATATGGGGATAGTTAAGGTAATGTCTGTGAAATAACGTAGGATGCTTTTCACATGCACTCTCAGAAGTCCACTAACGCTAGGCACGAGGTCAAGTTTCAAGATTATTTGCTACACTAAAATTTCAACAGTTAATGGTAATTGTATGCGACAGATGTCAGTTAGTGGCAGTCACTCCAACTTCTGCTTTGATTTTGACGCCAAATTTAGTTATGTTCCAATCATATTAATTACTTGAAAAATGAAATCACTTACATAATGGCAATTCATACCTTCTATAGACTAGATTTCTTTGTATGGGTTTAGAAAGACAGTAATAGCTGGAGAAAATCAATTATTTATTTGTTCACTTGTATTTAGGTTTCCTTTTACATACATTCTTTTTATATGCTTTTTCTGACATTACATATTTAAAAATAACTGAAAATAATTTAAATATTTGAGCGTTAGTGGGTAATGGCCCACTTGGTTTGAAGATGTAAGATTTGATACTGTACTGTAACTGTCACACACAAATGCTTTTCTAATGTTTTAACGTAATTATTGCAGTTAATACTTTGTACCAGGGGGATGTCACTGCAATAAAAGGAAATGAATTCAATACAACTCTGCTGTCTAACAAAGCCTTTTTTTATTTGATGGGGGATAGGGAATAATGTTCATAGTTTAACAGGTTAATGCTTAAAATAGTTCCTGATACGTGAATATGCTTATTGCACACATCTGATACTTACCTTTATTGTGGAATTTGCATAGGACTATGAATAGAATTTAAAGCCATTCAGGTGTCTGATACAAGGAGACAAGTGTTTTGTTCTCAGGGGGGGAATGTTTGCTGCTACGTGGTTACATTAAAAAAATAAACCTTGTTTTGCTCTCTAAAATTTGTTATGACTTGCCAGACAATGCAGACCAAACCGCAGTACATGGTATGTTTAAGCTGGAAGATTAGTATCTGAATTTGTTCCTATTGCATATGCAATTTGTTTTGCCTCTGAATAGTGGCAAGGACTAACTTGAAGTGAAGGACTAACTCCTCTTTCTTCCTCAAAATAGTAGTCCACTGGCATATGATGAAATACGTTGGGAAAATAACTTGCAAGACTCAAGTTGCAAAGCCGCTTGTAAGCAAGACATGTTTGGCCTTAACTCCACTAATGTACATTCAACTAGAAACTAGTTGAAAAATCTAAGTTTAAGAGCATAATGAGAAATGGCAAGTTGTTTTTTCATATCAGATGATACTTAGAAACACTGAAGGACTTTTTAAGCTCATCAATTTTGGTGTTTCCCAGTGTAGCTGAGTGATTGAGAATTTTTATTTGAAAATAAACCTCTAATAAATTCAGACCTCTACTATATATCCTTAATTTACTAAGTACTTGTTGATTAAGTTTTTCCATGCATTTAAATCTGGGCCTTGAGAGTGAGGTTAGGAGGCCAGTGGAGCGGGAATGCTTGTTAAAAGTACACTGCCAACTTCCATGGCATTGGTTCTAACCTGTTTCAGTATGTATAGAGGTAGAGGAGAAGGTACGTAGCAGTTTTTCTAGATCCTCCTATTTGCTGGAGAAGTGGTTGATCTAAATAATGACACAGTACCATTAGCTGAATTCACATATGCTTTCGAAGCTAAAAAGTGAAAATTGGATCAAGGTTGATCTCATCAGTTGGCTACACAATCAAACAGTAAAGGTTCACACTGCATAGTAACCTGTTTTGTTTTGAAATGGGAAGGCAGGACTCCCTTCACTTCTCGTATAACGTCTGTGGGAACCTGTAAATCTTGCCTCTACACCTAAAACCTAGCTTATGTTCAGCTGGAGTGGGAGCTAGGCTTCAGGTCTGTGAGACTATGGAGGCATCAAGTGGTGGTCTGCTTCAATACCACCACTTTGCTTCCCTTTGGTGCAGGGTGAAAACTTCTGGGCACTTACCAGTGCATCATCAAATCTTTCTTGCTACTCTGCTTCTCAACAGCATGGTGTGGAACAGGTTTTCAGAGTTAAGACTGTGGATTAGGTTGATGGAGGCTGATGCCTGCATTTAGGAGAGGGGGAAACAAGCTGGTGAAAATCATCCTGTTGTTAACTTTTGAACTGGAAGAGTAAATGTTGAAGCAGTAGCATGTACCTTTTCCAAACAGAAGCAGGGAAGACCTTTCTCTTGAAACACAAGGAGCCTCCTCTGCCCAGAGGCCCATCTCACAATGACAAAGGAACTGTACTCAGTCCTTCGGGCTGTATACATCAAACTTGCTGACAAGATGCACAAACAGAAGTTACCTGTGTGACGAGGCGTAAGGCAAGCCCACGCTTACATCCCTGTTCTTACTGGTGTCAGTAGGCACAGAATTGAGAGCAGAAAAAGGACCCTGAGAAGAGTTTCTTTGCTGGTCTCACCCTTGATCTGCTCGCTCTCTCTTCCAGAAAAGCCTGGCTTCGTAGCTCCAAGGATCTCCTTGCCACCCTGCCCTCTGCCTCCCTTCTCTGCCTGCACTGCCTCCATCACACAGCCTGCGCAGCCATGTTTACCTGCATGTCATAATGTAATGGGGAGAGGAAAAATGGAATCGTTCAGGATTTAAAATGTCAGGCAATGCTAAATTTCACTTTTTAACCCCGGACTTTCCAAAGAGCCCGATTTCGCGCCCCTCGAGCCGCGCCGCTAACGCCCCCACCCCGGCACCGCCCCTCCCGGCAGCACCGCGCTTCTGTTGGTTGCAGGCGTCTCCCCTCGTCCTCTTATTGGCTGCTGCGGGGGGCGTGCCCTTGTCCTGTCGCTCGCGGCGGCCGTTAAAGTGTCGGCCTCGGGCCGGCTGCGGGCAAAGGAGGGTGGGGGCCGGAGGCTGGGGGCTGGCAGCGGCAGCGGGGCCTGGGGGTGCCCTGGCTGTGCGGGGCGTCGTGCAGCCTCCGCGAACAGCTGCTCTTGCTGGCTTGCCGTAAGCCCACCCTTTTGTAAAGTGCTCTGGAAAGGTATTTGTGTTATGCTTCAGTGAAATCCTGCAAAATAGGCTATTAACAGGAATGTAATGGCAGTAGCACCTGGACGTGAAAGAAGGGCCTCACAACTCTCCTCCCGCCCTGTGGGGATCTGGGGAAAACTGACCCTGACGAGCTGTAGCCGAAACAAATTCTAGTGCGAGGTTCTGGGTCTGCGTACCTCGTCTTCATAGTCCCTCAGTTCCCATCCACAGTAATAGTTAGAAAATCCTGCTAATAAAACATGATTTTTAGTGAAAGAAATAGGAAACACTTTCTCCGTACAGCTTTCTAGGAATTCAAACTACAATAGTAACGCCAGATGGCACTATTGTCTTTCACCATTTCAGGTAATGCCTGACTCTGCACTGTCAAGTACCCTCTTACCGCACTGTTCCTTCTGTTTCATGGGCTAAACGACTTAGTGCTTTGAATAAACTTAACGCATATCAGCATAATCGTATTCTTCTGCATTAAATTTTTCATAATTTTGACTGTGGGTTGGAGAAAAGTTTAATACTAGGTTTTTTGCCCCTCCCTTTGTGGGAAAAATACTCTGGTTTCGTTCTACAGGATGCAGGAATCTCCATGCAGATGCTGCCTGTTGAGTTCAAATGGCCTTTTTACCACCAAGTAACCAGCAATTCATAAAGCACTGGGTGATGCTCACTTTTCTCAGTGGCTACTTCCAGCTGTGTTAACCTTAGAGAGCAGAAGGATAAACAGTGCAGGCAGAGAGAGAAGAGGCATTAGAAAACAAAAGACTGACATGTCCCATCTAGTTTCAGAGTGATCCATAACATTTCAACAAGGTATTTTTGCTTCATAAGTAACAAGACAAACGTCCACCACCTTCTACAAGTACAGAGGTAGGAGCAAGATGATAAAAGCTTCACATCATCCCAAAATATTCAGGTACTGGCTGTTTCAAGTATTGGAGGAAACTGAATAGTGTAGCACTAGGCATTTCCAAGCTTATTAAGCTTGAGAATAACTTTATCACTCTGTTGAAGTGTTTTACAACTACTAACTAAATCTTGAAACATCTCTCTGCAATTAAATTTATCTCTGCAAAACAGATGGTAAAATGTAGTCACAAGCAAAGGATTTCCACAGGCTCTGGCTGAAAATTAGAGAGCTGGGACTAGCCTTGAAGCATCCTCACTCCCAGCCCTGTATGATCATTCATTCTTTCAGACCAAGCTGCCTGGCTGGTTGGTTTTAACCACAGTGTTGCCAATTATAGGGACTCTTGAACAATTCCTTTGTACACCTGTTACCAATTACATAGATTAACATTTAGAACAGCATTTAAAAAATAGTACATGAAGCAGGGGATGGGATATATGTACAAAAGAATATGCCAGATAATCCAATGTTAGCCTGTGTGTTTTATAAATACTTTGGTCCATTTAATGCAACTCATCTCTGATGAGCAGTGGGGGTAAAGAAAAAAAATCAAAACAGATGTAAAGTGCAAAAATATAACACAGAAGTTAAGCATTGTTTCTTGTAGTAAAACATAGTAGTTTAAGCACCGGTAACCTAGAAATTGTAGCAGGTCAAAGCACAGTGCCTGCCAAGAGGAGCTTGCACCTCAAAGGAAATGACATTTTATGGAGTCAACCAACAACAGCCATTCACAGTATTAACATACGAAATCAAGGCTAACCACAAAATACTGTGGGCTTTCACATGGGATTTTGGCTAACCTCATATAGAATTTCATTTTACTTTTGATTGCACGGTTGAGTGTTGTTAATTTTAAGAGTCATTATTCTCATTAAAATTTTTCTGTATCCTTCAACTAGCAATAGTAGTATTTCAGACATGGTAGGATTTATGGGGAAAACTCAAGCTTTGGCAAATACATGCCAAACCTTACTAAGCACTCTTTATCCATTATATTTTTATTTTAATTGTATTGCAGGGTTTGGGGGTTGCTGCTTTCTTATTCTTGCCATGTTTGTAAGCACCTAGAAAAATGAGGCTTGGTTGTCAGCTGGGATCTGGGAGTCATCATGATGCAAATAATTCCAACGGGTAAAAAAAAAAAGAAGTCATAATTACTTGTCAACTCTGGGAATGGAGCATCCTCTCTAGACAGAAAACAGATCTGGCATTTTCCATTCTGTACTATTGGCCAACCCTGAAACTCTTAGGTCATTCTAGAAAACTCATTCTATCCCAGACACAAAACATGGCAGTATTAACTTATGATTTGGAGTCTGCCTTTGCAAATGTATCTGTGCGCCATCACTCCAAGTGCATCATAATCAAGAAATTTTTGCTTTCCCAGGATTAGGCAAGGTTAGTAATAAAAAATGTCTTCTCCTGTTGTAGCTTTGACTATAGGTAGTCAGCCTCTAAATAAAGGACAATAGGTTCTGAGTTTGTAGTCCTGTCCTTGTTCTGAGAGTAATTACCCATATTCTATGGCAGCTTTTATGCCAGGAAGTGACTTGGTGGCAGATTTGGAATTCAGATCAAATCCTGATTTCTAGGTTTTGCTGTGAATACTAAGAATATTCTCTCTTCCCTTTAGTGGGAAACACTTTTAATTTAATTCTTTGTAATTACTTCTAACTTTAAAACATCCCTGTGTTGTGGGATAATTAATTGTTACTGATAAAGAAAAATCAAATACATAACACAGGTTGTTCCTTCAGTCTATAAACAGAAGGTAAGATCCAGGCTATCTAATTCCCAAATCTAACCAAAAGTGGGAAAAGATGTCATGTAGTTTCACTGGCTTCACTACAATATATGTATGGATCTTTGAAATTAGTCTGTGGTATATAGAGCTTGAAGGGATGACAAGCTTCTTCCTAAGACTTAAGATTTTAATGATGGCAATAGTAATGGTGGGTTTGGTCAGGTCATGTTGTTTGACAGATTTTTGAAGTTTGTATTGTTCATCCTCCAGGTGAGCCACTAGTGAGCAGTTATTTAGGGACAGGGTACAATTTCTTTTTCTTAACTTTAAAAAGTGTTAGAGAAATTATTTTACTCTCCCACCTGCCCACTTGGCCCTGCTTTAGTAAGAGAGCTGTGATCTTGAGAAATGGTATGCGCATTAATTGTTTTTGCTGTTTTATTAAGAACTGTATATAAAACAAAGCTCCAAGTTCTTTTCCAGGAGTAAGTAACACATAAAAGGTTTTAAGATATCTGGCTCTATTTTTGGAGAGTTTTCATACCTGTAAAATAAATCATTTCAGGAGAGACCTATGGAGGTCATCTAGTCCAACCCCCTTCTCAAAGCAGCTTCAGGTATATCAGATTGCTCAGGGCCTTGTCAGGTTGAGTTTTTAATAACTCCATGCCTCTGATTGGAGGGTTCTTATGCTTTTAAGAGGTTGTTGTTGAAGATCAGCTGGCTTTTCTGGGTCTCTTTGTCCTGCAGAGCAATCTCCTGTGGGAACCCACTACACAGATCTTAAAAGAAGCCAAAGTCTGCTGTCCTGAAGTCCAGGGCTGTAATTCTAGCTTTTGTCTTGCTTACTTCTTTCAGGATTTTAAACTTCCCTCTTTGTCATAGTCGCTGCAGCCAAGACTGATCTTGGTCTTCACATCCCCAGCCAATTCTTTCTTGTGAGAAAACAGATTCAGCAGAGAGTTTGTCCTAGGTGGCTTTTTGAGTAACTGCATCAAGAAATTACCACCAATTCAGTCTCTTGAATTGCTTTCCCAGCTGTATTGCCTCTCCAACAAATATTGCTGTGTTTAAAATACCCTGTAAGTACCAGAGGCTGTGATCAGCTGGCTTTTTCCAGTTGCCTATTTCAAGTATGTTCTGAGACATTTGTACATATGCTCTTAGGAGAATAGAAAGGAATATAAGGTCCCCTGCAAAACGTTAGAGGCATCCCATGTCTCGACTTCGGAGTTGAGAGTCAAGAAAATTTAGATCAGTCTGCCACTACAGTAGCTGTGAAATAATACGTTGAAGCCAACTGGCAGAAGATGAATGCCTGTGAATGAGATCCTATGGTTCTGAGTTCTGTTTTGGAGAGGACATCGTAGGTGTCGTAAGGGAATTTTAAGAGGATGGGAATTTAAATAGAAACAATTAACTGGCACATTCAATTCACCTTGGGATGAAAGAAAGATAGAACATGGATTAGAGATATTAGTGGAGTAAATGTTTTGGGTGAGAGAAGAAAATTGGGGACTCGGAGGGTAAGGACACAAGGGATAGACTGAGAAGATGCATGAACCATGGAATAGAATTGGGGGTATAGATGAGTGCCGGGAATAGATGAGTGCCGAGAAGAGGAGGAAGGCCACATCTTTGTCACCTGTTTTTCTCTCACACTTCTGGAGAGAAATTAAGGTCTTGTGTGGAAAGGTAAGTTGACATAAAAAGGCATTGGAGAAATGTTATAGGATACCTGGAAGAGTAAAGGTGGGGTCTTACTCAAATGACAGTGCGTCTGAAGGAAAAACTTTGTAGTAGAGGTAATCAGCTTAACATTTTGAATTATTTTTCTTGTTATTTCCATTTTCTATGAGAGCTGTTGTGTGAACTGTATGAATGCCCTCTGTGCATACTAAATTTTCTTGAAAAAGCACTGTGTACTATGGAAGTGCTTAAAGCATTTTGCTATTTTTTTCTCACTGTTTTTAATCTTTTTTTCTTCTTAATTAACTGTTTAGTTATGGAATACTTGATATTACTTGCATCATTGAAAATTTTGTGTTTTGACAGCTTATGTGGACCATATTCTGGACTCTGGTTCCTCTTGCTTTTTATCAAATCTTGCTTTCTGTCTTGGTCACTTTCGAATATTTGTTCTTGGTTGCCTTCATAACCAGCTTTCATCCTTGTGTGCATGGTTTGATGTAGGCTGCGTTCTATGTCTGAATGCATAGTTCTTTGATATGCTACTACAGTAGCATGTGACAGAGTATCTGTGTATTTATGAGGATTAGTGATGGGTGTACTGCTTTTGGAGATAAGACTTCTGAATGTTATGGAGAAAAATATAGGAGAAATTGTGACACTAGGAAATTGAGAGGCAGTTTTCTAAAAAATTGATGGCTGAAAGTGAAAAATTAAGAAAATCAGAGTGGTTAATTAGGTAGCAACACTAAATAAAAGCAAAACTAAGCAGTTTTCCTAAGCAGCTGATGGTTATTTCACAAAAAAATTTGTCTAGTATTAACTGATGCTGTTGTTAGTCTGAAAAGAGATAAAGGACTGAGAGAATTAAGAGTGGTTCCTTCTCATGTCTAGAAGACATTTCTATTATATTCATTTTGGAAAGTATTGTCTGAGCAATAGAGAAGGTAAATCTGGCACTGTGACTGTAAAATGTTTGCATGTTGTGTGGATAAATAGGTATTACCCAATTTTCTGTAGATGAATAGGTATGACCCAATTTTCTGTGGATGTCAGAAACGTTAAAAAAAAAACCTGCCTTCCACATGGGTGGGATGGGTTTGTTGGTTTTTTTTTTTATTAACCATACCAAGTTATATACATATTTGAGGCCCATTTCATGTTCTCTTTTACTGGCTTTGTGTCTTGCAAGCAGCAATGTTTTGGTGGGTTTTTAATGTAAGTTTATGGGAGCAAGAGCTTTTCAATTATTTGCTTTGCTGGTGCCCTATTCAAGTGTTGGTTACTGTGGTTTGTTTTTCTTGGCTGTTTTCTCTGGACTGTGCTTTCCTTAAGAACACATGTCCTGACGAAGGGTACCTTAGTTTTCCTTTCACTGAAAGAAGTTGGGGAACATACAGGAGTAGACAGGACATTAAACACAAACACAAATACACAAGAGCCAGTTCAGTCCATTTAAAAAGGAAAGGATGAAGCAGGAAGACATTGACGTGCCTTACAGCATGTTGGATTCATATCAATAATGTGACTGAGGAATGCTATCATATTCTGTTCAGTGTTGCATGAAGCAAGTGTTGCTCCTCTTCTCAGGAGAGGAGGTTAGACTGAGGAAGTGGTGGATGTAACTCACTCCATTCAGAAGGAAACAAGACTCATCTGTGGTTAGCTCCATATTCCACAAACTCTTGTATTTTGAAGTAGGCACATTTATAAAATTTACATCTGTGTTCTCAGCAGCTGAAAAATGACTTAAAACTGTCAAATTTCCTTTCAAACAGTCATCTTCTACTTTTATCTTGGCTTTAAAACTGGATTCCAGGATAGCTACCATTTAGCCAAAAAACGGCTGTTTTGAGACTGAATGGATCTTATTATTCTGTGGGATACTTAGAAATAGTGTTTCTTTGCATCATATGGTAAGCAGGCAAAGGAATTTCAATCCATTTTGTTAACAGCATAGCTGGTATACTTGGTATTTTCCACAGAGTAATACTAATAGATGGGCTACATTAGGAGCTATCCCGATGAAGCTCAGCTCTGATTCAAGAGCAGCTATTTAAGACCATCTCTCTGTGTTTGATCAGTGTAACAGTAGTACACATTGTAAGGATTTCACTGAGTTCTAGGCATACTGAAATCAAAAGCTTAAAATATTGTGCATTATGTGTCCAAGAATTCAATGGATGCTTCAGAAAAGTGTTTTTCTACAAAGTTCAGAGGCCTGTTGAGAAACACATCACACTTTCCAGATATGGGGCTACTGTTGACTAAACTGTCTGGTGATGTTAGTTTTACTGATGAAGAGTGAGAGACATAGAGCTGAGGTATCTCAGTAGTGAGTTTGGCCTTAAAAATACTGTAGTTGCTTCTTTGTTTTTAACTTGTCTTTTCTAAGCTCTGTGCACCAATTAATAAATTTAGTGACAGGCATTTTAAGGTGAATCTTGATTCTTGACTATCAATTTTCAGTCTCTCAGCTAAAACACATCAGATCTTCTCAGTTTAGTTTTGGTTTAGTTTAGTTTTTATATTTTAGTTTTGGTTTATGACTTAAAACTCCTGGAAGAGAAAACCCCCGTGTTTTACACCTGATTGACTTAAGTTCCTTTAGATAAATCTCTTAGCAGTATCATACATTATTAACTTTGTACATGGCTGGAAGAGAATTTGGAAGAATGTTTGTTGATCCAGAAGTAGACAACTTGTGGCCATTTAAAAAATACTTTTTCTAAAACCTGTTTTAAAAAAGAATTTGGATCAACTGTGTTATCCAGTTTGGTTTCTTTTAAATTGATCTGTGTCTAAGTGCATTATTCATAAGAAACTCGTTTACTTTTCTTCATAAATAACAGACATTTGATGAAATCACATACCTTTGGGAGTTACGAAGGGAAGAAGCACATACACTTCCACATCAGCCTTACACACTCACTCTGGAGCGTTGTTACAGCTGTTTAACAAGACTGAATATAGGATTTTACTTGGGAAATGGTGACAGGGACTTCAATTATTGTGGTAGCAATGGCACCATTATGGCTTGTTCTCATCAACACTTGTATAAAGAAAAATTTCTTTACTGAAAGAGTGGTCAGGCCTGGGAACAGGCTGCCCAGGGAAGTGGTTGAGTCACCATCCCTGGAAGTATTTAAAAGACGTGTAGATGAGGCGCTTAGGGACATGGTGTAGTGGGCGTGGTGGTGTTGGGTTGACGGTTGGACTCGATGATCTTAGAGGTCTCTTCCAACCTTAATGATTCTATGATTCTATGAAAGATATGAAGTCAATAGAAGTTGATGCCAGGAGTGATACATATGAGCTGATAAATTCTAAAGTACCTTTTTTAACCCTTCCCTCCAAAGTGGGAATGACTGCACGAGTTTACATAAGCGTAGATGATATAAACCCTAAGTATTATTTTCATTGTAAAGAAAACTGTAAGAAACAGGGACATGCATGGAAATTATAGAGGAAACCAATTCAAAACAGGTGCCAGAAAGAGGGATTTGTACAGAAAAAAATAAATGTTGGGCAATGCAGCGCACAGGGCTGATGATATTAATGTACCTAAGTTTATAGTAGAAACAATTAGCTGAAACACCTGATATGGTGGGAGATGTGACTATGTACTAAAATGCAAGTTCTGAGGGAAGGTATTTTGTTTTATTTATAACTTCCTCTTTCCTTTCTTCCATTTCTTGTTGGGAACTTCATAAAAGTTTTTCAGAATGGATATGGAAATGTGGGCCGTAGGGTAGATTGTTTTGTTCACTTAATGTTGCAAAATGGACAAAAATATGATTACAGTGTATATGTATAGTGTTTAAAGTTATTGGCTAGATTTTAGATTCACCTTTACATGAGCTGTGAAGAATTCTTCCTTTGAGTTGAAGACACTAAGCCCAACACTGAAACAGGACATGTGGTGCTTGTCATACTGCAAGTTCTATGGAAGCTGAGACTTTGCCTCACCTGTGTGCCTGCATGTTTTCTGAAGAAATGGAAACTTTGTGGTTCTTGTAGGCTTACTGAAAAATGAGAAAAGCTTAACTGAAAGAAACTGAAAATTTAACTGAAGATAGATAGTATGAACATGCTTTTTTTCATAAAAATGTCAGGACGATGCTACTAGTAGAGCTGGAATTTTCCTGCAGATTATTAGTTGATTTGCTGTCATAGTTTGACTAACCAGGTGAACAGATTTTAATTTAGAGAAAGTCTTGCTTGAAAGAAGTAATCCTAGTATGTGCAGTGACCTAGTCTATTGGAGGCCTTATCTGAAACTGAGAAAGGGATTTGAGAAGACATACTGAGAGAAAATAAAGACTGCAGCAAACTCATGAATGAATATACTAGGTTCTTCAGCTGTGTAGTTGAATCAATGCCATGAAAATAAGGCATCCAGCAACACTGTGCTAAAAAACAGCAGTCATTTTACAGTATAATGGCCTTCAAAAATGTGACACAGAAATTGTTAAGTTAGTGTTTGCATAATTTATGAGTAATTTAGATGGAAAAAGAAAGGAACTCTGTGACTGCCAGATGGTGTGGGACTGCAGACTTTGCCCCAGTATTGAAGCTGAAGATTGTGGTTGCCCATAAAACTAGGATCTGGAACTAGTGCAGCTTGGATGTTGAGGATGCAAGAGCCAGGCTAGGGCTATGCATTAGGCAGTGCTGAGTCAGCAAGGTTGAGAGGAAGACTGGTGCTGGCAATTTAATCTTAGTTGTGAGAGTTTAAGCATATAATATGAAGGTTATATGATATTAAAAGCCAGTTTGGAAGAGGTGGGAATTGTTGGGTTTTGCCACAGTTAATCTCAAAATTCCCAAGTCTGATCACTTTATCATGGGTTAATTGTGCGTACACTCAGGTAAAAACACATGCACAAAATGGTGATGTAAACTTCCTTTCTCGTTATAGCATACCAGGTGTGTTACATTTGTACTAAACAACTTTTCCTCATTGATGCTAAACTTAAATGTTTACATGTTACAATGAGGTGACTCAGGCAATGGCTCATTCGTGCCTGTCAATGTTGTGTGGGAGCTGTACTGCTCAAATGTTTTCATTCTCTCCTATCTCAGATGCTCATAATTGCCCTTATTTCTGATTTGGCTTTCAGAAATGTTATATGAGTGGGGGAGAACAGTGCAATTACCATTTAAGCTTGGGGGTGAACTACTTTGCAGGCTTTCTATTGAACTGGTAACTTTTTAATCAGTTATTTCTTGCCTACTTTCAGCCTCCCGCTAGATGATTTTTCTGGAACAGACAAAACAGCAATGAAACTTTTGCCTTTTGGTGATATGGTTGATCTGTGTGTTGATTTTTATCTTAAAACTAATGTTTTTCAAAAAAATGACACGTGCACTTGAAGGTTATGGCCTGGTGGTTATTTCATTCCCCTCCCTGTTTTTCTTTCTCAGTGACAAATACATGTCTAAAAGCATAGGGTAGAGAGAAGAACAATGAACTTCCATAAGCTATCTCCACATGAAGAACAGTAAGACCTAGAGATATGGCAATTATTTTACAGAATTCAGAGATCCAGGTTTAGGCCCTTGTATTTGCATCACTTAGATACATAATGCATTATTTTTGCTAAATAAGTGTACTGGGGTTGGGGTCCTGTCTTCTTGAATGCATATGTATTCTTTGGCTTAAACCACAAAGCCACGCCTTGAGAACGCATCTGGTATTCAGCTGTCAGTTTGGTGATCTGGCTTAAGATTCAAAATCTTTCCAAAATTCTGGTGTAGCAGAGACAGTAACTTGTCAGTTCACTTCATTGCAGTGAGAAGGGAGTGTCTCTGTAGCTATGTGCTATGTAGCTGTATGTTCTTTATGTTCTTTGTTTTGTTTTGGAATTTTTTTTTTTTTTTTGCAGCTTCTTAGTAGTCTTGTCCCAGGGCAAACCTTAGTGGCAACTGACAGGATTTTGTTGAGTCTACATTGGGCAAGAAAAGCTATAGGATGAAGTATAGAAATATCAGATACTTCTATAAGTATATAAGCAGTACAGAAATACCAGACTTGGATAAAACTGCAGGAAAGTAATACTGCCAGCAATAAAAAGATAGGTGACGTGTTACTGTTAATGGAAACTTATTAAAAGTATTGCAGATATACTTTATGTAAGACCATCTTTAGACATACGATTTTAAAAGGTATTGTGCACCAAAAAACTGCTACAGTGCTGTTCTCTTTTTTTTTTTTCTGGTTCAGATGCAGTAGGAACCTAGTGCTCCAATCTAGCAGTTTTCTTGTCTGGACTTTGACAGTCTTAGCTTTCCCCGTGCTTTAATACTCCTGCTGGTAAAACAGTGAGAATGGTTATACTTTTAAATATATGGGTATTGTTTCCTTAAGTTACTACAGATCTATGTATGCTTCCCAGTTTTAGTGCCTCAGCATATTCAATTGCTGTTCATATGACTGACTGGAGTTCAGACCCTTAAGGAAGACTCCTGCGTTTCTCATTCGTTATGGGTAATGTTCACTCTGTCACTTTTCCATCATTTCTTCATGGTGTCATTTGTAGCAGTGGTTTCTAAGGTTAACTAGATTTGAGCTGGCTCTGGATACTTCTGTTCAGGATATACTGTAGTACAATGTAGACACCCTTTGATGCATGGAAGTGCTGCTGAGCTCCTGCTTTGGCCTTCAAGTTCAGAATTTTAAACCTCAAAATCCCTGTTTGGGTAACAAGTACTTTTTGAGCTGTCATAGTGATGGCACACCACCAGCTGTTTCTGCGGGTGTTCCTTGTGTCTCAATATCTGGTTTTGGCCATGGGTAGAAACACCTCATTCTTGACAAGCCCAAGCAGCGAAGAGGCCTAGCTTGTATTAAAATCATGTCCAAATACACAGGTTAAACATTTCTGTGATCACCCATGCTGACATATGGTTGGCATTCTTGGAACAAGCTTCACAGGTCACATGAGAAACCACCTCCTTTGTCACTTCTGTAAGGCTATGGGAGCAAAGAACTTATTTCCTATCTCTCCTACAGCAATTTGGTGTCAAATACATAAGGAGTCGGACTAGGGACTAGGATTTTATTTTAGATATAAAATATTGTACTTCTGCCCTCTCACGTTTTCCTTCTCTCATGCTTTAAGAAGTGTGAATGTAGAGTTGTGAAGCTTCATCCTCTCAGAGGAAAGTTCATAAATCCAGCCCTTTTCTTGGATTTAAGATATGTCTGTTTTGCAGCACTGGCTAGTTTAGGTGCTCAGGCTTATTTATAACACGTGGGAAAAACTAAGAAACACACTTAGGGCAGTGAGATTTTTGCTGTATTTAGTTTTACAGTGCATTGCCACTCCTGAATTCTTCTGTGGGTTTAGCACAAAGGCAGGTTCTTCAGCTGTCAGTCTGCAGACCACATCCATTACACCAAAGTTGAACTGCTGATTCCACGTCAGTCTAATAAAATCCCACAGAAAACCACTCCTTTCTGGGAATGCTGACTGAAGAGCCTGACCTGTGAAAAACTGTTACGGGCCCATCCTGTTAGAGAAGGAACATGAAATAACTGGCTGTTTTTGCTGCTGTAGCATTATTGCTGGTTAGATTAAGAGGTGCGGCTATGAAGAAAAGATATGATGTGCTCAGAAGTAATTACTGGATGCTTAGACTCAGCAATACTCCCTTCTCTATTGAATTGGAGCCATGCTTGAGGAAGAAGGAGGAGCCCTAGAAAGTGTGTACACACTTTTTAGACACTTTGACACATACATAGAGGTCACTCACTCTGGAGCATTTGAGGATAGAAAAGGAGGCATACGTGCTTTGATGGGCCTGGTAATGTTGTGGGGTTCTAGTAATGATGCTGAACTTCAGTGCTGGCATGCTGGGAAAGCAGATGTTGAGTTCTAGAGCTGAGCAGCTGAATCCTTGCAGAAAAGCTGGGAAGAACCGAAAGACTTTCCTCAAAAAGAAATTTTAGGTTATCAATTACTTACACATATATATTTTAAAATTATTATAATGAGGATGTATCATAGACTTGCTAAAATAGCTAGAGTGTACTGGTGAAATGCCCACTGCCTAGGCCTAGCTTAGATGTTACTTTACTCACTACAATCTTGCTTCAAGTTGTCAAGAGATTTATACTGCAGTCTCTCTTAAATAGCAAGGCAATTTTCATTTTACTGTTAGCAACAGATTTTGGGGTTTTGTAGCTTTTTGGAACACTAGTCTTTCTGTGCACGTGTAGTCAGCTTTCTCATTAAATATTTAGAAATTAAAAGGCTAGCGGCTATTAAAGGGTAGAGTTTGGAGAAATATATACAAATATATACTGTGACAGGATGGGTGTGACAGGAAGTGGCTCTGTTTCTTGCTTGGGCTTTTTTTTTTTTTTTAATATCCAAGATATTTTTTCATCTGGATTTGAAGCTGGGAGTGACTTCTTTCTGGGTATTGTGCATAACTGTCTTGTGCATTTTAAGATGGTAGGGGGATAATGCTGCCTTTCTAGTAAAAGGATAAGGTATTTTTTGTACTTCATGCTTACTGTATGATTAGTTAACACAGGTGTTACCTGATGATAGTTTCTTGTTTAGAAAAAAGGCTTTAAATCTACAAAGTGTGCAGAGCACATGCAAATAATCTCCGTCTACTGATAAAGTCCTCCAGACCTTGTAGCCTCAGAGGAGTCGTTAGTAAGAGTGTTGCTACTATTTTCTCTCCTTTTTTGAGAGTTGGCAACAAAGGGTAGTGCTCTCCTGAGCTCAGTCTGTTGGCTTTCCTTGCGGTATGTGTTTCCTGGAAAGCTCCCATTTTGGACAGAGAGAAGCCTTCTTGGAAACTAGCTGTTAGAGTTGTTAAGTCTTAAGTCAGTGCTGTACTGGATATATTTATCAGACCTCTAGAGGTCTTTTTATTTCTGTAGATGTCAATCATTTTACCCAGAAGCAGCTTTGAATCATAATGAAATTTGCGTGACCATATCTGAAGGTAAGTCTGGTTCCAGGCAATTCCATATCGTCTTGTTTAAATCGATGCATTATTAGATGTCAGATAAATTTGAATACATATGTAGGTTTCAAGGACTACCCAAGGCAAATAACTCCCATCAAATAAATCAGTAATTATGAAAACAATTACAATGTCAAAATTCCTGATTATTTTCTTTCTTGAGTGAAATTTAAGTGTACGATTCCTTTAAAAACTTGTATTTCTTTTATTACTTTATGAACATTTTAGGGAAGAGGAGAGGGACAGCAGGGTGGCAGGAGAGGTATGTTAGCCTGGATCTCTGAAAGCATGGGAAAGAGCAATTTTATGCTGAAGAGAGTTCTCAAATACTAGTAAAACTCATTGTTACAGCATCCAGTAATTAGAACCTTAGACCTACAACTTGGTTTTTAATGCAATTGACTTGTGAAATGCCACTCCTTCAGAACAGCAATAGAATATGTAGGGCTAATTCTGCTGGTCCAGACTGTCTAAGTTTTATACTATATTCAGAAACTAAAGAGTACATGTTAAACAAGCATTTTGCATCTTAGTTCAGTGCTTAACCCAATGTGTCCGATTTCCCTTTCTCTGGCTATTACCGCTGTGACAAAAACATACAGTCAGTATTGGCCATTACTTACGTCGTGGTTTAACCCTATCCCAGCTGAAACTAGGACAACTTAAAAATAATCACCAGTTTAACTCTGAATGGAATAAAAAGACAGCGTAGCTTCTGTAATGAGGTCTTTGTGGAAACCTTGCATACTTTAAGAAAAAACATTTTTTGCACTGTTGGGTTTGACTGTGTACCTAATGAAGGGCATTCAAGGAAGAGACTGCCAGCAAGCAAAGTACCTTCATTGATGGTCTTACCAGATTTTTGCTGTTCAGGTAGGATGGAGGTTTTACACGCCTACTCTTAAATGTATGGGGATTTTTTTTTAGAGCTGAATTATCAAATTTAAATTGTGATGGTCCTTCACCCCTCATTACATGGATAAGCAAAACTTTCTGCAAGGCCAGCCCACTTAAACCTAGTATATTGAGAGGGACAGATTTTGAGAGAGCTAAGGCAGAGTTTTAACTTTTTAGGGACAGTTTAATTACTGTGTTTCAGCTCTGTCATGATAGAGAAACTAAGTCAGCAAATGCTGTACAACCTTAAACGTAAGTGAAGAAGACTTTGCACCATGCAGCTCCTTCTTCTGTTCTGAAATCCTTCAGATTTACAATTAGATGCTTATTTTGTGTAAACAACAGACATTTCAAAGAAAACAACTACTCCAAAATAAGCTTTATTGCAAGAAAAGTGTTGTCTTACTGATACACACCTTCAAACAAAACTTTTTTTTCTTACAAACATTTGATTAAAAATGTACAAAGTTTCTTTTTCTTTTCAAAATCCCCAAACTCAACAAAAGAAAAGAAAAGAAAAGAAAAATCACTGAGTATAACTTGATATAATCTTTGGTCAGCACTGATATGCAACTGAAACAATCCTGGAGTCAGCATGTGCTTTGGCTATTTTCACATATGAGATTCTGTCACATGACTAGTTACAGGCACCAGCTGTCAAAAAAAGCACCATTGAGACATACACTTAACACATAATGGTACGACATTTTAAAAAAAATACTACAGTAAACTAAATGTCAACTCATTGTACAAACATCTTTCTTACAAAATAAGCTATGATAAAATGAGGCGTACGGTGTATAACTACAGTATTAATGAAACCTCTAACAAATGGATTTCAAATACACATTTTCCTTGTCTGCGCTGCATAATTAGTTTGCACATATGGCAGTCCTGATACAGCTTTCAGTTTTTAGTAAATGCACCATTAATTCAAGCCAGCACCAAACAGTATGAAACATCACATGTTCCCTTCAGAGAGACATTTTCTTCAGCTGCCTACAGTAATGCAAGTTTGTAGAGCACCCTTTCTGAGAATGAGGTGTGGTTGCATGTGTGGTTCCTTGAGGTTATTGGAAGGAAGTACAGTACAGTTTGGTTCTGCAATTCTAATGGTATTAAAAGCAGTCAAGGTATTTTGCTACAGTGGTTGTGCCTCTTCTTCCATTATTTGATGTGGGTGATTCAGAATACAATCCTATTGAGCTGCTGTGAAATATGATCTCTGCAGAGACTGATATTGTAATTCTTCTCCTTTAAGACTCTTTTTTTTTCCTTTTTTTTTGAATACTCCAAGTTTTGCAAGAGCACTTTAGAATATCCGTAAGATGTACTACAGTGCTCTTTCAGCTCTGATGATACATTTTAAAATTACTTATATACTATTTGGATGACTGGCCCAAATACAAAAGGAAACATCTTTCAAATCTCTTTTTTTTTAATTAAGAAAGTACCTCTAAAATGTTATAGCTCAAATTTATAAATCTAAAGAAAAACAAGCAAGTTTCCCTTTTCGTTTACATAATTTGTTATTTTCTCCATATATTACTGCATTAAAAATAAATAAACTTCTATATTTTTTTTAATTAGGAACTATAGCAAAATACCCAAAGTGTTACAGACTGCTAACAGGAAAAAAAAAGCTCACATTTTTGTGCCATTTAGTGCCATATGATGACTCCTTGAACTTTAGCTTTTTAATATACTTTAAATTGAGGTTATATAAAAGATACAGTAACCATGATCGCCCTTGTAATCAAAGTTTTGGCGGTGGCAAAGTTTAAGTTACCCTCCTGCAAGGGTGGTTCTGCAGTCTCGGCAGGTTGGAAAGAAAGAGGTCTTCCCCTCTCCCTTCCTCCCCCAGAAGTCAGTGACTATTTCAAAGCCTTTGAAAAGCAGATATGCTCAGGTGGGTAGATAGGTGAACAGAAGTGACTGAAGAATTGGACTCTGTCTGGAAGATGGCTAGTAGAGGTCTACCCACAGCCTCATTCTGAGAGCTTCCCCGAGCTCTCCTAGGAGGTAGTTGTCCTCATTGCTGTCTTCCAGTTTCTGCAGCTCCTTTTTCTTAAACAGAGGAATGCTAGTGATTTCCAGTGTGTGAGTTCCAGGCACTGACTTTTTCTTAACTGTGTGCAAATAACTCAGTCCATCCCTCTGATGGATTTGAAAGATGCCATCATCATTGCCATGTGAGATGATGTAGCGCACATGGTTGGTAAGGGGCTCGATGGCTGGCATGAGTTCTAGGATGTGCTCCTTGTTGTCAAGCCTGGAAATGTTGACTCTTATCTTCAAAGGACTATCCATGTCTAAACTTTCCAAGCTAATCTTCTCCATCTGAAGTAAAGGAGGAAAGATTGTTTAGAGCAGGAGAAAAACAGATATTCACTTGCATTGAGAGAAGAATAATATGTGATTATTAACAGTTTCTGTATTTGTCAAAATCTAGCTGTGAAAGAAGCAACTGTAAATCCCTTCCACCTTGGAGAACCGCTTGATTTCATATAACACATCCTGTAAATCTTAAAGGCTTCTCACACAGGTTTAACAGGATAATTAAAGTTACAGCATCAGGTCTACAGAGGGGGCTCAGACTTCAGGCTCTTTTCAGAATCTGTTTAAGTTCATGCTTGCAAAAAGTCCATGTAAAGAAGAGACCTATGTTTACTACTGCAGTAAAGACTGTACGTGAGGCACAGTCTTGTTCTTATGATCAACTTCAGTGAGGAGCATTACAGAAACACATACCACAACACTGTATGGGAATTCCCTGAAACTTCTGGTAAAACTGTTTTAATGAATCCTAGCTTCTAAAAACAAGCAGGCTCAGCATTTGGTGATGAGGAAGTACAGTGCTTATAAAGGAAATGGAAGTAAGGAGAGAACTGCTGTATTGTTAGCCTTCTGCAGAAAGGGCTGGTATGTCACATTCTCCAATTACATCCTATTTGGAGTGTGGAAAAAAGTCCCAGCATCATTTTTTCTGACAAATCAGTCATGTTCTTTTTTACTTTGAGCTTCAGGATAGTTATGCTGCAGATGTGAATCTGTGCAGAGGTGTTAGCTGTGAACACACTTGGGGGAGGGGGGCGACAATGAGTGCATTCCTAGAAAAGCCATCTAACAAGCAACGGCTTTTGAAAGTGCTTCTACAAAAACATATAGGCTGTAGTCTTCTTCAGGAAACCTCATACTGTGAGGTACCTAGCCTATATGTCAAGATCCTTTCATGCTTGTAAAGATAGCAAAGGATTTCTCTCTCTGAGGGAATTCCAATCACATGTGAGTGCATATGTGTACTAATATGTAATGTAATTAAAAACACATGGTGAAAACAAGGAAAATTTGTGGACAGGAGCAAGTACTGTAGTGACTTAAATACCGCACCCCCTAGATGTCATTAGTGATGAGATTATTTCTTTTTTCACGTAGTTTTATGGATGTGAAACCTTTCACTTTTACTGCTCACGATGTTCTAGTAATAACATCTGAAAAGGTTAATGCTATAAAAAAAAGTAGTAACAAGATATAACAATTATGAACTAGATATGAAATTAACTGTGCAACAGAAAAAATGCTTTTCAAAACATCCATGTATTTCTGTGGTGGGTTGACCACAGAATTCAGACTGGAACAGGTCCAATGGGAGTGGCAGTGGGGAGGGAAAAGGGATGTTTGTGGGACGTATGGATGTGTGTGGGGAAATGAAACATTTATGTTTTAAGTGCCATATCCTTTAGATCAGAAATTAACGGGATTACTGACTTTAGAAATTTTGCCAATACAAGATCTGGCTTTGATGGCATCATGCAAAGTAGTGTGGAGGCTGGAGCTGCTGGATTGTTTAACGTCCTTACCCTTTTAGAAAGGAAACTTGTTTTCCCATTGTTTCAATGTAACTTGTTTCCCCATTCTTTCAATGTAACTTGTGTGGCTAGCACACCTTACCATTTTAATTGAGGGTTTGCATTTTGCCTGTTCGCATTACACAGCTCTTGTACTACTGAAGGAAAATCTGTGTGTCCCCCTAAATTGAAGGGGACTAAATTGAGTCAGTGTCCCATTACTGCAGATTTCAAGACCACAGCTAATGCTACAAGACAACATCATATCATGCAGATAAAGCAGATAACAGATATACTTGTAACTTTTGGAAAAAAGCATCTAAAAGGTGTAAATTGTACGGCTGTCCTTTCATGAGTATCCCATAACTTGTTTATATAAGTCCACAAAATGCAGTAAGAAAAAAAATTAAGTCCGAAATGTAACTCTCTAATACCCTCAGCAGTTCTGCAAATATTGGACTTAAGTGTATCAGCTAGGTCATGGACTCTAGTCTCCCGTAACTGTGAGCAACCATGGAATAGACACTTAGACTAAAATGATCTGCAAGAAGATCTATTTAGCTGTCCCAGACCACAAAATGCTGGCTAATCTCCTGACAGTAGAACAGATTGCAGACATGACCAGTTTCCTAGCTCTCTGTAATTATAGGAAAATTATTTCCCTGAATATATTTTGAGGAACTAGATCACATCTCGCACTACAAAGGATTCTTTACAAGCTTTAAAAACTTCATCCATTCATAGTTGTTGATGTCTTTCTGATTGTCACATCACTCCTGCCAATAGGACCCAAGTGTGAAAACCACTGAGGCAGGGGAAAAAAGATTTTCACCATTGCATGTGGCCTGTTAAAAAATTCCCGCCATTTACTGATAGTGTTGAGTATGGTATCTCTGAAAATACCTCGAAGTACATTATAGTGCTTATTTATCCTGGTACATACAGTGTCATTAGCACTTCTCTTCCTCCTGTTGTCTTTTTTGGAATAGCCATTGATTTTGCACTCATAACATGCTTCAGGGGACAAAGCATTCTCTTCATCAGCATCTCCATCCAGTGGCAGGTACTGGCCTTTGTTAAATCCCATCCCTGAGACACAGTGGCTGTTGAACAAAAACATGTTTTAGTTACTTCTTGCAGTTTTATGAACTGCCCTGTTGAATGGAAAGTGAGTATATGTAATCTGTACCACAGTGTCTGTATCCCCTTCCTTTCCTTTCTCGCAGCAGGAGGTCTGTGTGTTAATTTTCTTGACGCTAGTGTGGCATACTGAATGAAATACAACCATTGGCTAAAGGTCTGTAGGCTTTTCTAATCTTCATTTACAAGTTTTACAAAGGAACAGAAAAAACCAGCCTGCCCTGAACTTTGGAACTGAAGAATTTAGCCAATTACAAATTGTCACATACCAGAACAATACTAATTTGTGTTTGATATTCTGGGTTGATCAGTGTGGCTTAAAACCATTAATTATCTCAGTACAGATGGTACCTATCCTTAGGGAGGAACAGTCCTCATTGCGCAGGTTTGTGAAGGAGTTCTTGTGCTGATCCTGGGAGAGAAAGCAGAACTAATTGCTTAATGTTGCTTATATACTAGATTTAAAATGAGTGTCATGCTACATGTACGGACATCTTTTTTTCTATCTTATTGTGTGCAAAGGAGTAGAAAGGATGACTTAGTAGCCTGTCCTTCATTTGCACCTCTGCTCTTCAGTCTGACTAGGGTCCAGTCTTTTTATAGCTTTCTGAATGTGTCTTTGATGAATGACTGTGTGGAGATAACTCACCCTTGTCCAACTCTGTAATAGCCAGGTGGACAACCACAAAGATAACCACCTTCAGTGTTGGAACAACCATAATTGCAGGGGTTCTTGGTAGAAGAACACTCATTCACATCATGGCATGCACTGGAGAATTGGTCATAAGAAAATCCAGATGGGCAGGCACACTTGTAACTTCCAAGTGTGTTGTAGCAAGAAGCAGAGCCACATGCGTTAGGATTGGAGCATTCATTTTCATCTAGTAAGCAAAAAAAAGTATATTGGTATCTTCTAATCTGATAGATATCAGGCAAGCATGACATAGCTAACAAACCAGAATATCTGCAAGTCCTAGGGTTCTGCTAGATCCTTGACCTCATTACGCCACAGAGACTTGGCTCTCTGAAGAAAAAGTACATTGGATCAGGACAGTAAGATCAGCCTGTAAGAAATGTATGGCAGTGCTCACAGCCCATGCTCTGATTATGACACCATTGACAGAGAACCATGAAAGCAAACTTGAAAGGGTAAATACATTATGGTGCCTTGCAAACAGTACAGGATAGGATTGTTTGGGTGTGTGTTGTTTTTTATTAAAAAAAAAATGCCCACATTTCATTTGGTATGGGAGTTAGCTTAGTTCATGAAACACAGAAAAGAAATGATGGATTGAATGAGCAAAACCTACAATAAAACTGCTGAGCTGATCAATTTGTCCCTGTTCCATGCCCAAAGAACTAATGTTGGCCTTAAGACTGTATTTTGGAAGTAAGAAACCCTTAATGGATATGTTGATATTTTTTCTCCCCATTCACCATAGCTGCTATTCTGTAGTATTCTCAAATTGCTAATGATGGTGAGTGATTCTTACTGATGAAAGGTGGGATTTTTTTCTTTTTCTTTTGTCCCCCACCCCCAGCAGAGGTATTTACATTGATGCTTTCAGGAATTCAATTAACATCTTTCCAGCTTTCTAAAATGGGGATTTTTCCAAGGAGAGAATTTAGCCTTTACTAGGAAAACTCCTTGTCACATAGAGTTTCAACAGGATGAGTGTGTTTTATTGTTACCTTATGTCATTGATTTATGTTGGGAGTAATAAGTGTATGGAAGGAGGGGGAGAGAAGAAAAAAACATTTGTTTGCATACCCTTTGTTCTGCCCATTCCTGTCCTCGCCTGGCAGTTGTCACTATAAACACTATGACACCTTTGCAGTTTAAATGTATTCTGTGCTGTTTGTTTCCTTACCAACACATTGATTCCACTGGTAATGCTGAATATATCCTTGTGGGCATCCACATCTGTATCCACCCAGGATGTTTTGACAGCCATGCTGGCACCTATGGTTTCCATCACATTCATCCACATCTTTGCAGTCGGGAGAGAAGTAGAACATGAAAGAACACACAATTATACACATTGCCAAATACGTTACTCACTTTGATCATAATCATTGAAACACCAGTATTTATGACAGAGGAGTACTGCTGTAAGATGGAAGCACCACTCTTCTTTTGGAAAAGTCTTTTGGAAAGCCTGAAAGTCAATTAATGTAGTGTTCTTTCTATCTATCAATAATCCGATTGGAGCTTTTGAGCCTTTACATTCCTCAGATTTGGAGAAGAAACACTATTCCTGGTAATCCCACATGATGTTGCTTTGATGTAATGTTTAGAATCTAAATGGTTTTTTATTTCAGTTTTCAAACCAACTACGTAGGACTAAGCTTTCAGTTTTCTGGAACATATTGAAGTGTTTGAATATGAGGATACATACCAAATTTGCATGTAAGTGCTTACCTTTGCAATTAAAAAGAAAAAGCCATCTAAAAAGTCTCTGAGGTATGTGTAAATAAAGGAGAAAGCCACAAAGAAAAAACAAAATGTAAAAACTGTCATCTGAAATAGTGTCTGCTGTAAGAAATAAGTAGATTGTAAGCAACCTAATGTGTCAGGTACAGTATGCAGTTCTCGTAAAAAATAAAAAATCATGCATGATATCACAGATTCTAGGTTACACTCTAGTTGTCCACAGTTGGGAATTGTGATGTCCCAAAGCCTGAGGTGCAGAAAACCATCCTGCCAGGAACAGAAAGCTGTCATTTTATCAGTAATGGCAATTCTAATCTGCTAGTTGTGTACGTATCTCGTGAATGCTTTGATATGTATAATTTAGTGTTTTGTTTCATAGGTGCTGGGTAAAGTACACAATAAGGATGTATCTACTTTATAAGAACAAAGTAATCTGACAGAAAATAATGCTTTCTAAAACTTCTGCCTGCGTGTATTCTGCACTGTTACTCTAGAAATAAGCTCTAAATACCAATTCCTGTTTTAAATGTTGTATCAAGGTAGCTGACATTTTGAGATGTCATAAATTTGTGCACGTATACCTCTGCATTTCTAATTCTCAGCAGCCAGATGGCCTAGTACTGCCTTTTAATTTCTTCTTTGCTCAATATCTGAGGCCCACTGAAGAGTCTGGAGATCTCAAATAGAGATTTCCTGACTGGGGCTCCCTTTCGGGCCAACAGAGAGAGATGAAGCTCAACAATGTAATTTGTGTTTTAACTGTAGTGAATTACCCTTCTAAATGTCTATCTCTATGGTAGAAGACTGAAAGTACGGAATTTAGAATCTAATCTTAGATACGTTCAGGGGGATGATTACAATTAGCTGAAACAAAAATTGTAGATTCTGTTTAGACTGTATGAAAATGAAAATGAAAAAGAAGAAACTGGACTTTTAGATGCATAAATCTATGTGAAGTTGAAATGGCAGCCTGGAAACAGTTGTTCAAGAGTTCAGCTAAAAAGTCACTTTTTATTCTAATCTGTGTAAAAATTACTCAGGCAGTATGTTGTTACATATAATTATGCTTAAAATTACTCAGATACATTCCTATTTCTTTTTGGTATTTACTTTTACTATGACTGGTGCTTTGTTTTATCTGTCTTTGACACCACAGGATTCACTAGACACAGAAGTAAGGATTTGCACCGTAAAAAAATTCGACCTTCACTAGTTACCTTCGCAGTTTAATCCAGTAGAATCCAGAGAAAATCCCCTTTGACATTCACAGGTAAAACTTCCGGGGGTGTTTTGGCAAATTCCTTTTGATCCACAAAGCGATGGCTGAGAACCACATTCATTGTTGTCTTAAAAATGCAGAGGAGAGAGAAGAAGGTTGGTATACCCTGTGGCATGATTTTAGACATGTTCATGTAACATTTCTTACGAGGCTGAAATCCACAGAGATACAACAGTTTATTTTGAAAATGTAGCCTTTCATATTTAAATGTCAGATGACCTGATGACCCATGCAGAGCTATGAGTAATTAATAAATTGGAAGTGCAACTTGTAATTCAGTTATGAGTGCAAAAGACCCAGTATGTAATTGCTGACAGTGGAAAAATGCTGCACTTCTGTATTAGCTGAAATAAAGTAGTTTCAGTTGGCAAGAGTCATACATATGCTTAAGATCTAAAGACATCTGTATCTATTAAAAAAGAAAATGCAGTCTGTTTTTGTTTAACTACATTTTTAAATCAGATTTTAATACTTTACCCCTTTGTCTCCATGTGGTTATACTTAGAATATAATAACATGTATTAAGTATGTACAAGTGTTCACTAAGCAAGAAAATACAAATGGTGGATAGACTGATTTTTCTTTAGCTGTAATTGTTGCTTTTCAAAATCTGTTTTCTGGACTGATGACATTATTGCTCTGTATTATTACTGTTTATACAGAGCAAAAGAAATGAATGAGAATTGAGAATGTTGTTCTTACAGAAAAACTGATGCAAGAAAACTAATGTTTTTCTTACCAATACAAGCTGTGTGATGTTGCGTAAAACCCGGTGGACATTTGCATGTGAAGCCTCCAAGGGTGTTGACACAGAGAAACTGACAATTGTGTTGTTTGGTTTGACATTCATCAAGATCTGAAAGTAAGAGATGTTGTTGTCTTAAGAAAAGTCAACAAAAAAAGAGATACATTTAGTCTAACCTGATAAAAACATCACACTTCAAAACTAGTTCCTGTTAAGTCAAAGTGCAACAAAATTAAAAGTTACTGTGTATAACTTTCTTTACCTTTACATGTCTTTCCATCTTCTTGAAGGATGTAGCCCCGAGGACATGAGCACTGATAGCTCCCTTCTGAGTTCTTGCAGATAAAATTGCATGGTTTAGGAGACTGGGAGCACTCATCAAGATCTAAAGAGAGAAACTGTTAAGTATCTGTTGTACTGATTTCTTTGTCTGTCTTTAAAGGATGTTTTCTAAACAGCACTGTATTTAAGAGAAAAATGTTTGTAGAAAAAGTCCCCAATTTACATTTGTTCAGAGTTCCTATTTCTTTCTCTATGGATGTGTTGCTGTGGAGTTTCTAGGGAGTTGCCACTACAGTGACAAACTGAGTGTCTTGAAAGATAACATCCTAGAGCGACAGTGGCATTAATATTTCCATCTAAGGACTAAGTATTTATTTTGGGGCATACTATGGTATACTTGTATATGTCAACCAACATAAAGTGGGAAAAGTGGAAAGTGGGAAACTGTAGACCACAAAGTAATAAGCTGGTTTGTCAGTCAAAATGATTATACAGCTGAAACATATTTCAGTGCTCATTCTACTGCAGGAATATTGCCAGTAGAGCTTGCTTCTCGATTTCCCCAAATAAAATACAAAAATAGAAGTGCATATTAGGAAAAGAAAGATAGAAAAGAGATAAAGAGAAAAAACTGCTTTGATACAAAGGTTTACAGAGGTTGATACATCATGTACCAATTAAAAAAATAACTGATTAAGATATTGAATCTTACCAATACAAGATGTGCCGCTTATGTCAGTGGTATAGCCAACTTTGCAAAAGCATCGGAAGGAGCCCATAGTGTTAATACACTGTCCATTTCTACATAGGTTTGGCATGACCTTACATTCATCAATATCTGTACAGAAAATATTAAACACGTCATCTTTCAGTTTTAAATTTGACTTTTTTCTTCTCTTTCATTTTTGCACTGTTCCTCATCATTACGCTTCTGATAGGAACTTTACCCTTTCTTTCTCTTTAAAAATGGATCTGAATTCAAAGTCAAACATCCTTCAAACTTTCCTTATTGTTTTTTGTATCAAAACCTTCCTGCTATTTCATTGGGTAATCAGGTTCCAGTTTTGCTAACTCAAAACACAAAACCCATAGAAGTGAATTTTCTTATGACCAGTTAGGTGATGTCAAAAATTTTTCACCACAATTTAAAAATGTACATTAGCTTCTGCTTCCTGTGTGGAAATAGTGACTGCAAAGCATTCAATGAGACTGTTGTTAGAACAACTGTTGTTGCCTTTGCCATGTATGCATCTTTTCAGCATACAGAAGGTTTGGGATCATTTCTAGCTTTTAGTTACTGGTTGGTACTCCTGTTTTAGATCCCAACCCTGAAAACTCTGCACAGCTGTGAGTATTCTGGTTGCAGCTACTGTTTAAAGGTGTTTTTAATTTCTGGTCTCTCAGCAGCATTTGAAAAATCAAACTCTGTTCTTTCACAGGAAATTCTTCGAAGGAACTTCAAAGACAATTCTGCATTTTCTTAAATATGTGAGCATATTCGTTTCCCCTTTTCTGCCTCTTTTCATCCCTGCAAATACCTCTTCCATCTGTAGTATAGCCTGGTCCGTGTGGACAGAGTTTCTTATACTGGGTGGTTCCGGGAAACGGACAGAGCTCACACTGGTTACCCCAGCCCCGGCCTCCATCACAGCAGCACTCAGATTTAGTGACAAGATTCCGGCTGCTTGAAGCCATCTGACACATTGTCTGTAAAACTTCAGCAAAGCAAAACCCTTGGCGATTATCTGTAAGGAAGAAGTAGAGAGATCAAGAAAGAGTAGGAGATAAACATTTGATCCATTAGGCATCTGATGTATTATTCTGGCCCTCTGTCAACTCATGCAAGCACTAGAAGATTATTAGCAACCAGTCTGTGAAGTCTATTTTGATTTAGCCTTTCAGATTTGTTGTGTCTTCTGATAATCTGCTGCCATTCCAATTGTATTTCAGACATTCCTAAAGTTCAATATCTGCATGAGTTGGGTAAGAGTTTTACTTCTAGGAAGGTTGTGCCCTGGGGCATATCTGCTTGATATGAGCTTGCTTGATAGCAAAACAGGCTACAGGCCAAACTGAGCTTCCGCTTAAGCTGCCTATATTTCGCTTGCATTTGAACAACTTACTTGGAGTGGGATTAGAAATTTCTTTTGTTTGTTTGTTTTACTGGTCAAAATAGCATGTCTGATCATCTGTAATTATCCTGTTGTGGTTTAAATGACAAAATCCTTAGCACTTGGAAGTTTCTATGGAACTCAGTACTTTTTCAGTGGCACTCCTAGTTTTTGTTGGGGGGAGAAAAAGAAAGATTTATATGGCCTTACTGTTGATCTGTCCCTTTCTAATTCTGTTTTCCTTAATTTTTAAATCTTTTGGTTAATACCTGTCTATCATGAAAGAGGCGCAAAACTTCAGAGTCATTAAGCTCCTACAATTTCCTTCCAATTGGGGAGCTGAGATTCCAGCTGTCAGTGTAATGGAAACTCCAAATTTTGCAGAGATGGTATCTTCTAACTAGGCTATGTCACCTGTCTTATTTGTTAATTAAAATGGAGATATTGTCAACTATGGTCTGACAGATGCTTATATGTATCAACGTGTATATGTATCAACACCCAGCTGACCTTCTCTTTTACAAGTATGAGCAGTAGAATCTGTACATTTCTTACATGAATCAGGTAAAATGCAAACTTTGGCTTTAGGCAAAACTTACTTTGGGTGCCTGGTAACTTAACTGTTTACATCAAATAAAGCTGTCCTCACTGAAAGTGTCAGTTGTGAGACAGCATGTTTGCTGTAGTAATTTGCAAGACTCAGCAGATTTCTCTTCTCCTAGATGGGTATGTTGTGCAGGTCTTCATGCACATTATGACTTGAGGAACATATAATGCTTTGTCCCCAATTTGAGATGTGGAATAAATTTTAATGTGAACAGAATATAAAGGTTTGCACAATATATTTAAAATAATGTCATCTAAGACTAAATGTTTGTGCTTTAATTCTGAAGAAATACTTTGTTTCTGCCAGACTAATTTTTCATTGTAATTTCTGATCGAGGAAACCCTAAAGGAAAAGCAGCAATGAGCAAACTAACCCAAAACATAGTTTTCAGAGAATAATAAGAAAATCATATATTAAATATAAGAAAGCAATAATGACCTCCAAGCAGGGTATCTGCCTGGCATTAATGACTGGCTGGGGTTAACAGACTGCAACATCCTCTTCCCATCTGGTCTTAATCCTTAGGAAATACCCTGCTCTTCCAATGTTATTGCTTTGCCATGAAGTCAGCACACTACTGATAACAATTTACAGGGAACTGGTTTTATATACTTGCATAAGATAATACAAAAGTATTTTTGATGCAAGAATACTAATAAATACTCATACAGTTTCAGTATTGTAAAACACTTTGAAGTATCTACACTTGAACACTGATCATGAGAAAGTAAGGTTTTGCAGTTCTTTTTGATTTCTAAAAAGAGAACAATTAGTTTTATAGTGCAAATGACAAGTCTGAACATATTGAAAAGGACATACAGGTTGATGAATATAAACTCCTTCATCAGCATTTAATAAACTCCTTCATCAGCATTTAATTAAAACTTTTTAATATATCTTGCAATTTTTTGGTGAAATCCTAGTATTTTGTATTCACAATCACTGTCTGAATTAAAAGTACAGAAAATTCAGATGCCTAGTTGCAGTACTGTGGTGCTTAAGATCGCGTTCTGAATATGGAAACAATTTTGCTCTGCATCTCAGTTTTTGATATATCTAAGGTAACTAAATTCTGCTTTTTCTTTGAAAATACCTGTATTTTGTCTGGATAGTGTTGCTCAGCACCATATTGTCCTTTGGAATTTAGACACTTCTATGTGAGGCCCCTGATTTCTAGACTCAGCTGACATTCTCAAGATGCTCCTCATTCCTATCATTATTTAATATCGTAGCATCGTTTAATTAATAAGGATCACTATTTAATTTCTGTAGATATGAGAGCTGTGAGGTACTCCGAAACCTAATTTACACTCTACATCCTTTATACTTCAATGTATGATGAAATGTATATGAAAGAGGCATTTACCAAGACACTCAATGCCTGATGGACTTGACAGGAATCCTTCATTACATTCACATCGGTAGCTCCCAATAACGTTCACGCAACGACCATTTTCACAGATACCTGGCTTGGTGCGGCATTCATTTTCATCTTTACAAAAATGTAATTAAAAAAAAAATTGTTACAAGGAAATATATCAGACTCATAGAATGTGTTAATTATTCTGTGTAATATTTGCAAAATATTTGGAAGAATGGAAAATCAACAACTGATTAAGCCTGGAAGCACTATCCTGTTCCATTCCTTATGTACTGCATCCTAGGACAAAACCTTTAATCCTTGTATGTTCTTTGTAACTTATAACAAGAAGCAGAAAACACTTGCATCAGAGCAAGTTCTAGTCATAACTTTTACCTGGCAAGTAACATTTAAATGAAATTGGAATACATGCATGATTTGAGTAACAAATTTTCACTTTGTAATCATTAAGAGTCTCTGAAATTCACATTGACCTCTTCTGCAGTCAGTCACATTTCAGTCTGCACATCATTTCCCTGAAACAGTTTACAATCTTAGTGTATTTTCTTCCACAGCTGATGGCACAGATACTGAAGCAATTACACACCTTCACAGATGCTTAAAATAAAACCTCAGAAAAACCTCAGGTGATTTAAAGGCAGCATTACATGGCAAAAAAGGCAAAATTCTTGTTAATACAGATTATCTCCCCTGAAAAAAATCATAAAGATCTGTAAAGAAGAATAGTCATTCTCTTGCTGAAGGAACACCATTTTAAAATATTTTCATTTAAAGCATTCACTGAGATGGATGTTAATTTTTTTTTTTCCTCTAAGCCAATGAGGAGCAGCCTCAGCTACTTCTGTCCACAGAGAACTTTGGAATGGTGTTGGGTTTTTTTATGTACCAGAGGAAAGTATAATTTGCCAAAATGTAGCTATCGTTTCCCCCTCAACTAATTGAGAAAAAGATGGAGGAAAGCTGTTTGCTTACTTACAGGATGGAGAATTATCTTGAACTGTGGCAGTTTCCACATCTTTTGCTCTTCATGGCTTTTGTATGTTGTTTCAGAATCTTACAGTTTTAATTCTTTAAGGAACTGCCACATTATTTATAAACAGTATTAATGCTAAAAGTGTAACTTTTTTATTTATGATAATTTTGCTTCCTACTCATCAAATGAGGTCTCTTTTATTTAGCAACTTAATTTTTTAAATCTAACAAGTGTCTGAAAAACTTTCTGATTTTGTTGTACAAACCAGAGTTGTTATTCTGAAATACTTACTAGTCATTTAGAACTACTCTCAGATAAGGCTCAAACCTTGATATAAAAAAGAAAGTTTAAGATGTTGGGCATCATTAGCGATCTTAAGTGTCCTTTATGAATTGCTATTTTCTAGTTTACTATATACATACACAGAGAATTTTTCATTTGTTTGCTTGCTTGTATTTCAGTAGATGTCTTCTCCCCTTTCTAAGCTTTACCTGTGCAGCCCTCTCCATCAGGTCTCCGGGTCATTCCAGGAGGACAAATGCACATGAAGGTACCAATCAAATTTTTGCACATCATGCCTCTTGATTCGCAGTCATGGAGACTTTCAGCACACTCATCCAGATCTGGAAAAAAAAATGTATTTTGTGTTTGGGCTTCTTTCCGGTAGCTTCAGTTACTGAAGACAACAAGCACTTTCTCAAGAAAAACTAACAAGCTCTGAAGAAAAATCTGAGAGCTATGCTTAGCTGCAGTTGTCTTAATCATTGTGAGCTGTATCATCTTGTCACGTTAAAGATGAACTTCACCACTGTGACCTTCTTGGCTTTATAATCACCGTCAAGGGGGTACACTTGATAACAAAAACACTAGATACTGGTCTTACATAAGTTCTGAAAGAGTAAATCATCATCTGCTGGGCTGCTTGCTACATTCCATCGAGAGGATGAATGCAAGATGTGCAGAAATATTTGGATTATGCTTTAGCCAGTACAGGGTGATAGAAGTTGGGGAAAAGTTTATATGTCAGTCATTACCTTTGCACATCTTTTGGTCTTCTCTTAGTTCATAGCCGACTGGACATGTGCATTCATAGAAACCATAAGTGTTGATACAACGAAAAGCACACAGCAAGGGATTCTGAGCACACTCGTTTATATCTGAACAGAAAGGAACAAAATAAACGTTCTCTACTAAGTTTTAAAACAATCACCAAGAAGGTTTTCTTATATCTGTGCTTCTCTTGTCAACTAAAAAGTATCAGAAATGTAGTAATTCAGACCAGAAACTTGTGGATGTTTGGTTTTGAGTAGCCAGAGAAAATTGAACAAAGCTCTGCTTAAAAATAATGGCATAATAAATATGGATCTACGTGAGCTTAGAATGACAAGTTGGGACAGGCCTATTTCAGATTTTTATTATATGATCATTTTTTAATGCATTTTTGTGTGATGAGAGATGTCAGCTTTTTTCCCAACTCTAAAAAAAAATGAATTCTTGCTTCAGAAAGCAAACTGATTATGATTCGTGAAATACAAAATTTGTAAGAAGCATCCTGATCAGCATCTGATGAGAGTAGAATGGTTGTACACAAATCCCACACTATGAAAAATTAGAGGTACTTAATGAAACTAATAGAGGATTAGTTTAAAACAGATGAAAGAAAATACTTCTCTAAGTAGTGAGAGTAGTGACATTCTGGATCTTGCTCCCACAAGAGGCTGTGGAGGCTGTGAATCAGCAGATTCAAGACTGTACCGGACAGATTCTTGGACAATAGATCCATAAGTGGAGACTAAACCCACTCTGCAGGGATGCATCCCCAGTTTACATCATATTTTCTCTATATCCTCTCTTGTATTAGAGGAGTGAACTGCAGCAAGTTGTTAGTCATGCCCGTATGCTGAATTAGCATTTCAGCTATGAGGGATGAAATAATGGACTAGATGGACCAGTGGTCTGACTTCAGTTTATTGCATTCAGTGTAACTCACTTGTTAGTACAACTGTGATAAGTGGGTCAGTTCATAACTGCTCTGCCTCGGTTATGAAAAATGCTCTGCAAATTCAGGCATTTTTGCCATGGTTAGCTATACCGTTTATGAGGGTATTTTGTTACTTTTCTGCGCCTCCCGCCCCCCCACTCCCCTTTCCAACAAACAGCTGAATAATGTAACATACCACAACATGCAATTTGGGAAATCCTGTGATAAACTAAAAATACTGCTTAAATCAGCTCAGGACTTCTTTTTCAATAACATATTTCAAGCAGAGAAACTTTTTCTCCTCCTAGTTATTATAGCACCAAAGGCCTGATTAATAAAGTAATTTGAATACTGAGGACTGGACAAAAACTAAAGGAAAACTAAAATAAAAGAGGACAAGTTACCTTCACAATTCATCATTGGGCCTGGCTCAAATCCTTCATGACAGTTGCACTCAAAACTGCCGATCACGTTAGTGCACGTACCGTTTCCACATGGGTTGCCAATTGAACATTCATCAGTATCTGTATATAATAAACAAATGCAAACTGAAGAAAACTGGGACATATTTCAAATTGTGTTTTAAATTCAAGTGTTACAATTCTTAGAATTTATGAAATACGGACACACCAATGCAATGTACTCCAGTGTAATCTAAGTTGTATCCCATGGGGCACTCGCAGCGGAATGATCCATCAGTGTTGATGCAGTGACCATTTGAGCAAATCCCTGGGCTTTCAAGGCATTCATTGACATCTAAAAAGCAGGAAGATATTAGCAACTACTTAGCTGATGCATTTTTGTATCAAGCCTTAAAAAAGCATTTTAAAAAAATGAAATGCCCTATTCTGTTTGTCTCTAGCCATGCAATTTCAAAAGAAATCTTTTAACTGTCATTTCATAATGGTCCACATTTATTAAAGCTCAGCCTCTTGTCACCTGGAGTTCTGGGGACTAAGCCATCACAAACTATAATATCCAAGTCTAGTTTTAAGCATAAATAACTTTTTTTGAATTATCAGGAAAAAGAATACCTACCTTCACGTGTATCATCAATTCCAGGAATAGTTCCATGACCATATGGACACAGGTCCTGAAAAGCAACTGTAGAGGTATGTTTTTTTAAAAGAAAGAGTGAGTGAGAGACAGAACCATGACAGACGGTTAAAGCCATCCAAAAATCTTCTATATCACATTTTTCAAATTTGTCAACTGTTTAAATCACGGTCATTACGCTGTCTTGCCAGATGCAGAAGTAACACTATCTCTAGGTCTGAGAAGCAGCACTAGAACTCGTTGAGCTTCTGTGTGCGCATGCTTGGTGCCTTCCCCTTTCTGTACTTGGACAAAACCAAGAACTTCAAACTGTCGATTACTTCAGGGATTCTTGGCAATGTCCCATTTTGCTCTTCTCTTTTGCCTAAAGCAGGCTAGATCTACAGAGGGAGGCTACTAGTTCATTTCTCTACAGAGCAAAAACAACAACTCAGTATTTCTCTTTTTCTGTAGTTTCTTCCATTAAATTTTGTTCCTTTTGTTGACCCGAAAATGGTTCTAGAAAAGGCCGTTAAGAGAGAATGCCAAAAAGATCTCTCCTTCTAATGATCAAAAAGGTACAACACAAATGTGGTCTTCCTTTTCTCCCACCTAAAAAGGTTTTATTTTAAATCTTGATGTGTACCTTCTTCTTCCTTTGGACAGAGCTCACAAGGATCACCCCATCCTTCTCCTGGCATTTTACTGCAGCAACACTTTGCCTTTGTGGTGTTGAAAGCCTTTGGCACTGAGCATTTCCCATTCTCAAAGTTAGTGAAACAGAAGCTCTGGCGAGTATCTAGAAAAAAAAATACAGTTACGTGGAGCTAACACCTCCTACCTGGTTAGATGATGACTGTCTAGCCCTGAAAGGAATAACGTTAGACCTGTATTTTTCATACTATTTTGAAAGCATTTTCCAACCCTCCCAAGGGCATAGTTTAGAAGGGACCTGCAGAGGTCCGTTTTTACCCATTCTACACAATATCTGTTATCTGTTAGAATAAGTTACTACATTCCTTCATCATTAACTTACCAAAACATCTCCGTCCATTATCAGACAGCACAAAACCTGTAGGACAGATGCACTGGAAACCTCCTGGAGTGTTCGTACAAGAGCCAAAGAGACAGATGTTGGGATCCTCGTTACACTCATTAATATCTATAAATCAAAGGAGAAAAGGTTCACCATAACCCTACTGGCTGTGAATTCCTTGGTTAAGAAAGATTGTTTATTTTTTTATTTAACTTCAGCAGGAGGTGCTCCTCCAATAAAGCACTCAAGAGATAAAGCATCCTGGAGGCTCCACTAACTCTTTCAAATTTATTGCGTTTCACTGGCATGCACCTTCCTCTCCAAATACCATTCTCTGTTCTTTGCCATAATTATAATATAAACATTAAATAAATGTTTTCAGACTGAAACAGAGGAGAAGATATATTTCTGATACAAAAAATATTTTTCTGTAATCATAAAACACCCAAAGATGAATTTTTAAAAATCTGTAAGTTGGGGGTTCTTTGTAATTAAAGCTGGGCATTTTTCATTCTGATTGATTCTTAAACTGACACTATAGCTAGTTATTTTATATTTATATTATAGCTAGAGGGAGACCTATGATTATATTTATATATTCAGATTTATATTTACCAGTCTTCCACAGCCACTCTTGATGTTATTTAAAATTTTTTCCTGTCAACTGTATAATTCAGAATATATTGCTATGCCTATTGAAATGTGCGATTTAAATTTATTTTTAAATAGAGATCTTTTTATAATTATTAAAAACTGAAACCAAAATAGGAGTACTTAATACAAACACCAGGTGCCTGTAAAATTGTGCAGCTCAAACAGTATCAGGCTGCATATCCTGCATCTATATAGACAACAGACAGAGTAAGAAAAGTAATACATTAATAGGCCTTTAATTTTTCATATCTATTATTTTGAACTATATTTTAATTTATTCTATTCCGCAAATACTGACAGAAGATATAAGCCTCCTTGCTAAAGTAATTGGTAAAGGTAATTGTAATTTAATAAATTGTGAGGTGTATTTTAATAATCTTCAAAGCTATACCTGCAGTACAACCCCTCAGTAAAGGATATTAAAAGATCCATCACAGAGACCTATGGCTGTATAAGTGTTCTACAATAATATCCATATTGATCTTAATCATAAGTGTAGGCAGGAATAGGTATTCTCCATGAAAGTAAGTTTCATGGATGTTGAGTCACAAATTTGTAGTGCCATTTTTGCTGATATTTGTTGGACTCTCTACTATATTGAATCTTAGGAAACTGACCTGTATTTAGCAGATAAGGAAGCAATAGAAATACAGTCTTTATCACTAGGAAAATATAAGTGGAGTGATGGAAGAAGTCAGGTAGGAATAGATTCTTTGATGTTACTTCTGAAAAATATTACCTTGAGTCCCATTTTCAGAAGTTACTATTAGGTACAGCACATGAACAAACCACTGTAGCGTAATCTGGCATATGACCAAACTCTGCAGTAGCTTCCCATGGAAGGCTCTTACTATGTGAAGCATTTTAAGTCAGCTTATTTCAGTGAAAAAAAGGTAACTAATTTCCCAGTTAGTGTGGCAGTTACTAATATACAAAGCTCAGCAATTCAGCTGCATTAATGGGATGGAAAAAATGCTCTTCTGAGGTACTGATTATTACTGTAATGAATGGCTTGGGACTAGTGGAAGAAACTCCTTTTGTGGCCATGATGAAGAGGTGACTAGCCAGACTGTGGAAGTAAACGAGTCCTCTCCCCTTCATTCCCATAAAATGAATGGGAATATATTACACGGGTAGGTGAAAACTAAGAATTTTTCTGTGGCTCCCATCTGTTTTGCTTTCTCTTGCATATAATCACTCTGAGCTCAAAAAGTAATCTAGCCATTGCCAACCTTCACGTTACAGACAGAAGTAATGAATTCTTATAAATCTGTTTGCATATAAGATCAATGGAAAGTAATGGGGAACATATGTTCCAAGAGCTGTCACAATATTAATCAAAGTATTAGTACAATCACACATGATTATCTAGGCATTTTCTAGGAACTTTAGCTGCAAATTTTCTGGACACATGGTAGAATGAAGAAAAAGAATGCAATTAAGTTCCTTCTACTCAGTTCGGGCAAAAACCTGTTTGGCAGTCACTGATGCTGTCAAAAACATCAAGAGAGTCTGTCAGGATACTAAAGTGGCCATAAACAGTGATTTTCCTGGAAAACCAATAGCTTTCATTTTAAATTCATGATTTTACAACTGTAGGTGATTTGAATTCATCTCAAACATAACTGCTAATATGGAAACTGCAACTGCCAAAAGAAACCATGAAGTTGGCAGGCAAACTGAATATGGTGGCAGGATACAAATGGATGAGAGAACTCTGGGGCTTAGAAAATACATCCTGTTGTTCAAGACAAAAATTCAAAAAGGTTCCTGTGATCCAGTTCCTGCACCCATACAGATTAGGTGGCTATAGGCCAAATCTTTATGTCCTCGCCAGTGTTTTCTTCAGTCATACAAGGACAAGCTGCTCATTTATTATTGGGAGTTATTTGGATTAATGTGTGTCTGGGTGTCACACCAGCTAACTTCAGTCACTTAAGCTGAAAACCAGGTTTTTTAATGTAGTCACACTGGAGAGACAGGTGCTTACTCTGTCCTCTGACCATGCAGAAACTTAAGGCTTCTGGGATAGCTACCTAAAACTAGTTATGTGCACCTTCCTTGCAAGGTGACCCACGTAGTACAAAATATCTTGCCTTCCATTTTTAAAACCTCTTCCTGAAGACTTTTCCTATTTACTTATTCCCTGTCACCATGATTTTAAGTCGGGCAACATTCACAAACGTTAGGGTGTACAACTTCTTTCCACCAAATTAGAACCAGCAACTTCTAATTTTTAAATTGTTCAGAAGCATCAATTACAACTTGCCTTACCAATACAACTTTCACTTTTGACTTCATATCCTGGTGGACAGATGCATCTGAATGATCCTTCCAAATTTTGACAGGTACCAGGAGAGCATGAACCGGGTAGTGCCACACACTCGTTAGTATCTTTGGAGAGTAGATGGAATCAAGAACGGTTTAGAATCACGTAATTCTTACGGTAACAACAGGCTTATTCATGAAAAACACTGTAGGATTCTTTTCTAATTTTCTTTTACTAAGGCATTTAAATGCTTGAAGATCAACAACTATTCCAGAACCCAGTTACTTCTACTGTGTTTTCATTAAAGCCACTGTCTTTTTTTTCAGATACTGAAACTGTGGTGCTTCCCTCTGGATGGGAGCTAATAGTTTGATTATTTCAGCTCATCAGTACTTTAACATCTCCGTGTGGTATTATACATACCAATGCAATTCTTGCCATCTAGAGTAAGTTCATATCCTTCATTGCATAAACACTTGAAGGAACCAATTTCATTGAAACACCGTCCATTTCTGCACACCTGACCAAAGAAGGAACTGCACTCATCGATATCTGTAAAAAAACCAAAATAAAACCCCAGAAGCGAGAGTTGGGTCCCAACATAGTATATAGTATGTTATAAATACACTCAAGTTGCAATATATATTTCTGTGGAAAAGGCAAATCTTGCAGCAACAAGGGAACAGCTGACAGCTAGTGGAAAGTAACTCTCACTCAAGTGCATTAAGGTGTATGTTCTATTTAAACAACACCCCTTTTTTATAGGGTATTATAATTTTCAAACTTGCAGCATTACCTCAGCTACTGCATCTGCAGACATTCAATTACTGCCAAGTGACTGTATGATACTAACTCCAGACATAGAAAAGAAAACGTTACATGGAGTGTTCTGGATTTTATCTGGATTTATATGCGCTCAAGTTTCCTGCTAAAGCCTGCCTTGTCATTTTCAAATTTTGGAATATGTCATTTGCTTTGCGCAGGATGATTTTCTCCTTCATAACAGTTCTGAAAATGAGGCTTGAAAATGCTTATTAGTTTGTAGAGTTACTTTAATAATGCAGACTTAAGGGAGCACTGCATAAGGAAAAATACAGATGAGAAAGTGTCAGAACAAATGAAAAGGAGATCGGATAAGCTTCATAGTGTAAGAACAACTTACACTTAGCTGTTTTACAATACTTGAATTTGAATGATGAAGACTAACTCAGTTAGTCTGAAGAGGTTTTAGTCTTCTTCAGAAGCATTAAGTACCAGCTCCTGAAAAAGATGTATCTTCTGTTTCAGCCAGTACAGCTGTGCCTGTGTTATTAGTTTATTCCATAGTGCATTTCTTCTGTGTTACAGTTCTACAAGCAGAAATACCTCCAAAGTATTATATTGGGATGGACTAAATTGCCTTTGAATGACTGGGATAGTTTGGAAGAAAGCCCTGAGGCTCTCCAAGCTGTCAGGAGGAGTGCTAACAAAAGGCCAAGTCTCTGAGTCAGCTTGGGCTCCTTGGCCTCTTGAAGGCACAGCCTGGAGCAGAGGCGCTGGACGCTCCCGGCAGTAGATTAGCAGCTATATTGCCAAGGGAAAGAACTTCCTGGGCAAATAGTGCCATTCTTTGGTAGCAGACTCTGCTTACTTCAACAATTTAATTTTCTCTTTCCTGGACAAGAAGAGGATTTAAAATACTTATTTAAGATGTTTTAGTTCTCTCCTGAACCAGAAAGGAACCAGTAGACTTTGTTCTGTCTTTCTTCTGTAGCAGGAAGGAATGTAAAGCCTTCCTCTCTATTGGCTTATGCTCTGCACAAGGGAGAGGATTTCCAGAGACACATGAGAATGTTCTTCGGCCCAGGGAGATTTTAGTTGCTTTATGACAAGTATCCAGGAATAAGTTGTCCAAAACCATCAGATATTCTGGTGTCCTCTGCTTTAGGGAATGGGAAATAGCAATGCCTGTACAAACTCTGTATGAGCAGAGTTCACCTTAGGAGAGCAGATCTGGTAGATTAGTTGTACTGGCTTTCTTACTGCTGGTCTGCTTCCTCTTTCACACTGTGTGCAAGTGTCAAGTAATACGGTGAAATAAAGAAATGATTTTAAATTCATGAGGCAACACTGGTGCTGTGATATAATATATGCTTATTGTGAGTGGTGCCTATGGACATGTGCTGTAATTACCCAGGAAATCTAATGGAGGTGAGGGCTGCATTAAAATGCCAGTGAACTGTAAGTTTGTCCCAGTGGTCCAGAGATTTAGGGTTTACGTTATCTCAAGCTGTCCAGTAAAAAATATTTTTAATTAGTTTAAAAAATGATAGCAATGATTAACTTCTAGGGCTGGTAACAGTATCAGTTACTGCACTCAATTAACTTTCTTAGCACCCTGACCTGTCTTCTGTTTAACTATATACCATCCTCCTTGCCATACCAAGCCAGCAGCAATGAAAATAAAGTTTGGATTACATCACCTACCCATACAATCATTATTATGAGTTAATTCAAATCCCGGATAACATAGGCAGTTATATGACCCAACCGTGTTTTTACAAGTTCCATTTCCACATGGATGGCGTTCACATTCATCAACATCTGCAAAGAGAAACAAAACTGTATGTGGGAACTGATTTTCCAGGCATGTGTTAACATGTTACCTGTGCAATAGTGACAATATTCTAAACCTCAGTCTCTCCTTTCATCTGTCACATTTTCTATTTATACTCTTCATTTTTACAGCTTCTGAGTACACATAGGAAAATGTTACGTGATGCATTTTTTATATGTATTTTAAAATAAAAGATACTGAAACGTGCAAAGATAAAAGTAAGTGCATGTGCAGTATCTCAAAGCATTCTGTCTTTTTATTTTCCATACTAACATTTCTTAATTTATTAATGTAGGCTAGTGATCAGAATTTAGTACAAATGATTGAGCATCACAGCCCTGGAACTATTTCAAATTTTATGTACGTATTTTCCTCTTATGCACATGAAAATCTGTTGAAAACGCTCTATAAAGGAGGTTTGTATCATTGTTCACAAGTCAATTTACATATGTAAATATATTATGTCAATACTACATCCAGAATTATAAAGACTGCTTACAAACTCTTGGAAACACCAATTTTTAAAAGGCACTAAAATTCAATGTTTCCTGCTGCATGTTTCAGTAATTTCTGGAGTTTCATGGGGATCTGGAAGGTATTTAGATCTTGTTCTCCTAGTTCTTGTGGACTTTCTGAAACATTTTATTTATTTACAGAAGATAAACATCTTGTCATATGAATCATTTCCCTAACCTGTCATTATCTAGATTTGTATTTCATACTATGAAATTTTTAGAATTAGTTTTAGAATTATTTAAGTTACTGTTCTAAGTAACAAGGCTCTCAAAATTTTGCATTGTTAACACAAGTCACTTTCCCAAATATCCTCCTCAGATGGTTTGACAAATGTGATTTAGTCCAAATATGAGAAGACTTAAGGCGTATATGAATATGTAATACAATGTGAATAGGTTTTAAATGTCTGTTTAAAGTTGAAATTGGAACACGCCTATGTTATAGAAGACATTGAACTTATCTATATCTTAGAACTGACATTTAGATGATCATTATTTCAAAAATCAAAATAATTTTTTGGCTATTTTTCTCAAAGAGAACCAAATTCACATATGCATCACCTTTTCTTTTTAAAACCCTATAGAACTGATTATGAAAGATTAAAGGAACAAGAAAAACACTCTTATTTCTTATATCATCTCTATCATGTCATCATTTTAATACAAAATAAGTATAGATTTAAGTTACATTAAATGTGGGATTCTGTTTTTTAAATGAAACATGAACTCAATAAATTTCTAAAGAATTGAAAAATCTGTCTTTTTTTGTCTCCAAACTCTGTGATACATCCTACAAATGTCTCTGTCAAATAAGCCACTATGATGTATTTTTGTGAAAATGGGGTTAATATATTCTTCAGTAACATGGAGCTATCTCTGAGAATACTGTGATTTTTTTCTTCGAACTAATATATCCACTCCAAGAACAACTTCACATACTTTAGTCACAAAAATCCAAAAATGTATGAGTCGGTCTTTTAATGTCACTGTAATGTCCTCAAAAATTTAGACTCATCTCCTCCTCCTTTTAAAAAAAAAACCAAACAAGCCACACACAAAAGCATTTTCTTTCCATACCCATGCACATAGTCTGGTCTTGGGATGCCTTAAAACCATTGTGACATATGCACTGGTAACTTCCTTGCATGTCCACACATAAACCATGACTGCAAACATTAGGAATTTCCAGACATTCATTGCGATCTACAACAAAAATATAAAACAGATGGTACACATTATTGACTTTTATTATTCATTCATTTTACACAAACATGTTTTTACAATCTGTTATTGTTATTAAAACCAGACTCAAAGTTATCCATAACTAAACCTGAATCATAACAAAACTTCATTTTATAGGAACTTCTTGCCTATACACCTCGAGGTCAAAACTACTGTTAGGATTTGGTTGATGCATCAAGAATGTTCTTTAAAAATTTTACCCTGCCTTTTCTTCCCTTCTACAGAGAAACAGGGCTATAAAGTAAAAACTGTTACATAAAACAGCAGAATACGCAAGGTAACAGAAAATAAATGATGCTTTTACTCTTCGAGAGGGTCACACATGTACCATTGATTAGGTACAAACAGATTCAAACAGATGAGAAAAGTCAACTGATTTCTTACCAACACAGGCACCATTGGGTGAAAGTTTAAAACCAGCAGCACATTCACAGCGGTAACTACCAGGACTGTTGATACAGTCTGCGTTTCTCTGACAGAGATTGTCTCCATTGCTGCACTCGTCAATATCTGAAATACAAGAGTCACGGTTCAGACATCAGAAACCACAAGACAGTTACTTCTGCCTAGAATTCAGACTCTATTGTCTGTCTTGTGCAGGACGAATCTTTTGTCCTCAACAGAGCATGCATATTCTGATCTTCAGCCTCCTCTGCTATAAATGCAAATGAAAAGCAAAATAAATACAATTTCATCCATAACACACTTTTTGGATGAAGGAGGATTCTACGAAACTTACTACACACTGAAGTGGTTTTGCAATTTTAAGTGTCTGCCTAAAGAAATTAGTTTTTGTATTAATAAATGTTCCTCTTCGCCTTTGAACTGAGATAGTAAGTGGCACAGTTTGTTAGCTTTTTAAGGTGCACATGGCAGCACAAGACCCTTGAATATCAATGACAAAACTCCTATTGACTGGAGGACACAAAAAATTTCACTATTAGCTTCTATGAATATCTTCACCTAGAAAACTGTAGAAGAACAGACACAAGACCAAAAAAATCAAGAAAACTTTTCTTTGAGAAGTTTTAAGAACAAGAATTAAATTTCCTCCCTAAAATAAAATAAAATCAAATAAAAGCATTTCATTTACTTCCTATTTAGGAGTCAGTGAATTGCTTGACACAAAACTATTACAAATTTTATTAAGTGCATGTGCATATGTATTAAAGACAAACACATCACAAACTGATTTATACACTTGAGCCCTACAAAAAAGCTCAAAAAAAGCTATCTCTTAGATTTAGAAAAACATGTAAATTCCATGTTCCCCTTCCCTTTAAGATAAGCATGCTTATGGGGATTAAGTAGAAAATAACCGTCGTTTCAAATCACCTTCACAGACCAAGAGCAGGTCATTGTAGCTGAATCCAGTGGGGCATTCACAGCGGAAGCTGCCAATCTGATTGATGCAAACACCATTTGCACAGATTCCTGGGATTTCCTTACATTCATCAATGTCTGAAAGTGAGATGAGCTAGTCAAAGTACAATACTTCATGGCTTTACATACCGCTTGGGTTCTCAATTTCACTATGCTTAAAACTGAGTTGAGAAGTTCCTTTCAATCTACAGAAATTGTATACAGGATATAAATCTAAACATCTGCCCATTATGAGAGAAAATAAACTCTGTGAAGTTCAGGAAGTGATCAAAACAGAGTAATACTAAATATTAGACAACATGCAGAACTGTTACAAATGTGCAGATAAGTCTCGCAACATTTTTGAAGCCAAAACCTTTTATTTTACCAGTTAAAACTGAAACCTGTGAACTAGGATGGAGGGTGAGCAAAAGATCATAACAAAATGTAGAAATAAAAAAATATAAATCAGAAATACTTTACACAAAAATTGGTCTCACAATTTATGTCACCATTGTAACTCCATAATGAAATTAGAATTTTATTATATGAAATGTTCATTTTGGTACCATTATGCAGCTGCAACAACCTTACGCAAAACAATTTTTCGTTAAAATAAGTTTAGTGAAACTTACCAACAGCTTTTCCAGTATGAATGTCAAAAGTGAAGCCAGGAATATTCCCGCATGTGTTCTTGAATTCAGCTAGAGCAAAACAGAGAACAATGCATTTTTAGTGAATATTTATAAATCTCCCAAGAATTACTTGTAGTCTTCACAGCTTTTCAAGATCTGATACAAGCCAAATCTACTCAGAAAACCCATTGCCTCCTGTACAATTTGTATTGAAAATTCAGATTGCCAATAAATGAATGCAAATTGAAACCCTAATTCATACTTCTCTTTTCTCAAATCTTTGCAGACTTTTGCACATGAGTAAATGTCTGGTTTGAGAAAGCAGCACTTCAGTTTTTGTTTTAAATAGAACTCCTTAACTTACCTTTTAAGGTTTATTCCTGCTTTCTAGACATCGGTAGAGAGAATCTTCAGCAACAGTTTCGATAGGAGAAATAAATGCAACTTACCAGTACCTAGCCTTCTTCGACGATACTATCTCTGTTCTTTTCTGCAGAGGTTACTGCAGCTGAGTTCCACTAAACTGTAGAGCAGAATGGACACTCTGCTTTCAAAAAAGATGCTCCAAAAAAGAGCATTGTTTTAGTATGCTCATTTTATATCCTCTTTTCCAGAGCATCTTGAGGATGGGAAATGCACGGTATAAAGTATAAAATCAATGAACCCATGGTTTTCCAGGCAAGGTGTATGAAGTTGAGTGGATTTGCAACATACAGAGAAAAATTTCTAGCATGGAATTTATTAATTATTGCAGGATGTAAGAAATCATTATTTCTTTAAAAAAAGTATTTCTTATAAAGCATCTATGCTGGCATGAGATTTTACTGGTAAAACACTGCTTTCCAGAAAAAAATGTATTACACAGTTACAGTACATTGATAAATTTTGATCTAGGTAGAAATATGAAAAATGACAGGCCTACAATTACAACTATGTCAAATCTGTAAAATACAGACTACCAGTAGAATTGTGAAATGACAGCCCACTTGTTTGAGGGGAACAAAATAATTCCCATGTGAAGACACAAGCAGTTTGAATGAACAGTTTGCTTTAAGTGAGTGTTTGCAAACAATAACCATGCAGCTGCTATTCATCATCTTTTTAGATCATATCAGCATTCAAATTCTCCAGAAAAATAATAAGTATATTTCAATATTAAGTTTCCAAACTGTTGTTAAGGAAAAATTCCAAAGCACGTGGTAGATATTTGTACATTCAGGGCATTAAGCCAAGGTAAAATATCCTTCTAAAGAACGTGGATAAAATTTACAGAAACTTCCCATTGACATAACATTCAAAGGGGTTCTGGAAGTATAGTCTCTGGAGACTTCCATGAGTGCTTGGTCTACTGTTCGTGCTGCTGAGGACCTACAGGAAGCCTATTATCTATCCAACGAGAGGGAGCATATGGAGTTTACTTTTAACTCACCTCTACACCTGAAATGCAGACAAATTATTAGTCGTCTCTTCTAGCACCAGAAAAAGAGAAAGGAGACCTTTTGTTTTCCTGTGAGTAATGATCTTTAATCTAAAGAGGTGATAGTTTATTTCTCTACGGGCTGTAGTTTGAGGTTCTTGATCATCTACATTTTAATGGCAGCCCTTCAGTAGCTTATAATGCTGTAAAGTTTAACCACTGGGGTTATAACTTGAATAATTCTTGTCTCCCTTACACCAAACATTCTCATTTATTAAAATTTCAGCAAAGGTAGTTGATCATTGCTCAGAATGAGATCTGGCAAAATGTTTTTCTCACATTCAAACATTCTTTGTAATTTCCTGTATAAGCCAAGTAGGATCCAGTATACCTGAACTTCAGCATTTTCTTCTTTCTTCTGTCCTATTGTTTAATGACTGCTTAATGCCTGCTGAGGTTATTCTTGCAGTGCCAGATACTGGACCATAGAGGTTCCTGCCACAGTGTTTTACCATCCCGCAATTTTCTGCTCTTTTATATTAACATTTATAAGATTTGAGGGTTAGAAAACAGTTCTTTTCTGCAGGGAGCTTTATGCCATTTACTGCTGTCAGTAAACCTGTGAAACACACATACTAGATAAAAAGAGGGCCTTGTATTCACTACTCTGTCTCCATGGGTGATGATAACCTACTCTCGTGATAACGCCTAACACATCAGGTCTGGGAGGTTGAAGAAGAGGCTCTGAGAGTTGCAGGCCTTCTTTCATCCTGTGTTATGCTACCTACACATTCCATGCATTCCATTTAATAGAGGTTTTCCATATTTTTTTCAGTTTGTACCATGTAGAAAAAGAGCATATGATTAGGTAAGGACTGTATGATAATGCATTTATACAGTGCCAAATTATCCATAAACAAACATGCCAGAGATTTACTTTCCAAAAGCTTGACTTTTCATCAATGACTTAAAAAATATTTCAAAAACCCGTATCTTATCACCATATTATTTTTTAGGACAGAACAGGGAAAAACTCTCTGAGGTCAAGCACTCCTGAAATGATCAACCATGAAAGAGTTCTGTAAATACTCGGTTACCTCTTAGCAGTGAAGCAGCTTTTTACATTTCTTTTTGTGAAAAAGAAACCCAAACAAGAATGATTATTTCTGATTATAGTCTGTATGGTAATGGTTATGATCTGTATAATGTGTAAAACCAAGCAATACAGTCTTTGCTACCTAAAATCATCAAACAGAGATCGATTGTTAAGCATAAATATATGAAAAGGAAGAAAGAGCTCTGTTCACAAAGGAAAAAAAATGCAAATGCGTTGGCATGTGAAGTTCACTTAGAGGAAAAATATAATTCTCATCAGAGCAGAATAATGCTCTTAATGAGCTACTGGGCTCAGTCTAGCAAACTGGTTAAGGTCAGTGTATCGTAACCCCTGACTGTGATGTGTAGCCTCCACCCAGATTTCAGAACAACTGATTATACCACATAAGTGCAGCTATTCAACCATTTACACTTGGAATTTGTGTTTGATCCCTCACGCAATCTCTTTTCATGGCGAAAAAGGTTCAAGCATGTCTCCAAATACAGTAAAGGCATTTAGAAGAGCTAACAAGGCAATATTGAAATATTTCGGGAAATATTTTAACCCCATAACTGCTTGCAGACTAAGTGGAGTTGTCTTAACAAATCTTTAAAAGCTGCAGAAGTTTTTGAGAACTTCAGTCTTACCAATTTAAAAGGAGAATTCTTTCTTCCATCCAAGAATATTAATTGCATGAATCCCTGCTAGTACTTTGCTGTATTTTTCTCATCATGTTGTCATCATGATGACAATTTTATGGCACTGAGATAAATGACTATGGGAAAGAATTTTATGAGCTCTCTGTGATAGCAAACATGTATTTCCTCTCTCAAGCTTATTTCCATCTCCCATTCCTGACTGCTAAGAACATTCCTTCATTCTCCCTCCTCCTACTTAAGAATGAAAAGGAAGACGCTGTTTTTTCTTTTCAGTCCCATTTTCCTCCTCTTCACTGCTTGTGGGGGAAAGTCTTTCTTAAATTATCTGCTGTTTCCCTTATGTCACCAGGATAAACTACTTGGAGTGAAAGTAATACATTCTTTACACCAACATCACAAATGATGCAGCACCAGAGGTATGGGTTTAGTGGCAGTAAACTTGGGGCAAAGTCAATTAAACACTAGAATGTATTTGTACTAAACAGGCATCTGAGTTTTATCTAGGCACCTTTGCTCTTTTTACAAATATAAGAATCTTTTATCGAAGGCCAGGTGCTACTGTCAGGTTTCCAAGTTGGTGACTCTCCCACCAATGATTTTTCTGAGTGAGCTTTCAAGGGTGTTTTGTTCCAGGCAAGGAACTCCGTAACAACTAACTGAAAAAGAACTGTACCTTATTATTTTCACCTCCCTTTATAGAAGGGAATTTTTACTTCCCTTTACAATGCCCTGCTTAGTGAGCTTCTGCAAGTTCATCACCCTCAATAGAAAAAATGTAAAAGCAACTGAAAGGATCACACTCAGATATGAGACACAAGTGAAAAATCTGGAAAGGCAATACACTCAGTAATGAAACCCGATCTTTTTATTCTGACAGATTAGTACTACCAGGATAACTGTATCCCCAACTATGCAGTAACTCAATTATACTATCTTAAATTAATTACCCTGGAAGACAGACCAGGCAGCAGGCATCTCTTATCAGCCAATATCTTCAACCCCATTATTATTGCCTGATGACTGCTTTTCCAGAAACCTCCCAGCTTTAGAGATGGGAGTTCTGTCATCATGCATTCAGAAAACTTGCTTGTGCCTACTGTGCCACCCTGGTGGGTCTTACCTAGACAAACATAAAATTTTTGACATAAATCTAAATAACTGAAAGTAATTCTATGTCCATACAAGACCTCTGAAAACCTTGGCATTTGTTAGGAAGAAAGAATAAAACATCACAGCATACTCATTTTATAGAGCCCCATCACCAAAAAAGAGGTCTAAATAATTATATCTACCTACAGGTACCTGTCTTAAAAACATCCTTTTAGCTACAGCACTGACATACTCCTGCTGCTGATGGGAAGGTCAGTCTGTACTCTCCAGGCCTTTTTATTCATCTCAGTGACACCTGACAGTAGTTTGTTCCCTTGCCCTTGCATTCAGTGGCAGCTGAGAGGAAAAATATGCATGTTGTTCCTGAATTTTTTTTCATCCAGGGGGAATGATTGTGCCTTCAAAGTAGTCAAGCTGTATCTTTCCACTCAATATGGAGTGATACTTCTTCCACTTAAAAATATGGAAGAAATACCTATTTCTTGTTTAGCACACTGAGACTGAATCCAGGATGGCGGGGTATTGTCACTCTGCTTTGGGAGTACAGCAAAGGTTTTTTGGGGCTGAAATATTAACTTTAGCTAATAGGTCAAAGGAGCAAATAAGTAAAGAAAGTAACAAAATGGGATGATTATAGTAGGGTTTACCTGTTCCTGGAGTTGGACATGGTTCACAAGGTTTGTTCCATGCTTTCCCAACATTGTATGTGCAGCAACACATCCTTTTGGTTACATTGAAGGGCAGTTCATTCTCACAGGAGGTTCCATTATAGCTTCTGTAGCAAAAGCTTTTCCTCATATCTAGATGTGAGAAAAGAATCATTTACGAAGTAACCAACAAACTAACTTAAGTAAATATCAACTCCCTACCAATCTAGACAGTGGTTCATTAACTCTGGCTTCTGAATGCAACCCAACCATATGCATGGATGCATTTAAAAATAATTTAAGGATGGAAGTAATCTACAGTCTTTGTTTTAGACTTCCCTGAAATTTGATGTATTTTCATTTTTCATTCAAAGACACAAAGGGGAAAAAGGAAAATTCCCAAGAAATCAGAAACACACTGTAGATGCTCATCAGATCCATTTGTATAGTAAAACCTACCATTTGTAAATGACTAGTGAAAATACAAAAAAGATTTCTGAGATCTGTTAAGGAATAAGAGCTCGTGAACACTGCACATCAGTCATTGGGATCTCTTTCCTGGCTACATGACATAACTGTCTGGGAGTTAAAGGCAGAAAAAAGCAATACAAGGCTTTAGAACTGGCCTCATCTAAAAGGAAATTTTAAGCAGAGAGTCTGGCCCCGAAACAATCTGATCTTCAAATGGTTCTAGTAAAGATGAGATTTTGCATACCCATGCAGTTATGTCCTCCGTTCACTTGCATATATTCAGGTGGGCAAATGCAGGTGTAGTTCCCCAAGGTATTGTAGCAGGTACCAGGACCACAGACACCGGGATGTGCAACACATTCATCAATATCTAGAGACCAAGTGAAATCACTACAATTAACAACGGAAAAGAGGAACAAGTCCTAGCAAATATTTCTGAGAAATATGACCATAATAAACCACGCTAAGATAACCAAAATGTTTCATTTAAAGGCTAACTTGGAAAGTACAGCTCACATTTGGGCTAAGTAGCTATTGTAACAGCCGCTGCAAAGTAATATTGTTAACCTCTACTAAGTCCAGCCAGTGAAGTGAAAGAGAACACCCTAAATAAATTCGAAGTTGTTGAATTTACCTCTGAAACTGGAGGGCTTGCGTTCAGGAGAGGGAATATATGCATGTTGTTCCTGAATTTTTTTTTCATCCAGGGGCAATGATTGGTGCCTTCAAACTAGTCAAGCTGTATCTTTCCACTCAATATGGAGTGATACTTCTTCCACTTAAAAATATGGAAGAAATACCTATTTCTTCCATATGGATGATCCCATCAGTTCCACAAAAGACATTTACACCCTCTTCTCACAGGAATGTTACGTCACGTTTCAGTTCTGTTAATGTGTTCACTACTTCACTGAGAAATGACATTTTAAGTCATTTCTAACTCTAGTTAGAAATGGGCAAGCTGAATAATCGCATAGTCTTGCTGCTCTAACCTTGGATCTTCTTGTTTAAGGTATTTGGGGTGTAAGCCTTTTTTGCCCATACAATTTTAATTTCAAACCCAGTTTGGTCCGTTTTCTTCACCTGAGCTTAGCAAAGCCTCAGGATTCACAGGCTCTGTTTTGAAAGGAGACAATTTTTTTTTCTCACAAAGTGAATGAAGAAGGGGAAGGTGACTTACAACACTCCAAACTAAGAGAAACCATGAAAGATTCTTTACATTTTTCGGTCTATTTACAATTTTGGGTTCTAAAATGACAAATCTCAAACACAAAAGGAAAATCAATATTAACTTTACTTCACGTTGTGTAAATTAAACTGCTACTCTAAGATACTGTGAAGAGAAAACACCTTTTCTCACTTAAAATACGAAGAGCCTAGTGAAACTAGCAGGAGATACAAGGTGTTGCAGTAAGAAGCCAGAAATCATGAATAACCACCTTAGTTTACTGAATACACATAGCTGAGATCTATCATGCAGAAATAAACATTAGTATATTTAAGTGTTGCATTTCAAGCTTTATATTAATCATATCACTGGTGCCAAAGATAATGATTTTAGAGAGTATTTTAGGCAAGGGTGTGGGTACCATAACCACTTATGAATTTAAGGCTCAAAATGACAGCGTTTTTCATAACAACTGCACTGTGATAGAGAAGGAGGTTTTAAGGGACTCAACCTTCACAAATTCTTGTCTCTTCACTGAGGTAGTAGCCTTTTGGACATTCACACTGGAAGCTGCCAAAAGTATTGATGCAATTTCCACCTTGGCAGAGGCCTGGCAGTTCCTGACATTCATCAATGTCTGAAAACAGAGAAAAAACCCACCATATTTCCATTCCAGAACGAAAAGAAACAAGAGACTTTAAGTACTCCCCTGAAATTTTACCAACTAGTAGCTTTTAACGGTCACATGGATTTTTCTTTTTTGCTTCTAAATTTTGCACTTCATGAAAGCATGGATGAGATGCTCATTCTCTTCCTTTAAATAGCTCTTCAGGAGCACGTTTCTGCTTGATGAGCCCATGGAGTTCAACTTCCATTACTGTTCACAGGAATTTGGCATCTAATTCCTCATTCCTGCACACTCAGTTTCTTTGTCCAATGAGTATTTCCTGAAACTTATACCTTCCATTGATAACCTATAATTTTCATAAATGACTTATCCTTCAGGGGCCAATTTCAAAGGCCAATTCAAGTACGGAGGCACACAAAAGGTATGCATCAGCTTATTTTCCTACTGAAATATTGTTGGACTTCTTCAATATTCTTTTATGGTATGCCTTTTCATCATGTTGTTGTCCAATTCATATTAGCAGAGGGTTTTGCTTTGCACTAAATGTAATGATTTCTGCAAAATATAGTTCCTGTATATATCTCTCCGAAGGTGACACTTTTTTTTTTTTTTACCAGTCATCACAGTAATTTACAATAATCTCACCTTCTAAAATAATAGTGATGGGATTTGGTCTGAATCCTTCTCCCCCTGGACAGAGTGTATTATATTCCGCTAAAGTAAAACAAGAGAGAGCATGTCAGTCATATGAAGAATAAAATGCTAACAACAGAAATATAAAATTTCACTTGTTTTTTCAATGTGTCTTCTTCCCTACACTCATTGGTTTTCTCCTCTTCTTGACCAATGCACAGTAAATAAAGCAAGTGCATTAGATTAGTAGAAAATCAAGGTAAGATTAAGAGTTCTGCTTAAAACTTTACCATAACCTCAGATACTTTTAAGGCAGGCACAACGCTTTTTTCTCCGTACTGTGCCTTTATAAAGGCACATACTTTGTGTTTTGACTAGTTCTTTAATATGAAATGTCAGTATACCATTGATAAAGATACATGTCAAAATTGGAATTTATACTGTTATGAGACTGTTAGGAACAATTGTTTAACATTTCTGTTGCATTATTCATTCAAAGAACTTCAAATCTCTACAAAATTGGTAAGTATCATCGGGTAACATTTTTGAAAATACTCACGAGTGACTTAGAAATAGTTACCCAACAGTTACCAACACTGTCCTACGAGAACTACTGCAGTTCTCCAAATTAAAGGCATGATTTGAGTTCTAAGCATTACTAATTTCTTTACTTCCCTAACAACATGGAGTTGTTAAGTAAAAATTCCTAGTAGATGCATGCAGTCCGTTCCTTTCTTAAGACACATAAGCATATCTGTAACTACCTTAACTTTTTTTTTTAATGGGAGAAAAGTAAAAGCAAAATAAAATAAAGTGCCCAAAATTACCCAAAGTACATGGGACTGGGCCAGTGGGAAGTGCCTTCCAAAGTTACCACTGATTTATTACTGTGAGAATAAGCACGAAGTCAGCCACAGAAGACTAAACGTCAGGTTTTCTGATACTCAGGTCCACACCTCTGCATCACCCCTCTGACAGTAGTAGGGAGATTTTCTTTTATAACTATGCCAGAACACTGCCTCATGAAGAAGATCAGTTTCTTAAATGATAAATGTATAGTAATACAGTAAAAGATTTCAAATACTTTTTCCATCCCTTGTTAGCATCTTCTATAATAAGAGGGCAGGGGGAAAATAAGAGAACATTTCCTTACTGCTGTTTACAGGGGGACACGTCTCACAGGGGTTTCCCCAAGCCTTTCCCAGAGAGCAGCAGCACGAGGAACGACTGACTCCAACCCCAATTTCAGTGTTGCAGGATAGGCTCCCATCCCCTCGTGGTCCATACTTCAGGTAGCAATTGCCGACACGGTTATCTACATATAAAGCACGTATGACTACAGCTTCACACAATGATCCGGATAAAGGAAGAGCAGGCATTCATTTTTACATTTCATATCAAGAAGCAGGAAATTCAGACAACATTGTGCTTCTGAAGTCATTGGCAAGCTCAAAACACTCATGTACGCCCGCAGTTACTGATGTTGAGAGAGAGAGCAGGGAAAATGGGTAGCTTCAGCTTCCTAAGTACCCAGAGACAAGTTCAAAATGTTTGCATGTCTTCCAAAGTCACACCGTACTCTAATGTAGCACATACACTACTCCCAGTCTTTCACTCCAGAAAATATCAGAAGCCTTGCTGCAGTTTGCTGTTAATATTTCTTCTCTACATTCTGATTGTGACTAGGCTATGACTCTCTGTTGTGGAACTAGAAGAATTCACATATTTTTCTATAGACTCACAGAACAAAGACGTGTCACTGGAAGAATTCTTCCACTGGCAAAGAAATTCTCCAAAAATCATTAATATTGAAACAAATAATCTAAATGTGCAGTAGGTTTGAGAAGAATGAGTTTATTAGTCCACTCAGACTGTAACTTAATGATTTAGACAACTGCTGGCATTAGTAGAATGAGCAAGGAATCTAAGAGAAGTAAAGCTAAGAGTTTTCTTACTTCTATACATACTGTCTCCTTGTTCTTTATAAATGGAAAGTAATTAGCAGTGAGTCATAAATATAAGGAAAGAGAGGATAGTCAATTATTATAATATTTCTTATTACAGACAAATAAGACAAACATTAATTTCCTCAAGAGTAGTGTTATAATTCTAAAGATCATTTCTATCAAAGGTTGCCTCTAAAGAAGCACAGAAACCCACTCAAAAATTTTTTGATAAATTCATTGCATAAAGGCCGCAGTATCTTTTTGCATTTTTACTATTTCTGTTAATGGTATGACTAAAAAACTTATAAATGAATTTTTGAATGATTTCCCAAATGCGTATTTTACCAAGAAATATTACATTTTTAATTTATTGCTTGCAGCAAGTGCCAGATGCTACAGCCTTAGCAATTTACATAGAGTAAAATGAACACAGTATGATAAATGTGGGTAGTCCATACTTTCAAAATTTCCAGAGTTTAACAAATGTCTTGATATGACTTGGGTTTTTAAATTATCCTGAGGTTTGGGACATATCTATGAAAAAAACTTGAAGGGAACTTTCTGTATTGTTCGGAACGACTTGTTCTCAAGATCCTCAAGTTAGTTAAATATCTATAATATAAAAACACAACTTCGCATTAAGTTTCAGGCTGAATTTTTTTTTTAAAGTGTCTTAACATAAATCAAGAAAAAACCTTCAAGCTTTCCAAAAGATTTAAATTTGTTCAAATTTAAGCATTAATAGACAAGTTTGGGTGAATCTTTCTGCACAGTTTTAAGACCATACTGTAGCAGAGATTGTGAAAAAGGAGCATTTTCCTGGGCCCCACATATTCTACAACAAATTTCAGTATCTCACCATAAATGCACACTGTTGTAAAGCTAAAATACTCAGTTAAGCATTGAGTGGCAGAGGCATATGTATTCTGTATCTCTGAGCCTCCGATGGAAAGAGAAGAAACTTCAACCAGGATATCTTTATCTCCCTAGAGGCAAGATTTACCTGAGATCACTTGTCAGCATATGTTAGGGTGGAAGTCCTTTTTTTTTGTTTTTAAAGACAATGTTAGAAGAGAGTATAATGAACAGCCTTTTTAAAAGGCCACATCCTGTTGTTCTCATTGTAGACTTGACCTGAAACAACCCAAACGTGATTATTCTGAGAATACCTGTCTCCTCCTGTTCTCAGAGAAATTGCATGCTTCTCTCCATCCGTGATAGCATGAGACATCTGCCTTTTTAAGAGAAGCCAAGAAGAGATTGGCTTAATTCTTCTTGGGAAAAGTGAAAAACGATGACCATTTTGGAAGATGGCTTCAGCCCAAGACCTCAGGCCCATTAAGAACAACAGGAGATGATAGACCTTGGAACGAAGGCAGAGTCTGGAATCCTCTAGCAGAATATCGATACCGAATCCATCAAGAGTTTTAGGTTTCGGTTCACTCCTCACATGAACTGTCTTGACACGGCACCATGTTCCTCTTTGCCAAGGATAACATTTCTGTTTCTTCTGAAAGGAACTGAAATTTAAATTCCTCCGCCTGTTTTGCTCAAGCGTGCAAGAGATAATGCTGTTGAAGAGAACCAGAAGCTGCTGTCCTTTGACAAGAAGTTTCTGGAACGTTTTTCAGCACAACTTGTGCATTCCAGAAGCGAGAAACTTTCCTTCTTCTGGGTGAGGTCTACTAGTCTCTGTGGGTGTTTTTTTCCAAATGACTACAAGCTTAGAGTGAAAACTGGGTAATGTTTTACCATGTGCCAGTGACACAAACATCATTGCAAGTGAAGCTGCAATTTGGAATTGCAGTCCTGAGACTATAAAGGATCACAAGCAAACTGAACTTCAGTTCTTTCCTCTTTGGACTGCGTAAGTCAGTAGACATACTCAAAGCATACCAAATCTAGAACCAGAACTAGTATAGCTGCATTGGAATGGCAACTCTCTCTATTTCCACTTCCCCTGCAAAATCATTTAACCCTCTGGAAATATTACAAATGAGAACTGCTGGTGAAAGAAGAAAAGTCCAAAACCTAACAATGCCTATAGTCGTATAAAATAGTATAACTAATACGTTTTTAGTGGCCCAAGGGCTTCTACAAAAAAGGGGCACTAAAGTGTAATTTCATTCACGGATTAGGGCTTTATTTCTATTATCTTACTCTGATGGTATTTCATGGGAAGCAGAGGCTTTGCTTGACCTGTCAAAAACAAAAGCTGAATGTTCACTGAGTGTTTTTTGCACTTTGTTATAGAATCAGGCTGTAGAGAGATTGGAAGTGTACACCCAAGGCTAGCAGCTCCTCCCACAGACACATAAGTGGATTCCAGTTCTGCCACTGTCTGAAATTGAACTTGAAAAAAATCCAAAACCCAACCAAAACACCCATGTTTGCTCAGTCTCTTTTCTGTACAATCAATTGTTGAGAAACTAAAAATGCTTCTTACACAAAGGAAAGGAAAAGAGTCTTTGTACCAGAGAGAGGGACAGCTCTAGTAGTATTTCCTCAGGAGAGAAATAAGGAAGGGCCAAATAGTTTTTCTACCACTTTCTTATTCAACATTTTCTCTTCAGAGAGGGAGGGCTTGCTCTTTCATTTGGGACTGTAGAGTTGCTAGATTTACCCTTAAGTAGGTTCCCTTCCACTGTGGAGGCTTCTCTAAGAAAGCATGGGACCCCTGCCAAAAATGTCATTGGGACAACTGGTCCCAAAGTAGAGTGCCATTTTTTAGCAAAACAAAAGTCAGCTAGCAGTAGGATAGTTCATTCTCATAAGCTTCTTCAGAGAGCACGTAAATTCTTTGGTCATAATTCAGGGCTTGCAGGGCTGATCATACACAGCATCTGGTCGTAGGAAAGAATGAGGATCTTAGTAGTTACAGATCTTAGTAGCTGCAGAAGAGGAGCCAAAAAGGCAGGATTTCATTGCTTCAACTGAATCTTCAGATGAGGCAAAATTAAAAGCTTAAGTTACACTGCAACTGCAGAAGAAAACTATTAAGGCAGGAATTGTCAGAAAAGTCTATGGGAGACAGAAACACAGGTTTCCAATAGATTACATAAATTCACTTCATCTCTAAAAAACTCGGCTTAAAGTTTTAGAATAAATTGGTCAAGACTGTGGACATCTGAAGGTCTCAAACAGGACTTGTTTCTAGCATCCAGAGAAGCAACAGAGCATATTCATAGGCAGAAAATGGAGAAACATGGAAAAGATGAGGAATAAAATTTGTTCTGAAGGAAATATGCATTTCTTTAGAAATTATTTGCTTAGAATGTCTTTATTTGCCACCACACTGCAGTATCACTGTAAACATTTAGAAAATGGACAGAGTTCTAACCACCAATTCAGGAGAATTTGAGTTTTCCCAAGGTAATAAAATAAAAAGGCTGTTTTCCAAAAAAAAAGTTAGAAGGCTTTCCCAGGATCCCACACAAATCTTTTTGGCTGAATCTTAGCCCCTCTCTCAACCCACCTCTTCCCAAAAAACTTCCCTAGACTCTAATCACATGACAGTCCTGTATCATGTAGCAAGGGGGAAATGTAATAAAAATTCACTTTAAGCCTGTGTAAGCCAGAGAGAATTACATAAACTACAGTGAAACATGTCTTTTACTTTGTTTCCAGCCAAACGGGTACCACAACCAGTTTTAATTCATTTAGACTTAAGCTAAATACATAAATCAGTCCCAAGACACATCTAGGATTAAAAAATTAAGTTTTTTAAATAAGAATTGTTGACTGTCAGGAGAATGGAAATGCAGATAATATATGTTTTGACAAATTTTTAAAAGGTATATTTTAAAGAAACTATAAACACCATTCATCAGTTAAAATAATTAACTCCATCTATAGAAAACTACATAACAGGATATGCAGCATGAGCATGTGGAATTATATTTTTTCTGTCTTGCTACCCTCATTTGCATCAGAACAGTGACCTGGTCTGTGATTTCTAAAGTAATACTTCAGGTAGCTTTTACTTACCCACACAGCCCACTCCAGTAGGATTCAGCTGGAAGTCTGGAGGGCAATTACACTCATATCTTCCAGGAGTATTTACACAAATACCATTAACACAATTAATGGGATCGGCACATTCATCAATATCTGAAATAGGAATTATAAATCTGCTCACTGGACAGAAAAGAATAATTTTACTTTTTAAGACAAAACAGGCAAGAAAATTTCAAATGCAAGTGAATTTTAGCTGAAATTGAACAGAAGAACTACTAATAATTCATCAACCATTTAGGAATAACCTTTGTACAGCTGCATATTTAAGAAGCCATTCTTTTTGTTCCATTCTTAAACCAACTCCAAAGCATGCAATTCTACACATCACTTGTTTAGTGGGGAAAAAAGCACTCTGATTGTTGTAAGGGAATACAATGTATGTTTTGTGAACTCATCTTTAAATTAACTTGATGCAATTAAAAAATAAAAGAAGTCTTGACATATTTCTGAACAGAAGAGACATACCTGTACAGTTTCCCCCGGTTCGATCCAGTTCATAGCCATCATCACAGATACAATGAAACATTCCCGGTAGATTATTACAGGTACCAAATACACATATGTTCTGGAAGGAGCATTCATCGATATCTGAAGGAATATATTAAGAACAGAAATGTACATAACATTACCATATTAATATTACAATAATGCGTTGTACTATTAAAAGCAAATGAAGACACATGTAACTTAAAAAAATATTTTAAAAAGCAACACTGAGTAATCACTTTTGGTTTTGTGTAGAACGCTACAGCTAGGGATTTGTGATGCATTCTCCATTAAGCTGCTTGTTACTTATTCCTGTTTTATGTAGTGGGAGGTAAAAATACCAGACTGACTTCTCAGGACTCAAAATGAAAGCTAAGTCAAAAAGCCAGTAAGTTCTTTTCAAAATGTGCATTAAATAGAATGAAGTGTAACACCATACAAAGGTGTCAGTCATTTCTACAGACCAGTCAATCTCACCTCTGTGCTTGAGAAGATCATGGAACAGATCCTCCTGGAAACTATGCTAAGGCACATGGAGGACAGGGAGGTGATTCGAGACAGCCAGCATGGCTTCACCAAGGGCAAGTCCTGCTTGACTAACCTAGTGATCTTTTAAGATAGAGTGACTAAATCAGTGGACAGGGGAAGGGCTACCGATGTCGTCTACCTGGACCTCTGTAAGGCCTTTGACTTTAAATTGAAGATGAAACAAAGTTGAAAGACATTGACAGAAAATTAGATGACTTTGTCAAGTACAGTGCTAGAAAAGGAGTTAAATATTAACAGCACAGAGTGCAAAGTTATGGTTTTAGACACAAACTAAAAAGGACTTCTGAGTTGAAGATAAGTAAAATAAGAGGGAAAAAACCCCTGCATGCACTGTCTGATATCAAGACTTTTAAGTTGCCAAAAGAAAGCAGCTGTGCAAAAGGCTAACGCAACTCTAGCATGTACGAGTGAGCTATTTTTAGCAGACACAGGAAAGTGGAAAGCATTAATACCATTTTACAATGCACAGCTAAATCTTCATTTGAAATTCCGTGTACAGTGCTCTGTTCAAAGTGATGAACTAAAATTGAAGGAGGTGTAAAAAAGGGATATTAAAATGATTAGAGTGATGAAATACCTATTTTGAACTTGACTTGCTTGCCTTAGCCAAAGCTTGAGAAGTGATATAATGACTCTTTATAGGAACATATGAGAAGGGGTAACTTTTGAGGGAGAGAGAGAGAGAAATTTTCAAGGGAAAATGAAATTTAACATAAATGCCTAATATCCAACAGTCCTGAGTAAATTTAAACTGGAAATTAAAGTACGGTTTCTAAGTACCTTGGAGTAGAGCCATGGAATGAACTCCAAATTAGATCACGAACATCACTTTGTGTTCAGATGAAGCTTTACAAAGTTATGGAAAAGACTATATCATTGAGAAGCTAATGTACTGACATTTCAAGGGATTTCTGAAGAAATTGGATGAATTATTTGTATTACAACTATTGTACTAAATCCAGGCTTTGGATTTTGTCCCTTGATTGCAGAAATCAGCCAAGAAGTCACCTTATCATAGGACAAATTAATATATAAACTTTAAAAAAAAACCCAAAAAGATAACTTCTTTTAAGTATTCAGCACCCAGATCTTTTAGTTCTCCAACAACACAATTTAATCTACAGAATGCTTTCAGATCTCTGTTATACCAATAATATACCAGTAATATACCAATATACTGAGCATTTTTCCAAAATTCTTCAATTTATTTTTCAGAGCATCATTGTGGACAAATTGAAAAGCCAAATGTTGGTGACCTGCTGTCCCAAGAACTAGAATCATACTGTTTTTCAAAACATTGATTGGCTGATATCTATTTGGGGATTTTTATTAGAACATTATTAGACTATGTTAGACTATAATATGACTAACTGAGTTGCACTGAGAAATTCAGTAAAGACAATTGACAATACTTGGTGACTGTTAACAGATCTGACCAAAACAGCTGCGTAGCTAATTTCTGAGAAGCATCTGCAATTTTTTTACAGCTAGAAGTCTGATTCATACATGTACACCTGAATGCCAAGTTACGGGCTAAAATCTGGAGACTACATTTTGGAATCTGTTTTTCATGTCTCATCAAGAATTTTTATTTCCTAAGATGTTATGAGGTTTCCACCATTAAATATGAAACAAGTTAAAAAGCTTTGGAGCACCAGCTAAACAGTTCTCTTGTATTAAACAACAAAAAGACATAGGAACACAACAGGGAATAGAAGCTGAATTGGACTAGAAAGATAGTAATTCCTTTTGCACTTCAGATGATCTGGTACAATACTGATAGTGAAAGGGTGATGATAAAAAATCTCCAGTATGCGTTTTAAGGAGTATTACAAACTTGTCAAATATAGGAGTGATTTGCCTACTTCAATTTTCCTGAAAACATTTGTTTTAAAATGAGATCACCTAATGCAGTTTGTGTCTCCTATGTAAACACACTAAATAAAACAGTGATGAACACACTATTCACTAGTGACAAAAAGAAGAGAAATAATTAAAAAAACAAAATTACTGAACCAAACCTCTACTCTGGGATTTTTGGACAAAGGCAAGGAAAACGTCATAAAAAGATGAAAGCTACCTTCAACATAATTCACACTGCAAAATAATCCTTGCTTGAAGAAATTACTCGTATGTGAAGCATATGCTGAATATTCTGCTTCCAGGCTGAGGTCCTTCCAGCATTTGTCGTTTGCTTTATAGCAGCCAATCCAAACTCAGAAAATGAACTTAAAGTACCCGTGGCTTACCTTGGCACGACTTGCTGTCCGAGGCAGGAGTGAACCCCATCTCACACTCGCAACGGTAGGCACCAGGGACATTCAAACACTGCCCATTTTCACACAGATTAATATTTTCTGCACATTCATCAACGTCTGTGGGAGACAGAAAATTTCTTTGAAACTAAATGTTTCACTAGCAAAATACAAATAATAATATCCTGACGTTGAAAATAATAGTGCTGGTGAGTATTGTTGACATAAAAGAAAACATTTACACCTGAAGATGAAGTAAATTGAAAGAATGCCGAAAAGCAAACATAATGTCATTTCCAAAATTATTCCTTTTGCCCTGCCAAGATTCCTTATTCCTTGTTTTTCATTAACAGATCAAGAGTTTTTTTTAATAATGCAAGGTTTTCAGACTCAGTACTATTAGATTTGACAAATAAGTTGAATACTTTGCTTACAAAGTCAAAACTTTGTCTCCTGGTATATATTGTTATGTTACTTTGACATAAAACACATTCAAAAGGCAAATTTTCTTAAGTAAGTGAATCATACATAGAAAATTATTTTCATAAGCATTTTAGAAAATATTCTTTGATGTCATAGTATGAACATTACAAGTACCATTTGCACACTCTGGGTATTCTTCTTTTTTTTTTTTTTTAAGAGGTATAAAAGAGCAGAATGACAAAGGAAGGCATTCACCATTGCAGTCATCATAAGGACTCAAAATTTTGTCAGATATGCTTACGATTGCCCAAAAAAATTTTCAATACACTTGCTACATTTTCTTAGTCAAGCTCTAGTATCTCATCTGATTTTTAAAAAACAGAAGATCTGAAACATAGTGTGTTAATAATAGGTATGAAAGTTCTTATTCATTAACCACAAACCTGAAACACATAAACAAATAATATTTGAAGATCCTTATTCTGAAATAAAAAAACTTACGATACTAATCAGAAAATTGGTTTGTTAAGGTGTAAATTAATTTTGATTTAAAATTAGCCAGTTAGCTAGTAATTAATGCATTCACATTCACATTCACCTAGTTTCTAGGTATTTTACTATCATTAGGATGCATTCCTTCAAACCTTCAAATCTGCTACCACTTACAGGACACGTTAGAAGTCAAGAGCAGAGATATTGTTGCATCTCCACTCTGTAAGTGATAAAAACCACAGTAACTCAACAATCAGCCATTAATGTTCAATATAAAATCTTCAACTTTTATGTAATCCTTTACACATCAGTTTATTTTGAATCACTTGCTGCATGCTAAACAATGTTCATTCTTAATAGTGAGCATTTACCAACAGATTTAAATGCAGAGATCATGGGCAGTATTTTTCAGTTGTAATTTGTTTTTCTTTTTAAAAAGTCCTATGTTAATGATTAAATCCCATTCAACTAACACAGTGAGGGGAAAACAGATGATGCCTTCCCTGCCAGAGACAGACCTGGCCTACAAGACAGGAACCATAACAGAGAGCTGGTGTTTTGTGTGCTTGACTAGAAAGCCTGCAGCTGCAAGCAGTACATGCACATTCAAAAAAATTGGCATGAAGAAGAGAAGGAGGAGGAGGAGGAAGAAGCAGCAGACAGGAACTTCACCCAACAAATGGGCCTAGTGGGTCCAATTTGGCACACAAATCAAAAGAACAATCAGTTGCCTTTGTTAGCATTTTTTCAGCAGATGGGAAGAAAACTGATCTTGAAAGACCCTTTTACATTTACTATCTTGCACTTCGGGCTTAGATCTAATTTGCAAAGCTTCCATACAACAGAAACAATCCGTGACAAGTCAGCTTTCACAGAAACTTCTTACCAGAACAAGTAAAGCCATCCCCAGTGAATCCCTCTGCACAGGCACAGCGGTATGACCCTGGGGTGTTCACACACTGAGCGTTCACGCTGCACTGGTGGGTCCCATTGGAGCATTCATCAAGATCTGCACATCAGGGGCAAAAGAGTGCAAGCAGTAACAGAGCAGTTAGTATACTTGGTTTACAATTAACTGTCAAGCTAACAAGTGCAACTGCAAAGATGATTTATGTCTCCATAAACATACAAAGTTCTCATTAGAAGATACAGGGTTAATCTATAGTGATTTTATTTTAATATTTCTTCCTTTAGATTAAAATGCATGGGATTGGGTACAACGTTTCCAAGCAACAGACGGAATTCAGCTGACTCGTTACTTGAATGTTAATACCCTGCTATAGAACTTGAATTGAAAATGAGTTAAAAACCCAATAAACCAAAGAAATATAGCGAGGTGAAAATCTGCCATACATTTGGAGAGTCTTCTCAAGTAATAGAAGAATGTGACAACAAAGTAACCCCATGAAAGTTAATGCAAGCTTTCTTATTTACTTGGATGTCAACCTGGATTAAAAAAAAAAAAAAAAAAGAAAAAAGAAAAGAAAAAAGAAGAGACTTTCCCATGCCCCCCCCAAACGGGCATGTTTGATGGGAATGGCCATGTGGGTCCATGACATATGAATCACACTAGCTAGTGCTACGGGGTAACCGACAGTCCTTTCTGACTCATCTGCAGAGTAGTCTCCTGGAAGAACACTCTATACCCAGGAGCTATTCTAACTATGAGGATGCTGCTGGAAAAAACTTTTTAAAGTTTTCTCCTTCAAATGGGACTTTTTATTTACTTAGTAGAACCTCACACGCTTTTAATTAAATGATAATAATAAAGACCAAGGGCCCTTCCCCTTTTTCTCAGATATGGCTGAAAAAGCTTAGAAAATCTGGCTTGTAGTAAAATCCCATAATATGGTACTTTTTCTTTCACATATTACACCAATAAAGCCTAATTCTTAAATGAAGCTCCTCTTCCATAGATCCCAAAATGTTCTGGAAAAAAAAGATAAATATTACAATCTTTTACACACCAAACTAAAAAATGAAGGCAAGGAGATACGATGCTACTCTAGCAGCCCAGCAAAAGTAGAATCAAGTTTCCCATGCCTCAAGTCTGATCTGTTTTATGTTAGGGCCTATAAACTAGATATACTACAGGTCATTTACAAAAAATGGCATTAAGTAAGAGGAACAGTATCTTACTGGCAGGAAATCACAAAACAAATTCCATTTTATTTTTGACTGATTTTTTTTATTTTGCACATTCTAGCAGTTGTATGTAAACTTTGTAAAATACATAGTTAATTCAGTAAGATGTTACACAGACAGGCTTCTGAGACAAACCAGTTTTTTTCTCAGAAAACCAAATCCCTGAAACATAAGAATCTTGCATATCCATCTATCCACAGAGTGCAGCAGATAGAAGAATAATACTTGCTTCTAATGGAGTAATCACACAGTCCCATTACTTGCTTTCATTAAATAAAAAAAAAAGAAAAAAAGAAAAAAGAGGAAAGCTTTATTTTCTGTACACTTACCAATACATTTAATGCCATTTCCAACCCATCCTTCTCTGCAACTACATTTAAAACTTCCTGGTACATTGACACATGAGGCATGCATGTCACAGTTGTGAGCACCAATTTCGCACTCATCCACGTCTACAAGCACAAAATAAACTATTAGTATTTACATCAGGAGCACCGGAATATTACAAATTATGTACCTCGCTTATTTCCACTGTGCAGGTTTGTAGTCCTTTAAAAAACAAATGTTCAAGACTACAGAATAATTCAAGCAAGTTACTTCATATTATACATTCATAAAAAATAGTGACAGCTGTATTTCATTTTGTTCTTTGTTTGTAAACATGACAAAATTAGTCTGCTTTCCTACAACTGCTTTTCAGTTTGAAATGAAAGCTGTTTTCCAGACATATTAAATATGCTGATCTTTATACATCTAAAGATGGGATGAGACCTTTGCACAAGCATGTTTCAGTTATAAAAATTAGTCCAAGATTTTAGTAATTATAGAACAAATTCTTAAAGACCAAATTATAGGAGAAATTCTGTCAACCTTCCCAGAAGAATAATTTTGGATTAACTTATGTCGTGGTTTAACCTCGCAGGCAGCTAAACACCACATAGCCGTTCGCTCGCTCCCCCGCAGTGGAATGGGGGAGAGAATCAGAAAAAGGTAAAACTTGTGGGCTGAGATAAAGACAATTTAATAGGACACAAAAAGAAGGGAAAATAATAATAATAATGATGATAAAAGAATATACAAAACAAATGATGCACAATGCAATTGCTCACCACCCGCTGACCAATGCCCACCCAGTCCCCAGGCAGCAGCCGCACCCTGCCCTGGCCAACTCCCCCAGTTTTTGTTCAGCATGATGTCTTATGGTATGGAATATCCCTTTGGCCAGTTTGGGTCAGCTGTCCTGGCTGTGTCCCCTCCCAGCTTCTTGTGCATCTCCAGCCTCCTCGCTGGCAGGGCAGTATGAGAAGCTGAAAAGTCCTTGACTTAGTGTAAGCACTGCTTTGCAACAACTAAAATATCAGCGTGTTATCAACATTATTCTCATACTAAATCCAAAACACAGCACTATACCAGCTACTAGGAAGAAAATTAACTCTATCCCAGCCAACACCAGGACACCTTAGCCTCCTGAACACAGTGGACCCAGCTTGCAGAAGACAAGGTACTGCTTAACTATCACAGAAACTGACTGACTATGATTCTTTAAAATTTGTTAGCATGTGTTGAAGGATGGCATACACTTTGCTTTTTACATCATCACTTTTTTTCATTCTTTTCTTTTTTTTTTTTTTTCCTTTTTCATGTTCTCTGACTACAGGGTCATTTCCTGCAGCTTTCGTTGACAGATGAGTTCATACTTCAAGTATGTATGACAAATGAGTACTGATAAAATACTTCTAATACAAATGCAGCTGTGCCCACCCAAGCTATATTTCGTATCACAGATACTCCCCCAATCTATACTGATAAAAGCTTTGCCTTTAAAATTACAATTATGTAAGGGGCCCTTCATATCATTTATACTGGTCAAGAAATGTACCTTCTCAAACTCTGGATATATGCTGACAAATGCTTACGCTTATATTTATTATTATATACAGATACCACTCTCTCACTTGTGTGTGAACATTTGTGCATTTATTTTACCTGAAAGCCAACCAAGATATGTGCACACCATGCCCTATATGCTGGAAATTGGCTTTACCTGTGCATCCAGTGGTTCCCTTCTTGACTGAATATCCTAGCTGACAGTGACAAATGAAGGAACCTTTAGTGTTTTCGCACTCCCCAAACATACAGATGTTGGAATTCAAATCACATTCATTCACATCTGTAAGTGCACATAAATTCATTATTAGTTGAACACTACTGTCATTTAACAGTATACTTTCTCTTTTTGGGATACTTTCATTCACGTGAAAATATCAGAAGCGTGGTCCACCCCTATGACATGTGACATTTATTCATCTTCATCATAATATATTTCAGCCATTCCATTCTGTATTCTTTTAATTCTCTAAAAACAAGTAAGGATGAATGTGTAGTCTAAATATCACAGTGTTTCCTAATTTGTTTAGAATGCTAATTATTGGACTATGAAGTCAACTACTTCTTACAAGAATCACTTTAAAATATTTTTGAAAAACATGTTCTTGATCATAATACAGCTATAATTTTCTTCCGAAGAAGAATTAATACAGTAAGTTGATTACTTTTCCTGTACTGATATTATCTACAGATTTCAATTTGCACATCTTGATCATTATTTAAAATTGAATATTGATATATACAAGTGTGTCGATACCTCTGAATAGCATTTGTCAAAATCATAAAAAATAATAATAAAGTAAACTCAAACAGTTTTTTTAATAAGAATTCAACTTAGGAAAGACAATGAATCTTATGAAACAATGGAACTAGTATAAGAACCAACTAGAATTGGGCACCTGTCAAGTGGGTAACTGAGGAGTTTCATATGAGTATTCTGAGTCTTACCGCAGTGGAGTCACATGGCCCAAGAGTTTTCAAATACCTTGTCCAGTATTTCCATTGGTCCCTTGAAATGATATTAACTAACAGTATTATACTATGACATTAAGGAGAGTCACTGTACTGTGGACAAAAAGGCATTTCTGGTATTTGCAGTTGACCTTTTGAGTGAAGTAAGATGTCATGTAATGCAGCCAAAGCAGAGGCCCATATCACACGTAAATTAAAAGTATATTAATTGGGATGTAATTAATATTAGTTTGCCTTAAACCCCAATATAAGCATGTTAGAACAGTGTAACTAGCAACAGCATGTAAGTGTTGTGTAATACTGTGATGGCATAGCCAAACACAGTTTTGCATAAAGACGTGAGCAAGGAGACTGCTAATAGGACAAAGAAAGATGGGCGTAGCTGAATGTAGGACACATCAAAGTCATAGAAGTTGCCAGACAAAGGACAGTATAAGCACAAGGGACTGCAGATAGGCAGGAAAACCTCACAGGTACACTACAAGAATGGCTGGCAAGACAAGAAAACAAGATAAGCCCTACAAGGAGTAGAAAAGACCCTGCTTTTTGTGAGGGGGGCAACAGCATAAAAACATAAGCATGGAAAATTGGAGAAGAAAGAAGACAGAGACACTTCAGTTCCAGTTTTTCTTGTAGATAAGCGCTCAAGCCCGATCACCTTGACCTTTGTGAATAAGCAACACGAAGGGCTGGAATCCATGCAAACTACCTGTAACAGCTCTGTGGTATTGTATACTTGCATATAATTTAGAATGTGATTGTTAAAAACTAACAGTTTTGTATGTGCAGTGATAATGATAAATATTGGGTAAGAACTGACCATTGGCAATGTGTTGTTATTAAACGAATTTTGTAAAATTTAGTTTTGTGTTTTAAAACAGGGCTGATTTCGTCAGTCTTCTAAATAGTCTCACTACAGCAACCTTTATTTCCCTAGTATATTCAGCTGTCACACTATGAGGCAAAGGAAAGCTGCCATGTTCTAAGTCTCCTCAGTTGCAGGAGCTGCAGACTTACCTCTGTAATTCTGCTTGCTGAGACACCCCTGGAACATAAGAATTGACCTGCTTTTCCAAAATCTCACTGGAAAAGCCTGAACTATGAAGCATATCAAATAGGGAACTCTTAACACCACAAGGAAACTTCAAACTCCTTCTCTTAGTAGCTCATGGCTATGAGTAGCTCTGGCACAGCCTTCCATTTAGGTTTCGTAGAATGTCTATAGATCATTGGCAGCTTTTTAGTACAGACCTTTACCTATCACTCTGCTATGCCATTAGAAAATGGGTAGCTAGGAAATAATTTTTAGTAATGATCCCAAGTGTGTATGTGTGTGTGGTGGGGTGAATTCCTTCCTGACAAGAAACAAAGTCCCTCTGATTTTGAAAGAAGCTGAAAGAAACTTCAAGACATTTCAAGAGAGGAAGAAAAATCAAAATGTCTATCGAAGCTGAGGTTAAGTAGGAGGGAAAGAAGAGGTCAATAACCATTGTCCTAACAGTGTTGCTGAAAGCCAATTTGGGAGAGGGTAAAGAGCAGAGACATTAAGGGCATGCCCTTGAGAAGAAATGCTTCCAAAAGTTAGAGCTGTCTCTGGTACATACAAACACACAAAGCCACCACAAAGGCAACATTCAAGGAGAAGTCTGGCTGCAGGTGGACTGGGGAAAGACCCTTGCAGAAAGAGCAAGTGATAAGCCACAACCAGAAAGTTTTCCGACAACCATATTAAAAAAAAAAAAATAGCCACAAGGGAAAACAGGTCATCAGGACTGTAGATGTGCTCCTGTGCCAGACTCCCTTCCCAGACACCTCAACAATGTGACTGCTCAGCACTTGCTGCCTTGATGCAGTCTGAAGTTTCGATGTCTCCCTGTTCTTCCCAATTTCACTGAGCATTGCATATATGACGAAAGCTTTCCATTAGGAAGAAAACCTCTCCTAAAGAATAATATACCTGAACCGTGTTTTAGATTTTTGTACTGCATACTACATCTTCAATATAGGCTTTCAACTATAATACAAGGCTTTAACATTATTCCAGAATTTACCTCATTTGGAAGCTAAATAGTTGATAATTAAAGATCTGGTTAAAAACTTGTAGTTAAAACATAGTCTTATTATGAGTTACACCTATGTCAACTTTTTGACTTTATTCAAATAGCTCCCATTTTACACCAGTTAAATGCCAAAGATCATCTAATTTCACATACTGTCAAATAAATACAAGATATTGAAAATATTTCTGCTGAAAAAAAAACAAGTACTTTGTTGAAAGAAGCGTTAGGTCCAGTATGACACTGTAGTTAACCCAAAGGCTTTTTGACAAACTGGATGATACTGTTAGCAAGGAAAGCAATTACATTCATGGCAGAAATTCACACTTCCTCACTGTAAGTTTCTAACCCTAATATCAGATACTGTTTTCCTAGAAAAGAACATTTAAGAACGGTTGTGTATAAAATGAAAAAAAGTATTCTGATTTTACAGCTACTAACATGGCTAATATGGAAAAAATTATTGAATAGATCAGTTCTAAACTTTCAAGTTGGTTGCATAAACATGGAGTATGTGCGCAAAACTGAGAACAAGAACCTGGAATAACATAAAAAATGAAGGTGAAAAGAAAATCTTAAATTCAACTCTAACTCTGGAAAAAAGGAGACAAAACCAGCTCAGGACAGCTTTGCTCAGCATTACATATAACTAGTTTCTCCTCAGTGTGTGTGTCTGTGTGAGTGTGCACACGTGCAAAGTGAAGGTTTGTTTGACAGATGCTCACAAAATGTAAAAAATGTTATCAGTATAGCCAAAATCACCTTAAAATATGAAACATATGAAACTTTATATTAAATGTAAACGGTAAGAACTTCATATAAACACCAAGATAAACTAAACAGGTTAAGTTAATTTGAGGAGATACTTTTATTTTAATTTCCTTTATAATTACTCATGATAACTTTCTGTAGTTGAGGGAACAAACTGAAACATTTACAAGAGAAGAAAATGCTGGGGCACTCAGATAATCTCTTCTCAATAGAGATGTTTTAGAGGAATCATATCATTACAATTAAATCACTCCTATTTTTGGAACTATGTGATCTGATTCATCTTTATGGACTTTTCAAATTTTTTTCTACCCTTCCTGACACCTATAGTGATAGTCAAGAAAGATCAATAGTTTTTTTTTTTTTAATAATATACGTAGTTTCAATATCCACTTTCAAAGATTCAGTAGAACATCCTAAAGCATTAGCCGCAGAATTTTTAGACTTGCATTAAATTTGGTGCATACAGCTACTTACCAATACAAGTTTTCATATCCATAGAAGCCATAAATCCATCATAACAGAGACAGCGATATTCCCCTGGAATATTAGTACATTGCCCACCATCACAGATATCTGGGTTGTTTTCACATTCATCAATATCTGGGAAGAAAAAAAAAAAGAAAAGACAATAATTCTTTCACTCTGGTACAGATCGGCTAAAAGAATACCATGTTCATATGGCTGGCTGAAAGATACGATGCTGGAACTTTTAAGATATTAAAACCTACCTGCACATGTCCTGACATCTGGCATTAGAGCATAGCCATCACTGCAGCTACATTCATAGCTGCCTTCCGAGTTAGTGCAGTGGGTGTCACAGCCTCCATTCATTATCATGCATTCATCAATATCTGGGGAAGCAACATTACTAGTAGTAAGTCTACTTTTATAAGGAAAAGTAATCTTCTCTTGCCATTTTACTTAGCAGATGAAACCATTTATCAGTGATATGATTCTGAATTTTTATTCTCACTCTACTCTCTCTGATTTCTATTTTGTTCAGCTTTCTCTCTTTCAACTGCATTTTCATCTGTGGGAGTAAGTGGCTACTTTTAGTTGTTGCTTTTGTTCATATATATCACTACGGATGTAAAAAAAAGTGCAAAAGACAACATGTGGAAAGGAAAGAAAGAAAAGCCCTGAGAAAATTAGGTTTTATTAAAGCTTGAAATGTAGCACAAATTTATATTTTTGCAAAAAAAACCCACCAAAACCAACAAATAAAAGAAACTCTCAATACTTCTGTTTTCCTCAGCAATGTGATGACAACTACATAATTCAGTACTACTGTAGTGAAGGATTTAAGAGATGTATACAATAAGGAGAAAAAGTGAAAGAGAAACTATCGGTGCTTGATCAAAAAGCAAGCAATATTTTCTGGTTGTTAGCTCAAGCCTCTGATTTTAATGGAATAGTACCATAAGAATATTTTTTCTCTAAGTATTCTGCAGAGTTCAGTACAGCAACAATATTTTTATACCTTCTTTATATTTCTAAGGTAAAAGAAGGGTCCATGATAGTTCATGATATGCTTAACAGCAGATGAGAAGATGGCCCTGCTCAGTTTCAAGAGGAAGGTATGACATTAAATAAAAACAAAGACAGATGAAACAATATATGCTGGAGCACAAATACATAGGTGAAGGTGTACAACACTTGCCTATGCAGCCTTGTCTGTCAGGAGTGGCCTGGTACCCAGAGTTACAGGAACACTGGTATGTTCCAACCATGTTCACACACTTGCCATTTTTGCAGAGACTGTCACTTAAGGAGCACTCATTTACATCTGGAAAAGAATCATTCGTATCAATTACTTGTTATTCAGAATGCAGGCTCTAACTGCCAAATGCCAGTGAAAGAGGGCGAGAGGCAGTATTTTAAACTAGTGGTTTTCGGGCTTTTTCAATTTCTTTCTTGTTCTTAGCATGCTCCAGTTCAAGGTGTGGAGCTCTGTATAGTATGTTTAAGCCAGCGTCCAAAGATTTATCTTCTTTGTTTCTGGTCTGTGCGTATTAACTACACAGTCTGTTGGTTTAAACCAACTCTTGAAGCAACTATGCATCAAACACAGAAACCAAAGAGACAATATGCATTATGTTTCTTGCATGTTTTTCACCATTTTGGTGAATTATGTGCAAAAAGGAGAGCTGCATTTCAATAAGAGACAATTCTTTTCTGTGACTGCAGGAACGAAGTTCACTTTGTGCTTGTATGTATTTTACTTGAAAGTTGCCAGCATGAGTGGTACAGTCCTTTGAGTTGCTAGATAATCCCTAAGAGGCCTGGTAAAATACTCCTCTTTGAAGTCAACAGCGTTAAGGGCACTGGAAATTTTACAGGATCTGCTACAAGGTTTTAATTTGAAGATACTCATATAAAGGAGGAGCATGAATTTGTATAAGATATTCCTGAGACCCCATCCTTGCCAGAGACAACAACGTTTCATAGCACAAATGACCATTCTTCTTAGAAAGCTGAAGACCACTATTCTGAGTTGAAACTCACCTACACATTCCTCACGTGATGGTGACAGCTCATGTCCCAAAGGACAGTCACATTGAAAACTCCCTTCGGTGTTCACACATGTGCCACCTCTACACAGCAGAGGGTTGCGTTCACATTCATCAATATCTGCGAAGAAACCACGATAAATAAATATAAAACCATTACTAAGGAGCAACAAAGAGAAAAGCAATTCTCAGTGTCTGTAAGTGACAAAATCTGGAGGTCAGAAATAAAGGAATTGTTTCATTGAAGCAGTGCGGCTCCTTTCCTCATACTGCATAAAAGGGCAAACAAAAAACTATACATTAACAACTCTAAAAATGGGTATTTTTCTCCTCAAGAAAAACAGAAATTCATCATTCAAAATTAAGTATTCTAGGAGACACAGGACACAAGAAAAGACAGCAACTGTTTGGATGGCTGCCATTTAGAACAATGTATTAATGTGATGAAATTTTTTAAAAAGTGCTTCGTAATATAACCAGACACCCATTTATGTATGCACTGAAAGTGTTGTCTATGGATGCCACTAATGGGGATGTGTGTGTAAACTTTTAACTAAATGGCTATTCAATTTGATAACTCCTGCGTAGGTCGTTGTGCGGCTCAGAAATATGCTTGCTACAGCTTATAATGGCAAGCTGAGTATTTGACCGACAAACCTGAAAAAAACAGCTAACACTGTAGATGTGGTTGAAGAGAAATATGACCAAAAGATGTTCAAGGTGGGACTGGGCATGTTTGGACTCCCAGGAAGCATTATGGCTACCTATCCTTGAAACTAGAGACTTTTATTCAGATAGGCAAACTAGTGTTATCTTTCATTAGCCTGAGAATTTAGCCAAGATATCATTGGGCTTCGCAGGTTATTCACATGAGGGGAGAAACTGCCTGATGATAGAATTCAACATCTCTTTTGCTATACTCCTGCTTGGACAGTCCTCACAGCTCCAAAATGTTTTCACTGAACATTATGCCCTCTCTTTCTTAGTTCCTGCAAAAGGCTCTCAGAAAGTCATTTATCTTCTTATCTCCTCACTCTCTGCTTATTTATCTGACATCTTGCTTTCCTGCCTCTATCTTACAGATAATGTATCTCCGTCATACAGTATTGATTCTCTGCATTTGCACTCTGTCTGTCATGAAGGTTGTTCATCTTCCACGGTTTATCTTCTTTGTTATGTTCATCCGTGATTCAGGCAATGATTTCTTGCTGACTTTTGGAGTCTAAAAGCATCACAATTTGCAGAAAATCAAGTAAAGGTATGCACACAGGGGCATAGGACAACTTATTTAGTTCAATTATGAGCACAAAAGCTCCTGACAAAACTCAAACACAAAAAGGAAGCATAAAATAGGCAAAAGCAGGGACAGGTGATGCAGGAGAAATAGAGAGGCATTGTCTGAGTGTGCAGGGATGGGGTTAGCAAAGCCAAAGTCACCAGGAGTTGACCTGGCAAGGGATGCGAAGGGTATAACAGCAGCAGCAAAAAGATGAGGGGAAATGGGGGAAGTGAACTGCTTATAAAGGACATGGAAAAGACCCATGAGCGCTGAGAGGGAGCAGCCCAATGTCATTTTGAAGCCACTCCTGACCATCCTTGAAAGGTCACAGAAATCAGGCAAGGATCTTTAGGGTGGGAGGAGAGGAGATGTCAATCCAATCTTCAAGAAGGGCAAGGAGGAGGACCCACTCAGCCTCATCAAGATGAAAATCTCAGACTTTCTAATTTTGATTATATATTTCATGATGTATTTCATGAAGTATTCCACAATACTAACTCAAGATTTTTTAAGGTGGCTATTAATTTTTGGCGTCTCCATATCTATTCTTACAACTTTAGACAGATTAAAGAGATGCAATTTTTCAGGAAATGCACTCAGAATTTCTTGAGTCCTAGAAGTATCACGGAAAAGGGAATCACACTACTTTTGAAACTCCAGCCTTCTATTCCTAACTTCACCAAATGTTTGGATACCTCATTAGCCATTTTTAAACTAGATGAATGAATAGTTGCTGCCATTCTAAAATATCTATACAGAAATGTGTAAAAGTAATTAGCAAAACGAACAAGCAAAGCTATATGCATTGTTCAGTTATCTGTCCTATAAACTGTGTATCTGTCTCATTTGTTCAAGAAGTCACAATAATTATACATATGAAGAGTTCAGTGGAGCAGAACTAGTATAGTACAAAGTATAGTCAGGCTTTGTACAGTAAACGGACAGACTTCAGGTCACTCTGGCAACACTTACCCATACAGTTCTTCATCATCATAAATCCACTTTCGTAACCATCAAAGCACTCACACTCAAAGCTTCCAGGAGTGTTGACACAAGTACCACTTCCACATAAGTCTGGGGAGATCCGGCACTCATCAATGTCTATTTTATAGTAATGGAGATGTAGAAAAATCAAACACAGTTTAAGGTTATCCTGCTTTTCACAGAAGTGAACACTTAGCCATTTTAAATTAACTCTACAGAAATCATATACAGTACATAAAGCAACAGAGAAAAATGAAATTCATTTAATATTTAAAGGAATATGGATCATGTGAAACAGTGTGTGAAAGATTCATAATGCAATGCCTTCAGAGCTCTCAACTATAGATTAAGCTATGTAACAAGTAGGTGTCCACTAAGTGTAATTTAAGTTTAGATTTCTAAGGAAATTACTAACTGTAACAAGTTCTGAGTTGTTATTATTACAGAGGTACCACTGACTCCATGACTACAGCGCCACTGATATTAAATTGCTTATTAGGAAGACATCTATCCAGTAATAGCATTATAAGCTTAGATATACCCTTTCCATTAGGAATTAAAGTAGCTTCTTTGAAAGCTAGATTTACCGTTTACTGGTTATCTATCTTATTAGTTAAGTTTGAATGAAACTTACTGTGGAGGTTTGTAGCAGGGTTGTAGAAAGTAAAAAGAGAAGAGAAGGAAGAGCTCTTTGTAAGACACACGGGTAGTGAGGCAGGAAGCTAAAGGAATTTGTAATATAGACATGATCCAGTGAAACAGGTCAGTGTTGAAGGAGAGGACTGGAAAGAACAACTGTATAGCCTGTTATTTACTACCTCTTCATATCTTTCCAGATTTCTCTCTTCCTTACTCTATTGCCCATCCAGTGTTTTTGGGATGAACTAGGGTTTAATGCCTTTGTTTCATGTTCTCCACTATACCCTCTACCTTCAGCTTCATTCACTACTGTGTCATTAATTTTTACATATTAAGAAATCATGAAGTCTTTACAGGGAAATAAAAAATAACAGAATATTGGAAACAATGAAGACAGTCCAGGATAGAGACTGGAATTAGTCCATAGGATTGGTTCTGTCATCCAAGAAGTCGAGGGAGCAAGGAATCAGAGAAGAGCATCAACATGTTCGTAGTAAGGTGGTGAGCTGGACAGTAGACTCATTTGTGTAAGTGGCTGAGGAAAATTAGGCAAGTATAAGCTTAACTAAAGAAATTGCTAAAGATTTAAAACAGTTCTTTTTTCCCCACACGCAAGAGTCTCTTCTGCCTCTGTGTCACACCCTATGGCCAGGTTTTGCTGGGTGAGGATAGTTCAGTCCTCACACACAGATGTGTAGAGGCGTCAGATGGTAACCCATGTGGTGGGCCTGGGATGTTACAGAGTATCTGCCCTCCTGCAGGCTTTATAAAACATTTTGTTGCTAATTTAAAACAAAAAAAAGTCTTCCATTTAATAAAACCTGGTTCTCTACAGCTGCTCAGTGGAACATTCTCATCAGAACGAACTTTCAATGGAAAACAGAACCAAAAAAAGCTTTTGTAGAGAGAAGTTTTCTTGACCTATTCTTGTTAGTTTAGAAATAAAGTTTGTTAAATGCATTTCTCATCAATGCAATCACTATAAAAACAAGGAAATCACCAGTTAGGGCAACATTAACATCCAGACCAACCTCAGTTAATATGCCTTACCACCCACACTTCATATCACTCAGACTCACTCATAGACACCAGTGTGGTATAAAAAAACCTCCTTCATTTTCAGCACAGAGCCACCCACAATGCAGGCATCCAGGCTCTCATAACCAGAAAACTATCAAGCTTATCTTCTGTTTCAGTTTTTCCAGGCAGTAAATAACAAAATATTAAACTTTTAAATTAAACGCACGTCTCTTCTTGAGTTAATGTTGCTCTGATGTCAGAATTGCAGAGGTGCCTCTGTGTGTGCTTGGTTATCAAATTTAAATGAAAATTAATTTGCAGTGGAGTCTCTAAATTCATTTGGTAAAACAATGACCAGAGAGTAAGGAACGTAAATTAAGTTAATCTGTATGTTAAAACATTGAACTTGGCTTCGCTGATGATTCTTATTGATTTTTCAGGTTGTACTGATAGAGCATGACCTTCACATCTTTAACATCAGTTTAAAAAATTCCTAACGTATGTGTACAAGAAGAATGTTACATTTATTAAAGAATCATTTTCTGAAAGGGAAACTTAAGACAGTTGGCCATTCTGTCCAAAGATTAAGCTCTTAGAAACTGAAGGAAATTAATGACATTAAGTTTCCAGATCACCAAGCTATGCAACAAGTGCCAGTTCCTTTAAAATGCCCCAGGGACATGGTAAAGTCCCCATCACTGGATGTTTTCAAGATGGACAGGGTGCTAAATAATCTCATCTAGGCTTCCTTTCCTACAAAAGGCTGGAGCAGATGATCTTTTGATCTTTCAAGCTGGACTATTCTAAGATTCTAGGAGAAACTGGGGAAAATGCAAGACTTACCTGTACAGTTTCTTTCCTCCATATCTAAAGTAAACCCACTGTTACATCTACATTTGAAACTTCCAATTGTGTTTCTGCATTTACCATTCATGCACATACCAGGGAACACTTTACATTCATTGATATCTATGAAATAAAAACAAAAGAAAAGAGCATTCTTAAGCACAAATATAGATAAAATTAATGGGGATTTCCTGTTCCTTCTTACCAATTGTATTGGGCGTAAAAGACAGGGTTTGGGTCGCAGGGGACTGGAAGGATGGCCTCCTCCTACACAGGTTAGGAGAATTGAAAAATGAAATGGAGGAGGCAAGCAGGAGGGGATGTTGTTGGAGACATGACTGGAGATGCACTCTCGGCAGGCAGAACTCCATGTCCGAGGAGGAAGTCCTGAGGAACTGCCACCCCTGGAGGACCTATGTCAGGGCAGAAACACCCCTGAGGGACCGCAGCCTGTGGAAGACCAACACCAGGGCAGGGACACGCCTGAGGGACTGTGGCCTACAGGTGACCCAAGCAGGGGCAGGAACACCCTGAGGGACAGTGGCCCATGGAGGATGCATGCTGGGGCAGAGACACCTCTGAGGGTTTGTGACCCACATGCAACTCCTGCTGGGGTAGGGAGATCCCTGAGGTACCATGACCTGTGGGTGATCCATGCTGGGGCAGGGACATCCCGCAGGGACTACAGTACATGAGTGACCCACATTGGGGCTGGGACATCCTGAAGGAGCATGGGCTGTGGACAACCCATGCTGGAGCAGGAACACCCCTGAGGGCCTCTATCCCATGGAGAAGCCCATGCTAGGGCACAGGAAATGAGAAGAAGGAAGGAGCAGCAAAAGTAAACACTAAGCAACAAGGGGTGACAAAGAGAAACCGTCGCAGTGTCCCCAACTCCCTGTGCTGCCAACTGCCTCATCCATGGGACTAGAGGGGCCAGAAATCAGAAAGGGTGGAAGAGAGGTGCTGGGCTGAAGCCAAGCCTGGGGGTAGGGGAAAAAAGATGTTTCCCTACCTGTTGAATTATTTATGCTTTCTTTTGTTTCTCAAACTAGTAATTAAAGGTTTATGTTAATCAGCAATCAATCAAATTCAGTGAAATTCCCTGAGTTGAGACTCTTCTGCTCATGATGCCAACACGTGTATTGTGCTCTATTTTGCTTTTTAACACAATGAATATTCATGGTGTTCCTGAGCCAGTTTGTAAAAGATGTAACTATTACCTGTTTGACTGGCTTTTTTTTCAAATTGAGATTGCCAGAGTGGTATCTGGAGCTCAGTTTAGAAAAGGGTAATTTTTCTTCAAATGAAATGTTTCACCTCTTCTAAATGCATTTCGCTGGACAGCTGTGTAACACAGACTGTTGAAGGATCTTGCATAGGACAAATAAAGGTTTTTCATGTGTCAGCCTCTGTCATATGCACCCCCCTCAACAGCATTTACAAACTTGAATGAGCTTTTCTTACAGTGTATGATATATGATATAATTTGCTGGATGAATGTCCTTACCCAAGAATCACCTTTGATGAAACAAACTTCTATCTCCTATATATTAGTGTGAATGGAAGAAAAGTGTGGTCCAAATACAAAAGCAGAAGCAAAAACCTTACAAAAATCTTGGAGTGTACAAGATTTCATTATTGTTATTAAATAATTAAGAATTTCTTATTTCTAATTAAATATATTTTAATAAAAATAAACAATTATATAATTATTATTATTAAATTCCTCATTTGGTTACTAAATCACCACTGAATGTTCAAAGCTTTCCCTGAGAATAGTAACTCCTGAAAATCAGAGCTTATTTATGGTGAAGCAGAGGTCCAATCTGTTAAAGTTTTCTCAAGCAACTCAATGTATTCCAAGACAAATGCTTGAGAATACATCTTCTTAAAAACAAATAAAATACTAAGACATTTCTGGATCGCCTCAGCTTCTGCACACAGAAATTTAGTTCTTCTTCTCAGATGTCAGTCACCTAAAGTATCTCATATCTGGTTTCTTAACATTTTCCAGCCTCTTCAGATTTGTTTTTGCTTTACAGGAGTTGAAGCTAGTAAAAACTGGACAAAAGGCTTTTATTTACTTCTTTATCACTGCAGCTCCTCATTATCATTGCCCTCATAATTTTGATGCAACAGACACCCTTCCCTTCTAATCACTTATTAATTCTGGAAACCAGAGAAAGAACCCATCTTCTTCAGTCTCTCTTTCAGAGAACCCTGGCTAAATTTTAGTAATATTTTACATTTACATCTTAACTCCCTGACTTTATGGAACTTCATCTGACCCTCAGTTCACTCTTCGCAAAGCACTACCTTAAAAAAGGTGCACATTTTCTGTTATTCTTATCATTCAGAGGTCCCCTCCCTTCAGTCCTGTCGTAGTCATTTCCTTTTTCTCCTTACCAAATTCAAACTTTGCACCTTTTCCTTTTAGGCTCCTGTAACAGTCTTGAGCACCATGCAAGCAGAGAGTTTCCCACTTGTAAGGTCAGCTCTTTCAGGCAAACATCTTTATAACATCTCTTACCTCAAGTACATAACTAACATAGACACAAATCCTAGCATTTTCTTACAATATTCACCCAGATGTACCTATAATCCATTTTCAGATGCAAGAATGAACCCTTACCTTTATAAAATGGCCTGCCAGTTAGAATATCTCCCCTGTTGGAAAAGCCAGGACCTCTCGGGCACAGAGCCTCATATTCCTTGGTGCCAGGCTTAGGACATTCCTCGCAGTCGGAGCCCCAGGCAGCCCCCACAGCACAGCAGCAGGCATCCATACGAAACTTGCCAGGCACAGACTGAATGCACTCATCTTCATCCCACTTCAGGTAGCATTGCTCCATGCGAATATCTGCTCATTTTACAACAAATAGACATTTTGCCCTTTACTAAAGTTTTCTGTTTTTCAGAAGCACCTATTTCTGAGGGATGAGTACATGTGAGGTTTAGTTTCTGCTCAAGACTCTACACTTCTGCACAATGTTCAACCATTTGAAGTAGCTAATATTGCGCTATAGTTAAGTTTCTGGATCTCTGTTGTACCACAAAAAAGTAAAAGCATTTCTTTTGTTCTCTCCCAATATCAAGATATATCATTACTCTGACACGATTGTGCTTTTGAGGTTTCTATGTGTATTTGATAGGACAGAGACATGTATTTCTTTACTGTATCAGGTATTCTCATTTACAAATTGACCTGCATTTGTGGGAAAAAAAAATATTCCTACCTACGTTTATATTATTAAATTAATTTAATAATACAAGGAATACAGAAAAAAAAAAAATCTGACCGCTGTTAGGCTTACTTTAACACCAGTTAGCAGGAGAAAACAATACGGTTTCCAGAAAAATTAAGTATGGTTATACTCAAGGGTCCCATTTGCAGAAAAGCAGGTCAACCAAAAGATAGATCAACCAAGTGTGCAGGCAAAATCTGTACTTGCATACCCAACTGTCAGGAAAAGTACACCACACTGGTTTGTACACAGAAAAGATCAGCCTTGCTATATCTCACATACAGTAAAAAATAACAATAATAACCCATTTGAAAGCATTAGTACCTTCCACACTTTTCATCTATTTGTATTTCAGTAAAGAAAAATAGTTTAAAGTTTTTAGCAAAAAATTTAGTATTTGTTAAAATATAAAATTGGTATAAAAAATGGGTTGTTAAGTCTCTACATGTTAATTTCTACAACATAGGAGAATTTCTATGCCCAAATTTCAAAAATCTGGCAAATAATACCAATAATGGGAAATGGACAATATCAATTACAGCAGAGAAGATGTCAGTGATACTATACAGAAATTTATTGGTAGCTTAATGGTCTCCAGGAAAACAGAGTTTTCAGTGTGTAAGGAAGATCACAAGGACACACCGTGTCTGATAAAATAGCTTCTGGACATATTCTAGAGCCTCCAGACTGAAATGGACTGGAGGTCAAGCTGTATTTTCAGGATAAATATAAGCATTAATGTTTCATATGATATACTGGACTGGAAGTTAGGCTTTAGCAAACCTAACAGAACTCTTAAATGACTACCGCAAAAAGCTTTGGAGAAGATGCAAGATCTAAAAATAACACAGATGAGCTGCTGAACTATTTTCCATAAAAGCCCTTCAAAGTTGTGCAGATTTATAATATAAATTTACCCCATGCACATCTGAAGTTAAACAATTTAGAAGGAACTATAAGAAATGGAAATTGTTCAAAGAATACTCATGGTTTCCTGTAAACTATTCCACATCAGGATCATATTTATTTTCATTTCCAGAGATTCAGCAAACATACTGCTAATAAATATTTGTTTGCACTAAAATCACTGTACTGGATCCTGCAGGAAATAAACATATTTCAGAAACTTATGACAGAGTGCACAGTGCTTGTGTAGCATAGCAGAAGGCACATATCTTGTCATATAAAAGGTCATTTTTTCATTAGAATAAGAAAAGGGAACATGCGTTTGAGGGTAAACGAATCCTGTGTCTTGCTTGAAAATGGCTTCTTCGTTCCAACTTTTTATTATACTTATCAACTGCAATTAAATTCACATCTGTCCTTATCAAATTTCTCATTGAGAAATAATATAGGGTTGATGGCCACAGATGCCAGTGACTGGCAAGAGAATTAGTAAGTTTGGGGGGGCTCAGGGTGGTGGTGGAACATCACCAAACTGCATATGGTATGCACAAACATAATGGATACGTGCATACGGGCAGACTTGGTTTTGAATTGTTTCTTTTTTCTGAGACATTTATACTGATTGTACACATCTGCTTCATTTCAAAATTCTGCTTATTTTAATAAATATCTCTAGAATTACGTTCATATTAAAAAACCCCACAACCTGGTAACTGTCTGTATCAGCTATTGGTAAGGCATAGTGCAACTAAATCAGAAGTGTTTGCTTAAATTTGAATCTGCTTGAGGAAAGAGAACACTGTTGAAATAAAAAAATAAAGGTTAGAGTAGGAAAATCCTTGACATGAAGCAAGGGCTGAAAAATCTTTTTTGTTCTGCTGCACTGTTTTCTTAAAAGAAATCAATGCTGTCAGTAATCATATTTTTACAGTCCTTAGAACTGGTAAGAAAAATTAATATGGATCCCAGAATCTATTCTAAACATCCAGCACCCTGACTTTATCTATTTTCATCTCTGACCATTGATTTCTAAAGATGCAGATTATTAACACTAACTACACTTGCTACCGGATACTTCTCTCTTCTTGAACTTACACAGGGGTTCAGTATTTTTTATACCTGAAGTCTTGCCTAGAGAAATGTGTGTCTTCACAAACATCATGTTTTGTCAGTAGAAGATACTAATCCGTACAACAAAGATGAAGTCTTATTTTTATCTACATTCAGTTTGATTACTCTCAGACAGACCAATTTGCACCAGCATTCATCCTACAAGGTAGTATCTGAGTTTCACAAAATTACGAGATAGTAATAGAGAAGAGCACTGCTCACACTGCATTACAAGCTGCTGGCTGACCAGCTGACTGCTTATCGTCTAGCTCCCAGCGAGTCAGACATTTCTGTTCGTGAACAGGAGTCACAGTAAGGGCAGCACTCTAGCGAAACCTATTGATTGCAGTGTGGGCAAAACAAATTTTAACACAAACATTCATATTCCCCCAAGGGATTAAGAGCTCTTCCCTGAGCTGACACAGGCATTGCATATCTAAGCAGGCATAAACTAAAACATACGCTTCACAAACTGCTTTTGGAGGAATTCAGAAACAAACCAAACATCCTTTCACACCCTTTGAGAATAATTTCAGACAACTGTTGGACACAGCTAAAAAGCTGGCAGAGTTGAGTGCACTCTTACCTAAACACACTCGCCCTGTTCCATCCAGTGTCAGTCCTTCAGGGCACTCGCAGTGAAATGAGCCTCTGCTGTTAACGCACCGCCCGTTGGGACAAACCCCCGGGAAAACAGCACACTCATTTACATCTGTTGGGGAAACGAAGAGTTGAGTTATATGCTAACTCGAAGGAGACAGCTACAGCTTTATTGAGAATTTAAGCTACGTGAAAGAAAGTGAGAGGCTTTCATCCATACTGTATTAGAATCTGAACACTGTTCTGAATACGCATCTGGCTCAGTCTCAAGGGACTCTTGCAAGATCTTCAAGACATAGGGCACTAAGATGCCACATTCTCTTCTCTAAGACAAGATGATGGATATGGCTGAGAGAAAGGAAAAACTGAAAGGATTAAATGTATTTTGAAGGCTCAGTTCCATTCTCCTTGTATCATTTTGATATTCTCCAACAAACAGTGTAACATAATGCTTCCCCACAGTCAGTAACTGTTTGTGAAGGCATTCATCTAAGGTCAATATGATTATGCCCTGACAAAAACAACATCATAATAAATCCCCTTTTATCTCATTTTCAGAGGAAAAAAAAGTGACATCTTGAGTAAGAAGCAAAAACTTCACCTTCACAGGTAACACCCTTCACTCTGGCAAATCCTCTTGAGCAAGCTGTGTCTGGAATCAAGCCAGAAAGATATATCACTGCTTTAGAATGACAGAAATATAGCAGTAAATAATTTAAAAATAAATGTATCTTTGGAATTCTGTAATAATTTGACTGTATAAGGAGGTGAGTGCTCTAGCCTCAATCAAGAAAAGCACTGACTCATACATGTTACTTAAAACAAGTGAACAGTTGAGGAAATTCAATCTTAGACAATTACTTTCTCATGTGCTTTCCTTAATGGAGACCAGAATGCTCAGCATCTGATCATATCAATCTCTGCACTCTGATACAGCTGAAAGGTAAATTTCCTGTAAAGTTGCCTGAAGATTTAAAGCTTTAGTGATGCCAGTTATCACTAAAGACTTTTTCCCCACTGCAGCTTCACAAAGGATCTGAGCAATGACATTATTTTAGGATATGCATGTAAAATGTAGCATGATGTAGTGATAGGAAAGCTTGCTGAAGTTTAACTAGTTAGAGAATAAGAAATTAAATGGCCAAATGTACCCAGTCTGAGCTAATTAGCTCTCTAGATTGATTAGATTTTGATTTGTTTTACCAGTCTAACCTGACCATGCTGCTTTCTGGAATCCAAAGTAATATCTTTGCTTGACGCTGCCCTGCACAGTTAAGAGCTCTGCTGGATGTTGTTTGCACCATGCTTACTAGATGGGATACATGTGCCCACAGTTATTGTTCCAATTAAAAATGAAAGGCTAAAACGTCCTGACACTGGTTCAGCTGCAAGTGGCATTATTCAAACCTTATGGGCAGAACGCGGCACAGTATTTTTTCCACAAACTACAACATGCAGTTAGCATTCTTGCTTCCAACTTCTACACCTAGCCCTGTAATCTAATAGTAGTACTATTCTGCAACCAATAATTGTACATAAACTATGTGTTTGAAAACAGCTGGAAAAAGTGCTAACAGTCCACAACATAAAAAGCCCTCAAGACTTCTACCAAGTATTTCACTTTATTATTGTAGTCCTTACTTCCCTACACCAATGCACAGTGCTTGTGGAGACGAAACATATGTAATTATTAAAAGATTTATTCACATGTTATTTCCTGGTAATTTGAAAGGTATTAGAATGATCTCTGATTGTGGAGATTACAAGTGATCCTAAATAAGACAACTTCATTTCATAGGTTTTTTGTGTTGTCCGTCTGCTTGTTTTCTATACAGAAAATGATGAGAATCTATCTAGTGGTGCTTCCTCTCATCTCCCAAAAGATGCAGGATATGAAAGCATACCTAATTCACATCGCTCACATGGGCTGCCCCAAGCTGCTCCTAAGGTAGCACAGCATTCAGATTTCAGTGTAGCACCATTGATGTTGACTTCACAGCGACTGTCTTGGATGTTGAGCCAGCAAGTCCCCTTCAGGCTATCTACAGCGGAATAGAAAACAATACGGAATATTGGTCACAGCAAAAAGGGTTGGCATGCCATGTTCATGCCATCAGTAGACAGGGTACCAAGGGAGTGCAGGCCCTCTTTTGAAAGAAAACCTTCCATCAAAGTCATTTTGTACAAATTTTAGTTTAGAAGTGATGGAAAGGAACAGCACTATCACGAAAAGTGAGCAATACAGCACACTGCTCGAGGCATTTTATAGTCCAAGTCCCACAGCTAGCAGGGGTCCTCCAGATTCCAGTAAGTGCCCAGCCTCGTCAGGCAGCACCTCCTGACTGTTGCCCAGGCTAGACAGCCACTGAGCAGAGGCGAGATTTTCAGCCACAAGCGTCGTCTCTGCTGCCTGAAATCCTCTGAAATTCTCTTTTAGGTACCCAAATCTTCAGGTCTTAAAATCTATACTTTCAGTGCCCAAGCTGTTTTTTAAAATGTCCATTAGATCCTAAATCAGTTACGTACTTTAAGAGTTGTACCTACAGCACCTTTGCTCAGTACCTTTACAATGTTACACTCAAATGGTATAAAATCTGTTGAAGCAGACCACAACCTTTGTGATCAGGCAGCAAAAGCAGTCTGTAAAGATCTAACCCAGACTGCGCGGTCAGCCTGGGTAGAGTTTAAATGCATGTGCATTCTCAGAGTTCAAAGCTAAGCAAGTGGCCCAGATGAATTTAATGAGATGACTAATGAAAGAAGAATAGGATTTGGCTTTAAGATTTACATATATTATATGTACAAAAAGCCAGACCGTCTATTAGGTGCTGTTGATCAGTATTACTAATACCTCATGCTTAGGAGCAATGTGCTTTAGACAGAATCATTCCAGCTTATTTTTTTCAAACAACTTCAACTTTGCTACAAAATTGTCATGTTATAAAATTATGTAGAACACAGAGAGCACAACCCTTCTTTGGCTAAAGTAACAGGAAAAAAATCAGCCCAAGAATGTGACTGGAATCAGCTCTAGAAACCGGGCAATGTACTTCATTAACAGTTAAGTGTAAAACAGTTGCATTATTTGCATTGATATTGGGGCAGAACACCACACTTAGAAAAATGCACAAACCAATGAGGGGTATAAAAGAGTGGAAAAGGCATCTTTTCCACCCCTTGATAAGCCTTTAGCTAACAGTCAAGACCTCGGTCAACAAAGACAAAACCTGGACAGTCATTAGCTGGGTTGGCTCTTACCCAGTCATGGGATGGGCATGTCCCCGGTCATCATATGTCCCAAATTCAGGGACCAACATGGGGAGAGGTAATATAGGTTCTTTAACTGCTCTTTTACACCACATCCAGCTTGCTGCTCATATGTTGATGTCTCTGCTTTATGTTATCAAAATGTAAATGTTTCCATTGCTTTATTCACTAGAAGTTTCTTGAGCTCAGTATTATTTAGTTTTAGTAGCCAACTTTACAGGATGGGAAAATCAAACTAATATCTCAAAAATGATTTAAACTATACAAATTAGCAGGTGGCTTTCCTCACACCAGCTGCATCTGCATTACCCTGCCGAAGTCTGCTTGTCTTATCTTTTTCAGACTATGAGTTAATTTCCTTTATTTTACATAATCTCTCTTGTCCAGACGAAATCTACAATGGGCAGTCACTGTGGCTTTTGCTTTGGTGAAAAAGTTATTATCCAGCATCAAAGCATTCTTTCTGTTGCTTGCATCTCTTTGATTCTGTCTTGAAGAATAATATATGCATACTACAGGCAGATGGCAGCCTACTTATCGTGCGCTGTATGCATTCCACAAATCTTTACTAAAACATGCATAAAAAGCATATATTAAGTGCACACTTCAAAAAACACAAATGGCAGTATCCCTACTGTATGAGCAATTCCCAAAACAGCAATGCAACACTTCTACCACCAATAGATGTATTTCAAAAACAATTTCACTTTTTTCCTCTAAGAGTGCAGCTTCAATATTGCAAACACTGTCAGTGTGCAAGCAAAATAAATGCAAAATATGTCAACGTTTTTTGCTGAATGCTTTTCTTGTAACTGCTGAACTAACAACCTGGAGGTTTGAGCTTAAATTTGTGACTTGAATGTTGTGACTTGAAATCTGACTGTAATTTGAGCAAGTCATTTTTTCTCTACCCAGGAAAGCTCACAGAGACAAATGGCTCATATCTATGCTCAAATTCTACAGGTAATATGGATGCAGATGGCTCAAGCCACCTGGTTCTTCAGCCTTGAGGCTGAAGCAGACTGAGCAAAGGAACCAGAGGAACTGACAGACTGAAGTCTTCTGTCCACAAACTGAGTAAAGAACAAGCATCAGCCATATAGCTTCTCCGTATAAGATCAGTCTAACGTGCCGTACATGATCTGAGTCCACAAGACAGTGAAAATCAGAAATAAGATCAAGTAGCAACAAACACATTGGAGCAATAAATTGTAAAGATAAAATTAACAGTGATGTTATGTTAATCCTTTCTTATTCTAATGTTGTTGTCATGTGCTTTTACTTAAAAATTTTATGCCATTTTTAAGTTCAATAACTTTAAACATCATCATGAAAGAAAGAAAAACTTACTCTTATAATGTAGGACTGATTCTGGTTCTGACATGAGAGCAAATTTGAAATTAAAGAAAAACTAGAGAGGGGTCAGAATCTGACATTACCTTACTTTGATCATTCTTATGAAGAATACAACACATTCCCAAACCACAACACTATTTTAGCCATACATTTATGTTTTGGCATATGCTTTTCATATCTGATGCTACAGGAATGCTTTACAGGAGCAATCCGCCAAAAAATTGTGGCAAATACATTCAATATACAAGTCTTTCACTGCAGTTGTAATGGGAAAAAACAACTTGCTCTACTGTAGAGATTTAAAAAGGCATACATTCGATAAGAGCATTTGCAAGTTTTTCACATGGTAAACTACCTATAACTTCCAACCCCTTACTCACTTTTCAATAACCCAGTCTTCCCTCCTCTCATCACTACCAATTCCAACTGAAATTTTGCCAAGGTAGAAAAACATAGAACTGGGCTCTAACGGTATAAGCTGTATATCTCGCATTAGCTGCACTTCTGTCCTAACATATTCTCATCTGTAGTGGAGAAAACTCTTCCTGAAACAATTTTAGTCAATGTGAAAAATTAATGATTAGGCTCACAGTATATAGGTGGTTCCTAATCTTCACTTTTTATCTGACTGCCCAGGTATGTTTTTTGTTTACATTTTATGTTACTTATCACTAATATTCAGGCCAAATGGGAACTCACGATGTAAACACTCCAACGGAAACCATTTGCAAAGTAAATCCAGAACATTCTCATAATTAGGCCCTTAGTGAACTTGTAGCACCTTTGGATGTGAGAACACCACAAGATCAAAAATAAGCAGTACAAAGAAGCATAGGTTGGTGTAGTTATATCAAGAAATTAGCACAATGTAAAAAAGAACAAAAACAGTACTAAACTTTACTGGCCAGTGATGCTACAAGCAAATCCAAGAGAAGGCTTAAGCACAAAAGTAACATTCACTTAAAAAACATATTAAGGCATAGACAGACTCCATCATTAAATGGAAACTTGAGTCTTTGCATTCAATTTCCTATCTTAAGAAAATCTTGGCAAGGCAAGAAAGTTGAACCAAGAACACCAGACAAATTCATCTTAAAATAAAAGGAACATTTAAAATTAGCATCATCCAGTTATTAATGACACTCCAATCCAATTTATCCCACATATCCTACAATGACTTCAACTATGTTACACAAATAAGATGGAACAATGGCAGCTTATGATCACCTGAGAAGTACAGATGTCTCCAATCCTTTCAGTTTTCTTGGAAAGGCAGGAAAAAACCACTAATGAATGGCTTCCAAAGATAATGCCAATGACATCTTGCAGACAACTTGCTGCTAGCTCCAGTAAAATCTGTGCAGTCTTCTGCTTTTTTTCAGTGCCACAGAATCCTCAAAGGATGCTAACATTTTTTTTTAATATATTTTTATTTTGTGTGTGTGTATATATAAAACCCAGACAATACTCATGTGTCTGCTCCAGGGGCAGGGATCCTGACACTCAGATCTTTCTTACTCACCTTTACCAACTTCCTACAAAAAAGGTAAAGTATGAGATTGTGCTATAATGCAAAAGCCATTAACATTTCCTTATAGCTAGGAAAGTCGGCCTTCAGTTTATGAAGAATGCCCTAGAAGCCATGTGCTTTCCTATCACTATTTGAGTAGATGTTCCTGCAGTTTTACCTGCTTTCTTGTCTCAGATTTGAAAATGGCCAAAGAACTGAGTGGGCATTTCTGCTTTACAGTTTCTCATCTACCAGACTAATCAGCTATAGCTTTACTCATATTCTCATTCTCCCAAATGACGAGATAATTCCTATTAATAATAAGACACTCCCACTCTCTCCCAACAATCGATACCTGCGTTTCACTACATTCACCATAGTTCGGACATCCTCATGAACTATGTTTCTCTCAGTTTGTTCCTGCTCCCATGGAAGCAATCAATTAGTACATGTTTATTTGGTCTTACCTATAGAACTAGACATATTGCCTGCTATCATGGGGAAATCACCCAAATACATTATTTTCTTGCTTAATTAATCAATATGATCAATGTTTTTCAAGTTAGTAAGAGAAAGGGAAAATAACAGGAGGAAATACCCACCAATACATATCAGTCCCGTAGAGTCCAGCTTGCTGCCAGGTGAACATTCACAATTGAAAGATCCAAGATTGTTCCTGCAGGCACCATTGACACACGGGCTGCTTTCACATTCATTTATATCTACAATCCCAAAACAGAAGACACTGTTAGAACTATGATGTGCTTCTGGAAAATATCATACAGTATAAATGCTGCTGTGGACCATGATTTTACACATCTGCCTGGTAAATTTGCCGCCCCCACACCTCCTCTCAGCATGACATTCAAAAGACACTGGGACAGGCAGGTAGCAGGACGTGTACAGGGGCACATATTTTGAAAGTGTTTATTAAATGGCTCTTTTCTACCAAGATAGTAATTTCCAAAAACTTGGACTATAAAGCATCAGTTGTAACTCTCCTGTGAGAAAACAAAACTCTTTTTTCATAGAATGCAATGCATTCCCAGCCACAACATGCAGTGCACAAACAAAGGCCTTATTGTTTCTGTCATTTATGGCTCCATGAAGCTTTGGAAGAATTAAGAAAACCCTGTCAGAAGCAAAATATTACAATGCTGGCTGCAATTCTCTAGTTCTGGAAAGCATTCAAGAAATAGGAGTTGAAACTGGAATACTGTAAATGGTACTTCCCCTAGCCCCTAACTCCTTCTATTTTTTACCCCTGTGAGTTTTTTAAGCCTGTTCACATGTAAGAATAGAATCCCTGTAGACGGTATTATTTGCTGGGGTTTTTTTAAAGTGAAATCAGTTTTAAAACAACACTAGCAAATTCTTTCAAAGAACAACTGCAGATGCATTTCCACCATTTCTTCCTGAACTCAACCAATTTCATTTTTTGATTTGGGTCCTGAATCAAGCCATACATTCTAATCCAACCAGACAGTTCCTTTGGTGGGCCAGAAATAAAACTGTTTAGTGCTTGCTTATGTTTGCTAGTAGTGCTTGAGGAATAATGTCATATCCATAAACTAAAATAGTCTCATTTAAATTAATTATAAATTAATGCACGATCTAGTTAAGCACTGGAAATATTAATAGCACCAAGAGATCATTTTCAAGACAAACTAAAATGTCTTCCTTATTTTTTAGAAGTCATGAAAAAGGTACCATTTGCTATTTGCTATGTTATGATGCACCTAGCCTTCATTTCACTAGACGTATTCTTTCATAATCTTCTGGGGTCATAGGAAGGAATATGTGTTTAAAATACTCACCAAATTATGACAAATTATTAAAAAAAAAGAAAGAAACAAGAGAGATGGAAAATGCCCAGAAATCAGTAAAGTTAGGAAACTCTGATCTCTCTCTTCGTGCCAAAAGCAAGCACTTAATTTAAAAGCCAATTTTTACTTAATGGAATTACCTAGAAAGAGCAAATAGGACTTGAATGCCAGGAAGTTTTTGAATAGCAACAGAGCTTTACGTTTGTGAAGTCTACTCTTAAACTTGTGGATTACGCAGCTTACACATTAATCATACACAGATGCAGAGATATAAAATCTAGGAGGCCTTATCAGGTCAAGACAGTGTGTTACATGAACATGCCCACACAGCTTCAATGGCTGGCTGTACTGGGCTAACTGCTTGGGTCGGCAGCACCCAAGCTGGCAACCCCCATCCTACTATGGGCTGGTAGTCCCGTAGGGCATTAGGCAGAGCTTCCATGTTTCTCTGCAAACAGCCTGCTGAGACACAGTTGGTCGTGTTGTCTCAGGTTGGGTCCTGAGCCAGCTTACTATGAAGAGTGCAGCACACTGTATGAGCAGGTAGGGTCAGGCGGGGTCTGGCACTTTTCATGTACTGTCTTGATACGCTGGGAAGTGCAGTACAAAGGTAACCAAGTAGATCCAGAAAGCCAGCTAGTTCTGACAGAGCAAGCTCTAAGTCCCTCTGTACGCGAGCTGGCAATCTGGAGGGGGTCTCCGACATTTATCTGCTCTGCATCTCTTCTCCGCCCTGTAAATACATTTCACACTTTATTACCTAAGGTTTTATTATCCAAGATATGCTCCCTGCCTCCCTTGCCTCCCGCTCTCTCCCCAGCCAGCAATACCTGGTAGTGGAGAGTAGTCTCTGCTGCTTTTGCAGAGAAACCAAGTATCTGGTTCCCACAATTAGAAACAGATCACACTGAGACAAAGAAGTTATCTTAAATATGCACTGTATGTCCAATAACTCTCCATACAGAAACGCTCTTGGAGAAAGATACACTTTTTCTTCCTTTCCATCTGCCATCTTGCTGTCAGCAGTTTGGCTAGCTTTAAAAAAATGAGAAAAATTGAGAAGACAGGACAAATTAACTAAATTTAAGCTATATATAGTTTCTCCCTATCAAAGGCATCAAATATTCACTGTCTCTTAAAGTCCAAGAACAAAGGGACATCCAATGAAGCTGGCTGGTAGCAAAACAAGTAAAGAAATGGTTCTTTACACAAGAGGGAGAGAAATTGGAAATCCTTGCCCTAGGATGCTGAAAGCGTTCATTAATCAATGGCAGACTGGACAAGTTCGTGGAAAATAAATTCATAAAGGTCTGTATAAGGTAAAGATCCTACTTCTGGTGTCAGAAGCCCCTGAACCACAACTGTTCATGGTTCAGAGACTATTTTTGGAAAATAATGTTGTGTACTTCCTCTGTTGTGGGCTGGAGGGATCTTTGATCAGTCTCTGCATTTATGTCTTTGCTTTTATGCAGATACGATTCTCTGTCCAGTCAGTTGCAAGTGCTTTTCCCTGCTTTTAGCTAAGATGCAACTTCAGAGAAGTTCCCATGACGTACCAGGCATAATCTGTGCCACAAAATCTTTGGGGCTTTTGGACACTAAAAATAGTCTCCACTGAGCACATACAAAATGAGACTTACAACTTGGTCACATCTGAGCACATTTTCAGAGTAAAGAGACACCATCCTGACACAAAAACTACTCAAGAAATTTCAAGCTGCAACAGCATAGAGGAGCAACAGCTTTTTAAAAAAAGGTCACAAGGTTTGCATGTTTCTAAATACACAAATCAACATTTTCTTGCAAATGAACAAAGCTTTGTGTGAATTTTTTAAAGGCAAAATTAAAATCTAGTCTGACTCAGACAACCAGGGAAGAAAATTACAGGTCAAGAGCTTGAAGTCTGCTGAAGATATTTATAGCTGAAACAGGTGACTTTCACATAAAGCGTCAGATGGTTTTAACAGCTGGCAGCCCCACCACACACAGGTCTGCACATACACAACCATTGTGCAAGACTGTAATAAGCAGATAGTTGCCACTGTCCAAAACATCGCTTCAATCATATTCAGAACATTAAAAAATGCATGAAACTTAAAATACTTCACATTTATAGATGTAGTACCAGGTTATCATGCCTATCTTTAATTCTCCCTGATATTTAGCAAGTTAGGTTTACAATCAATTTTCTTCAAGGAAAATACATCTTGTATTTTAGGTTTTCAGAGTTAATAAGAAACTCAAACCTACAAAAAATAGTTGAGGGCCACACCTGGAAGTCAGTGTCCTCAGAACTATAACCTAAGATAAGTGAGTAAGTGGAGATGGAGGGGCCAAAGCATCTAAAGTTCAACACCTTACGAAGAGGGAAGCAGCTCTCTTGATTTCATGGGCCATATTCTTCATTCTCTGCCAAAGACAGTGAAAGGAGAGAAGAGGACTCAAACCGAACATACAGGTGAGGAAAGGTGGGGAAGAACAGAAGGGTGATACACCCTTGTCAGAGCTGAACACTTTCTAGACTGGGATAACTGCCTGTCCATTTCAAGCCAAAGTCAGACGATCTACTCTCTCACTCAAGTTTGCATAAAACATGTTCCTTGGCAAAACAGCTGACTCGATCTGCCAGGTTGCTGCCATCTGCAGGGGACATTCCCCTTTCACCCTTCCTCCTCCTTTTTCTCCCACTCTCAGTTTCTACCTTTCTCAAGTGCCAGTGCCAGCCCCTCACTGATCCCACAGAGAAATAGTCACTTTCCATCTTCTGGGATGAGAATGGCAGAAGCTGGTCGCCAAGATCGGGGGTGAGGGAAGATGCATCACGTAACCAGACTCTTCCTCATTTCACTTTGCCCTGATGCAGGTGAAGGAATATTCATCCCATTTCTCTCTACGGAGTAGAAAGAGGGAGAGCAGCTTTCACTGAGGATTAGGGTACACCTATCTGGAGGCATTAACTTCTGTTTTTTTCTAAAACGATCTTGTGACTATGCTCTAGATCTCTAACTCCCAAAAAAACTGTTTGTTACTTTCTGCATTTCACATGCTTCAGCACTATGCTAGGAAAAAATAATAATAAAAAAAAGAAACTAAAAAAAAGAAACAAAAAACAAATGCAATGCTTTTGGGTATTAACAGGTTTAAAATACTGCATTGAGTACTTCCCAAAAAGCACCATTCAGGAAAAAAAAAATTAAAGGATGACTGTAATTCAGCATTAGTGTTCTGCTGAATCAGGCGAAAAAGTATCATATGCACAATGTAAACAAACTCCAAATTGTTTCCATACACCTTCTTATAATAATATTAAATGGCAATTTTAACAAGACTGAGCAAGAAACCAAACTGATTTCAATACCGTTTTATATTTTAAAATAAAAGCCACTATGTATGAAAATATTTATCAAGGTTTTTTTTAAAAAACACTTTTTTTTTTTCATAAGTGAAGTGAGTGTACACTGTAAATGTCAGAGAAACAAAAATTGAAATAGTCCACTGTACATTCCTGGAAATGAACTTCAAAGCACATCTGGTTTACATTTAACTAGTTATGTCACTGGAAACACAATCTAAACCACAGAGCTTGTTGTAAAAATCTCAACTTTCACAGACTCTGGAGCCTCAAACAATTCCCCCACTCTCCACAACAAATTGATAAAAAATTTCAATTGAACTATAAATGAAAACAGTGAAGGATTTTGTTGTTTCGTCACAGTTACTGAGGAGAGTTATATTAATTAAAAATATATTGGTGAGTAATAAGCATCAGAGCATTTTCAGAGCACAACGCAAAGCTTCTGGCTACAGAAGTTTTTTACAACTACTGAACTTGTAACTCCAAATCGAATTACGTAGCGTTTCTTTGAAAACAGAATTTGGTCAGAAAGAGATTAATTTATTCCTCTACTGCCAACCCACTCAACATTAGAAAAAATGCAATACATTTAATAGGTTTTACAGACAGTTTTATGCCAAACCCCTCCTGATCAGCTTTTTCACCTCATCAGCTAAATTTAAATGTATGAGATTGAACATGAAGATGACAGATCCTTCATGACCTATGTATGTAAGTTAATGTAGATAACAATATTGAAAGAAACTGAAAATCCTTCAGATTCTGCTGTACAGATAATAAAAACGATAAGTATTTTAGGGTCATTACACTAAACCATGTTCAGAAAGGAAATACTCTTACAAGTCTGAAGTTTTAGTTGATGATCAGTTGTTTGTTAGGTTTTTTTTTTCCCAAATGAGAAAACAGGTTTTTTTTCATTCCATTAACAAAAAGTTTTATTATTTTAAATATTACTGCCGCATTCATGCCCAATCACAAGCTCATTGCTAGGAGTTCAGCAGACAAACAGGATTATGAAATACAGCCAAGAGAAGCACGGCCACTGTCATTCTACGAAGATGGCAAAATATCCTCCTTTTCAGTAACAAGTTAAACCTGATGACTACCACGAAAGGGAGATGAGACAGGGGCAGATCTATCCTTTTTTAGAATCTTTTGGAATATCAAATAATACGCTTTCATTAGACTTATTATACGAATATTGCAAACATGTACAGATGCATGTTCTTTTATGAATATCTAAAAAAAAAGGTAAAAAAAGAAAATGAGATTAAATGCATTAATTAAAACCTCACCAAACCCACCAAATAGAAACCCAAACAGTCTTACTAAATGAGCTTGAATGATCGTTTCAGTAATTATTCTTTCCCAATAGAATAGATTTTAATTTCCATAACAACCTGCTTAAACAAGGTGTGCGTGCATTTTCTACCTCATGCTCAGGTTCACTCGAGTTGTGAAATATCTCAGTTCCTGTATTACTAGATGACTGTCAGAGGCACTATAACGTGTTAGTTTGAATAAATCATACTGGTTCTTTATTCATGTTTTTAGAATTGATTCATCAACTGATAATTTGGGGAATGCACCTAATTCCCTTAAACAAAACCTAAAAGTGTCACATTCATTAGAAAAATGCGCTAAGGAGCCATTAAGAGGGGACATGCTTGCCATTTGGATTTCTGCTATTATCTTCTCTTCATATATTTTCTTATAAATTCTATTTTATCTTACCTGTAACTTTTTTTTCATACTATGGTTTTGCAGTCAATATCAGCTCTCAATGCTATCTAAAGAACTCAATGAACTATTAATTCAAATGAACTAGTAAATTCACTTCCCCTCCAGAATAACTCTCCCTCATGCTATACTCCACTTACACCTCCTCACAAAAAAACTAAGATAAGGGATGCCCAGATTTGGTTCAACTATATCATGATCCCCAGACTACTTCCAGCACAAGAGAAAACACACTGCAATGATGATAAGGATGTCCAGAAGACAGAAAAGATCACTTTTTTCCTAAGGCTGTGGTGGCTCAATGCAACCATGAAACCACTTTTTTGTTGTTGTTGTCAAATCCTTATTTTGAGCCTTTATATTAATATTACTATTATTAATACCATTAAAAAACAAATTTATGTTTTGTATTTGAAAATCTAGATACATTTTATTTCAATAATTTTGCCTAGGGTGTTTGCATTCCTGCATCTCATTCATCTACCTTTTGGTCAGTGTTATGCTCTGAAGTTGATGGCCTTTTCATCTTGGTAATGACCATCTCCCTTTACCATACTATTCTAGTTTTTCTGTCTAGAAGATTCCTTAAGAAACATGCACATTAAGGGCACACACGGTAAGCTCTTTTCACAGGTAGAAATCTTTCAGTGCACGGAAACTAAACATACAGACAGACCCTGAACAATAAATTTCACCTGAACATTGTGGACAGATACAAGGCATTGAGACAAGTTAGCAGAGAGAGCACTATAAATCCGTGGGGGTATGATATAAGAAAAGTTCTAATCTGAACAAGTGCTACTAATTTGTAACATACCGGGAGAGAAGAAATTTTAACTTTCAAAAGTGACCTCTGAAACACACATGTACTAAAATATAAAGGAACATAATTTATTTTGAACAGATGGGGTGAAGAGGTGAGTGATTTGATACTGCCAGAATTCAAACCATTTCATGAGATGTTTTGAATGTAAACACATGTTCACTTTCCAAACAGTTGGAGACATTCAAAACACTATTGCCCCTCCCATGTTGCTTACTTCCACTCCTCTGCTGAAAACTGGCAAAGAGCACATGAGTGCTCCTCACCTGCTTCAGTGCAAAGTTAGCCCGTTCACCATATGCTGCTAAGGAAATGGTTTAAGTTAACCTGACTGATCTTACACAGCAAGAATGGTTTATAGAGTGCTTCCATTTTCCTTTCTGTGTGTTTGTTTAGCTGTATGGCAGTAACTTCTGTCTCATCAGTAATAAAAAGCAGTTGAGGACAATAATGTCTGCCACTGCTTCAGACAAATCTGGACAATGACATCGGTTCACCTAATAGGTATTCCATAACAAAGGATTATAGTTTCCCCATCACTCACTCAAATGCAAGACTATTTACTATAAAAACTTTCTAATGACACAAATATTGAGATTTACAGATCATGGAACCAAATAAAAAATAATGCAAAAGACCAGTAAAATTCTACTACTCTGAATACTAATTAAAAATTGAGACAAAAGCTAATGCTTCTATTTTGACTTGTTTTCTACAGCCTTGCTTAATTTTTTTTATAATTAAAACTTCTTATTAGTTTCTGCTATGTAACATTTTCAGTGATCTAACATCTGTGTTCATTAGTAATATAAGAAAGCAATTTTGATTATACTGTAAAAATAAAGGACAATTTTAGTATCACCAGGCAGTAATATCCAGATCCTGGAATTCAAACATCACATAAAGCATCACAAATACCAGAATTTGATCTAGAATTAACTGTCACCACAGATTGAAGGGAGAAAAGAAGGAAGAGACTCTGTGATCAAAATAGACGCAATTCCCTAAATGACAGATGAGGTGTCCCTGCTACATGATCAAAGGCAAGCATATGTTCTCCTTTATTCTAGCTTAAAAATGTTTCATTGAAGGAAAAGAAAATATTTTCATATAAAAATGAACTGATTACTTTGAAAGAAATTCAATGGCAAGACCCAACACACTGAAAAATAGTGCAGAGAAATTACAAGAGGAATGCAATGATTTATGCAATATCTTAGTTCTGCTTTTCCTCAGGTATTGGTCACCACTCTGAATCTTTTGTGATTGTTTATCTTTAATGTTATATAATAAGCAATAAAATTAACGCAGCTTGCAGATTTTTCACCTTCACATGTGTCTGTCTCAGTGCTGAACACATAACCCTTTGGACAAGTGCAGCTGTAACTTCCAGGGGTGTTTCGACAGAGCCCGTTATCACACAGCAGCCCGTTCACTGAACATTCATCAATGTCTGCAAAAAGATGAGTTAGACATAGCAATGAGTGCAAGTGCCATGAGATGCCTTCACCTCCACAAGTAGCCCCTGTTGCTTTCTACAGCAACAATTAAGTTGCCGGATATGCAGTTTTCAACAACAGTGACTGAGCAAGCAAAAAAGTCTAATTCATTTTCAGATTCTTATTACCAAAAATTCTGTTCTGCTTTTAAAGTTTTTCATTAGCAGGTTCTAAAAATAGTTCATGGTTAGTCTTAAAATAATAACTATGTTCTCCTAGAATGACCTTGGGATCTTTGTCAATTGTATGATTATGTCACCATGGCAACTTCACGAAGGTCTATTTGCTTTGAAACCAGCATTTTAATGTATTTTTTTTTTTAGCACACAAATAACAGTGTGTTAGATTACTGTTTTAATCCTGTTTTATGGGCGAAAATTGATTTTGTTTTCCTTGAAGTGAATACGTGCATTAAAATCTAAATTGTACAGTTCATGTATGGCAGACATCTCAAGAGTACACATATGTACCTCCCCTCCAGAGGTATATTGTATTAAAAAAACCTCCTATGATTAAGATATCAAGCACACTGAATAGGAAAAACCCATAAATTAACATCACTCCCTGAACTCCTCCTATATTAACTGCAAATAACGGTAATAAAAAGCAATCAATCTTCCTCATTGCTCTATCGTTTATTTTTAAAAAGAAAAAAAATTATAATTTTAAGCTACTTTCCTTTAATGCCCATCACATGTCACAGATACTTAAGCTTAGCGAAAATACTGAAAGGATAAGCCATGATAAACCTGACACTTTATCCTGCTTCAGGGTGTCTCCTATATTTTGACTGCTTGATTTCCCAAACTTAACACTGCAACTTAATTTTTAAATCAACTAGATTTTTTAGAGAGTTTAAGTTTAAAAATAAAGAAGAAAAACAAGAAAGCAATATAACTACAATCTAGAGGCTTTTGGTTTCCCTACTACTTTAGATTTTACAAGCTATGCCTATAAATTCCTTTAGGATTCAGAAAATAAAGTCTAAATTTCCCCAAATGATGAAGCCGAGATTTAAGTTTGGCAGCTGTAAAGAAGCTCTTCTAAATTAACCTGTCCTTAATCTAACCTCATCTGATTTTAAGTAAAGAAGGATGGATTTGGAATTTGACGTTTTCAAGTGCAATAGACTTTAATTTTGAGCGTGTTGTCATACAATCCCTTAACCCAAACTAGCAGTGCTATGAACGTATTATTTCCTTAGAATCTCACAGAATACCTTTAGATTTGGACTGTAATCTATTGTGATATGCACTGTAAAAACACAGAACGATATAGCTCATGCTCTAAAAGCACTTAAAACTGACAAAAATACTGTCTGCATCCTGTATGATGACCATTTTTATTTCCTGGCAGCTCATAATCTGTATCATTAATTAAGACATTTCAACCCGTTATTTGAGTGTTCATAATTAAATTCTCTTGTGCAAAAATTCTCCTAGGAATAAATGCACCCTCACAGTCAGTATGCTGTATTTTTCTTTAAGTAATTAAACAGATGTATACCTATACTAGCACTTACATAATCCCAAGTGTAACTAGATAAATAAAATCCCTTGCCATAAAATCCATTTGGAAAAGGAATATTATGTGAAGTATTTTAAAAAACCACCAACAGTTTTCTGCAGCAGTGCCTTTCCTGCCAAAAGGTCATACTTAGGGCTTTTAGAAAGTAACTAGCTGTAAAATTCCTTAAGTCAAGCAGATGAAAAGAAACACTTTTATTACTTTGTGTTTGCTTTGCGTCACTAGGTAGGAATGTTTGGTATTAAAATTATACCACAGTTATATAGTCCAGGTTTTCCCTACCAAAAATGGTGGGCTTTTATTGACCACAAATATCAGTGATAGGTCAGTAAACCTTTAAGTGTGGAGAATAGTAATTCCCCAAAATAAACACATCAGATGGAAGGATGATACTTAAGGCTTTCTAATGGTTTCAGATAGATTTCCATCAGCTTTTAATACAAACAAACTTCAGTTTTCTATTTAAAATTACAGGACTATAACAGGACTATAAGCGATATTATTGTAAAATGTACCTGTGGTATAATACACTTTTTTTGGATGTAAGAATTCCCAAAAGAAAAAAAAAATCTGAATTTCATGTATGACCATGAATAATAAAATTATTAGACAAAGAGTGAAACGTGTAATATAGGTATCTTCTGCTGGGTATTCCTAAACTCTTCCAGAAAATGTATTATAGATACTGCAACAACACTGGTATAAACCTAGACCAAACTACAAATACCAAGTTTCTGAAATGAATCATTCCTGTATACTGGTGACCTGAAATTCTGAAGAATAAAAGAACAGCTGTTACATTTGAGCCCACTGTTCAGACATGGTTTGTGAAATCCTAGGAATGGGACATTGCTTCCTTCATGCGCTGAAGCTTTCAGAAATTAGAGGACTAAGCGTGCAGCAATCCATTCTGCTGTACTTGAGTAACTCAGGGAATGAATTATATATTATATACATCATGAATTACTGCATGCTGCAGAGATTGTGTACACAGGCCATCAATTATCATTCATTATGATAACGACAGCCATCTGTTACGTTTTATTATGCAAAATCGTGACCTTCAGCTCTTGGCAAATCATCCAGCCTTGAAAGGGACACATTTTAGGTGGTTTTGACAAATGTTATACATTAAAATATAACACAAACTGATCCATGCGTTTGAGAAAATTAATTCCTAACCTGCAATGATATCTCCTGTTTACACTTCCCAAACAGTAATACCCCCCTGCCAAATAACAGAAAAATACACTAGTAAGAATATTAGCTATACAGTGACTGAGAAAAGCAGTTTCATCAGATTTTTTGCATTTTCATTCTAGCTTTAAGAAGTACATGTCTTGCAACCTAAATTTGCTCAATTCAAATTAGCATCAATATAGTGATGAATAATTCAACAATAATAAAAAAATGGAACAGCTTACCCACACAATTCCTTCCAGAAGGATCAGGCTCATAGCCACTGTTACAGTTACAACGATAGCTGCCACGTAAGTTTTCACAAATTCCATTGGAGCAAATATCAGGATCCAATGCACACTCATTAATATCTGTATTAACACAACACAGAAGATAACCAGATACTGAAAGATATGGAAAACCTGATCCTGTCATAAATGTGGACAACATCTGACTCACTGGACGCTGGGGCTGTCAGTCAGAGCAAGGGTATAGCAAGGGTGCAGCCAGAAGGCTGAGAGAAGAGATTATTCCCCTCTATTTGACACTAGTGAGGCCAAACCTGGAATACTGTGTACAGTTTTGGGCCACTTCATGAGGTTCACATGGGCCCACTCCTCAAGCCTGTCAAGGTCCCTCTGGATGGTCTCTCTTGCCTCTAGCGAATCAATTGCACCACTCAGCGTGGTGTCACCTGCAAACTTGTTGAGGGTGCACTCAATCCCACTATGTTATTGATGAAGACATTAAAAGTATTGGTCCCAGTATGGACCCTTGAGGGACACTTGTTACTGGTTTCCTCTTGGACATTGAGTCCTCGACCATAACTCTTTGCTCATGACCATCCAGCCAATTCTTTATCTATCTAACAGTCCATCCATCAAACCCATCTATCTCCAATTTAGTGGAGAGAGAAGAATGTTGTGGGGGACAGTATCAAAGGCCTTGCAGAAGTCAAGGTAGATGATATCAGTAGGTCTTCCCTTGTCCACTGGTGCAGGCACTCCATCGTAGAAAGCCACCAGATGAGGCAGGCACGATTTGCCCTTGGTGAAGCCATGTTGGCTGTCTCTAATCACCTCTATCTTCCATGTTTTGACATAACTTCCAGGAGGATCTGCTCCATGATATTAGCGTGCACTGAGGTGAGGCTGACTGGTCGGTAGTTTCCAGGGTCCTCCTTTTTACTCTTTTTTAAAAATGAGTGTGATATTTCTTTTTCTGCACTCACTGAGGACTTTGCCTGACTGCCATTTTTCAAATATGAAAGTGGCTTAGCAACTACACCTGCCAGTTCCCTCAGGACCCTGGGATGCACCTCATCAGATCCCATGGACTTGTGTATGTTCAGGTTCCTCGGGTGGTCTTGAGCCTGATCTTCTCCTATGATGGGAGGGACTTTGTTCCCCCAGTCCCTGCCTTGATGTTCAGAAACTTGAGAGATATGGGAAGAGTGATTACCACTGAAAACTCAGGCAAAAAAATTGTCGAGTACCTCAACCTTCTCCATGTCAGTTGTCACTAGTTCTTCTGTCTTATTTATCGTGTGTGTGTCTGTGTACATTTTCTTGTAATCTTCCTTTCCTGACCGATGTACCTGTAGAAGCCTGTCATATTCTTTGCATTCTTTGCCAAACTCAGCTCCAATTGTGCCCTAGCTTTCCTGATCTCATGCCTACACATCTGGGTGGCATCCCTGTATTCTTCCCAGGATACATGTCCCTCGTTCCACTACCTATGCATTTCCTTCTTACACTTTAGTTTGACCAGGAGGTCCTCACTCAGCCATGCTGGTCTCCTGCCTTCCTTGCCTGATTTCTTGCACATGGAAAATGAGAGTTCTTGCGATCTAAGGAAGATGTCCTTAGAAAGCTGCCAGCTCTGTTCTGCTCCTTTATCCTTGAGGGCAGTTTCCCAGGGGGTCCCATCCACTAATTCCTTAAAAAACTGAAAGTTTGCTCTCCTAAAATTCAGGGTCCTAGCTTTACTCTTCACCTGGCCCACATCCCTCAAGATCATGAGTTCCACCAGGGCACGATCGCTGCAGCCCAGGCTGCCATCAGTCTTGACGTCACTAATTAGTTCATCTGTGTTGGTAAGCAACAGGTCCAGTAAGCTTCTCCTCTAGTTAGGTTATCACCTGGATTAAGAAATTATCCTCAGTGCACTCCAAGAGTTTCCTGGACTACATAGAGCTTGCTGTGCTGCTTCTCCAGCACATGTCAGGGTGATTGAAGTTCCCTAGCAGGACCAGTGCCTGATGTATGAGAAGAGGCTGAGGGAACTAGAGTTGTTTAGCCAGCAACAGGGAAGATGAGAGTGACATCTAATAGCAGTTCTCTGATCTTAATAGAAGTTACAGAGAAGATGGAGCCAGATTCTTCTTTGAGGTACACAATGACAGGACAAGAGACAACAGTTACAAGTTACAACAGAGCAAATTTTAACTGAACACCAGGAAAACAATTCTTCCGCATGAAAGTGGTTAAACACTAGCGCAAGCTGCCCAGAGAGGCTATCCTTGGAGATTTTCCAAACTCCACTGGGCAAGGCCTTGAGAAACCTGATTCAACTTTGAAGTTACCCCTTCTCTGAGCAGAAGGTTAGGTTGGACCACCTCCAGATATCCTTTCTAACCTAAATCAATAGGCAACTATGTGTTTTTAAGAATACCTTGATACAAAATATCTAGCCTGTGCACTCAGTGCCTGTGGTTTAAGGATCTAGGTAAGAAGTTATAAATTATTAGGTGACACAAATACTTTTCCTAATAGAGGACTAATGCATAGGTCAATACCACAGCATACTCAGTCTTATAGAAATTATAGCGCTTGTTGGAAATTTAAAATTTTTCTCAGATTGACAGAATAGGATGATGAATGAGATATATTCCCTGAATTTACAGTCCCATATAGAATTTCTGCTGTAGTCGGAAAATTCCAAAATATTCACATGAACTATAAGAACACGAACAGGCTAGATTTAATACTTTTTGTCTCTGAGGAAAAGAGGGTTTTTCAATATTAAGTTATTTCTTCCCATACGGTAAGCCCATTACTTTAAATAGTTCCCTTTCCAAACCCTGGAAAGAACAGTAGGGGTGCTGGCCTAGCTGTGACTTCATAAAAAGCTTGTTTTATACTTGTACTGCTCAACTTTTTATAAAGCACATTTCCTCTTTAATCATAGTGCAATTTAGATCATGATTTACATATACTCAGATATGCATTTGGAAAAATCGTGCTATCCCTGGATTAAACTCAAAGCTATGAGACATCTGAAAATTTCATAAGAAAATACGAATTAGCGTAGTATTTCAGCTTTATGTTTTCTTTTGAGTAAAAAGTTTTCTGTAGTTTACTAAACTTGTTTGTATCTTGGGGACAAGCCACACGACTTCATGACTCTATCTCTCCTTATCAAATTAATGATTTCAGTAGGTCCATCCCTTCCCATTACTTCTTATATTGAACCAGACTGCAAAACCTCTGTCCTCACCTATGTCCAGACTTCTCTCACATGAAGACATGAAGGTTTTGTGCTTGTTAATCACAAACTGAATGAGAGGAGTAGGGATGTAGTGATGGACTGCAGTCTAATTAACTGAAAGTCAAATAAAATCTCTAAGACAAGAGCTTCACTGATAAAGTGTACTCCCACTCACTCTTGATAATAAGAATGCATGAGGAACAAAACAGAATTTTTATTATGGATTAAATGTGGTGGGATCAGTATTCCTCTCCTATAGGAAACAGAATTGGCAAACAAAGTCCTTTGGTGTAAGCAGTGGTAGGAGTAGCAGCAAGAAAATTGTCTGCGAAGTCGCTGCACAAGATGTACAGAAAATACTAAGGTTTTCTTTAGAAACCTAAACAAAGAGGGATTTTAGTTGAGATTATAGTCTTTATCATGCAGTTGGTAGAGACCACCATTGGTTTTATGTTTTTAGTGAGAAATTGTATTTTTCATGTATCCAGACTACATGCAAATTCTCATGGTAGGATGCTGTTTGCACAACAATATTATGGTACACTGCTGTTATTTCTCAATGAGATTTAGAGAGTCTTCAAATGGACCTTGTATAATTCATTGAAAAGAAAACTGAGAGAATATACAAACTCTATGGATTTCAAATTACTTGTAAGCTTGGCAACATGTTAAGCAATGAGCTCATAGAGAAGAAAAAACTACGCATATACACTTACAGTACTGAACAGAAACAGAATTTCTTTTATTACAGTACTATTTTTAAAAGGTATGTAGGCTGTTACTAAGTATAACGATCAGAGGGTCTCATTCTGTTCCTGCTGAACTGAACAGGAGCTTTAATGCTGACACGGATAAAAGCTATATAAATTAAATGCCTGGAAATATTAAATGTACAGTATCTGCTTTAATTTGGCTGCAACTTTATTAACTCATCAGGGAACTATCTAGCAATAAATCATAATATTGTGTTCCACCATTCCTTCTTCAACTCACTCTACTTATTTGGCAGCTGCAGCATGCGTTGCCCCTACTTCAGGCCTGGCTCAGCTATTATTTTTAAAATCCCTCTCTCTGCGGTGCTAGAAAAAGGAGCTGGAGCTTCACAGTTCCCAGTACTAAATGCAAGTGCTCACTTTCAGGACTTTTTTTAGGAGGATTTTTTTGTAGTAAGCTCCCTTCCAACTCCAACTCATCAGAGAAACGATTCCTCCATGGAAACGGTCCATGTAGTGAACACTGGATCTGGAGTGAAAAACTGCTCTATTACTATCCCAGCTGATTGAAAATCAACTGCAAATGCAAGTGGCTCCTGTCATTCCCCAAATGAGGGAGAACTGTCTTACGCCTATTCTAAAAAAAATAAATGATAGGATGGCTTTTTTTTTCTTGTCAAGGTCAGGCAAAATCCAATGTTGTAGAGAATGAATTCTGGCCTTTTCTTTAGACAACATTTAAATATTGTACTTTGATAACGAAAATACTAAAATCAACATATTAATCTTGAGGCAAAAAACTCCACCCTAGTATGTTAAAGAAAAATATAATTCTGAGTATATTTTTTTTTAACCTTGAATCGTATACATTAAAGAAAATGTGCAACATACCTCGTCCATCCACAGTAATACCTATTCCACTGCTACACAGGCCATGGAATTCAGCTACTCAATTGAAGCAAGAGATGTTGGGGAAAAAAGAAAATGTTATTTCCAGTGTTTCACCTTCTTTAATCCTAAACCAAATCCACCTGGTCTTTTTTCAAAATAATTTTTATACAATGTAACTAATAAAATGCCAATGTTCACATGAAATAAATATTTGTAGATGATATAGCTAAATACGTCAAGTAGCATTCCACCCTGAACTTTCACATACATACAAAACTGAAATTTGATAACAAGAATTAAACACTTAAGCAATTTCATTAGTCTTGACAGTACTGTCTCCTTAAGTTACTGCTTTCAACCATAATGTCAGTTTTACTTCATTTCTTCTAAATAGTTTTATGCTGTCTCAGAAAATGACACTGAATGGAAATACTGTCCAAGATACATCATCTCAGTTATACATTCAAGAGATTTTTTTTTTTTAATCAATCCCCAGGTTTATTTGGAGAACTGATTCTTATAAAATGAAATACAGATTTCTAAAATTAATATAGGCTGCTCTTTTAAACTGGATTGATTTGGCCAGGAAATTTACAGATTCATCAGAGAACTCTGCTTATTATCTTTAAAGTATTATTACTTACAGCTAATACTTAATTCAGGGACCCAACTTATCCTTAGCATACTCATGTGCTTCGTCTTGAATTTTGTCACAGTCTGGCCAGCTCTGGGACTAGGTTCACCTCAAACATTACAGTGCATAAAAACACAAATACTCAACGTAAAATACCAGAGGGTTTTTCTTTAAAGGAGAAACCATTTCCAGAATCAGTGTACAATTCCATTAAGTACCTTATTCATTTCTCTTTAAGGCATGAAATAAATGAGCAACCTGATCTGAACAAGATTTTTTTAAGTCTGTATGTTCACTGTAGTATTCAAAGAAACACAAAATTTCACCTGAGTTTTTAGCAGGGCAGGGGTGACATGGCTCTCCAAAACCATAGTCAGGATTGGCACAGCAACATTCAGACTTTGTCACAGCACCAGGGAAAGGACGGACACACGCTCCTTTTTTGATGCCTCCATAGCATGTGCTACGCATATGAGTATCTAAGAAAGGGCAAGCAAAGAAATAATTTATTTCCCCAGGCTGAGAGTGAAATATATGCATACTATCGCAATGAGAGCTTAAAAAAACCCCAACTTTTATTCAACAAAATGGTTACACTGCACTGCTCTGTGACAATAATCCTGATGGCATCAAGGCCAGTTCTCAAAATGGTTAGCTCCCAGAGCTCTCTCCAGAGCACTTTAAACCCACCTAAACTAGCATATTGTGGGCAAATTTAAAAACATTCCATAGGACCCAGCAAAGACGACCCACACACCTGAGCAGTTTTGTAAATCCATCAACACATATCTCAAGAAGAAACACAGAATGGCTTGAATCAGCATTTTTCCCTTTGAGAAGTACTACAACCATAACCTGGACATGCAGATCTCTTATTTACTTCCAAAATGATTCCTCATGTAGGATAACTCACGAGCAGCCGAGGGCTGGTAATATGGGAGGCTACCTATTTCCAAAAGGAGGAGCATAGCCTCCTACTGCATTTACAAATTCTGCACAGAACTGCAATTTCTGCAGATTGTTCAGACCAGGATTTACGTGACATGGCTATCTTAATAGGTTTATACATAAACTGGCAAAAGTGCTGGATTAGGGTTAGGATATCAAAGACCTCCCAATACCTAGCTAGCAACAGCGATTTAGTAATTCTTACACACGACTAGGTAGTGGGGAAAGCAGCACTACTGCCTCGAGTATAAGAAACTTCTGGAGGTTTGTGATCGAAAAGCCACTATGGAAATTACAATGCCATCCCTGGGGAGAGGGCTGGAAATGATGGCCAGGACAAACCACCACTTATTACACAAAGAAAACAGATAATACCTGGAAGGTCTCCAACCTCAAAAATCGTGTCATAAAAGACAGCAGAAAAATTATACAGGACAGCCACAGAGCTGTAAGACTCATCATGTGCATACTGCCAATCTTGCAGCTGATTTAGTCATATAAATCAATTTGACTGACTTGACCAGTCAGATGTAGTAAGACGCATCTTCCAAGGCAGGCCTTCAGCCCTACCTTTGCAGGTATAACCATCTACTATACTTACCCAAGAACTATGAGAATGTCTTTTAGACTGCTTTTTATGTTTTGTTTTGGTTTTTGTTGTTGTTTTGGTTTTTTGGTCATTCCAAGGTTAGATGCTTTTTGCATTATAGGATAATATTGGAGATCTTCTAACAAGCATGTGAGCAGACAGTCCACCTAAACCTGTGGTTGAGAACTGCAGGATACAGATGGAGTAAACAGGCTTTAGTTTTGACTCCCATATTTCTACAGCACTTGTTGGAGATACAGAAATACTCTTTATTTCAGGCACCTTTATGGACCAGGCCAGAACACGGCTTTAATTTATGCTCCTTGTCAATCTCCCAGTAAAACTACCATACCCTGTGGCCTGGACATGAGCCTCGGTGCACTTAGAAACTGAGTAGGGTCTGAGAGAATCCAGACAGTTACTTACTTAAAAGATGACCCCAAAACAACAGAGAAAAGTTGCATGAAAAATCATACAGTGGATGTTAAATACGCTGTGCCAATCCAAATAAGAACTGGCAACTCCTTCTGTGTTCTGCCTGCTCTTTGAGTGTTGTAAGCTGGCTCCTACAAAACAGGATTGCCTGTACATAAATGTTTTCTCTTGCTTTTGGTATCCCATGGAACAGATAGTTCTGGAGAACAGTTAAATGTGGCCCAGATTTCAGGGCTTATTTCTTGCCAGGAGTCTAGGTGAAGCCAGTACAATTTGCTTGCACTTGACAGCAGGAAAAGATTATTATGCTTGACAACAATCAAGAATTTTTGCACAAGAAATGTCTGTTCATGTACTCTGCAAAATAATGAGTTGCATCACATCCTTTCCCTCCACCTCTAACAAAACCAGATGCGACTCTGCCATGCTCTGCCATGAATAAAGGGGCTTCGATCATAGCCCTGTCACAGAAGGGAAGGCTTCCCCCTAGTTATGTGTTTTGGAAAGAATGGAGAAGCAATTCAAGGGAAGGAAATGGCACTGAGGGAAACTGCAGTGGCAGAAAAGTTTGGAAAGTGTGAAAGAAACACGTTGCAGGAAGGTCTTCAAAGATGTGAAGTGTGGGAAGCAGCTGGAGAAAGCTAAAGATGTACTGAGCAACTGCTCCGCATAAGAAGAGAGCAAGTGCTTTTCCACATAAACCAATGTTTTATAGAAGCAGCACAGGGAATTTGGGGAGGATGTCTAACTAGTTATAGGAAAACAGTCTTATTCACACAGTCAGTGATTCACAAAGCGTGTGCAGGATAAAGAACCAAGCTGGCTCCCCCAGAACCAAAACAGCAATCATACGTCAAGGAGAATGTCCTCTCTGGGCTGTGCTTCCCATGCTGATAGCAAGGATGAGAAAGAGAGTCACTGCTTTGTCCATGGCTTAGTTACTGTAGGCACCTCACCAAGCTCAGGTTTCCCACGTCACGACAGTTCTGAGTGTGCACCTTACTGATGAACCTGTGCTGCTCCCCATGTATAGTTTGATCAGCCTTTGGCTACTTAATTTCAGAACACTGGAAAGCTTATTTTATGCCCTGGATCAGAGTTTAGCATTGGTGCTGCTGTAGCCATGTACATGTTTATGGGAAACTCCACTGTTTCCCAGACAATAACATTTCTAGACTCTTAAATTTTGTGGTGTAGCACTTCAACATCTGTAAATGTTATCACTACCATACTTGTGGTCAAGGTTGGGTGGATCAGCGGTTGACCTATTCTCAGTGAAAGTCACTGCATTCATCTAGGTGCCTTGGAAGGTCAAATCATGCAATGCTCATGACAGGCACTTTGAGGTACAGTTCTGCAAAATAATCAGAGTAAAATAAAACTTGGCTACTTTGTCCTGGACGGCTATAGCTTTGGGCAGAGATGTGAACTGCAGACTGAATTATAGTTAAAAGTGTCTCAACAGAGAACAAACAACATTGCGCAAAGCTATAGCCATAGCTCAGTACAAGTTCTGAGGTGATACACAAACACACACACAGAGCCAGCTGAGGTATCTGAGCATAAAGCTGCACTTAGAAGTACAGCCAAACCTGAAATGCCTGCAAATACTAGTTTGGCTCTGAGAATTTATCTAACTGTTCCTTTTCCAGGCATTTGTTCCCCCTTGCTGTATTTTTTTTTTCCAAACTTGTATAACATTTTGTGATTGAGTCTGCCGTACTTATTAATACTAAATAAAAAAGCAATTTACTCTATGAATAGTCCCACCAGAATCAATGGCACTATTCAGAAGTAGAATACAGCTCAAAGTAACAGTGAGAGAATTGGACTGTAGGCTCTTTGATTTTATATTTTTGCTAATTGCCTGGTACATTTGTGGGAATACTGTTAAAAGGAAGCCCCATGTAACTTATTAACTTTCAGACTACAAATACTCTTCTAGCAGCCAGAATGTCTGAAAAGTATTATTTAGCTCATGTAATACATGGGACAGAATAGCCAGACAGAGAATTCCTGTAGTTAACACAGCATGTGTATTTATATATAAACACAAACACACACACATACACCACACACAAAATTCTGAACAGCAGATTGGCTCAGGAATTCTATTCTAAAGGTCATGTATGGAGATATCTTTGTAACACAATATTTGAATTTCCCATGTTACTTTATGCCTGGAATAATTACATCATCTTTTAACAACGAATTTTCCAAATAAATCATGATTCTGCCGTATGATTTTTGTCATATTAAGGACAAATTTCCTGTTGAAAATTTAAGCATTTATGGTAAACCTTAAGGCTATGTGACATGTGGAGCTGAACACATTCAAATAAAAAATAGTGTTCACAGCTGATGGCCAACTTGTGAAGCCTTCAGCTGCTAGAACTGTGATAGCATTAGGTAAATGAAAGCACAGAAAATTGAGCACTGCATTGATTCTTTGCAGCTGTATCACTGACAGGGGTAAAGATGAGGCCAACTTGGACCACAAAAAAGGTACTGAACAGCTTGTACTCAAATCTAGTATTGCTGCTGTGCCACTAAGCAGTGAAATTCCTGTATTAAAAACAGTATACCAAGCCTTTTCTCATTGTTTTATCTTTTTACTGCTTTTCTCCAAACGTTTGATAATTCAGAAGAAAACAACTTGGCTACTACATAGGAGAGAACAAACCTTGCTTTTGTTGGTTCAATCTTTAGTACAGTTTTGCCTACTAAAAAAGCTCGTTTATTTAAAACAACAAATATTTGGGTTCTAACTGAGAGACTGAGAAAGTGTTCTGGCTTTTTATTAGCCTATTTTTTAAGCCATTCTGAGTTTTTATCGTGCATTTTTTAAACTGAAGTGGTAACAGAAAGCGCCAGCTTGCACAGGCATTTGATAGGAATGCTTGCACTAGATTTTATTTTAAAGAATGATAAACTTCAGCACAATTTCGAATTTTGTTTTAAATGAATTGCTAATAGTAACACAAGGATGTAGTATCTCACATCCCTTTGGTGCAAGACAGCCTCCAAACATTGTGAAGAAGTCTGTCTTTCCTTTATGTGGACACATGCAGATAAGACATAGGCAGATAAGACATATACGCATCCATCAGCAAGAACAGTCATAGCACTGATTAATATATACAACTATTGCAGAGCTAAGCCAATGGTTTCCTCTCTGCCTTTACTGCTTCATGAACCTGTCAAACATCATGACATAACCAGCTGGCATCTAATACCTGCTCCAATGGCAGTCCAGTAACCAGCAGCATCTAGTACAGAAGGCCACATACCAAAAGTCAAGCTAATGTGTTGTGATGCTGCCAGAGGTGCACTTTTCACTCAAGAAGGCCCGATTCCAGGCACATTTGTCTGCTGAAGCTTAATGACATGCCTATCCACTAACTGAGCCTCGAGTCACCAATACGCCTCATGATAGATACATTCATGAGCTAGGAGAGAAGAAACTTACAGGATACAGAACTGATGTTCTGATATACAGGAGAAGGGAAAGATGGTATCTCCTGTGGATTACTGGTTTAAAGAACTTTGCAGTATCGCAGACCCTAGTGCATGTAGAACCATCACTCTCAGAAATTCTTATAAAACGTATATTCCTCTCCACCCTCTTCATCAGCAATCAGTAGAAAACAAAGGACTGAATACCTCTTGCCCTCTACCCTTTTTTATTCTTCATCAGGTTGAAAAGGCTCCATTTTTCTCCGGTAAGCTCCCTGAAGCTTTGCTAGAGATCTTGGTGGAGTTGGGTAAAGAAGCTCTTAACTGTCAACTAGTAACATTTGAGGGGGTAAGAGGCTGCAGTTCAGATTATATGACAAAAGATTACTCATTAGCAGACTAGAAAAGGTATGGCTCAAAAACAAAGAGATGCCAGGAAGAATAAACACTGTAACTTTATAGGAATAACAGATAAACAAGAGATGGTGCCACTCTGATTCCACAGAGGAATTTAAGCTTCTTGTCTTTTAACGCTAGGTTTATGGGATAGCATAATGCAAGATTTCTTAATAATTCTTAATAATGATATTTGAGTTCACAGAAACAAGCCTATCTAGTTTTCACTATTTCTTCTGCTAGTAACACTACGGAACAGGGAGAATAAAATATTATCAGATTAGAGGAAGAAATGAAAAGGGGAGTGCAAAAATATCAGTGTCACAACCAAGATATGTACCTGTTTTAGTGATTTGAAGTGGATGATACACAACTGAATATAAATATGAATATACATATGTGTATACATGCACATACATATAGCAGAACAAAAGACAAATACTCCAGATTTATCCTAGAAGAGATCCTCTGTGGTTTGATGTCAACATTATCTAGAAGGATGTCATTTGACACGTTTCTTTAATTTGACAACCTGATAATTCCACTTGATTTTAAATGAAAAAAAAAATCTCACTTACCTACACACACACGACCATCAACTCCAACAGCCAAGCCAGATGGACACTCACACCGAAAGGATCCTTCAGTATTTATGCAATGACCATTCATACAAATTCCTGATGTCTGACATTCATCAATATCTGTCAGGAGGCAATACAGTTCAACCATGTATTCACTGGTTTTAAGCAAGATTACAATTAATATTACATTGCCAAATGACTTTATGATAGCAGATGACATCAACATATCCTTGTTTTGTTTCTAATAAAAATCTCATCTTGGAATTACACTAAATAATTAAAATTCCAGGTGTGCATTAAAAAAAAAAAAAACAAAACCAGCAAAACTGTAGGATTAGAAGTACTTCAGATTCTACATTAAGCAAAATTAATGATACATTTTCCCCTTTGTCCATCCCACGATACTATAACTTTGCTTTAAAGTGTGGTTAAGGAAGCACTAATCACAGAATATCCATATGATGGTGAATTTTAATTTCAAAGAACTTTTCAGTGGTCATCAATTTCTATCTAAGTCAACAGCCCAGCTGCAATGTACATTAAGAAAACCACAATTAATAGAAATGGTTCAACTTCAAATCAGAAAACTAACAATTTAGATGATTTTGCACTTACTAGAAATGACTCAAGCCCAAACCTACTTCTACTGGCAGCAACAGGTATCTTCCATTAATTTGCTTAAACTGAAGCTAAATCAGACTCTATTCTTAAAATGTTTAATATAAGTTTTCGATGACCTCACTTTAAAAACTTTGTAATGCTATGTAGCAAATACGATGTCTTAAGTGTTATGCACTGTGAATTGTCAGAATAATGATGGGGAAAACATACTTGTGTTGTTTATCAATGTAAAAACTTTTAAACTTCCCATATTGCTGCTTACTTTACGCTTCATGAAGGGCCTGCATATTTGGCTGCATTTACAATGCTCCAAGACTTTTCAAAAGCTAATTTATCATCTGTTGTAGCTTTCACAATACTATTAAATAATTCAGTTATTTCCTTCTGTAAGTTAAAGACCTATTTCTATTCTAGGCAGCTTAAAAAATCTGCGGTAATGAGTTAGTAAGGTATTAGTATGATATTAAATCCATGTGACAAGATTGCCATTCTTGCATGAATGAATGGACCGGAAAAGCTGTTTTCAATCAAGATTGTCTTAATGCGTTACCCCTCAGTTCTACATACCAGTACAGTAACGCCCATTTGGAGCCAGAACAAATCCTGGTTTGCAGATGCATTTAAAACTCCCATCCTCATTTATGCACATCCCATTTAAACACATGTTTGTAGTGGTACACTCATCGTGGTCTGCAAAATATTGCAAAGAAAACTACTTATACTTCCTCACCTTCCAGAAGATGACACAGTAAACATAAATGATCAGAACTGCTGTGACATATTCCTTCACTTGAAGATTAAATTCTACTCATAACTCTGATGAAGTATCTGAAGAGTTTTCACTCTATAGACAAAGCAGCAATTTTTTTTCCTGTTGTGATCAGTTACTTTGCGTGTTTTAGCAGACTGCATATGGAAGAACAGGGTGCATCTTTCCTTCTTACATGAAAGGATAAAAAGCTTCAATCGCCTGACAGAATTAAGAGCTTGTTGTTTATCTAGGAATTTTTTTTTGACACAGTATAGTCAAGATTAAAAACAGTTATTTCTTCAGCAGTGCTGATATATGGAGCACTTGCTATGAAGCTTCAGGGAAAAATGTCATTCCTGGCACTGAGTTAGCTGGGACTCTGGAGGAGAGATGTAGCTTCAAAAACAAAAATTACCTCAAGTTTTCTTCGAAATCATGCAGTTCCATACAGTAACTATTTGAATGCAGGGGCTATAATTCACCTCAGGTCGTACCTTATTTCAAAAAGGTAAACCTTAATGATCCTTAATTGTAGTATGAAGTACAATTTCTAGAATCACCACGGAATGCCTCCCCCATTATTTAGAAGAGTTCTTACCCACACAATTTTTTCCATCTGTAGTCAGTTCAAACCCAGCATTGCAAATACACTGGAAACTTCCATCGGTGTTTACACACCGGCCATTTTTACAGAGAACACCATTCTGGATACACTCATCTATATCTAAGGCAAAAAAAAAAAAAAATCTCACAATCAGAGAATTACTGTAAGATAAAAACACATATAGTGACAATTATTGCTTTGAAAAATACTGGCATGTTATTTAAATACTACTTAGAAAAAAATTTCCAAAGATGGTTAAGAATTTATTCTCATTGCATCAGAGATAAGAAAAATATTATTTTACAGATTTGTACAATAAATGCTACAATGCTACATTTTGTGATGCTCAGCAATTACTTTATGAATACTTTTAAAAACCTACTTACACATACATACATAAATATAAACCTGCCGTACTAATAGTCTATTTCCCGATTTTTTTGTCGAACTCCCGGCTGGGGAATTCCCTGGCCAAGTGATAGATATTCTAGAATTATGGATAAACGTTAAAAGACAACAACAGAACAAATGGAATGGTAGCTCAGAACTAGAGCTCCAATTAATATAACAACTGTTGGGATTTACTGAAATTGCATTGCTAACTATTTTTTGAACTCCAGTGGGACCTGACAAAAGGGGTCAGAACATCTGCAATGTGAGTGGACATGAAGCAAGTTTTCTTACCGATGCAAGCTTGCTTGGTAGGAGTTCTCTGGAAACCTGTGTGGCACTTGCAGTAATAGGAACCAGGTGTGTTGACACAGTCTCCATTAGAGCACGGGTTTGATGTGCATTCATCAACATCTGTTGGTAGCACAGAGGAGCATTAGTGACTTCACAAAATATAGAACATTTTTTTCAAGTCTAGAAGTTTCTAAGTGAAAAAGACGGTAACTAACAGTCAAATGCTAAATACTAAAACTTGTTCTTGGTGCAAAATCATTACTTTCCTAAGCACAAAAAGCTGTTCTTAGTCCAACTAGGCAGACATTTTTAAGAAAGGAAATGCTACTAAATAATTTATACGCATCTTGAAAGACAAAAGAAAAATACGTGTGAGGATTTTGAGACATGGCATCTGACAGTTGCCTAGTGAAAGTGAACAACACTTTATTCAACATAGTTTGATTTAACTGAATGACCATTCATTCTTCGGAATAAAACCAATACAAATCAGAATTGGCATTTTAAATGCAAATCATGGCAGCCAAACCCCCCCTATTATATTACAGGTTTATTGTAGAAATATGAGGAGGGGCCACACACCAGCAGGGAGGATTCTTAATGAGACCACAATCTGTGCACCACATCTCAATTATTTATGCCCCATTGCATCCTCAATCCCAGTCTTTGCATTTGAGCAATGCCAGACTTAATCTATCCCTTCTCTGTCATGTACATTACTCTCCTTTCCAAAGGTTTTTGGTATTTGGGTGCAACCAAACACACTTTAACGACCTTAAATCTTACGTAACCGCTCAGAAATAATTCCCATTTGACACAGGGCTCTGAAAACTTCAACTCGTTTCAAGAACCCTTCCCAGATTTGATCCCCAGTGGTTACCAATGAGTGAGCTGTGTTTTTGGCCCAAGACAGCTATTCCCAGCTCTAAATAACACTGATTGTTCCTCCCCATTACACTCCTCTAAACCCTCCCAGGATCCTTGCCCTCTGTGATCCCAGGAGGGAAGCAAGTGCATCCCTTTGGTCTGGCAGGCAGGACTGCTGGCTGAGTCTCTGCTGCAGCTAAATTCACAGGTTACAAACCAACTGGATTCCTTGGTGAAATCTCCCTTTCTTCATCAATCACCTTTGCTAATTTGACTTTTTTCCCTCCAGCTATGCCCTCCATTTCACTTACAGGTCTGCAATTACTCATGTCTTCATTTAGGTAGGCTTTAGCACCACAAAGGCAATGCTGATTTGTGGGGGTTTTTGGTATCTGGCTGTAAGCTGCCATAGGAAGCTGGGGCTAAGTAAAGCCACTGCTGATCAGTTCTTAGTAATGATGATCTTCCCATGCATTTTGCAGTGTACGCTACCAGAAATATTAGGAAAAACCCAGGGTAATTTTGTTGATCATTTGTACTCACCTTTTATCAGGTCTAGTTCTAAAATTTAGTTCATTACATCTTGGAAATAATGGGATGGAATGAGAAATTAAACTTATAAGAACATTTATATGTTAAATAAATGTGTACTTCTAGAAGGTGGTGTGCCATGAATGACTTGATTCTAAAAAAATGGCAAAAGGTTAATTTTCTTCTAATTTAACCATAAACAAGACCATGCATTCCACAGGATTTACTGCGTTAATGCCACAGTTAAAACCAACAGCATCAATATCCATATCAAAGAGATCTGGGTTTACCCAAATCACTGATTTAATGAGCTGGTTTACAGCACTTTTGGTGCCTAGATACAATCAGACTGTTTTGGGTAAACAGTTAAATGAATAAAGGCAAAGCAAATGGAAGAATCAAATACCTCCTCTCACGTGTATTTAGCTCATAGCAGCTAATAGCACCACTCCAGTAAAACCACAAGAATGAAGCAAGATAAAGGAAAGAGAAAGTCAGAGTGTTAAATACAATGAAGATAACAGTAACTATATCTTTATACTGCAGTAGACTTCTACGTAATTTTAGTATTTTCCTGCTCTCATTCTTCTCTATGGTGCCTGGCTGTTGGGACGCTCTTTCTCATGAGTGCTAGGTTGGTTATTTTTTCCTCAGTGCTCAGCTGATATGGGGGGTCAAGGAGGATCATACATAATTCCTTCAGAACAAAGTCCTCAACTACCAATAAAATGTCAAACTCTAAATGTCATTTCCATGTCATGAATATTTTGTCAAATGTCTTAATTCAAATGACTTTACTGTATATTTATCTTGCTTTAGTATAGGGGAGGACAGGGGAAACTCATAAAAGCTATTTTATTTAGTTTTCTATTTTATTTATTTATCTATTTTATTTAGTTTTCCTACAGAGAATGACATTTATGACTTACTTTATTATAGACTTCAACTTGCTTCATCTGTTAAAGAAAACATATTCATGCTAGAAATGGATCTCACTGTAAATTAACTTATAAATTGTACAGCAGGAATGCAGTGTTCCTCTATGAAATAGTTGACTTAAGGTTAGAAAATCCTTCCAAAATCATGTGTATCAAATGATTTCCATATAAAATATGCATCTTAAGATGCTCTTATTTTTATAAGCTCTTGATAAAAGAGGGAAATGGCAAATATATATTAATATATAGGAGTTGGCTTTGAGTTTGCATTGCAAGCATGCATATTCCAGCAGTATAAACAGGAAACATCTGAGACAGAGATATTTAACCCATTTATTCTATCTCCCAGCACACCCCTCTTCAGTGTCAAATATTTCTCTTTCACCACTTGCATCACACTTATCTCCACTTTTCAGCGTTTCATCTGTAACACTTGTCAGAATTTCACTAGACACAGTATGGAACTTCCAAAACCCCCTTAAGACTCACTGCGATGAGTCTGAAGATGTATTATAAAATTTAAAATATGGAGATTTGTATTTGCAAAACAACTAAAATTGAATACAGATACAGGCTTGCTGTCACTTTCAAAGCCTCTACTGTTTTATCCAGAGTTTTTATAAACAGAATGAAATAAGAAAAGGTAATAATATTACAGCTATCAGTTTGGGGAAAGGGACTGACCATTCAGTGTCAGATCACTCAGGACACTTATGGTCCTTGATGCATCAGGCATGTCCCATCATGAGAGCAGCATAATACAAGTTTAAGTCAGAGAGCAGTATGTAACACCATTATTTTTTGATTTGGCAGGATAATTTTGAAATAAGACTTTTCTTTAACTCTATACAAAAATACCTAACGATTCTGGCTTCTTAATTTATTGCCTGGGGAGTAGGCAGCCAGAGAGATAGAGCAGTGTGGAAGCAGTGTTCATTTATATTCCATTAATCTCACCCCAGTCAGTGAAATCTAACTGTTCCCAATGCCCCAAGACTGTTCTTTCAGTAATGAGAAGAGTATCCAAGCAAGCCTTTAATTTCATTTAATAGTATCAGAAATTCCATGCAGTTAAGTTCCTGCCTACATTTCCAAGACAACTTTCTGTGTGATTTATAGCAACTACCATTCACAAATCCATGATTTAGCGTGGCACTTAAGAAACTCTGGCTACTTCTTTATAATACAATTAGAAAGCAACAGTGAAAGAAAGCTGTGTTATCTAAGATAAATATTCACAAAGTATACTCTCTTATAAAAAGTGTTCTGAATATAAGCAGCTACTTGAAAGGCAAACCACTGAAGAGGCAAAATAATTAGTAATGACTGATTTGTTTCACACAGAAAAAAATAGGCAAAATGACTTAAATGTGCTGGAAGCATTATTAGAGTTTTTCCCCCACTTTCAACCTAGGACATTACTGTAGCTGGCACAGCATCTTCTGCTTTTGTTAAACCAGCTGAAACTTTTGTTTTGATCCCAGCACATACAAAATTGCCTCAGTTTTCAGACTACTGTTTCATGCTGAGGTGTGCATTACAAAGTCGAGACTAAGTTCCCTAAGTAATACACCTTCTTCCTGGGCACATACTGTGTGTTAGAGAATTAAGCAGGTCGACAATTTTTTTTTTCCATCCACCTATCAATCTAGTCTCACAGTTTTCAGGCACTTTAACCTCAAACTGAAAATCAGATACAATTTCACTGTTATCACAAGCCTGGAGTGGAAGGTGAACGACAAGGCTGGTGGCCTACAAGGTGACCCCACAAAAGACAAAGGGACAGAATGCCACCCAGCTGTTAAGAACACATTATATCTTTCTGTCAATCAATTTCAGCACCCAGACATGTAAATCTGATGGGCCTTTTAAACCATAGATGGTTGTCCTACTTCATTTTTTCATGCACGATTTCTTCAATGAGAATTGAAAAATAAAAAAGTTTACATTAAATCCATATAGCTTTACTTGCTGCAACCGAAGTATAAAGGGGCACAAAGATAGAGCAAATGAAGCATTTCACAATAGGCTCAACCACAGAGTTTAAATCCTATTCTGGACTAATCCCAAAAGCCACTCTCAGATTAAATTAGTACATTAGAATCATAGAATCATAGAATCATTAAGGTTGGAAAAGAGCTCTAAGATCATCATGTCCAACCGTCAACCCAACACACCATGTCCACTAAACCATGTACCTAAGGGCCTCATCTACACGTCTTTTAAATATTTCCAGGGATGGTGACTCCACCACTTCCCTGGGCAGCCTGTTCCAAGGCCTGACCACTCTTTCAGGAAAGAAATTTCTCCTAATGTCCAATCTAAACCTCCCTTGGCGCAACTTGAGGCCATTTCCTCTCATCCTATCGCTTGTTACTTGGGAGAAGAGACCAACACCCACCTCGCTACAACCTCCTTTCAGGTAGTTGTAGAGCACGATGAGGTCTCCCCTCAGCCTCCTCTTCTCCAGGCTAAACAACCCCAGTTCCCTCAGCCGCTCCTCATAAGACTTGTGCTCCAGGCCCTTCACCAGCTTCGTTGCCCCCCTCTGGACACGCTCCAGCACCTCCATGTCCTTCTTGTAGTGAGGGGCCCAAAACTGAACACAGTATTCGAGGTGTGGCCTCACCAGTGCCGAGTACAGGGGCACGATCACCTCCCTACTCCTGCTGGCCACACTATTCCTGATACAGGCCAGGATGCTGTTGGCCTTCTTGGCCACCTGAGCACACTGCCGGCTCATGTTCAGCCGGGTGTCAATCAGCACCCCCAGGTCCTTTTCCTCCGGGTAGCTTTCCAGCCACTCTTCCCCAAGCCTGTAGCGTTGCATGGGGTTGTTGTGGCCGAAGTGCAGGACCCGGCACTTGGCCTTGTTGAACCTCATACAGTTGGCCTCAGCCCATTACTACCTGGTCCTTTAAGTTGGGAAGCCAAAAGGGAGCCAAAGGCACCATTTCTTTTGTGCCAGTGTTACTGAAACTGGTGTTCACTAAAAGCAGAACTTTAGACCTTTAGAACTTTAGACATAAAGTCTAAAAGGTCACCCAAGCTCAGGTGAGGCCTTTGGTTTATCTACTTACCTAAAATTTCCTAACATTATTAATTCCTAGTATTTAATCTGGAGTTATCTCTTATTTAGGAGTTAACCTTTCACCTGCATCAACACTTGCTTTGGTTTGACTTTATTTTTCACAATTCATTTTTTCCTAAATTCTTAACTTATATATGCCACATTATCAATATACGCATTTGATTAATAATGCAATGCTTGTAATAGTATCAAACCATACTAATTTTTACCTCGGCGCTGCCATTTATTTTCCATGCTTTGCAAACTGAAAAAAGGGCTTTGTGAGTTTAACAGCATTCAAACCTCATATGTCACAGTGAACTGCTACTTAATCACAGGCCAGCTTTATGCTATCTGCTGGAATAAAGCACAAAGTAGCTCAGCCAAATTTGTCTTATCTTAATAGGAAATGATTTTAGGAACAGGTGACATTGTGCCTTTCCATGGTATGCAGGCTCATTTTTTAGAGCTATGTCCTCTTTCAATATATTTCTTCATGCAGAATAATTCTTCATAAGCATGAGCAAGCATTTAACATAATTATGCTCTACCATGATGTTATTTATCACTGCTTTGTAATGATTCGAACACAGGATGGTTGTCTCAAAAAGTACAGTTTAAAAAAGCCTTTCAGTTTTTTCAGTTGCTAACTTTGTAACAACCATATATTCAGATTTCTATCATTACTCATCTTTATTTCTTCATTTGAACTTAGAAAGCAAAAATAATAAAAATTTAATAAATGCATTGTGTTATCAAATAAATAACAAACATCTGTGTGCTTCACACAATAATTTGAACTTGCCCCCAAATAACAAAGAATATGAATACAAGCTGTAAACTAGATTTCATCAAGAAACATTAGTTCAACATGCCAGCTTTCAGAAGATGCTCAGCACATCTCAAGACAATTCCTCAAGAGTCAGGGTCCACCATAGTTAAAAATATTATTGATTTCAACGACGCAAAATTTAGTGCTGGGAACAAAAGTTCCAGGGCTCTCCACATACTGTTGTCGCGAATGAGTGGTTTAGAGGCCGCTTAAAGAAAGAATAGCCATGCAAGACAGATTTATAGTAAAACTCCCACTCCCCACTTACAATGCACTTATAGCTCTTGAGGCCCAAGGATGCAGCAACAGACTAAGCCTCTTGAATTTCCCAGCCAGAGATGAGAGGTACAGAAAACTCTCAGCCAAACAAAAGAAGCTGAAAAAGTTGGACTTGCTATATCATAGAGGACAACTTGGAAGAAGAATTGTAACAGTCTTCAAGTACACAAAATTGCAAAGAGAAGGGTACTGAACTGCTTTCCTTATATACTGTGGACAAGACAAGAAACAATGAACTGAAATTTTTTGCAATATAGTGTTTAAATTAGATTAGACATTCTGAAAACGTTCTGGAAGTTCAACTATTGGATCACTGCAACTGCCTGGGGAAGTGGTGGAATCTCTATCAACTGACACTTCTTAAGAAGACAGTGTACAAACAGTTGTCAGAAATGATGCAGCTATAACTGACCTCCCTGGTGCAAGCGAATGGCCTTAGCTAGGGGGCCTCGCAAACTTTCAGGTGCAGTATATCAAGTCAATTTGAGAAAGGAAAACAGAGGTTAAACATGGTAAGAAACAGGGATATCAAAGGAAAAGTACTATTCAACAGTTGTCACATTTCACTTTTCCAGAAGGCAGGGTGCCAAGCCAGGCAGGTCCTGATACTCAGTTTGCAATTCAGCTGGAGGTGGAAGAATTTGCAACTCAGAGATGCAGTATTCCCAGCTCAGCTTCTGGTTGATACCCATTCTGCTGCATGTATGTCAAAATCTGCCTGTACTATTCTCACTTGCATACCGTAAACTGCATAGTCGTGGATTAGAAGATTTTTTTAAGGATTCATGTAGCTGCAATTTTCTGCGTTCCTTTGTTTCTGTATTTTCCTCTAATCCACAGTCACTCTAGAAATTGATTCTAAAAGCACAGTTTCAGTGAGAAAAGCCTATTGTTAACAAGCTCTTGTACGATATCTTTCATTCACAGATCTCAAATCTCTTTATAACGAATCAGTAAGCAAATATTCAATCAGAAATATAACCAGACCTTTCTATTTAGGATCTTACATGTTTACTAAGTTGTATCCTGCATACAGGATTGTTCTCCACACACTTTAGATTGGACATTAGGAAAAATTTCTTTACTGAAAGAGTGGTCAGGCCTTGGAACAGGCTGCCCAGGGAAGTGGTTGAGTCACCATCCCCGGAAGTATTTAAAAGACGTGTAGATGAGGCGCTTGGGGACATGGTTTAGTGGGCATGGCGGTGTTGGGTTGGCGGTTGGACTCGAGGATCTTAGGGGTCTTTTCCAACCTTAATGTTTCTATGATTCTATGATTCTAACTACCCCACAAGAACCCCCAGATTTTGTATTTTTGCTGAAATACCTGATGAGCCTTTGAGACTGCAAGAGTGAAGTCCACAGTAACTGAATAAAAGTGCAGAATCCCAAATTCAGCTCGTTATAAAAAGTTAGCATTCAATATTTTCATATGAAATGCAAATATAACCAAAAGTTAATTAATGCATTTTTTTAATGACTTGATATCCTTCAAACTGTCTTTCATCCTTACGAGTAGGTAAAACATGAATTCTACCCTTCGTTATCTTGAACATAAGTCAACACTAACTCCTGTAGCAAAAATGGAGCTATGCAAGCATAACAAAAGAGAACGTGGAACAGACCTTACTTTACTGAATGTGAAGACAAAAATGTACAATACCCATCAAGAACAGGAATACTCAATACCAGTATTTGCGATTAAAGAATTCCTTTTTTTTTAAGGACACAGATAACTCTCATGAAGATTTTAAATTATTCTATTGTAAGTAATACCATGGTCTTTGCACGCACTCTCACAAAAGCAATATCATTAAAATTAGTATGTATGCGAGGGAAAAAGAATATGCGTTTTTTTTTTTAAAAAACAGATTTAAAGCAGAAAAATGTTAGCATTTTAAAAGTGAATAATGGATTTTAGAAATGTGCACTTACCAATACAATCCCCATTTGCATCCTGCTTATATCCCATGTTGCACTCACATCGATAGCTAGAAAGGGTTGGTATACAACGTCCATTTAAACAAAGGTTGGGATGGTGCTTACAGATGTCTATTGTCTGATTGAGTATTGCTAATAAAAAAAACAGAACATGAGACAAATATTCATATTTTCAAATAGAAGTAAATATGAAGATTACACTCGGCTTCGTAAAGTATGTTATCAGGTGCATAAATACATGCATCAAATCAAGTATTTTTTCCAAGCACTATGTGTTGACACGACAGTAAACTAACAAAAACAAGTAGCTCTCAGAAACAAAAAACACAGTCTTAATTATGATTTACCATTTATGTGAATAGCCTGATGAGATTGTCAGTGGCCTCATGAATAAACTACAATCTGGGTGAAAGTTGAAGCAGTCTGTTCCTCTGTGTTTACTATTTTTGGTGTACCTGTCTTAGTAATGCTCCTTGCATTTTATTAACTTTACGGTTCTGATCCTAGAGACGTGCTTACACTTTATAAACAACTTTACATATATGAGACTTCCCTCTGAATAATATTCATCTTGGGCTTTCAGTCAAGGCAGTCATCCTGCAGAATAGGTAAGTTTTACATTTGGAAGAACAAGGAAAAAGAACAGTTTATTTTAAACCCCAGTGGTTTTTGGAAAACAGTTAGAAATTTGGAGTTTTATGAGTGCTGACCAAGACAGATCAGCAGGGACAGCACAGGCTCAAGGACTCTATAACTGAAGTGAAGGAAAAAATCTCTACATCTAAACTCTTGTTAAAAAAAGGGCTCCTGAACCTCCTAATGTATCAACTGAGGTCTCTTAAATGTGCTTGAACAGAAAGGCATTTTTATGTGTTAAGAACACCATGTTATTTCCAGACTTAAAACTAAGCAGAAGAAAAGGAAAAAATAGAAGGCATAAAAAAAAGAGAGAAACAAGTCAGAACAATGCAAGTACTTACTTAGTCCTGTAATTATTGGACCATTTCCAGTGGGACTTTGACCACCTGTGCCTACCCCTGCTCCACCTACACCTGGGGAGAAACCATTGCTTCCAGGGATGGGAATGAATCCTGCTCCTCCTGGGCCGTAGCCATTGCCATTGCCACCGGGAAGGAACCCGTTTCCTCCTGCCGCACCACCTCTGGAACCACCTCCAGCAGGAGTGCCATCCACGCAAAGTCTGCGGTGTTCATCTATTAATCAGGAACGCACAGAGAAGGATAAAGTAAATCAACCCTTCAGAGTCAGCTTATAACGAAGATACAGATCTTTTATGCTACAAAAACCAGAACATCAACTCCTCGTTTCTTTGATGTTTTTTGTTCCCTCTCCCAATCCTAATCTCAGGCAGATCCCATGATTGTACAGGTGTTATTTAAGGAAGGACAGTAAAAATAAAAAAAAAAGAAATACTGTAATTTACAACTATTTGTTGAAACCTTTTTGTTGATATGTTGCCAGCAGCGCTGTAACTCCCTGGTCACTCAGAGATCTTGATATAGATAAACTGAAAATACATTCATTAGGGATGTGGACTATTGTTCTGTGAGTAGAGTTGAAAGAATAAATTCTAGTTCAAAGTAACCAAAAATTTAATGGAACAAGAGAGCAGCTGTTTCTTTAAATCAAAAAGAACTATGGACCCTCAGAGTCATCTCCTCTTCGAGCTTGACCACAAAATCTTTCCCATTTCCCAAGAACTATTTCCAAAGTCAACAAAAGGACGTTAAAGAAACTAGTCCCAAACAATCATGGACCAGAAAAAAATGGTTCACAGATGGTAACATCAGTATTAAAAACACAAGAATGAATAATAATGTAATTCCTGACTTTCTTTTTCCATTCAGCCTACATTTTAAAGCAGCTTAAAGTATTCCAGTGACCTCCATCCCAACTAGAATGGACAGCAAGAAGGAGAAAACAAACCAAGCAACCAACAAGCCGCTCACCAGATCCTCTGACAGGACACATTTCTGGAACAGATCCGATGGCCCAGCACCGGCCAGACTCACAGCAGCACTGCCTTTTGGTGAACCTACCGGGAAGCTCCTGTGCACAGCGGCCACTCACTATGTTGGAGAAACACGTCCTTGCCCTCTGATCTGGAAGTTAATTTAAAAAGAAAACCAAATATAGTAACATGAACTCTCAAAATTACTTTCCCTTATTCAATTCATGTAAGGACTAAAATGTTTAAAAAGTTGTATTAAAAACAACCCAAAACCAAACCCCAAAATACCCCAAAACACACCCAATAATTATCTGAGGTGATCAGCATCAACACTTTCCACATTTGGTTTACTGCAGGATCACATATTTGCAGTGACACTAGTCTTGCATTAATCCAATATGCAATCTTAAAGTCTGCTCAAGCTAACAGGAAATATGGATGATAGAAAAGATACAAAGCAATACAAATAGAAACTAGATACAAATATATAATATAAAAATCCTACTATGGCAAAAATCGAAACACTTCATGTAACAACTGCAACATCAGTTGCAGTGGAGTTGCGATGGAGGGGAATGGACACAGGTCCCTGCTCGGGGCACCAGGTGAAGCCCCGCCCGGCCTCCCTCACCTCAAAATTCCCAGCTGCCCCTACACAATAGATACGGGGCTCTGGAACTTGAGGGCCAGACGAACGAGGATGCAGATGAAGGCCCATCCAGGGGGCTGCCCGAGGCGAGGCAGCCAGCCCCACAAATTACGACTGCCTCCGCTAAGAAAAAAAGGAGGGTAATTGTCATTGGTGACGCCCTTCTGAGGGAGACGGAGGGCCCAATTTGCCGGCCAGACCCATCCCACAGGGAAGTCTGCTGCCTCCCTGGGGCCCGGGTGAAGGACATCACTGGGAAACTCCCTGGTCTGGTACAGCCCTCCGATCACTGCCCGCTACTGGTTATACAGGCTGGCAGTGAGGAGGTTGCAGAGAGAAGTCCCGAAGGGATCAAAAGGGACTTCAGGGCACTGGGGCGACTGGTGGAAGGATCGGGAGCACAGGTAGTGTTTTCCTCGATCCCTTTAGTGGCAGGGCGGAATACTGAAAGGAACAGGGAAACTCATCGGATCAACATGTGGCTCAGGGGCTGGTGCCATCGGCAGAATTTTGGCTTCTTTGACCACGGGGAGGTTTACACGGCACCAGGCCTGCTGGCGACAGATGGAGTTCAGCTGTCTCACAGGGGGAAAAGGATTCTCGTGTATGAGTCGGTGGGGTCATCGAGAGGGCTTTAAACTGGTTTCGAAGGGGGAAGGGGATAAAACCAGGCTCACCAGAGAAGAGCCTAGGGGCGGCACGCCAATGTCGGGGGAGAAATCGGCAGCCCAGCTCAAGTGCATCTATACCAATGCACGCAGCATGGGCGGCAAACAGGAGCAGCTGGAAGCCATTGTGCAGCGGGGTAGCTATGACTTAGTTGCCATCACAGAAACGTGGTGGGATGAGTCTCACGATTGGAGTGCTGCAATGGATGGCTATAAGCTCTTCAGAAGGGACAGGCGAGGAAGGAGAGGCGGTGGGGTAGCCCTGTATGTTAGGGAATGCTTCGACTGTCTAGAGCTCAATGGTAGTGATGATGTGGTTGAGTGCTTGTGGGTAAGGATGAGGGGGAAGGCCAACAAGGCAGATATCCTGCTGGGAGTCTGTTATAGACCACCTAGCCAGGATGAGGAGGCAGACGAAATATTCTACCAGAGGCTGGCAGAAGTCTCACAGTCGCTAGCCCTTGTTCTCGTGGGGGACTTCAACTTTCCGGACGTCTGCTGGAAATACCACACGGCAGAGAGGAAAGAGTCGAGGAGGTTTCTGGAGTGTGTGGAGGATAACTTCCTGACGCAGCTGGTAAGCAAGCCCACTAGGGGAGGTGCCTCGCTTGACCTGCTGTTCACAAACAGAGAAGGACTGGTGGGAGATGTGGTGGTCGGAGGCCGGCTTGGGCTTAGCAACCATGAAATGGTAGAATTCTCGATACTTGGTGAAGTAAGGAGGGGGGCCAGCAAAACCGCTACCATGGACTTCCGGAGGGCGGACTTTGGCCTGCTCAGGTCACTGGTCGAGAGGGTCCCTTGGGAGACAGTCCTGAAGGGCAAAGGGGTCCAGGAAGGCTGGACGTTCTTCAAGAAGGAAGTCTTAAAGGCGCAGGAGCGGGCTGTCCCCATGTGCTGTAAGAAGAACGCGCAGGGAAGGCAACCGGCCTGGCTGAACGGGGAGCTCTGGCTGGGACTCAGGAAGAGTACAGGGATCTCGTTAGGTTGTGCAGAGAGGAAATTAGAAAGGCAAAAGCCCAGCTAGAACTCGACCTGGCTACTGTCGTGAGAGACAACAAAAAATGCTTTTATAAGTATGTTAATGACAAAAGGAGAGCCAAGGAGAATCTACATCCTTTATTGGATGCGGGGGGGAACATTGCCACCGAGGACAAGGATAAGGCTGAGGTACTTAACGTCTTCTTTGCCTCAGTCTTTAGTAGTCAGAGTGGTTATCCTCAGGGTACTCAGCCCCCTGAGCTGGAAGACAGGGACAGCGAGCAGGACAAACCCCCCATAATTCATGAGGAAGAAGTTAATGACCTGCTACGCCACCTGGACGCTCACAAGTCTATGGGGCCGGATGGGATCCACCCGAGGGTACTGAGGGAGCTGGCGGAGGAGCTTGCCGAGCCGCTCTCCATCATTTACCAGCAGTCCTGGTTAACTGGGGAAGTCCCAGACAACTGGAGGCTTGCCAATGTGACGCCCATCTATACGAAGGGCCGGAAGGAGGATCCGGGGAACTACAGGCCGGTCAGCCTGACCTCGGTGCCGGGGAAGATCATGGAGCGGTTGGTTTGGAGGGCGCTCACGAGCCATGTCCGGGACAACCAGGGGATCAGGCCCAGCCAGCACGGGTTCATGGAAGGCAGGTCCTGCCTGACCAACGTGATCTCCTTCTATGACCAGGTGACCCGCCTAGTGGATGAGGGAAAGGCAGTGGATGTGGTCTACCTGGACTTCAGTAAAGCCTTTGACACTGTCTCCCACAGCATTCTCCTAGAGAAGCTGGCAGCTCACGGCCTAGACAGGTGCACTCTTCGCTGGGTAAAAAACTGGCTGGACGGCTGAGCCCAGAGAGTTGTGGTCAACGGAGTTAAATCCAGTTGGTGGCTGGTCACGAGCGGTGTTCCCCAGGGCTCAGTGCTGGGGCCGGTCTTGTTCAATATCTTTATCAATGATCTGGACGAGGGGATCGAGTGCTCCCTCAGTAAGTTTGCAGGCGACACCAAGCTGGGCGGGAGTGTTGATCTGCTCGAGGGTAGGAAGGCTCTGCAGAGTGACCTGGACAGGCTGGATCGATGGGCCGAGGCCAACTGTATGAGGTTCAACAAGGCCAAGTGCCGGGTCCTGCACTTCGGCCACAACAACCCCAGGCAACGCTACAGGCTTGGGGAAGAGTGGCTGGAAAGCTGCCCAGAGGAAAAGGACCTGGGGGTGCTGATTGACAGCGGGCTGAACATGAGCCGGCAGTGTGCCCAGGTGGCCAAGAAGGCCAACAGCATCCTGGCCTGTATCAGAACTAGTGTGGCCAGCAGGAGTAGGGAGGTGATCGTGCCCCTGTACTCGGCACTGGTGAGGCCGCACCTCGAATACTGTGTTCAGTTTTGGGTCCCTCACTACAAGAAGGACATGGAGGTGCTGGAGCATGTCCAGAGGGGGGCAACGAAGCTGGTGAAGGGCCTGGAGCACAAGTCTTATGAGGAGCGGCTGAGGGAACTGGGGTTGTTTAGCCTGGAGAAGAGGAGGCTGAGGGGAGACCTCATCGCGCTCTACAACTACCTGAAAGGAGGTTGTAGTGAGGTGGGTGTTGGTCTCTTCTCCCAAGTAACTAGCGATAAGACAAGAGGAAATGGCCTCAAGTTGCGCCAAGGGAGGTTTAGATTGGACATGAGGAGAAATTTCTTTACTGAAAGAGTGATCAGGCCTTGGAACAGGCTGCCCAGGGAAGTGGTGGAGTCACCATCCCTGGAAATATTTAAAAGACGTGTAGATGAGGCGCTTAGGGACATGGTTTAGTGGACATGGTGTGTTGGGTTGACGGTTGGACACGATGATCTTAGAGGTCTTTTCCAACCTGTATGATTATATGATTAGTAAATTTATTTAATGGATTTTTCCTTGGTGTAAGAATGTTTCCTTGGACTGAAGAAATGCTATCCAGTCTGCTCTACTCAGTAGACTGGGTATTTTCAGTAGTGCCATGTGAAAACTACTCTATATAAATATGTCAGTGTTTATTATACTCTAGTTCCTTCAAGGACACATCCTAGATCTTTTGTCACACTCCTGATTGCTGACTAGGAGAAAAGCTCAATTCATTTGGAAGGACATGGTACTAATTACAACAGTCGGCCACATCCCAGTATTTTGGTTAAAAGCAAATATTTATCTCAAACTGGGAAGAATAAAAAATTCGTATTAATAAGGATTACATTCTTCACTTTTCTCCTAAATAAAGGAGAAATTATACTTCTAGAGTATACAAATTATACTCCAATACTATAAACATTTGGTAGCACAAGAACTTTCAGACACATGTACATTTAAGGGAAGGAGACTCTGTGACATAAGGGCCTGCCTTAGAAGACTAGGGCATGTGATTTGTATGCAATTGGTTTCGGGAGCTGACTTTAGAAACCAGATCAAAAAACATGCCAAAATGCATAGAAATTTTCATTGTATTGGAGATCATAGATTCTCAGTATTCCTGAGGCTAGCCACAATATATTTGAAGTTTGGCACTCCTCAGATGGACCTGGATAACAAAAGCTGGCTACATTGTGCAAAAAATTATCCCTGTGAAATCACTTGTAGGTCTGGTGTTGCTACTGGCTTACATAATTTATCTGTAATTCAGAAATCCCTTCAGAATTCCCATCCCTTTCCCAACATGAGAACAAAGTGCTTTGAGATGTCTGAAATAAGAAGAACCACATGAGATATAGAAAAGACACTATTATTGGCAATTGTTAATGTTTTTTATACATGGTATGCAGTATTTTTAGTTAATTCATCAGAATGGTTTATACCATATATTTAACACGTGCAGCTGTATAAAAAAAAAATCACATGAAAATAAGCATACATCTTTTTTATAATATAGAAACAGGTTTTAAATAAATTATCCTGGAAAAGCTACAATCTAGTGAAATCTAGTATTTAGTTTGTTTTATTATCTGTTCCAGCCAAATTAGTGGCACCTCAGCATACACTACTTATGTCTTCTGAGTTTATGTATGATGTGCCTTACATTGGTCTCTAAAGGTTAAATTAATCTATGTGAGATGGAACTTGAAGTACCAAGTAAGGATAAATGTTTGCTCCTTTAGAACCAAAGCGAGCTTAGCTTTTGGCTTCATCAGATGCAGGTTAGAGAAGCAAATATAATTAACATTTCCTATGTTTGCCTAGACAACAGAGAGATATTAATTGCTGTTTTCCTAAGAAGATCCAGATCTCAGGCAGGAGTTCTCAGGCTACAATACAGTCAGCACAGAGGGATCTACTATCTACATAGAGACGGTTGCAGTGGCAATCATCATCAGAGGAGGGTGTTACAAATTTTAAGTAGCTGGATCAGAGATAACAGTGAATTAGCATATAGTGAGGTCCTGGGGCGGGAGGGGAGTGCTAGATGGTTGGGGCAGAAGTTCTTTTGTTGCTGTGTGTAAATTGCCTTAAGAACCTTGAGAGCTCTAAAAGCCGAAAGGGTGGAATACCCACCAATACAGCGGGAGCCATCCACGGATGTGACATAACCCCGTGGGCAGATGCAGAAATAACTTCCCACAGTGTTAGAGCATTCACCACCTTCACAGATTCCTGGGATGATGCTGCATTCATCAATATCTATCCAAAAAGAAAAGGACATAGGATAATTAGCAGAGCATTTGAACATACTGTATTAAAAAGAGGGAAAGAGAGCTTTTCTGAAATGAAGTTGTTATTCAACTCAGATTGAATAACATATTGCTGGTGTTTGCATACTGCAAATAATTTTGTTTGCCATCTAATGGAGGCTTTCCTTATACGTTCAAGGGGTGCACCACTTCAAGTCACAGAGTATGTGAGAGCAGTCTGGGACACATACTGAGTACCATCTTTAGGAAGCACACAACAGCTACAATGCAATACCAAAATACACATCCTGCTTTTGAGCTGAAGGAAGAGGATGGTACAGTAGCCAAGCATGACAGCTCTGGGCTTCTGCGACCACAGAAATATTGCTCATCAGATCTGACTGCTTTCTGGCCTTCTAATACTCCAACTATAAGCAAGAATTTTGGCCAACCTCTTCAAATGTGACCAAATGTTGCATTTTCACTTTTTTTCAGATATTTTTAATCCGTTCAAATGTTTCTGCTAACTAAAAGCAGTGGACTCATTTGAACACTGAAACAATTTTGTATGTAAATACATATTAAAGAGATGTCATCAGGCTGCTGAATGAGCTGCTGCAGGTAACAAGGGGCTGTTAGGGCACTTGGCACCAGGACTGAGAGCACCGTGTCCTGTTCCAGCACAAATTGGAAGCAAAATGAGGAGCTGAGGCAATGAGAAGCCGTAGGAGGAAGCAGTCTGACTGTATTGTTAGAGATGTGAAGCACAGCAGAGCAATCTGGAATGGAAGAATAAGCGGGAAGAACAGCATGAGGGTAAAGACTATGTCACGACCATTTATACAAACAAGCCATTTTAAGCAACCACTACAACTGTGACAATCTTTAGACACACAAAGATTTTTAGGGTCATTTTAGTAACCTAATTTTGCTTTTAAGTGACCTCTGTATATTTCCTTTTTGAGTAGCTTTCAGTGAATGTGAACTGTGGCCCAGGTTTAACATGGGAGGCATTCTGAGAAAACATGGGAAAACATGGGCCAACTTTCTAACTTGCTTGAGATGAGTTATGTTTTTCAGTTGGAATGATATGATACCGCATGTTTTGCACAGCTTGATACCAAAGATAGTTACAGGTACAATTTAAATTAGCTTTCCTACTGCGAAACAAAAGTCAAAACAAAAAAATCAGACTATTGAACCCATGTCTCATGTCAGATAATGCAGGAGAAGCATCAGAAAGAGCGTATGACAGAAATTATCTTGTGATGACACTGTGAAGGTCTTCACATTCCTGACCCCACAGACCATTCCTTGCACTTTTACACAGACCTATCATTTCCTTGGACCTGTCACTCTAGAAATTCTCGAGATGAGTAATGAGAAATAAACTTTAGCAAGGGTTATTTCTTAGGAGACTTTTATGTGATGAATACTTTGCTCCCTCCCTTGCCACATTCTCCACACTGAAAACTCAAAAGAAGAGTGCCAAAAAGATCTGGCATGCTATATTAAAAATATAACTCCCCACTGTGGGAAGGTCCATACATGAAGAATTCTGTTTAGATATGAATCTACAGAGGACATTCAAGTACTGAAATGAAAATTAAGTTTTGCCACAAGGCCACTAAGAATGTGAAGACTGTTCTTTGTAAAGTGAAGGTATTAATAAAACAATCCCTCTCCCCAGGCATGTCATTTGGAGTGTCATTGTAGAAAAGACAATTTATCTTACAGGTAACGTCTTCAAACTTCCTAACGAATCCATACATATAAGCATCCTGCGGCCTTTGTTGTTTATTTTACACTATGAAGCAGAATCAGAGGAAGTGAAAATTTTGCGTTTTTAATAAGGTTATTTAAGCATTTCAGAGGACACAAAAAGTTTAAATTTTACATTAAAATAGTTACAAAATGATGACAACTATTCCCTACATTTTAGATATCTGTTCAAGTATGTACAAAAGAAAGTGTCATTTTTGCTAAATCAAAACACTTCTAAGAAATAAGGCTTTCACTTAAGACTTCATAGTTACCCACTGCAGAGATTCCAGAATTCCAAATGATGGTATAAATCAAAACCAAATTAATTCCCTAGGAAATCTCTGAAATCTTGCATTAATTTACTACATTAAAGACAATATATATAATGTGGTGAACTGCTTACCATCTGATTTAATCCAATGAAATGAAACCATGTGTGTAAATCAAAACAGAACCGGAACCGGCTGCATGCCTTGATGAGATCTTTCATGCAGTACAGGTCTTTCACAACACTTAAGTCTTTTAAACATGAATACACACAGTCTGAAACATCACGTCAGAAAGACAGGTAAGAAAATTGGACGAAATGAGGACTCTGCAGGAAGAGCTTACTTTTTCCAGAAAGTGACACCTTCCCGATGGCAGAGTCACTGGATGCTCATGCAAGAAAACTCCTTTGTTTTACTATCCCTTGAAGCACACCTTCAATCTCAAGAAAATACTACACTATGCTTTTTCATCACTGCTGTAGCGGTTCCAGAAATAAATTCCAAGACTAATTCTAAAGTTCAGAGGCACCCAAACTTTGATAAAGATATCACCAGCATGGTGATCACCATTTACCAGCATGGAAATGCTGTCTGAAGATGCAAATACTGTACACAGGAACAGGATATCACAAAGCTGGTAGCAACGGCCACCAGTGGTATGTGAGCAAGTTAAATTTAAGAATCCCTGTGCTAGGAACTAGTTACACAGCATTTTCAAAATATCTGTTTCATTCAGTCACTTTCTTAGAGAGTGGGTCTTAAATCTTCTAGGTTTTGTAGCATTTCTTTCTTGGTTTGTTTTTTTTTTTTTTTTTTTGATAACTGAGGTACAACAGGAGCTATGACACATAAGGAAAACAAAAAAACCACAAGAAAAACGAATCTATAAAAATTTTACTACTAAAACCAGCAGGCACTTGAAAACTGAAAATTTCCCCTTCGTTTTCACTCTGTGAAATAGGTACCTGTTACTTTACATCTGATCTCCTACCAAAGGAAACCAAATTCCAAACTAGTTGGTCATACGGTAGAAAGCCTATTGAGGTAATGAGTAGGTCGAGTTTGTAGCGCTGGCAAGTGAAAGACATAGGAAGGAAGTAGTTAGCCACTTCTGCACAGCTGCAGGACGTAGACCATCTTTCTCACCTGGCTACATGCACAGGAGTTTAACACTGTCTAGGGCTCTTGTCCAAGAATGACAGGGAGCTGGGAAGGGAGGAAGTACCTTCCTGAAACCTGGGCAATGACCAGAGTGGTAGTAAGACTCCAGAGCCTTCTCCATGCAGAGAGCAAAACTTTTTTTTAAGCAATTAACATGGAGAACCCTTATGAAAGAATAATTTTCTTACTTACTGGAGCAATACCAAGTCAGTGGATTTTTCGTTTCACTAGTTTTTGAGCTAAATCTCTGTCTCTCCTTTCCCCCTCCCTGGTTCTTGCACGTGCAATTCTTTCAACAAGATCTCTGTTACCTCTGACTGGAAATTCTGAGACTTTACCTCAGTAAGAGCTATTTTTAGAATGGCTGATTGAAAAAGCTACTCAATTTCCTCCGTTCCCCCCCTCCAAAATATATAAATTAATGGTCTCGGGAAAAATGCTCCAAAGACAGTAAGAGGAGATGCTGTCTTAAGGGTGAAAAAGACTGGTGGTGTGAATGGCTGTGGTTCCAGCATTGCACACGAGATGAGAAGGCCAATTTCAATGTGAGAACAAATTTAAATGTGTGGCATAAACTTTGCAGGTGTGAGTATTAATAGGTGAGCTTCTGCCAAAAAAACCCAGTCTGGCTACCTGTCACCCAGAATTCATTTTACTGCTAGAGTAAGCAGGATTTTATGAATAACTGAATTAAAAGTACCAGAAAAAGGGCTCTCAACTGCTGAATTCTGAAAAAGGGTTCCCTGAAAATAGTTTTAGTCTATAGTGGTACCTGGTAGTATCAAATCTGAATAACGCACAGTGTAATGAAATTATAGGAAGGAATTATTAAAGCAGGAAAACCAGAAATAGAACGGTTTCTTTTAAAAGGTTCTTTACATTTTTGTGCCCCGTTTAAAAAAAAAAAAAAAGGAGTTAGCCTGTGTCATATAGTCCTAGCCCTTTGATGTCAATAGTACAGCAACATATATTTTCGGAAGAGCATCAGAGGCATCCTACCTCCTAGAGTACCTTTGACTGTAAAGGGTGTCATAACTAACTACATTTAGTCAAGGAGTATGATGTATTTTCAATTTGAGAAGAGTAAGTGGAACACATTTATTAGATCCTTGAAGTACTAATAAGTAGTAGTCCACCTCTTATGTAAACCAGCAAGCACAACTGAAAGCTTATTTCTCCTCTCAGTTTATCGATATACAATCCATCTCTGAACAACCCATAGACGCACATTCCACTAAATCTGGAAGATAACATCCTAAAAATGAACAGAATTTCATTCCTAAAAAGACAATGAAAACTCAATATATTGTAGATCAAAACTTTTAGGCCAAAAAGGAGAGGTGGTTTTCTTTTGTTTAGTTAAGACATCACACCAGTGCTCCGGATATCTGGAATTTGGTACAACCCTTGTAATGGCCTTTTCCAAATTTTTTCAGCTCTGTGCCCATTGCTTGAATCCTTCCATGACTTGCCCAGTATTGGAAGGAGTTGTCCTGACTGCTGTGGAAAGTCTATAAATCAGAAATACACAAAACTTATAAATAAAATCAGTAATGTTGAACCCTGAGCTGGATTAATTTTAAAGGTCATATTTCCCCAAATAGCCTAAGCTACCTAGTTACATTTCTGCACATGAGGGCATATACACACAGTTACACATACAAGTTGTTCTCATGTGTTTTGGAAATCCTTTAAACCCTCTTAACTGATATACAATTGCCAGTAATTTCTGAAAGGTCAGTGTTGGTAAACTGTAATCTGAGGCTCAAAATAAATCCGGTAAGTCAAATACTGATTTTTTTAAAAAAGAAACACGGGAATATAATGGAAGCAAATAGCCTAGCAAAGTAATGTTTATTGCTTAGCATACTTCTAGCAAAATACCTTATGGCACAAAAAGCATAATGTGAACATTTCTACTTATTCTAACAATAGCTATTGTCTCCAGGAGGAACGATGGGAGAAAAAACTCTAACCTACTGTCGTGGTTTAACCTGGCAGGCAGCCAAATTTTGTCTTACTTTGTTTTATAGCAAAACCAGCCTTCAGAAGGATTTGAATTATTCTCTTCCCTTTCTCAAAAACTTCTTCTGCTGTGCTGCCCCACACAATGATGTCATCAATGTACTGCAGGTGTTCTGGAGCCTCACCCTGTTCCAGTGTGGTGTGGATCAGTCCATGGCAAATGGTAGGGCTGTGTTTCCACCCCTGGGGCAGTCGGTTCTAGGTGTACTGGACGCCCCGCCAAGTGAAAGCAAACTGTGGCCTGCACTCTGCCGCCAAAGGGATTGAGAAGAACGCATTAGCGATGTCAATTGTGGCGTACCACTTGGCTGCCTTTGATTCCAGTTCGTATTGGAGTTCTAGCATGTCCGGCACGGCAGCACTCAGTTGTGGCGTGACTTCGTTTGGGCCATGGTAGTCTACTGTTAGTCTCCACTCTCCATTGGACTTTCGTACTGGCCATATGGGACTGTTAAAGGGTAAGCGAGTCTTGCTGATCACTCCCTGGCTCTCCAGTCAACGAATCAGCTCATGGATGGGGATCAGGGAGTCTCGGTTGGTGCGGTATTGCCGCCGGTGCACTGTTGTGGTAGTGATTGGTACCTGCTGTTCTTCAACCCTTAGCAACCCCACAACAGAAGGGTCCTCCGAGAGACCGGGCAAGGTAGACAGCTGTTTAATTTCCTCCGTCTCCAAGGCAGCTATACCAAAAGCCCACCAGTAGCCTTTTGGGTCCTTGAAATACCCTCTCCTGAGGTAGTCTATGCCAAGGATGCACGGAGCTTCTGGGCCAGTCACAATGGGGTGCTTCTGCCACTCATTCCCGGTTAGGCTCACTTCGGCCTCCGATACAGTTAACTCTTGGGATCCCCCTGTCACTCCAGAAATACAAATGGGTTCTGCCCCTTTACGGCTTGATGGCATCAGGGTACACTGTGCACCAGTGTCTACTAGAGCCTTATACTCCTGTGGGTCTGATGTGCCAGGCCATCGAATCCACACAGTCCAGTAAACCCGGTTGTCCCTTTCCTCCACCTGGCTGGAGGCAGGGCCCCTCTAGTTCTGGTCATAGTATCCATCTCTCACTTCTTGCAAACGCGAGTCAAGAATTTCTCCGTTACAACTCAAAGTAAGATCAGTCCTTCTAGTCTGTCTGCGGAACTGTTCACTGGAAACCGGACTGTTGTGAGACGGGTTTTTCCTGAAAACTGGAGCAGCATTTTTCCTGGGGGAACCCCCTTGTGTCATTGTCTTTCCTTGCAACTCACATATTTGTGCCTCTAGGGTGAAGGTAGGTTTTCCATGCCTCATGTCCTCTCCGTGGTCACGCAGGTAAAACCACAGGGTGCCCCGTGGTGTGTACTCTCTATATCCTCTCTCTTGAGCAGAAGAACACTGACTCCTAATGGCTGAGATACTGGTCCGTACAGGTGGAGAACAGGACCTATTGTCTTTGAGTTGCTGGACCTCCCGGGACAGTTTCTCCACAGCCAAGACAAGGGAGGAGGAGACAGTTTCTTCATACTCCCAGAGTCTGCTATCCATGTCATCCACCGTTGGTGCTTCTTCCTCTTTCCAGCACAATACTGCCAACGAACTGGCATGCGACACTGGTACGCTCCGAACCAACTTCCGCCACATGGGTCGCGTGCACTGGACTTCATCTGGATCTTTGGGCGTTTGGTCATTGTCCAGGTCACAACAAACCACCTCCAGTATGGCTAATTCTCTGAGGTACTGGATACCTCTCTCCATAGTGGTCCATTTGCCTAGGCGATATATAACATCTTCCTTGAAGTGATACCTTTCCTTCACGCCTGAGAGGAGTCGCCTCCAGAGGCTGAGGGCCTGTGTCCCTTTTCCAATTGCTTTGTCAACGCCCCCTTCCCAGGGATCCCAGCTGTTTGGCTTCCTTCCCCTCTATTTGCAGGCTACTGGCCCCATTACCCCAGCATCGGAGCAGCCAGGTAACAATATGCTCGCCTGGACGACAGCTGAAATCTTTCCGCATATCTCGCAACTCACTCAGGGATAGGGATCGGGTGGTTTCCGTCTCGTTTATGAGTTCTTTCACTTCCTCCTCCCCTCCTCGTGATGGCCCTGCTTTTCCATCATCCCTTTCTAAACGACCTGACTTCTGCTTACAAGATTTCTTCTTCTGTACAGGGGCGATGGATAACAGCAAGGGTTGGTCCTCTGGTTCAGCTGTAGTACCTGTTCCTGGGGTTTGGGTAGCTGCAGTGCCTGTCGTGGGGGTTGGACTAATTGCAGTGGCTGTTGCCAGGGTTTGAGTAGCCACAGTGCCTGTCGCAGGGTTTGGAGAAGCTACGGTGACTGTTGCCGGGGCTTGAGTAGCCACAGGGTTTGTCGTGGTGGTTGAAGTAGCCGCAGTGCCTGTCGTGGGGCTTTGAGCAGCCACCGTGTCTGTTGCTGGGGTTGATCTCCCGCTGCCCACCACCCCCAGGACCCGCCACTCCACCTGCCCCGATGAGGCGCCACTGTTTGCCCTCCCTCTTTTCTTGTTGCTGAGGGTTGATCTCTGGGCAGTATTCCTGAAGAGTTGTTTAACCCTAAACAAGGCCTGAACCACACTCAGGAGACATAGCAATATGATCATGCTTGTTTGAACATCCCAAGGATATTCAAAATTCTCAGGGAATATTGTGGACATCTTCGAGAGGAGGATAGAAGAAAAAGGAGTTTCTGACGATATGGAAGGGAAGATGAACAAGTGGGAGAAAGTGTCCCATCCTGTCTCCCCCTTAAATTCATTCTCCGAGGAGAAAGAAGTGTAATTACTAATAGTTTCTAAGAGGTGGTTCCCAAGGTACAGAGATGACGGCAGTGCCAAGTACAGATACCAGATTAGACTTACAACCAATGATTTTATCACCTCATAACAGCAGCAAAATGATAATCTTGGCCCAGTTCCGAATAATGATAAACAGCACAAAAGGGAACACATACTGCAGGCAAGGTATTACATGACCCAACATTGAGAGCCAGCCCCACAACTTTGAGAGCCAATACATCAACATTGTGACCAATCAATATAATGAATGCTTATAACAATCTTGCCTTAACACACTTTGATCAGATCTATCTTTATCTCAATCCTTCGAGCCCCACGTTGGGCGCCAAAAAGGACTGTCGTGGTTTAACCTGGCAGGCAGCCAAATACCACGCAGACGCTCACTCACTCCCCCTGCCGGTGGGGCGGGGAGAGAATCGGAAAGGTGAGAGTGAGAAAAACTCATGGGTTGAGATAAAGACAGTTTAATAGAACAGAATGGGGAAAATAATAATGATAATGATAGAATATACAACATGAGTGATGCACAATGCAATTGCTCACCACCTGCGCTGACCGATAACTAAGTAGCGATCGGCACTTCCTGGATCACACCTACCGTTCATATACTGAGCATGACGTCACATGGTATGGAATACCCCATTAGCCAGCTCGGCTGGCTGTCCTGATTATGTCCCCTTCCAATCTTGTGTACCTAGCTCAGTCGGTAGGCATGGGAGCTGTCCTTGGACTAGGAGGGTACTTAGCAACAACTGAAAACATCAGTGTGTTATCAACATTCTTCTCATACTAAATCCAAAACACAGCACTAGGAAGACGTTTAACCCTACCCCAGCCAAAAGCAGGACACCCACAAAATATATCTGGATGTTTAAGGGCAAAAGATACAGCAGGGGATCTCAAATCCTTCCTTCTTAAGTAGAAGACTTGCTGTTAAACAAAGAAAGTCTGATTAGTTAGTGTAAGATTCCAGCCTCTGCCTCTGAACACTGGAACCTTGCCTGATTACTGACTCCAACTTGGATTTTGTCCTTTGTAGCCAACAACTAAAATTTGATCTTGTTTTTCATACTTAAGGAAGGGAAAGGAGTGAGCAGAATACTCCATACTACATCACTTCTATATAATGTTTTAAATAAAAAACTTCATTAGAACAATGCAGTTTCTATTAAATAACTTCTCGGTACACAGGTTCTCACTCTTTATATCCTTCCCAATGGCCCAATCCATAAATATAAACGATATAACTTTACTCAAATGACCAGTTCCACTAACTGAAGGTGTAATTGTCTGAAGAACTGGCTTAGTTTTATCCTATAAATCTCACACTGAGAGATTATGAACACTCAAAGCCTTTATTGGAAAAAAAAACAAAAGCCTGAATAAAACTATGTCTTGGCTTTCATTCTCTGCTTCATTCTTGGAATAATGTAAGCATGGTATTATGCTGGTGTAATTTCGGCATTACTACCTCGGTTGTGAACCGTGGGGAAACGGACAAGTAACAGTTTCATTATGGTTTGTTCCCAGAAAAAATGGCACAAACTAGGCACTGCGGGTTGTTATCTGCATAATTCCCTGTGGGGAATTACATGACTAGGGAAGCTAGGGGGAAGCTGTGACCAGAGACTAATTAGTACCTAACTTCTGCCACAGACAGAAGTGGCAGGGGCTTAGAAGAAACAAAGCCAGAGCATATGACCTGTTCGGCAGTAGGCTGCCAAAAAAGCTGGAAATGAAACCCCATTGATTACTGAACTATGAGATAACAGCAAATATTTCAGGCTGCAGATGATGTTTCACTTCTATTAAGCATGGTCCCATAAGCACCACAGATTTTTAAGCAGGTATGTGTTGAAAATACATTTACCTTTTCCTGTGGATACTATCAGGGACAACTGTTGAATAACATTTTTAACAATTCAAGCAGTACTTTAGATAGGTTAAAGAAGTAGAATGCAAAGAATGCTTTAATTACTGTTTCCAGAAGGAAGGAAACATCACTGAATAGGTTCTCCTTTTGGCATCAAAGCTGGAGTGCAGATGCCAGACAGAAACACAACATACACAAAATGACTGCATTTTTTGGATGTCTATGAAAACAGCCATTTGATGGATTTTAACTGCATCCTTGCCTGAGAGGAGGTATCAGGTCTCCTTCACATGGAGCTCTTCTAGGGTTAAGAGCAGTAAAGCATGAGCTCTGCCACGGGCAGATCACAGACATCACCAGAACAGGGACTTCATTTATTGAACTGAGACAGTAGTCCACCACAACAGATATCCAAATGCTGTCTTTGCTCTGATGATATATTTATCACATTAGAAATGGCTTTTTTTAGGACTGACACCTCAACAGCTGGCTTGGGCAAAAGCGCTATTGCCCTACTCCTGCTGTACAAGTCTCATGGAATAACAATAAATACACCACGATTGAGAGAATCAAAAAAACAAGTACACCTCTAATGAACGAGGATAAGTAACTATTCATCAAAAAACATAGAATCATAGAATCATACAGGTTGGAAAAGACCTCTAAGATCATCGTGTCCAACCGTCAACCCAACACCACCATGCCCACTACACCATGTCCCTAAGGGCCTCATCTACATGTCTTTTAAATACCTCCAGGGATGGTGACTCAACCACTTCCCTGGGCAGCCTGTTCCAAGGCCTGACCACTCTTTCAGTAAAGAAATTTTTCCTAATGTTCAATCTAAACCTCCCTTGGCGCAACTTGAGGCCATTTCCTCTTGTCCTATCGCTAGTTACTTGGGAGAAGAGACCAACACCCACCTCACTACAACCTCCTTTCAGGTAGTTGTAGAGCGCGATGAGGTCTCCCCTCAGCCTCCTCTTCTCCAGGCTAAACAACCCCAGTTCCCTCAGCCGCTCCTCATAAGACTTGTGCTCCAGGCCCTTCACCAGCTTCGTTGCCCTCCTCTGGACACGCTCCAGCACCTCCATGTCCTTCTTGTAGTGAGGGACCCAAAACTGAACACAGTATTCGAGGTGCGGCCTCACCAGTGCCGAGTACAGGGGCACGATCACCTCCCTGCTCCTGCTGGCCACACTAGTTCTGATACAGGCCAGGATGCCGTTGGCCTTCTTGGCCACCTGAGCACACTGCCGGCTCATGTTCAGCCGGCTGTCAACCAGTACCCCCAGGTCCTTTTCCTCTGGGCAGCTTTCCAGCCACTCTTCCCCAAGCCTGTAGCGTTGCCTGGGGTTGTTGTGGCCGAAGTGCAGGACCCGGCACTTGGCCTTGTTGAATCTCATACAGTTGGCCTCGGCCCATCGATCCAGCCTGTCCAGGTCCCTCTGCAGAGCCTTCCTACCCTCCAGCAGATCAACACTCCCGCCCAGCTTGGTGTCGTCTGCAAACTTACTGAGGGAGCACTCGATCCCCTCGTCCAGATCATTGATGAAGATATTGAACAGGACCGGCCCCAGTACTGAGCCCTGGGGAACACCGCTCGTGACCGGCCGCCAACTGGATTTAACTCCGTTCACCACAACTCTCTGGGCTCGGCCGTCCAGCCAGTTTTTTACCCAGCGAAGAGTGCACCTGTCTAGGCCGTGAGCCGCCAGCTTCTCTAGGAGAATGCTGTGGGAGAGAGTGTCAAAGGCCTTACTGAAGTCCAAGTAGACCACATCCACTGCCTTTCCCTCATCCACTAGGCGGGTCACCTGGTCATAGAAGGAGATCACGTTGGTCAGGCAGGACCTGCCTTCCATGAACCCGTGCTGGATGGGCCTGATCCCCTGGTTGTCCCGGACATGGCTCGTGAGCGCCCTCAAAATGAACCGCTCCATGATCTTCCCCGGCACCGAGGTCAGGCTGACCGGTCTGTAGTTCCCCGGATCCTCCCTCCGGCCCTTCTTGTAGATGGGAGTCACATTGGCGAGCCTCCAGTCATCCGGGACCTCCCCAGTTAACCAGGACTGCTGGTAAATGATGGAGAGCAGCTCGGCAAGCTCTTCCGCCAGCTCCCTCAGTACCCTCGGGTGGATCCCATCCGGCCCCATAGACTTGTGAAAGTTACTCTCCAACATTAAAGCAATCATTGCATTTAATACTATAAAAAGTTCTAAACAGTCTCAAGCTGAAAGAGTCCTGCCAAGATAACCAAATGTAATTCAAAGAATACCAATTTGAATAAAAGCCTTCAAATGAAATGTCTTGCAACTGACAACACAAATCCAAGATGAGTAACAACAAAGCATACATTTCTAATCTATACATTGCCTACACAATCAAATACACTACATGTTTGTTTAGCAATTACAGCTGGTTTTGCTTCAGCTTTGAAATGAGTTGATTATAGTTCTAACATTTTCAAATTCACTCTTTCAAGTGAGGCATCACAGTCACATTTTGGAAAACATTCAACATTTGCAATTTTTTGTCTGATAGTTGTTTCTATTTAATGGCATAATTACAAGAAAACGTTTCTGAATTTTGTGTACTTTATGTTGTGATGCTCAGTAAACTTAAGGTTGAATTCCACTGAAAGATAAACTGTAACGCCAGAATTTTTCAAAATCATGGTAACTGTTACTTATTGTTTGATATCCCACATAACACAAAATGATGGTAAAAATAGCCAGTTATGCAAAGACAATTGCAAACAGTAGATGCTTATTCATTCCCTAAATGTTGTGTAACCATTGCAAAAGTACATTGCTTAGAAGGTAATGATAGCATTAAGATACTAACAAAACTAATCATGTCAGGTATATGTCAGATTTAAGGTGGGTACAGGTAGCTGTTAAGTTTACTGTGCCTGTGGTCTGGGCTGGTAGGATACAAACTAGCTTTGGTGCGCAAGTTACATATCCACATCAGTATGGCACCATGTCTGACCTGATAGTAGTGCCAGACATTGTTATATAAACTCAGTCATAAACTAAGTTGCATATAATTGTTAATGATATCTGCCAATTTACCTTTCCAAATGATTAGAGTTCGTTATCAGAAAAAAGCAGGTAGTGTTGGATTGTTATTATACATCTTCATACTTTGTGTTCTGATTCATCTATTACTAATACCCCCGCACCCCTTGCCACCACTACTCTATAAGGAAATAAAAAGGAAGTTATAATTTTAAGAGACAGTGATCGAGCGGCAAGCAATTCCAACAGCAGCTGGGTTTCTGCAGTTAGCAATGAATGGAAAGGGATGCTTCATCCTTTGGGCTTCCTTCCACATAGGTGAAGAGGAGAAAGCAGCCAAGTAAAGCATCACAAGCTAACAAGCATGATGTCCTTTTCTAAAAACAGCAGAAGCGGTGGATACGTGGTCTCAGTTACCTTTTTTCTACTTTTTCCACCATGGGTAGAGTCCAAAGGAGGGCTCTTGTGAAGGGAAAACAAAGCACCCTGCCCTCTTCCTCTTTTTCTAATTACTATTCTCCTTCCTGTATGCTGATGCCTCACTGAGAGTCTACAAATCTCATGTATCCTACCCACTCCTGCCTGTTCGCCTCCCTAGTAATAAAAATCCCACTACTTCTTGTCTATGGTTACATTCCCATTCTGTCTCCCACAACAAATGAAAGATTTTACTAGGATGTGCTGCGCACTTTATGCTTAGCCCTGTTCGTCACAGGTTGTCACAAAGCACAGGGTAGATGAAATGCCTTGGGTTTAATTCTCCCAAGGAAAGTGGCTCTGATTACAAACTTCCCTTTCGGTCATCTTCTTTTGTAGGATTCCTCATGCCACTTGGTGTCTTCTGGTTTCTCCCTTGATCCTGCAGAAGGCTGTGGAGATGCCATTCTGTTCTATTGCTCTACAACTCTTCTACTGTTCTATTGTCTTCAAGGTATGGGGAAATTCTTTTTGCTGGTGTCTCAGCAAGTTCCCTGGTGTTCCCTTACTTTTAAAATGGTTCAAATGGATCTGCTTTACCTGTGAACGTGATTGCTCCCTGCAGAGCCCTAAACTTCTGTGCATATACTGGATACCTATCAGCACACCCTTGAATACAGTTAGGTAGATACACAGGCGCACATGCTGCTTCTGTTTCTCCTCAAGTGTGATAAGAAAAGCAATATTTCTATAGTTGCAGCTCTATTTCTTGCAAATTGTTTCTTGGAAGGTTTTAACAAGATATAGCCAGGTCTGTCCTAGAAAAACTCATGACAGGAATATCATTGTGTACTGAGCAGAAATTGAAACTAATAAACATTAAAAAACAGACGAAGGTGGAGGACAAGACCAGAGAAAAATATCTTTGGATTTTTTTTTTACTTACTCTTCAGTCTTACTTGCAACAACACCAGATGCAACATTGTCACTTATAAAATGTGATTTTCAAACTGATTGTATTACTTAATTTCTCTGCGAATTCTGTATTGTAGGCAAAACTAAGGAAAACTCTGAGACGACTTCCAAAATTGGCTACAAATCTTGTGTTTGTTTGTAACTGAATACTAGGTATAATGTAATTTGGTAATATACTTAAATTGCTGCCTAATCACAAACCAAAGCCTTGAACAAGCAGTCCTCTTATCTGTGTAACTTGAATATGAAGGTACCCACCAGCTGTGATGAAGTTTGAGAGTTCAGATTTCTTTCCAAGGCATGGCAAATTCTCTCAAATCAGTAAAGTCTTCATCAAACCCACAAAAACTCAGCAATTTTCTATCGCATTATTTTAAACTATACAGAATTGCTGCTCTTCATTATATCAACATGTTTACTGAATAAACATGGTCTACGTTTATTAAACTACGCCTACTAAACATGGTCTATTTGATTTTCCATCTGAAAAAGAAGGACATTTCCAATGCATTTTACTTACCCAGGCTCTACAACAAAAAATGTGCATAGCAGTAATTTCTTACATCCATTACCAAAACTGTCACGTTTGCTTTTCACACTGTAGTCAGTAGGCTGAAAATACCCACCTGTACTAGAATATTTTGGACATTTTTGAGAAAACAAACAAAATGTGAATAACTCAGTTGCGGTTATATGCTGCTCATGGATGCACTCTTTATCAATAGTTCTAAATTTTGAAACAGGATGAACACTGTCTTTACCCACATGAGTCAGACAGAAAAAAACTTCTAATGCAAAATATGAACAGCAAAGTAGAAACAGATGATGCTGTGAAGAAGAAACAAAAAGCACATTACAATGATGTTATGTGTGTTCAGATCAGACACTGCAACTATTCAGAACCTTTTCTTCCATTACTGAAGCACTCTAATGCTTTACTTAACCACTTTTTAGGTATATTCTCTGACAACATCACTTACCATCACATTTTTGAGTTGCCTCATTCTGTTTGTGACCAGCAGGACACTTGCACTCGTACGAACCTACTGTATTAATGCAGTTTCCTCCTTGGCAGACTCCAGGGATAGCCTGGCATTCATCAACATCTACAAAGACAAAAAAGAAGGATTACTTGACATAAGATACAAAATTTCATCATGGCTTTTGCTGATAGACAGAGAGCTCTGAAATTATTCTTAAAAATTACCATAGCAAACCCCAGCACATTCCTCCACTTCAGCACCCACGTAAGATATGGCAATTACAGCAGTAACGTGACTCAGACCTTCATGCGTGTTGTATTCGATTCCGTATAAGCTCAAAATGTATTACATGTATTGCCTTACAACTCACATACATAGCTTTAAATATTTAAGAAGTGCACTTAAGTCAAATCCGTACAACTTACTGTTGATATCCCATGCCCTCAGATTGTTCCTTATATATTAATTAAAAAACACAGATTCTTGTTTTGAAAGGATCTCTACCTGTACATATGGACTACCCTCCTGTCTACCTTAACAAGATATGATAATTCTTGCAGGATATTCTTTCTGGACAGAAGTCAAACTACTCAAGTCAATAGAAAATAGGTGCTATACAGCCGTGATAAGTTGTGTGGCTAATGATCTGCATAACTTTATTTACTGAAGTAATAAGTAGTACTAGACTTTCATAGATTTCTTTAGGCTCGACTGTCAGTTACATAAATGCTCTTAGTAAACATATTGCTGTTTTTGCTTCACATCTTACTTTCAGTAACTTCCTGTTGTATTTTATTATGTACTATTTCCAGTTCAAATTGTGTTGGGATTTTTGTTTCCCACTTTTGTTTGTTTATACATAAAACATCTTGTATTTCTGCAGGTTTTTATACAAAACTATCACATGACTCAATGTGTAAGTGCAAATGGGCAGTTAGAGTAATACCAAGGATCATAGAGGCCTCTATGAAATAACCAGTGCTAAAGCAGACTGAAATTCTTTGTACACAAGAGAGAACAGGCATGATATACATCTGATATGTGGTATTTAGCTTCTTAGTAGCTCTTTTTAAAAGTTCAGTTAATCTATAGCTACCAGAGAGTTCAGAATTAAAAAACCGTACTAATTCCTTCACAACAAAATTTTGCATGCAGCCAAATGTTCATATAAGAGAGAAGGCTTGGAAGTTTTGTTCCAAAACCGGCAGAAGCTCTTCTGTGAGATTTCAGGTAATATCTCTTGTCAATCATTTTGCCCTTCCACAGAAGAGGCAAAAAACAACTGATTTTCTTAGCTCTCCACACTGTGAAACAGAAATAAAGGAAACTGTCTTTTGCAGGTTGTAGAAAAGGGAGCCACACAGCTTCCAAAGAGTTTCCTCTGTGCAGAGGTCAATTTCATACTATTTTCTCTTCTTGGATTACAATTAAGTATGGAATTCAATTATAGAGTTAAAGCAATATAGTGCCTATTCTAAAAAAACCACAATTTTATTTCACTCCTTTCTCCACTATGATTAAAATACCTATTTAAGATTATTATATTTTTAGAGCATTTAGGAAAAATATTTTTCATCTTTTTTTCCCCAAATTTTTCATTAGTGCCAAATAAACAAAGAATCTTAACCATTACCCTATTTTCCACTTTCAGTCGGCTTTCCTGTTAGCTTGCATGCATTATTAAATGAAGCAGCTGGTAAACTTTATTTAAGATGCAGAAGAAAGCATCTCTTTCCTCTTCACATTCATGTTTTCTTTCTCTCTACCCTTTCCCTTCCACAGCCAGCTCTTTGCCACTATGACTGTACAGAACAGCGAGATACAGATGGGGTAGGACAAACATAGTAATAGTATAATACAGTACTCCTTTTCAGGAGGATGTTCATTATCTCGAAGCCCTTACAAGACACCGAAATTCCACCTGAGCCTGTGGATTATAATACTTCCTCGGTTTTTGTTACTCCTCATGTTTGTGTTATAGATAAAACCTGTGATATATGCCTTCTCCGTTCACCCGCTTTTTCATTTAAGCAGGTATAATTGCTCATTGTCAAGGAAGAAGACAATTTTTTTTTTTTAAACTACTGGACTTGGTTGTAAGTCCATTTGCTGGAGAAGTTTGCATGTAGTTCCTGAATCTGTGCTGATTTAGTCAGCACAGTACCATGTCCAAAAGCAACAGTTAGATTGTAAATGGATTAAGGACTTTATGAGAGGCATAAACTTTCTGCAAGCATTTTTCTTCTAAATAACTAGTGTTTGGTGCAATCTAGTTTACCTGGAAAGCAAACTTTTCGTCTCTGAATTGTTTTAAGGAATTTGGACACGATTTAGCAACATCTAGACAGAAGATGGGTTCCATCATTTATTCACATCCAGCCCACCTAGTAGCTCCCTTCTGAGTAAAACTAATATGGTGTTTGTCTTTTGACCCTTGGGCCTCAAAATGCATTCATCACATGCAGTATGCCTGTGCCGTGTGTCATTTATTAATGCTCATTTAAATTAAGCCAACTGTGTCAGCAGATCAGTGGTTAAAAATAACCACTGTATATCTTTCACAGTTTTGTAAGCCAAACATGTCAAGTAATAGTAAATTAGTGGCAGTAGCAGCCAGAAATGAATACTTTCCAGAAACAGAAAAGGTATCACTGAAGCCTTGAAGTGAACAAAATGTTAAGAACTATTGATTCCATTCATTTCTTCCAATTCCAATCCTATGAAATTGAATAATTTAAAATCCAATCCTTTAAAAGGACAAATAAATGTCAAGCTCTGCTGAAGTTTGAAAAGCCGATCCCAATTATGCAACACAGTATAGTGCTTGTCCAGTGAAGAAAACACAAATAGTATCATGTACACTGTCCTGCTTTTCTGTGCTAATATCAATCTTAATTTGCGAGGGCTTAGATGTTAACTATTCTAAGACATATTCAAATGTAGAAGGAGTAAGTATATTCAACTTCAGTGTTAGCTTAAAAACATATATACACACTACAAGCCTGATGCTTTTTTTTGGTCAGTATCACCTTTTGATGAAAACCCAAGTTTGTTTTAATATATCATTCGTGCTTTGGAACTGAGAGAAGTCAGAAAGGACAAAAGTATTTTCCTAAAAGGACGTATTTTATTAATTGCTTCCTAAACGCCATTTTAAGATATAAGACTATTTTATCTGAAAATACAACAAATTAGAAATGAAGCATATTTTTATTTACTTTTTATATCTTTGAGAGTCAGGCTAAGCCACACAGAAGTTTTAGCATTATTAATTATCCATTTACTCATGCTTTTAAACCCCAACCACATTAACACAATAAAATTTTTGCCATAAACAGAAAATTAGATGAATAACTCTTTAGATACAGTTCATATACAGAGGTTCAATATGCTACAAATTAGGTAAAATGTTTCCATGTGTTCATAAGCTTGATAATATCTGGCAAGTGAAAAAAAGGTTCTTTGCTTTTGCAGAGTTTTCTCTGCAAAATGCCTGCGGGATTTGCAGAGCTAACTTTAAACATGTACCTTTGAAAATAGAGCCAAATTCGGCTTCCCCTTCTGATGAGTGGACTGTTTCTCAAAAAACTCTGAAGAACCAAAAAGCTCAGGAAAAATAAATCCTCTCAGATTTTATACACAAATTTTGGAAAGTGCACTTTTTATTTACAATGGTAGTAGTAACAATTACCCAAATACAAATTTTCTCTTGAATTTTACCTATAATACGTATTGGGAGTTTCTTTGCAATGGATTTGGCATGTGGGAACTAGGAAGTGAACTGGTCATCAATATAATGGAAAACTATTGGTTCTCCCTCTGCATCCTAGATAAAGAAATACTACAAATACAAACATACAACAGAAATAATACTAAGCTTTTTTTTTCCTGTTTTAATCCTTATTTTCATGACAGCAGGATGGGATCTTAGATGACACTGTTAATACTGTCAGTAAACCAGACACATTAATTCCAACCACTAGATTATCCAAAAATTATCATCTATCACTCTTCATTGTGAATTTGAACCTTCATCTGTCTTTTCTCTTTTGTCCAGTCCACGTCAGTGGCTCTAGTTTTCAGTACAGGATATTCCTACTATAGAACAGATTTTTTGGGATATTATCTCCTGTAATGGCTATACATACTTAACAACGTCAGCAATGGAGGCAGGAAGAAGAACCTTCATATTTTCAAAAGCTATTCAGCTGGGACTATTTTTCTCTCCTTAGTGCAAAAAATTAACTGTCCGAAGGGAAAGGGTGTAGCTGAGAAATGGACTGCTGAGGAATGCAGGGAGGAACTGAGAAAACGTCCAACATGGGATTTCTGCCATTACACTATTCCTAAGGCCGTGTAGCAACTGCAATAAAGTACTTTCAAGTGGAATATTTACGTTCTTCCTGACTGAATTCTTGAGAAGAGGGATGTCTGAACAGCTACAGTTCCTGTTTAAGCAATGACTGAATAGAAACTGTTGAGGGGGAAAAAAAAAACCAAACCAATTCGAATTTTGATTGGTTTTGCTTTTCTAATTTTTTAAAAGCTGTTCATGTTAATAATGAAATAACAATACTACCATAATGTTCTATACAAGCACATTACTCGGAAAACTTATTCATCCTGAAAAGGTGTTAAAGAGCAATTTAAGATACACTAAGATTGCAACATGTACATCCTGTGAAGAGTAGGAGCAACTTCATACTCAGTAGCTAAATCTTGTCACACTCTGACATCTAACGCATATTGAAATTATGACCTATTTCCCAATAGTAAGGCTTGCACGTTCTATTGATTTCAACTTCTTCGTATCAGCTCCCGAACTAGGCTATCTGCTGATGTAAGCATTCACTTCAAAAATGACAAGCATTCAAACTGTGGACTGAGTGAGTCTGGTCTAATCGGTATGTAACAAAAATACAGTTTTACTGAATACCAAGGAGTTTTGTGTTCCTTTAATAAGTGTCTCTGTAAATTTGATGTCATCAGCGGAAAGAAAAGCATTGAAAAGCATTAGCCAGATCCCTGTATTTGTTTCTAAAACCCTCAGAGAAAATATTTCATGCCCATCTCATCTGACCTTTGTATTTTGTGAAGTGAAGCCTCCTCAGATAGGAGTTATCACACTTGGAGAACAACTGTTTCCTGAACTGCTAATACTCCTCTCTCGTTAAAATTTTAGTAGCACCCCCCCAGAGCTCCATCTTGGCCCCTTTATTTTCTTCTTCACGGTTTACCTCTGGGCAGTCATAGCTGTTATCATTATTGCAGCTTCTGTCTATGCACAACTCACAGATCTACCACTCTTTACTTCTTCTATTTGGATTAAACTCTCCATTCACCTTTCTCTGCCAGGATGAGTTTGGCACAGAAATTTTAAGAATTGATTATATTTCCTTGCAGTATTGCAGTGTAGTAGCAAGTACGTCAGTCCCAATTTGTCTGTTCAGCATACCCCTTGGCTCCCTCCTAGAGTTTCTACTTCAACCGAGGTTGGTTGTTGGAGGTTTTTTTGACCCCCTGTGAATAAAACTGCTGTATCGCTTTTTTCTAAAATTTTCATACCTAGCTGTAGCAAAATCCTGCAGTTTATTTCTACAGATTATGTAGATTATGGAGTTTGGAAAGGTAAAGAGCGTCTCCACAGTGTCAAGTGCTATATCCAGTCCCTTCCTCCAGTAGAATGGTCTGATAATTTAGGGCAGAGCAGACAACATGCTATCAACTTGTAAACACCACAGAACTTAGGTCAGGAGAAATTACCAGTACTCAGAGCTTAAAAGGGACTGTCTCAACTGTTGGAAGTAAAGGCAATGACTTTGTGGAACAAAGAAATTCTTCGTCTCTCCTTTTCCACACAGAAAATCTAACTTTTCTTCATCTGTTTGTGCCTTACCATCATCTTGTAACATCACGTGCTAACTCCTGCTGACATAAATACTATCAGATCTTCCTATACAGTAATAATATGCCAAAAATGTAGCAAAAAATATGTCTGTTTAAAATTCCTTTGTTCACCCATCACACAAAGTAGACTACCACATTGTTTCTATGCTTCCCAGTGGAATTCAGCAATGAGGTTAACTATATAACTTAAAAATATTTGCCACACAGAATAAGCTGGCAGAAAAAGAAAACACAGTATTGTGGGCACCAGTGCTAAAGAGCTCTACTGATCTCTCACATAACTTAAATGAAGCCCCAGAAGCTATGCCAGGATCAGTTTGGCAAAGAAGTTTTAAGAATTCATTGTATCTGGCCAATGTTTTTGTCATACAAAGGAGTTTGACTTGGAGATTGTAACCAACGTGCATGTCTTCAGTACGCTGTTTCTGTTTATGACACTGTTGTGAAAAGAATGTCTAAAACATACTGATCACTTCAAGATGAACAGTAAAACGTAAGGTGTTATACACAGACAGAGGCCTATTTCTGACATATAAGGAAAAGCGTCATCAAATATTTCTCCTTAGTATAATTTGGATGCTTTAAGCAGTGTAAGCACAGAAAAACAGGAAAGCAAATATTTGAAATAAAGAAAACCGAAGGGATTTATTGTCCCTTAAAACTAATCTAAGCATTTTAAATGAGCTTCCTGTCAGCCCATTTCTCCAGCCTGTCGAGGTCCCCCTGGATTGCAGCACGACCCTCTGGCATATCGGCCACCCCTCCTAGTTTGGTGCCATCTGTAAACTTGCTGAGGGGATGCTCTGCCCCATCATCCAGCCCATTAATGAAGATGCTAAATGAAACTGGACCCAGTATCAACCCCTGGAGTACAGTACTAGTCACTGGCCTCCAACCAGACTTGGCGCTGCTCATCACCACCCTTTGGGCCCGGCCATTCAGTCAGCTTTCCATCCACCTCGCTGTCTGCTCATCCAGCCCGTACATCAACACCTTATGGGATACACTGTCAAAGCCCTTTTTCTGAATTTCCTAACACAAATTCTTGCTAACACATACATACACACAAACAAATCCTACCACTGTGTGCTTTTTGTTGTTTTGTAAATAGGGAATTACAGTAGAAAGTTCTCCACCACTACAGGGAATCACCTATATAAAAATATAGAGCAGATCATTTTAGTCAACTTTACCACGTTGTAAGAAAGATCTTAACTCTGTCACAGAGACCTGCTTAGGTACGCGATGCCTGCAGTACCCCGACCGTGCTGTCTCACAGGGATTTTGGAAGCCGTAAGATTCGGATAGACAGAGACAGAAAAGCACACAGATGCTTTGTGAAATCAGAAAACAAACAAAACCAAAGAAAATCTGCGACGCAAAATTGTTTGAACCTCTGTTTCTCCCCAGATTGACTGGGAATTGGTTGATCAAAAAGGATTTTGCTCTCTTTGCTAATTTATTTCATTATACAGATCATAATCAGCACTCAAAGAACTGTGTTGATTTACAGCATCTGATTTCGGCCCAGATACCAACCTTACTCTGCACTGTTAACAGATGTAACGCTCTGCGGGAAGATGACCCAGGTGGAGGGGCCCTGCTTTGGCCAGGGTCAGGCCCTGCTTTGGGCCGGGGTCGGGCCCTGCTTCGGCCGGGTCGGACCTTGCTTTGCGCCGGGGTTAGGCCCTGCTTTGGGCCAGGTCGGGCCTTGCTTTGGGCCGGGGTCGGGCCCTGCTTCGGCCGGGTCGGACCTTGCTTTGGGCCGGGGTCGGGCCCTGCTTTGGGCCGGGGTCGGGCCTTGCTTTGGGCCAGGTCGGGCCTTGCTTTGGGCCGGGGTCGGGCCCTGCTTTGGGCCGGGGTCGGGCCTTGCTTTGGGCCGGGGTCGGGCCCTGCTTTGGGCCGGGGTCGGGCCTTGCTTTGGGCCGGGGTCGGGCCCTGCTTCAGCCGGGGTCGGGCCCTCCCTCCTGCGGGGGCCGCGCCGGCCCGGCAGCAGCGGAGCGTCACCGCTAGGCAGCGAGCACAGGCACCGCGAGGAAGGGTGTATGAATTGCTCCCCGAGAGGCGGATTCGAGCGCTCCCACGCCTTGGTGGTCTCCTCTCACTTGGGACGTCAGGTAAGGACACTTTCCTGGGAACTGAGTGGTACCTATTAAGTGGATTATAAGGAAATTTGGAATAGAAGCAGAATAGCCCCCACACGCAGAGTGGTGTAACTGTTAGCCACTTAATAAGCGTCTTTCCTAATACACCTCACTTGGTACCTCGGAACCTTGCTCCTTCAAGGGGTAGATAGCGGCAGAGGGCAAATGGTGCAGCGAGCAGGGTCTGAGGATAACAGGGTAGGGGTTTATTTGGGGTAAGCATGGGATTCCCCCCAGCCCCGGTTTGACAATGCTTAGGTCCGAGACCGCTGGTCTGAGTGGGACAAGGTGAAAAGCCACACGGACCTGGCACAGGGAGAAGTTAAAGATGGGACAGGTAAAGGCATCATCTGTAAGATGTTGGGTGCATGCTATCATGCCGATTGTAATGAAAAGAAGCGATGGGAAGAAAAAAAGAACTGCTTGCCCAAATTGAAAGGTTACAAGAGAAGGAGAAAGGCAAGAGATGCAGCTGATGATGCAAGGTCTAACTTTCCAGAAACAGAGAAAATGAGAACAGATTAGATGATAAAGTAGCACAGATGGTCAGTGCTAACTTGGAGAAACAGGGCGGGACTGTGGATGCCCTGAAAGTGTGGGCCCTAATACGAGATCCCAAGCACCGGGACGGGGACATTTGGAATGACCCCGATGAGGAGCCAGGTGACTGGCCAGATGATGGTGATGATGCCGCACAAGGAGTCTTCCCCATTATCAAACATGAGATAAGTGGGGGGACAGACAGGAGACCTGCCCGGGACAAGACCTGCCGGACCACTGCTTTTCCCCACTTTGATCTGGCCAAGTAAAGAGGGAGTTTGCTAAACGGCCTGATGAGTCTCCAATCAAGTGGGTCAAACGAGTTCATGAGATGGGAGGTGATCGAATAGTTTTCGATCAAGAGGAAGCTCAGGCGGGAGGCTGGGGAGATGGCATCTTTCTCAGCACACGTCCAGGAGCGCTCTGTTCCCTGACCACCCAAGCTGCCTATTGGGCAGGGAGGTGTCCCTAAACTGGAGCGAGGAGAACAACTGTGTATTCGTGCTCGCTCTGCTCAGGAATTAGCTAACGGATGACTGCAGTTGGCTGTTGAACAGTTTGTTGATCAAAGGGGACACAATAATGATGGGGAAGCCTCAGACTCACCATTGTATCTGATCCTGATCCTAGATAAATTGGGACTGCTCATACAAAGGTTCGGACCCAGCCTTAAATTAATCTTAATTAGTACCGCCCATGCAATGCAAAACAGGCAAAACAATTGGGGATTGTTCATAAACCAACTAACAGAAAAGGCTAAAACGATAGGGTGCAATGAAGATGTCACCTGACCAAAATCCCTGAAAGAGGCCAGAACTCTCAAACAAGGTCCTGTGGGACCTCAGGTTAAATCCTCAAGACAAGAGATGAGAAAGACCTCAGAACCAGACGGTGGAGGGAAGGTTTAGACGTAGGTTTGTCACTAGAATGAATGCATAAGAAACACACTAGCAGTTTTAGGGGCCATGGTCCAAGCTGTCCGTGAAGCCGGCCGGCGTGGCAAGGATGCAGACCACCTGTCCGCCAACCCATTTTATAAAGATGCCAGAGAGGCTCTAGACGCCATTTGGCGTGCTACTGCCCCACTGGTGGAAAACTAGTAGTGCCCATACCCTGTCTGGTGTTCCGGGTATGGCAGCTTAAACTTTTCAAGTGGAACACCACGGGGGGGTCCACATGTCATTATCGGCCTGGGCCCTAATATGTTCCCTGTAAGATGTTTGATTGACACTGGAGTCCAACTTTCTTGTTTTCCCTCTGCCTTAATGGCAACCTCGGGTATCTCTCCCCGTGCATGCGTTCATGTTCAAGGAGTGGGCGGCCAACCTCTCAGTGTGTTCACTGCCTGGGTGGTGTTGCACCTTCCTGATGAAAAGACATTGCCAAGTTAAAGTTTCTTTTGTTCCTGACCTAAAACAAGCTCTACAGCTCCACAAGCCTGAATGGGACACTTGTGGACAGCGCTGGCCAAAATAAGTTTCCACTGGGGCACACGCGGCCAACCAATTGGCAAGGCTTTTCCGCCTGGACTGCCCTTGTCGAACCTGTCGACTCCCCCGGGAGTGCCTCGAGACCTGCAGATTGGGCAAGCAGTATCTTTTAACCACTCCACCGAGGGACTTAAGCAAGGCCTCCTTTTGAGCATGCATAATAACATCTGGAATATTCAGACTCCTGACAGCAAGACCCTAAAAATTCCCCAAAAGTGGATCCAGGGGTAACCGTCCAGGCTTTCACCGTGGAGACCGTTTTCTTTTCTGTTCTCCAGGAATGTCAGGGATCAATTCACGACTCAAAACGGCCTAATTTGGTTCACTTGTATGGTACACAGTTCTTGTATTCTGCTGAAGCCCCATTGCCAGCACAGTGGGAATACTGGGTGGTGTTAATTGACTTACTAGAGGGAGCAGGCAGATTTGCCCCTAGTGACTGGGTCAGTTCGGGTTCCTGTAGGTTTTCTGAACTTTTGGTGCAGCTGTTCGGCGTGCAGCACCATACCTCTAAGACGGAGGCAGCAAATGACACTACCCCCAGTGGCAGGCTAGACCAGGCTCTATTATGAAGAGCTTGCTGTAGGGTTGCTGCTGGTAGGATGTGGCCAACCAGCTGCATTTTGAGTAGCGTCACAGATGCCTGAACGATGCCAATATTAAGTGGCTTGGCCTCTTTTTCCTGACGGCCATCAACGCAGCCCCACAGACAGATGCTTCAGGGAGGGCTTAAAAGTAATGTAGTCTTGAAAATGGGAATGGATTTTGCGCGAGATGTGGACATTAATGACGGTCTGTTTTCTGCCTGTATTGCCACTCCGACATCAGCTAAGAACTTGCCTTTACACCTTTATGGCTCAGGCATTGCCATATCAGAATTAATAGCAAACATTTCCAAAACAGCTGTTCCCCTCAATACCACTGAAGGTGTCCAGGTGTGTTGTATACCTCTAGCTTCAGGTTGCATGTGCTTGAGCCTAAATGACAGTGAAAGCTGCCTGGAAGGGGTAGATGGCTGGACCACCAACACCACCACCCATACTTGGGACTGGGATTGGGCCACCCCAAGTAGTGGATTTAATTTAACCTACTTTAATGCACCAAAGCCTAACATCTCTATCTCCTATACAATGCAAGATTGTGATATGACACACTCAGGCAAAACATGCAATGGTATTCTGTGGGACATTGAGTGGTTCAATTTAGAAGCACTAAAACAGCGACTCCCACGCTCATTTCAAATTCCTTGGTTTCAAATACAAAATGTTCCCTGATACATCCACTTAGGAGGAAAATGAAATCTAAGTGGGCCCATGCAGTGCATTACTCTAAGGTCTAAGAGTTTTAACTCATTGACCCACCTCAAGAGAAGTGGGTCCTCTGGTCTCATACTATACATGAAGCTTTATTCATGTGGGAAAAGAATGCTTCCATGGTGGTACGGACACCCCCAGGGATGTATGGCTGTGCAGTGATAAATATGCCTATCCCAACTTTAATTGGTAGAAAAATGAAACCTGGGAAAATGCCAGCCACCTGCACCCTAGGTACCATTCTATTTTGTCCTAGGAAATGGATGCCCCATATGTTGCACCCCTTAACTGGGCAGAACTATCGGATAGAGTGAGAAACACTTCCTTGGGAAGAAATAAATGTGGGTCACAGATGAAATGACAGGATGGGTGGCTAACTGGTTTATTCCAGATAGCAACATTAAGACCAACATTATCGAAGATAGCCTCGTCCAACTGGGACGTCTGGCCAATAGCGCCAGAACAGCCTTCACGTTGGTCAACACACAATTGCAAGCCACCACCAAGATGATACTACAAAACAGACTGGCGCTAGATGCCCTCTTGCTCAAACAAGGTGGAGTGTGCGCACTCGTCAACGCAACAACAGACTGTTGTACCTCAGACTTTGAACCTTATTCCTTCAGGGGGTAGCTAATGGCATAGGGTCTGACCGCGGCACCTACTTGGTTTCCATTGCTTCTTGGGAAGGTTCTAAGACAACACAGCCTGCAAACTGACCATGTGCACCAGTCTGTAACAGAAAAGTAGTACATTCTCCTTCGAGAGCCCTAGTATCCTCCGTTATTGCAATTTAGCCAAGCAGCTACAGCAGAACATATCTTTCAGGATAGGCAAATTGCAGTAACAACAGAAAGGAGGAGCAGCAAGTCTCTTCACATCACGGAAAAAGATATTGGATAAGGCAAGAAGGCTTTCCCATTTCTCCAACATTTTATGAATCGAAACACAGAAGACTGTAGTCCTTCCTTACTCATGCATTTTTTCTAGCCTTGTACAAATAGTCCAAACAGACCACCTAGAAGGTTCACTATGTGCTTTATCTAAATGATAGAACTAAAAAAAAAAATTATCTATATAATAACTCCCAACCACTTCAGAAAGAAAACAATTCAGTAGAAAAAACAGTGAATTTTTCAGTAGAATGGATGAAGTATATATTAGTTAAGGGCTAAAGCAACGTAAGCCTGTGCCTGATTGGTGCTGTACTGCGGTATCTGATATCTGTGCTCAACAGGCATTCTGACCTTTTCATGCTCTGTATTTATGACTTCTCGATTGGCATTCATTTTTTCCAGGCACTTGCGTTTTGTTCTATGTGTTCACTAGTTAAAATCTGGAAGCAGCAAAGCATATCCATATTTTATCAAAAGTAAGACACACAACACACACAAAGAAAACAATGATTTTGTTTTAAGTAGACGCAAGGTTTTCGAGATGCGTATCAGCAACAAAACAGTCATGCACAATTTAAACCAGAAGGCTTACCTTGACATGCTCCAGTGCGAATATTAGGGATAAAGCCACGACGGCATGGCTGAGGCTGAGCAGGGCACATTTCACAGGGGTGACCCCATGCACGCCCAATGGTTGCACAACAGAGGGTTTTTGTGCAAACAATTCCAGTTAGCTGGCCCTGGCACATCTGGTTGTTAACTTGTGTGAAACATGGGCCTGTTCTGTAATCTGCAAAAAAAGGAAAGATCACTGTATTATACAAGACAGTGTACCAGTAACTACAGAAGGAATCAATTTTTAATCCAGTACCTACATTAAGAAAATTCCAAGAGGACCTGGAAATTTAAGTTATGTTAATGCTTACAGAAGTAGCATGATACCTTCCACTGAAGGTAATGATTTGCACAAGGTTATCTTATCTTTCAATTTATTTCTTCCTGATAGACACAAGTAATGAAAGGCAGCTGGACCCAAAACTGATTTGTGCGTTGACAATGTATCCAGTAAAATCCATAATAAGTGAAACAGTTTTACAAACAAACAAGCAAGCAAACAATCAAAGCAGATCAGATTAAGCAAACAAGGACTGGGAACTGGTTTTCTTGTTCCTAAGTTACTTCATGGCGATTCATGGGAGGGAACTACAAACCACAGCAGCCACACATTTGTTCATTCCACATTGATCAAGGTCTATGCCAGCGACCATCACAGAATCAACATTCCTGCTGGAATGCTTAGTGCAAAATATGCTACCTACAGAGGACTGATTGGTAAACTATCATTTATTTTCAGAGGAATAACATGAGATAATACAACTTTTTCAAGCTATACTGAGTACACTGATTATAGCATACAAACTATATGAAAATACACTCCTAGTCAAATTCCTGTAAATAGTTAACTCATTAAGGCTCAACCTGTATAAAGAGAAAGATTTTTTGAGCTTATGAGGCAACACAAACTGGGAACAACAATTAACTGAAATTCTCTAGGAACAAATGAGAAACAGATGGTTGCTCTAAGCCAGATTTCATATCCTTACGGAAACTTTAAGAGGGGAGAAAAAAAAAGAAAATGCAAAGCTTCCACTCAGACTCAGTCATGTGAAAGAAGGCATAACAGTGGGGTTACGGCTGCTCTCCCTGCTATCCTGTCCTATGAACCCTTCTTTCTTACTGAAAACAGACCCCAATACTGATATGTGGGTCACACACTGTCTTCCGCACACTTTCATTTGTGTGCAATGGGTCTCACAAACAAGCTACAAATGGGACAATCGATGCCTTCTAGAATTTGATACTTTCACCCTGAAGAATAAAAATAAGAGCTTTGACATGTTTGGAAAGGGAGAAAATGGTCTTCCCAGTGAGATCCCATATTAAGTTTTCTTTGCACTAAGATACAAGGCTCTTAGAGTAAAAGCTAGCTCAACTAGAAATAAACGTTCTGCTCCCTATCTTTGATAGGGTTCATTCAGTCTGGGACAGACTTTTGCACACAGTTAGTTATAAACATTGGCAGTTAATTTCAGCTGGGCTGTTCATTTTATTTAAAGTTAAGCAGGCACATAAATATCTACAACAAAAATGCCTAACAATAAAAGAAGATTAAAAGATCTTAAATAGGTCTTGGTAAGGACTATGAATTTTAATCTTTCTTGATTTTCATTAGAAAATAATCTTCAGGCTTATACTTTTGAGCTTCCCCTGTGTCCATCAAGCCACAAAGATAGTACTTTTTGTAAAATACGTACATTATAAAAAGAAAATCCTGTCTATTAGAAAAAGGTTTCAGTGATCTTTCATCCAACGTACTGGAAGACAATCAGCTTTACAATGGTCTCCGTTTAATTATGTCCAAGGCCCTTGCCAAATGGGAGAGAGATTAATTTTTAACATAAAATACAGATCCTGATGACTGATAGCAGAAGGCAATGATCTCATCAAGCTATAGCCTCATAAGAGAATGACAAATATTTGAAACACAAACTCCAACCATCAAAGATTTAAATTCCAGTAACTCACTGTAATCTTGTCTGGATTTTAGGTAAGGAGTAAGGGTAAGAAAAAGATTCCATCACAGATTATTACTGTATACTTTTTTCATATCAAGTTTACTCAGGTGTCGCAAAGATTGAGGGCAATACGTGATAGACTGCATTTAACCTGCAAATCATCAGCAATGGTCAGCCTGCTATCAGAAGAAAAAAGAACTGTTCAGAATTTAACAACTAAAGGAAATGGAATTAAATCCTGACTCCGGTGAAAACAAATGGGAATTTGGCTATTGAATTCAATGACAACACTATTTAGTTCTTGGAAAACAGTATTGCACTCTTTAACAAATAGTTGTATTATAATTTATTGCATAATATCATCTGTAAATGCATTCTTTATGTCACACAGCAAAAGTAATGAGCTTCATCTGCACAGAAAAAGCTTTTACTACTGCTCAGCGAGCAGACTCCCATTCTAATGTCAACTAAATCATATACACCACTAATATGATAGTAATACAAATGATTACAAAGAGTCCACTCATTTAATTTTCTCATTAATGACTAAAGTAAAAATAATAGGCAGATTCTGCGAAAGTCTGTGTTCTACTTTATGTATTGAGAGCTGATTGTTTGACTGTAACCCACACATTGCAGAATTTTTGCCCAAGTGATGATTGCTGTCAGATCAATAAAGACTGAGTCTTTCCTGAAAATTGAGATTGATTTTAGCCTCCTCATGAATAAGCTTCTCAAAAACATGAACCTGAAAAAGACAAAAGGATGTGTGTGGGTAAACCTGAAAAGACCATTTACGAGCCACTAGCAACACTGAGAGTCCCATTATAAAATATCATCACTCTCAGAAGAAAGTAAGATTTCCAGTAGTGCGAGGGAGCATGATCTCTGGATCCACACAAATCTGAATGGGAATACCAAATCCTGTCCTGATTCTGAAGTTGTATTCTGCATCAGCCCAGGTAGGCATAGATTCCTGGAGGGCTTCTCAATGTGCAATTCCTTTGCAGAACTTAAGCATGATGGCTGGTCGTGCATTCCTTACTCATGCACTCAAATGGAGTCTAGTTCTTCATGGGGGAATGCCCCCTGTAATGAAATCAAATAATGATTTATTATGCATCTCTAAAATTTCCAAAGCTTGCAGTCTCCAGGACTGATAATCTTGACACCCCAGCTCACTTTGGAACTCCTATTCAGAAAATAAGTAGTTCTGCTGGACAGTATTGTATTTTTATAGCATCTGTTCTCCGAGGCACCCTTTTTAATAGGACGACTCTTTGGACAACATGAAGCAATTACAGTAGGAGTAGAAATAATACAAATTATGTATTTTTCTGTTTAATGGTTGGTGATCCACAGGAATATTCTAGCCAAAGATCTTCCATGTTAACAAGTTTGGAATTCAATCAGACAAGACTAAACTTGGAACTTAAATTTGAGTTGTGAATTGTATTTGAGTTCCATTTCCTTCCCATAAGACATAAGATGATTCTGCGTATACTCTGTCAACCCTAGTAATGGAAAGTTCAGTTTGGAGGGTGTGTTTGAAACAAAGATTAGAGAATATAACCAGACTACAAAGAGTGTTTGTGCAAGAGAATATGCATGAGTTAGATACAAGAAGGAGTGATACCAGTACACCCATTGCTTAATATATCCTATTAGGTGAGAAACATACACTCTGGAAACCTATATGTATGTGCCTGCCTGTGCCTTAATAAAAAGAGAACACATTAATCATAATGTCATAATGTTCACGTTCTATAACCAAGCAACTTCAATCAATGTAAATCTGCAGGAAGGCATCTGAAAATCTGACAACTGCAGCTTAAACAGTAGAAGAACAAACTAAACTATTATTAAACTTTCAGGTAGATTTACAACTAAAAATAAATTCAATTCAAAATGCGAGATCCTGAATGATACTTCAGAATAATGACATATAAGCAACAGATCCTGAGCTCCTAAGAGAATGTGAGGCTTACATAACGTTGGGCTACAGAAGCAGAAACCTAGCAGCAGACCATTTCCAGATAGCAACAGGGAAGTAACCTGCTGTCTGCACCCGGTAAGAGTGGTTCTTTGCACAGCTGTGGCAATTGCATTTCAAATGGGATGCTGGAAAACTGGAAAAATTATGCAAAGAGTCAGAAGAATAATTTAAGATTTCAGAAACATGCTTTATAGTAATATTAATATTTTAAAATAATACTGTCATTAAAAATATTATCCATAACAAACGTATCCATTTTAAAAATCTTTATCCATTCAGTTTATCCAAAATGAAGTCCAAAGGTAAAGAGTCTGAGTAGTGGCTGGTCTTCTACCATAAGAGGAAAATGTAAGATTTTACAATATGAAGTGAAGGCAGGCATGTTCGGGCTAATAGTAAAGTACAGCTGTTTACCAAGGTCTCTAGTCACATAGTATATTTTTACTTATGGGAAGCAAACATACTAAAACTAGATGCCATTCTGAAGATACTTTGTAGTTTCAAATGAAGCTGTGGATTTGATTCAGAAATTACCACATGAGATTCTATGGTCTGTTTTATACAGTCAGTCAGATTATATTATTATAATGGTTCATCTGACCTTGAAAACCCTGAGTTTATGAATCAGTCATCTTTTCCATATTGGTTTTCTCTTTTCCCAGCATTGCTGCCGGAATAATTTTGCCAGAAAGAACATATATTAGAACATACGTTATAAATCATTTGTTGCTTAGAAAAGGTAACTGCTTTGGTGGAAGAAAGTAATTTTCAGCACATACGTGTTATGCATTTTTTTTAACCTCAGAAAATTATATTCAATATGCACCATGACTTGAAGAATGACAACATTTATCAACAATCCAAATTGTTAATATAAGTAAATTTAATAAGAAGTACTTTTTTCTTGGCATCACCATAAAAAAAAGAACACTGGAAATAGCATACTGGACTTCTAAATGTCTATTCCTTCATAGAAGGGTGCATTCTGTATTCACAAATGGGACTATCCAACTATCATGGTTCTTGGGATCTTTTTCATTAACTCCTTTTTAAAAAATTGTAAGTCTGTTCTAATTCTACCTGTAGTTTAAAAAAGGCTGTTTGACAGGGAACCTGCCACAAGCATTAGAAATGTAAGAATTCTAGTGTTGGGTATGGTCCAATATCCATCTATTTTGTTTTTCTTCCTGTACCTCTGGCCAAAACCAGATGATTCAGATGAAGGTGTAAAAAGCCTGCTGTAAGTAGACATGGGATAATCTGTCTGCCACATTAAGTTTCCTCCTGGTGTCTAACACCCACTAGCTCAAAACCTGAAACACAACGTTTAACATCCCAACTATGATTTGTTGTCGTTCAGGACAAAACATTAAAATATTTGGTACACATATAAGGATCCAATTTCTAGCTGAATTTTGTCACAGTCTTAGCCTCCACAGTTTCATGCTGTGTTAACTAACTACTCCTGCCCGTGAAAATTTTACCTCTTCTCAGGCAACTAAAAAGTGAGACATAAAGAAAAAGAAAAATAAAAAGGCACCTAGACATGTTGGAATGTCCATTGCAAGTTATCTGGAAGAATATGGAAAGTTTCTTTTCATGGGAAAGCACAGACTGAAATTTTAACTGAAGGCTCCCAATACCTTGTTGCTTCCGTGAGAAGCCCAACAGTACTATTGGTGGTGCAGTGGCAGTCTCCTGCAGCTACATAAAGCCTATGTAAAAGCTCCGGAAGGGTAAAAGGACATAGATTGCAGTGCTGGAGCAGCATATTATCACAAATCCTGTATTTCATGTCTGTGAGTGCTAGAAAGATTAGCAGGAAGGAACTTTGAAGTCTCTTCCATCATTTTTATTTAAATAAAACTCCATAGAACCGTAACTAAATAAGGAAGCAATGTGTCTGGACGTAAATATTTTTAACTATAAGCTATTTGCAATATTGATACTTCTATTACTAAAAATAAAATAATGAAAACATTAAGCATGTTGAATCACATGAGAAGTGAGTAAAGGAGGAGTCTGAGATATGCCCTCCCACCCCCGTCAATTAAAGAAAAAAACCTAATACTTGATAAATCTGTTTCACTTTCTTACAAAGCAAATTTGCCTTTCATAAGGACTTTTTACAGAATTTCTCTCCCATAAGTATGATTTAGCAAACATTAATGAAGGGATGAGAAAATGAGTCATTTCAACTTCTACCACCTCACTTGCAGGCTCAAGTATAGTATACAGACTATTATCATTAATGACACCTCAAAAATCAATTTCATACATCAGCATTATTAGATAAACCACCTAATACATGGGACTTGAATGCTGGAAAGTAGTACCTGCTGTTAGGGTTACCAGGAACTTTATCCCCTTTCAAAAGAAAAATTAGTACAGTGGGTGAAAGTCCAAGCAAGAGACTGGATTCTGTGTCAGAGAACCTTCAGAGTGAAGAGATTAAATCCACATTGGCAAAGATCTGAAGTTAAATTCATCTTGCTAGAAGATGCTCCAACAGGAAACATGCTGGAGAAGCAACTGTCTTTATTACACCTCTGATGACAAATTTCCCCATAATTTCCACTAACATTCAGAGTTCTCCAGAAACTTGAAACTTATTTTTGCTGCTTGTTGCAGCATCTACTCCTTGATTACTGATGAGATTTTTCAAAGAAACTGTATCTGAATTTTCCCCTTTGCAATGTGAAATCTAAATGTTTCAATAATTAAAAGTATAATTGATCTCTATCTTCCTGCAATGGGAAATCCTACCATAATATCAGCAGGATTGGAAGAGTAAGGCATACCCCATTCTCTCACTGATTCTGCATAAATGACAATGTTGCCCAGACCTGGAGTTTCCAAAAAAATGGGAGATCAGGGCTTTCCTTGATTAACTTTTCATCTGAAGATGAAAGGGTTGGTAATACTCATAGTTGTACTTGAGTTCAGACCACAAATCTGAAATGTGTGCATATGCAAATATTATTCTTCTTGTTCAACTCCAACATCTGCAGATCATAAGTCACAGTATGCAAAAAGATATTTAAACATTACAAAGGTACATATGTTTGTTTTATTAAAGATTACCTAAAATTGTTTTTCCTTCAGTATTTTAATCATCCTAATATGGAAAATTATTCTTTTTGCAGTAATGTTTAGCTGCCAACACTAAGGGTTCACCATAAGGGAGGTTTCAAAGGTAACAAGAAGTTAGATGAATTGTACTGATTCAGGCTTGATATAAATAAAAAGCATTTTTTTCAAAGGTGACATCCAACAAGTTATGGAAAAAAGATTGTTGGCTGAAAATGAGAGCTAGTCTCTTGGAAAATGAAAGAGACTTGGCAAAGCTATTAATTTCTCTTGGAAAAAATAGTCTATGGGCAGTACAGCTATTTAGACTAAGAAGTTCACATAAACCAAAGCCTGAATAGTAAAGTCTGAGCCTCCTTCCCCTGACTTTTTTTTTTTAAAAAGAAAACTTGTGTGTCAAGTCCTTAATTAAGTATTTAATACAATTAAATTTATGATTAACGTAAACAATGAACACTGAAGTCTTTTAAACATTTAAATCTCAACTCAAAGTTCAGATACATCCCCAGAAGGTTCTTTAGTCATTATCTGAAGCAATGATTTTTATAAAATTTATTTTGATATGTAATCGTGAAGAAGAGCAGTTTAGTTGAAAAAGGTTTTGAACATTTATGTTAAATATATCATGAAGGCTTAGAACATTTTTGCACAGCTGACAGCTTTCATTTTCAGGTTGAATTTTTACTACTGTTCTACTGGTCCCACATGACCATTTCTGACCAGCTCCTGCAAAGCAACACTTTCCATCACACAAACTCCTGCGATTGATTAGGCAACTTAATATACACATGGCAATTAAAAAAGGAGTGGAGGGCAGCTCTAAATGAAAGAAGAAAAAAAAGCATGTTAAATGCAGCAGTCTATGTGGGCTTTGTAGCTTTTAGCAAAATTCCAGTTTCCACCAGTACTGCTGTCATGTCCATTCTAAGCACATTCTCATTTTCCTCTTGCTGGAACAGCAAAAGTAGCTCTTTTCCAAAAACAACATTCCAGGGTTTGAACACCCATTTTAATATAATTGATATTATATCAGTTTTAAGCAGATAAAGTATTAGTATAGTATTATCTGCAGATCTTAAAACTCTTTTTTTTTAATTAAAAATAATTCATTCTTACACACCTAAGCATATGGGAAAGGATGGCAAAGTACCAGATAATCAACAATATTTGTGAAATAATATGCAATATTCTGTAATCAATCATAAAAGAAAATGTTTCTAATATTTTCAAAACATTTTGAAAAATATACACACACAAAAGGCAGAGAAAGATAGAAACATGGAAATACTTTGGTTTTGTCATTTATGGAATTTAGTTGCTTTCAGCAGTAAAGTATTGCCATATACTTACAAACTTCTTGGAAGAAACTGTTGCCATGTGCAACTGCAGTATCATACACTGACTGCTACAAAATTTCAAGTGTCAAATAACAGCTGGGAAATAAATACACCTGAATCTTGGTTCCAGAAAGGTCACCAATTTTGGTTCGTTTGGAGCTTCTTGTAAATGTATGTATTTCCTTGTACTTCCATAAGCCCTGCTACTATGAAAAGACTGCATCCGAGTTTGGATATTGGACTCTAATGAAATACCTCTATGAGCAAATATTTAACACACAAGCTAACACACAACGAAATACTAATCATCAGTTTTACAAGAAGTTACAGGCTGAATTACCCCTGTGCAAAATGTACATGGAGATAAGAAATCACATGAATAATTTTTTGCAAGATTCAGCAGTTCACACCTACTATCCTAATATTAGCTTCTTACATCTTTACTTTGCTGAGATGTCTACAAAATTCAAAGCAGTGAAGTAACTCTGTATCATGCTGCCTACTGCTCTCTCCTCTTATGTTTCTCCTTTGAGTTAGAGCAATTCCCTGCATTCTGCCACGCTGGTCCACAACGAGGCCCCTTCAAAACTACAGCACAACAAATAATACCCGAGCCCAAAGCCCCAAGCCCCAAACCTCACAGCATTAATGGAAGGGAAGCCAGAGATTTTCCTCTCCAGCATACAGTCAAGGGTAAGACCTAAGTCCACCAAACACCAGAAGAGCAGAGTGAAGCCAAGGCCATTTAAATCCTCACTGGGAGAGCACACTACCAACAAAGCTTTGTAGGTGAAACAGGGAAGTGCAGAAAGATATTCTGTTACAGCCTAACAGCTGGATGTTTGATTTTCAATGACAGAAAGGATTTTCCTTACTCCTGTTGAAACTCCGTACCCTACACAAAACCTTGTATTCAGATTTCATTGACAAGACAAGATTTGCCTGTGCGATGAAAAGAAAAAGACATTACTTGTTAAAACTTGGACTCTGGAAAGCCGGACAAATGCACATGATATTCTTTAATTTCTTCATATCCCAACAATTAAGAAGTCAATACCTTGCTATATGCCTGCAAAGAAAATATGCTACTTTTCTGGACCATAATATGAAAACTTCAATTACATCTTCCACAGGTTTTTGGTTCACCCCAGGAAATCAGCGCTATTCAGTTCAACCTCAAAGGAACAGAATCCCTTGTCAGCAAAGAGGAAATTTAAAGATTCAGGTCTGTAGATGTGATAAACTTTTAAGAGTATTGAAGAATAGCGTAAAGAGCAGAGCGTAGACTCCTCCACCCCCCCCTCACCCCCCGCTTTGGAGTTCAGTGTCATTACTCATGCCAGAAACCAATCCCACTAATGAAAGTGAGGCATTTTATACTGCTTAAGACTACCCACATGGAGAAGGGTTTGCAGAACAGGTCCACAGCGAATACTTAATTATTCTCAGAAACTCTGATCTCACCGTGGTATGTTGGGACGTATTTCGGTTAGCTGAGTGCGAAAGAGCAGTCAGGAAAATTTAAAGGTGCACATGTACAGTTTTCTATAGCTGCAAAACTTAAAAGCAGCTAAACATAACAAAATTAAATTTTAGGTGGAAAAGTGGTCTAATGTTTTTTTTCAACCCTCTGGCAATCTGCGTACTACTTTGTGAGGTCGAAATAAGAAGGAAGACATAAAAGGAGATGATGTTTAGATGTTAGCCCCCAGCTGGCCACAACCCAGAGTCAGAACAAAGTTAGGCGCCGTAACGCACAATGGAGCCTCTGCTGATATTAGGTAAAAGTAAAGGCTGCAGCCGTGGAGTCTCTCCCATTAACTGTATTCTTCTTAGTAGCCATTTTAGGAAGGCCTTCAGAATGTATCCATATTCACAAAAAGAGGAGGGAAAACACTGCATAATCAATTCCTGAGTAAATTAAGAGAAACATGCAAAAAGCCTCAGCAGATCAGAAGCCCTATTAAAACCACGGACATGAAACTGCATGCAAGGTTGTTAATTGTTAATATAAGTAGGAAAAACAACTGTTTCACACACATAGCTCTTAGGAAAAAAAAAATCACATTTAGCTTGCAAGAAACATTTCCCCAGATGACTGTCTAGACTATCCTGATACTTTGTTTGCGTTGATAATAAACTGAAAAGCCAGCTACTTATTATTTACTAGGGTGTTCTTTGTGGAGAGGCAGAAGCAGAGTTTCCTCTTCAGATCCCTGTTTTTTATTCAGCAAAACAAAAGAGCTTTGGAGGTTTACCTCTTTGGCTTATACAATATTTTCAGTGGGACACTATAAAGCTGGGTATCTTTTAACAATCAAAATACAGGACAGAAGTTAATTCAGAGGATTCATCTCTTCTCTCAATAAAGAAACAACTTACTGCTGTTTCTCATATACCAAGCTATTATACTCTGAGGTGGAATAAACCAGCTTACTTTTGGCACTCCAGTATTTTGCAAGCCTGGACGCAATGTGCTCTTGATTGGCTTCAGCAAACTCTACCCTTGATAATACCTGGATTACTCTTTTCCATGTAATTTTATTAGAGTAACTATAGCTTTTAAGACATTGCATAACTAATGCTTATGAAGACAGATATGGTTGAAAATTTAAAGCAGATCAAATTTAAAGAATTTTAAGCCTTCATATTTAAATTCATTTTAAATTGAACAATAGTTTAAAATTAAACATTTCATTTGATACATAATTGCCGTGCCATACTTGACTGTCAAAATTGTTAAAACTTTAATTCTGAAGTCCAACATGCTTTCCACCAGTTACACGGAGCTTACTTTTTGACTGTTTCAAGCTGAAGAACAGAATCATCTTCCAGCCTCTTTCAGTTTCCCTTTTTAGTTCTTTGAGACCTGATCAGTGCTACAGTGTTTAGGTAGCAAAACCAGAAGATCTATGTTTCAATGCAAACAATGGTCCTAAACCTGAACTCTGTTCTTAAATCAAAACTCCCAGTAGCTTCTCTGGGATTTCTGCCATACTTAGTAGTGCAGGACTGAACCCAAAATGTCTATTTTCATTGGCTTCGGCTGCTCCCGAAGGCTGCTCCCCTTCGGGAATCTGCAGAGAAGCCTCTCCTCCCTCTGTCAGCAGAAGAGAGAGTGATGACTGCAGCAGGCTACCAGCCTTGTGAAGGGCACTCCATGAGGGGAGAGGCTGTCCACAAGGAAAGACAATGAAGTCGTGGCAAAGAAGGAAGGACATACACATTATACATTTCACCCTCACCAGAAACAACTGGGGAGGATACTCGAAAGTCAATACGTCCGAAGACTAGATCTGCCAGCTACTCAGAGCCCCTGCATTTTGTAAAATCTGACCTCAAACACAAGATTTGTCAGGGAGCTGGCAGCAGAACAGACATAGTGAAAAATATCAGGGCATGCAAAAAACACAGGAAGAAAAAATAGAAAAAGAAAATTATTTCTGAATATCTGGCATCTGTCTAATGCCCAACCGCAGAGCCACACAGAGTCTTGTGTCCTCCACACTCATCCTCCTGGCTCAATATTTAGACAGTTTTATTAAACTCCTTTTTTATTAATCAAAACAAATATAAGGTTTAGAGTGAAGGACTATGCCCTTTAAGGGAAAAGCAAACAAACAAACAAACAATCTTCCCATTTCTTAGTTTTCAAACTCAAGTTTCCATGAGAACTGTTCAGGTGTTATTGAACAATACATCTATATTTTTCCTCTTTTACTTCTCGCTCAACCATTGAGCCCCAGAACAATATTACAAAAGAAGACACAAAGGAATATTCGAAGCCTTCTTTTCACTCTCTCTCAGCTCTAATTTGGTATCTCTGTCTACACAGAACGTGCATACACACACCCAAGATAAAACAATTCAACAATTTTGTTGTATGATGACCCTCTTCATGGGCTTTACAGAAGTTAGATAATTCTATGTGACAGCAGTGACATAAAATATATAATTATTTATATAAAAGTAAGAAGAAATATAAACAAATATATTATATTACTTATATTGAAAGTATATAAAATACCTTCTTCATATATATGTGTGTATAAACATACATACACAACATTGTCAACAGTACAGGTTAGCATATGTTTACTATGCTTGCTTGCACATTCCTGTGTAAGAATTTGGGAATAATAATATGTAATTTTATATATTAAAATTTGGGAACGATTATATAGCTATCAAAACTACAACCACTAAAAACACCCAGAGCAATGACGTAACACTACCAATACACCCTACAAGCTTGAACCGCTTAACAATAGAATTCTCTTTAAGACTACTGACAACGTGTAAAAATGTTTTTTAATTTACATTTCCTATTTCTCTTCCAAAGGATAATTTTTTAAATACTAGGCTGACAACAAACAGTGCAGATTACTGGAAACTTGCTACCAATACCGGGGCTGGGGGAGAAAAGAGGTAGAGAGAGAGAGAGAGGAACTTCCAAAGCCTACTCAAAGTATGAAGTAATTTAAAATTTTAATTATTTGTATACTAATAAAGGCCTATGTTTGCTTCTTTCTTTCGATTAATTTTTTCGTCTATGATCCCTTCTACTGTGAAGCAATTTCAGCTTAACAATTCATTAATGTAGCACAGTTCAAAAATTCCTGCCATTGTTTTAAATATTAAAACCAACTATGTCTACAAAGTATCAATTAAGTCCTTACTTAGAGCTAAAAAATTCAAGGGAAAACACTAATCCTTCACACCACTTTAATTATTATGAGTTTTCTATCTCTTCTTGTTTCCAGCTTTTAAAAGTGAATTAGCATTGCTGATGAGGAGGGGTTGGCTCTTTGACTGTTTTGGTCAGAAAAGAATCTTGTAAGAATTTGTACTATTATAGCTTTTTTAGTTCAGATACATAGTTTTACCTAAAATGTATACAGAAAGGTAAGCTCTTTTATTGGATAAAGCTGAAACTGTTGAAGAAAAATGGAAAAATAATTGGGATCTGTGTCCCCTTATACCACATCCAAGAAGATTCAGGGTTTGTCTGGTTTATTTAATTATGTAAACCAGTCTAGTGAGAGGTACCTTTCCCTCCAGCCCTTCCTTCAGAAAGCATCTCCATAAATGTGCTTAATCGGTGTCTGTATGTCACTGTATATTCAGATGTTACTAGAAACCGAGCAATCAACGCAGAAGCAAAAGCATATCCCATGCATTCAAGGGCTTTTCCTTTCCTCCTTGGGAGGCCTTAGTTAACCCGACTGAAATGAATAGAAATCTTTCCACTAGATTTCAATAAAGCTGGATTTGTTACAAGTTTCTGTGTTAGGTTTCTTCTACTTCTTTTATAGGCAGTCCCCACCCCTTCCTTTGCTAATCCATTCCACGCATTTTCCTGTATTTGTTTTTTTCTTCCTAAAGTGTAAAGTGTGAAGAGAGCCAGAGTGAAAAACATCACACAGCTGTATTTTTAAAGTACCCACAAAATCTTAACAATATATGAGAGCATTAAAAAAAATATTGCTTGTTATGGTGTTATATTTTAGAAATAGGCATGCATCACAAGTAACCATGCTTTTGGTTCAGTTCATTGTAATTTTGAACCTTGTATGTTTGATTTAGACAATAAGCAATGTAACTTCAGGCAGAGGACTGGCAATAGAGACAGAAGGGAATTGTAAAAACATAACACTGTGAAGCAATAGAATTACACCTTTGGAGTGTAATGGCGTTAATAAAAAGGAGATTTACTGAAATACAGTTACACCAGAAGAAAACTACTCTACTTCTTTAAAAGCTACTGTCTTTTACTTTTACATTTTTTACTTTTACTGCTACAGAAAATGAAACAAAAGAAAGTTCTTTGGTTAGAAAGGTTTTTGCTTAACTAATGTGAAGATCTGTAGTTTAAGTAACTTTTGTATTGTTTTATATTTTAAGATATTCATAAAATTATAGAAGTTTTTATCATCTAAGATACGCTAATAGAAATGAAGTGGAATGATTCTCTAGGCATAAAAGAGAAAAGAATTTCAGTTATTCCTAGTGCCACACTCAAACTGTGTTTTGGATACCTTGTTAAGAGCAGATAAAAAGATACTTTATTCTGTTCATTATGCTGGTCCATCTGTGACCAAGCTGACATCTCACGAAGTTAAAACAGCATTAATCATCTTCCCTATGCTGGCTTATGAGTGAGAATGATTGCTTCAGCAACTGTCAGAAACCACAGACATCACTTACTAAAGCCCCTTCTTCTGCCTCGATCAAAATGCCTTTTCTATGAGCAAGATGTAGGGTTATACACGAGCAACACCAGTCGCTTTACAGTAATTAAACAGTAATTGCAGCTTGCCATGAAAATTCTTCCTCTGGCAGGATCCTGATGGCCTTGGGGAGCCTTAGAGCTCTGCATTGGTACAAAGTGGCACAGCTCAGTCTACATTTACAACAAGGAAATAAAAGGGTCCAAAAAGGGGACTGAAACATTAACTCCTATTATACAAAATTGCAAGAAGAGTGAAAATTTTATGTAATTACATTGAAATTAAACTTTTGCCAGTAAAGAACTTTGCATTATACACCTTAACTCTAACATGGAGATGGAACATCTTTTCACATACATGCCTAAATTGTCACATTTGCATACAGCAGTCAATCAAAGGAATCCTCTACCTAAAGAATGCAAGATTAGATTCTAAATTGTATCATCTGAGACTTAATTTTGTGACACTGATATCCAACCTTCAATCAGCCAGGGTTTAAAAACAAAAAATTGTTTCTCAGGAAAGAAAACATCTTACAGTTTCAAATGATATAATTTCTACACTGGAAAATATCCCTTCCATTGTTACATTTTATTATTTTCAGATGTTTTTGGTTTAACTGGGAGGCCTTGCTTAAACTTTCCATTTACTGTAGATATTGCAGATTAAGCTTGCATTCTACAAATATTCAGAAGCAATGAAAGTTTTTGGGCATCAGACTTCTAAGTGTGAGGTAGGTACATGATGTCTCTGGTAGTACGATGTCTAAAAAATCACGTTACAGTATAATCCATCAGTTAAAATAGTTGAAATGAGGTAAAAAATTAACAAGGATTCTCCCTTTACATTATTCCTGTCATTTATGCTACAAGGCCCAAAGGCTGAAAAGATCTGAAAATCTGTATCTGGCATATAAACCAGGTTTTAAGTTTTAGATGCAAAGAGGAGACACAGCTCAAGGTCTTGAAGCAGGTGAAGAGCTAAATTTTAGCTCACATGCGAAGGTCACTTACTGTCAGTCCTAACAAGAAAACTGCAGACTCAGAGTAATGCAGTGTCGGGGACTGAGAAATGGTACACCCACTCTGGAAATACACATCTGCACTGAAAATATAGGGAGGATAACAGAAACAGCCCACTGTGTCTCACCCCAACATGAAGGGATAATTAGGGAGGAAGAGCAGAGCAGAAAGGAAAAAGCAGGTTACAGGGCTGGATATCATGACAGTAGGGAGATGCATCTTTTTAGGCATGGCAGGGAATTGTTTTTCTGAAGCCAGAGATTTATAGCTATCGAGAAAGACAACAGAAAGGTTCCTTGGGAGAAAAAGTTTAATCTGACAGTTTTAAGGTGTGAAGAGAAGGTCTGGACATCAGCTATAAACGTATTTTTCCTTGATGAGTTACACTTATTGAAAGCACAATGAATTGGAGGTACTTTGCGAGCCTGTTATATTAGAGCCTGATTTCCAAGAAGCACCTGGAGCTCCTAATAAAGTCAGTAAGAGGAATGTTGTTCCTCACCTTTGAAAAATCAGGACACTTAATCTTACTTGATTCTTGCAGGTTAGGAATCAGTATAATGCGAGACAGATGTAAAATAGCTTTTCTTGGTAGACAATGTTAGCTACTGTAATGCTGTACTCACATTAAAATGGTATTACACACCTGCCTCGCAAGAGGAAAAAAATCAAGCAGAGAAGAGACCATACATGGTCATCAGACTGCAAAACTTTGGATCCCTCCTCAGCCCTGATTAAGAATAGATGACCATGTTTATTAAGCCACTGACTGGAATGAGGAAACCTTTGTCATCATCCATTTGTTTAGGACACATAATGTATGCCATACCCTACTTGAAAATCAGCTCAAAGCTCACAGAAAATACAAAGCTGTGCACATACAGGAAAAGTCTGCATTGCGTGTTAAGCCGCGCAGGCAAAATACAATCCTCATGTTTTCTTAAATGTGAAGATGACAAAGCATCCACAATAGTAATTTGCCCAACAACCTGCCACATAAGTAGTCAACAGTTTCTTTTTTGAAAAATAAATTTCATACCACAATCGCAAAACACACAAAGATGCTAAAAAAATAGCAAGATTGTCACAGTGCCACAAAGCGACATGCTGAGGTGAATGTCCTTAATGGGGCACACAGAGCAGCTGCAGATTCAGAGAAGAGCAGGCAGACCTGTGCCACTACTCTTCCAGTAATACTTCCTTTATAAGGATTATTATTACCCGTGCTTTTTTTTCACTTTATATTTAAATCAGTAAGAACTGATCTTAGTGATACCCCTCCTGCTTTTTCTGAAATTTGTCCAAAATCCTGGTTGCATGGCTTTTAACACCTCAGCAAGTTTAGCAGCATGTCAAGATTTCCAGCCAATACCTTACTACAGCTTTTTCAAACGTGCTGATAGTGTTACAGGGTGTATAGCTCCACTGCTGTGAACCGACAATGTGTTGAAACTTGGCTATGAATTGACCTTAAGCACTAATGTCTTCATTTTCCATGGGGCTCATCAAAATGCTTTTTGTCAGATCCTGTCTGATGCAGATTTTACCGTTTACCCATGATGCTTTTACGCTATCCAATTTCATTCCTGACTGTTTTCCTTCCACTGTTTTCAACAGCTCATTGCTTCATAAGGAATATTTCAACTCCCGCTTTATTTGTTATTTCCATTGACTTTTCCTTTGCTGTTCTTTTGGGCTTTTCATGCTTTGAACACTTTGCCTATCACTGGCTAATTGTTGGCTAATTTAAGATAGCGATTAAATAATGAAAAATCTTCTCTCTAAAGAGTCATCTAAAAAAAGGTCAGCAACAGGCTTTTACAAACCATTGTTCCTAAGGAGATATTCCCCTGAAAACGTCATCATTTTGTTCTATATTTACTAGACCACGAAAAGTCATAACTGTACTAGAAACATACTTAATATTGATCTAATAACACTTAATCTAAATATCAATTACAATTAAATCACATTTTATTGTTATCAACTTAGTTAATACTAATAAATTAAGCTATTTTAGATTTCTACTAGCACTTTACTTTCCGTTGTATGGAAAGATAGGTATCTGTCATCTATCTCCCTTCCTTGCATTTAAAACCAGAAAATCCAGACCAGTAGACCCTTCACCGGCTCTTTGGGAGGAATTACAGAGTAAACCAGCCTGAGCATGCAGCTTCCAAAGGAGGAAAAAATAGTGTCCTCCCAAAGGACTCACAGCAAATCTCTTTCTTGTCAAACACTCCTTTTCATAATTTTCATAAAATATTTGTCAGTTACATGCTTTGTGCAACATTTTTTGTTTTGGTCATGTTCTTGCTTCTTCCCAAACAACAAACATGATGTAGTTAATTCTTCTTTAACTGTTTTTCAAGTTATGATGATAATTTCTATGACTATACAAATTATTAACTAAATCCTTTCAAAGAATTTTAATATTGGTATACATATACACACAGATTTGTTCTTGTTATGCTATGCAACTGGTTATATGCTATTATTCCTGTTTTACAGGTTGGATGACTCAAACATTTTTGAACAGGAAAAAGAAAGAGGAAACGCAACTTTCCAGGTTAAAAAATTACATTATTTAAACAGCAGGAGTCATTTGGAAACACACACAAACCATGTCACAGCAGCCCCAACGAAAGCATAAGAACAACATGAATCAGAATTTGGTTTTACTCTACAGAAAATATACATTAGTTTTTATTGAAACAACTCTATTGAATTATTCATGCATTTCCTATATTGATATAAGGCCACATTGGCATTATGGGCATACATAAAAATGGTGACAAACATTCACTCAGGGCAAAGAGCATCACACCATTTTGGTATGCCAAAAGAACAAGACTACTTATGATGCTTCAGGGCAGTTATTCATCAATATCTAAAGCCATAGATAAAATGTGTTGACACCATACTAGACAGCAGTCAACTATTTAATTATGTAAGTTGACCAATCTACAATAAATGCGCACCAGGTCATTTAGACATCTTATTATGAAAATGTCCTAGGTATGGCAAAACCCAGAAGGGGTTCTGGAGGCTCTGGAAGTTAGAGGAAAGGGAATAGGCCCAACATTGCCTCACATAGCCTCGAAAACTTGTAAAAAATGTGTAAAATGCCATTATTTCACTATTGTCAGAACAGCAGCTTTTCTTACTGTTTTCTCACCTGATTTTATAAAAGAAGTCAGATGAACTACCATGTGGTAACAACTGGAATAACAAAGCTTACCCATACACCCCCCCTTCAGTGATTCATTTTGCATATAAATGTATGACAAATCATGCACACAACACTATTGGATTTGTAGTTATAACAAAAGTTGAAACTGTGACTACAGGACCAACAATCCAGGACGTCAATGCTTAACACAGTGGAATCATACAAAACTATCACACAGAACTTCAGTGTGATCCGTCCTACAGTGATGGCATTATGGTTTATTTTCAGTTTGCTGCACAATGATTAATTTTTTAATTTGATTAATTTGAATTTCAAAAATTAATGTGAATTTCAATTAGAGTTGAATTCTGAAAAATTCTTATCCATTCCTTTATTTTCTTAAATAAAAAGTCCACTATAAATCTATACTGTCTGAGAAACTTTTTGGGAGGTGTACTGTGTCTGGCTGGGATGGAGTTCATTTTCTTCACAGCTGCTGGTAGAAGTGCTGTGTTTTGAATTTGTGACTAAAACAGCGCTGGGAACACACCAGTGTTTTGGCCACGGCTGAGCAGTGCTCACACAGTGTCAAGGTTTTCTTCCGTTATCCTTTTCCCGCTCTGCTCTCCCCAGCAAGTAGGCTGGGGGTGGTCAAGAAGCTGGGAGTGGACCCGAGCAGACCAGAGGGATATTCCATACCATATGGCTTCATGCTCAGCGAAAACAGCTGGGCGAAAGGAGGAGGAAGGGGGGAGGTTTGTGGTTATGGCGTTTGTCTTTCCAAGTAACTGTTACGCATGCTGAGACCCTGCTTTCCAGAAAATGGCTTAACAGCTGCCTGCCGATGGGAAGTAGTCAATAAATTCCTTATTTTGCTTTGCTTGCGTGCACCACTGTGCTTCACCCATCAGACTCTCTTTAGCTTGACCCATGAGTTTTCAGCTTTTGCCCTTCAGTTTCTCTCCCGCATCCCACTGTGGGGGAGCGAGCAAGTGGCTGGGTGGGGGCTTACCTGCCAGCGGGGTCAACCCACCACAGGAGCTGGTTGGTTTGCTTCCACCACTTGTATATGCCGAGGCTTCAGTCCGAGGCACTGGATCTTTGGACTGACAGCCTCTGTCCGGTTCCCATAACTGCAACAATTGCTTTTTGTGGATGCTGTCAGCACGCAGGTCAATGACTAAGGATGGGAAATAAAACTACTTTTTCATTCACCCAATCAAGACTTGAAAATCTTCATAAAACTTAGACTGGAAAACAGTGAAAATTCTTCTTTTCAAAAAGACTTGACTTTGACTTCTTTTCAAAACTTGACATTAATAACAAAAAATATGTCATATAGAAGAACTGGAGGAAGTGGAACATTCCCAAGAAGATTATTTTTGTTTCTGTACAAAACTGCCATTTAAAAATCAGAAGATTAACATAAGCCAATGAAGCACATTAAGTCAGAGGGTAAAAGGAAGATCTAGACCCCACAGAGCCAGAGAACGACTTTATTACCAAGTCTACAGAAATTCATGTACCTTCACATAAAAAAAAAAGGCAAGAAATTACAGAATTCCTGTAGTTTGCACTTCTAAACCTGTCCCCACACCAACCTGAATTTAAAAAACATTCAGAGTCAAGAAGTATGCCATAAGCCTCCCTTTTTCAACAGCTAGGTTTTAACTGATGTAGGAACACTGGTAAGTATAGCATTGTGGAAGAATCAATGTGGCTTTTGTGAAAGAAAAATCAAACCCTGTATACCTCGTGTAGTTCCTTAATGAATCAACACACCTATTAGGTGGAAGCAGATACAGCCTAGCGGGATACCCAAAGGACCTCAGCTGTAGGCTCTTCAAGAAAACAAAGCACGAAATAAGAGGGAAGTTCCCTACCTGGGTAAGAAACAAGAAAGAGGAAATGGGGAGTACGTGACTAGTTTTCACACTGGAAGGAATGCTGGGACCCACGCCGACTCATGTATTCCTAAGTGATCTCAGGAGTGAAGAAAGGGACAAAGCAAGCTGGTCACAAGCACCGTGGATAAATGAATGACAAGGTGTTAAAAACGATTACAATGCCACTTGCTCAGAAAAATCCTGAGCCACAAAATTAACTGACCCTGGGAAAAAACTCGGGGAAATTGCCACTTCTCCTGTTAAACTGGCTACTGGCAGCGACGGGATCCTAGGCTAGACTGACACTTTAGTCTGATGCTGTACGACAGCTCTCCCGTACGCTGTGACTTGCCCTCCAGGCGTTTTCAAGAACTTCTTTTCATTTCTCTCATGTTCTTGGATAATATAAACCTCTATACAACATGAAAAATGTTTCAAAGTATACCTCAGCAGGATCTCTTTATGGGTAGAGTTTTTCAAGTTTTTTCAAGTTTTTTCAAGGCTTCCAGGTTTTACACAAGTGTTTATAAGGAATACAGAAATCCAACACAATTTCGAACATTTGTAACAATTACAGAAATAAACAACTCTCAAGGTTCCTGAATTCCCCAGAGGATCTCTAAGCCTCCTCTAACACAATATTTGTAAATCTGTCAGTAAATCTATTTGTCCAATTTGTCCTAATACATTCTACAGTCACAAAAGCAAAGAATTTAATTTTTTCTTCATTTTTACAGTACTTCAGAACCGGGTTCTTTAAGTTATCTCTGCTTTTTTCCAATTTTAAAATTTGCCTACAAATTTTAATCTGCCTACATAAGCAATAGAAAACATTAGCACTTGCTGAATTTGACAAAAGTTTTCCTATTCACTTGAATATTTCAGGGGGCTTTGCACTTTCTTTGTTAAAAACAATTCCTGTTGACAAGTGTCTCAATTTTGTTGTGATCTCTAACTTACCTAAATATTCTGCAAATATCTCAAATTTTTTTTTTCTGGATATATTACAAATTAATTAGTTTAATAAAATCAATATTTTTCCTCATTTTTCTGAAGAAATTATTTTTTCTTCTGAAATTCTAACAAAGCCATCATGGCTTTGCTCAGCTCCTGTAATCTCATCCCCCAAATAATTAAAAAAAAAAAAAAAGTCATATTCTAATGCATCTGAGAAACAGTAAAATTTTCACTGAGGAAGGAAAGAGATAAGACTAGACAGAATTTTCCAGAGACATCATCTTCCCTCTCCTCTGCAACACACTCCCCACTCATGACTTTGGTCCATTGCTCTATATTATCAGACCCTTGTTTTACTTTTCAGGGAACAATCTCTAGATGCGGAACATAACCCAGTCTAAGTCCTACCTGACACATAAAACCCCCATATTTTATGCTCTCCTGGACTTGTTCCTCCTGCAGGTAATAGAAAACACTAGTTTTCAAATACAGATTTAAAAAATACATATATAAAGAAAATATATCTATTTGCCATAAGTATAGAGTATAAGAGCTCTGCTAGTTCTTTCTTTCATTTCACAGTCTGGAGCAGTGTAGCTACAGTGCTTCCCTTTTAAACCCTGACTTGACGCAAAGAAGCTTCCCCTGTGTCTGAGTTGCAGGAGAGCTCCATTTTACTCTGGTGAAGATTCCCAAGTCCTTGGAAGCGGTTATTCAAGTCTATATTTTCATCTTCCTTTTGTAGACCTAGTTTAAAGGCATAAAATTTCTGCTTTTGTTTCTAACACAAAGTGCAATAACCCCACATCTATAACACTTTAATACTTTCCTGTCATATGCCTGAACTAACTGAAAAGTATTAAAGATTTCAAGTGCTTCAAAACCAGCTACAGCAAAAAGTAACAAGGCTGCTTCATTGAAGGATTTTTGCCTTTTTCTTCTGTTGGTGCTTAGTGTTTGTGGATAGAAACATAGTGTCATTCAAATTTGGGTGTTTTTTTTCTTTTTTTTCTTTACTTTTTTCCTTTTTTCCTTTTTTTTCCTTCTCAGTTTCAGCTCTGGAGGAACTTGTGACTGCTCTATACTCCTCAAGATAGCTTCTCAGGGCTTTTCGAATTGGGAGGTGGGCAGAGGCTACTTCTGATAAACTGTACTGCTCAGAAGTCACACAGAACTAAGGATGCCCATAGCCAGCTGCTTCCTTCAAGGTTTGGTTTCTCCATAAAAGGAAAGGAAGGAACCGATTCCCCAGTCACACCATATCCTTTTAAAAGGTACGGTTCCCTAATACTGTTGGCTTCCCATATTCAGTTTAAGCATCCTTCCCTCTTCTCATTTGTGGTAACAGGCCACAGGAACTCTCCAGACCCGAGATTACCTTTGTTCAGTTGATTCGTACAATGGCGCTTTGATCCCTGACATGGACTTCAGCTCTTACCGAAATGATTTTGCTGCCATTGCATCTGTGAACCGTAGGTTCAGACTCACGAAGTCTGCTACTATGATCATTTCTGTCGAAAATAGCATAGCCAGCTTTGGCCTTCTGCATTCAAAGACAACATGTACTACACTTACTGTGAGAATTATTCAAGTAACTTACAAGCATATGCTATATATTATTAGCATTCTAGCATAAAGTGACTTTGTTTGCTGTACCCCTTGCTAGACACTTAGCTAACAGACTGACTACGATAATGCCACCAGAGGAAAAGTGGGCAAGAGGGAGGGAATACTAGTCATCACATCCTGAAGCACCCAAAGAAAGGAAAAGAAGGAAGCAAGAGAAAGATACTGACTGGGATTACACTACTTTCTTAATCATCACTGCCAAGGGCATGTCCAGCATTATCCATGTCTTTTTTTAAATCGCAAAACGTTAAATCTTTTGCACAGTTAGAAGAGAAAAATTTTCAGATACCTGCTAACAACAAATAAACATATACTCTTGTGGGGTTTTTAGTGCTTTAGATTGTTATTTGTCAGCTTGTAAAAGGCCAGGGAAAGAAAGTCCGAAAACCTTGTTATTGGAGATAACGATGGATGGCAAAACCAGGTAATGTAGTGCCAGGTCCTAATACCTACTGATACCTAAAAGCACAAAAGTAACTTTCTGAATTTGCCCTTCAGAACTACTGTAATCCCTCAAAGACTGATGTATGCAAATATCTACAGGTCTGATCCCGTAGAAGGAAAAGCAGTTCTCTGAACAGGGACTGCACTTAACTGTATGTATTATAAGCATCTGATGACTGTTTGTCTCAGAAAACAATGAAAATAACTATCAGGTTCTTCTAACACAGATGATCTGACCTATTTTCCTGAATGAGGTACTTACCTCTCAGATAAAATTTTACCTCTTATTGCTGCAGTATTTGCAATTGATATCTCTTACTATCTCCAAGAGAAATTAGAGGTGTGCTTTTTTATTTTATATTTATATTGAAGCTTTTTTTAAAAACACCAGCACCAGTGTGACATTTTGCTTATAATCAACTTTCCACTATTGTGGAAAAAGCTGACAGAAACGTTTTTAACAGAAAATTTAGAAAATAAAGTAGGAAAGCACGGTGAAAATCGAAAATTTTAGGAAGAGTCACACTTTGTAGAGCTTTAAGCTACCGCTAACTTATTTTTAGTTAAATAGATTAAACTTAATTCATTTTAGTTAAGTTAGACTTCAAGTTGATGATGTAACTCTTGTGTTTACCCCAGTGGTGATGAACACCCCCTGTGAAACCACGTAGTTAGAGTATGCTACAGCGAACTAACATTTTTCTTCTTCACTCAACAGGCCCTGAATGACTCCTCTACGACCTTGCAGAAAATATCTCAAGACCATACGGTCTACTTCCCAATGGCTAAAAGCAGACTGCAAATGAATTAAACTGGTGTTTGGCAGGTAAGTATTCCACTTACTGTGGACTAATAAAGAAAGACACCAGGACACATGGCCCTGTGGCAAGAAGAAAAGAAGAATGCTGGTTCATATTTGAGAGCAGCATTTAGTAATTATTTTTTATTTAATCTTACTCCCTTCCTGCCTTCTCCTGAAATGCCCTGCATTTTCATTTATACTCACTCCTAGAGCACACAAAATTCAACAGTCTTACACCACCTTAATAAAACAGGCAGGATGACCCCCCTAGTTAAAACCTCAGACTGAAACTCAGGATATCTGGTTGATTGCTAAGTCTGCTGAAGCTTCCCTGCTCAGCCTTCAACAAGTAACAACCTGGCGTGCCTCAGCCTGTCTTGGGGGCAGGGAAGAGAGTAATAATACTTCCTTTGTCCGGTTAGCTCTTCAGAGTGGGGACCCGCTTATGCGTACACACACACATCCTATCCCACATAAAGAACCTCTATTTCAGTTCAGGCTAATAGTAGCCACTATAAAGCAAAAACCAGCAAAATTAAAAAGTTACATTCCCACAACTCCTACAAAAAGAGAAGAGCTCATTGATCAAAAGAGCATTTTTGCTGCTAAGCACCTGAACAAAGTTTACAATCATTGGGGGACAGCTAAAATAAATCAAGCAACTTGAGAAAAAGTACAGGTCATTTTATAACCGCTCATGCAGCAGTACACCACGGCTGGCAGACAGGAAGCCTCTTGAACACAACCAGCCATCGCCTGCATGGCAAGAAGTTCTGCAGTTTATGAGATTACAGGGGTAAGACCAAATATACAAGATCTGAATAGATCCCCAAAAGGTTTTCACTTCTTCTCATGGTACTGCTACCATCAACAGATATGGAAAAGTTGTGTAAAGTTAAAAGATCTTTCGAATATCTGTCAGAGGAAACAGTAGTTTCTTAAAGAATTTCATTCCCTCCTCGCTTCATTTACACCTAATCCCTGTCACTTAAGCACGCACAAGCATCTTCAGCAGCACTACAGACTAAATACAAATTGTATGTTTTCTTTATAATAAAAATATATTTGAGAAGTGTTGAGTCCTAATTAAAATTGTATCAGTTTGCTATATAAGCTTAATTTTATTCATATGTATCATCCCAAAATACCTTTATAACTTTTAAGTGCCAATCAGTTTCTTCAGTACAGCTCCACTTCAGTTCTGTTTTCTTTGTTCTTTCCTCTTTTGCCTCAGTTACTATACACTATTGACACTTCCACGGAGAATGCTTTTTGCTTCCTCCTACCCCTTTCTCTGTGCTGTTGATTAGCTTCTTCATCCTCTTCCAGGCTTGAAGGAAACCTTTTTTTTCTTTTTTCCTCTTTTTTCCCCTTTTTCTTCTATTGTCCTTAGACATAGGATCATCACTGATTATTTTTCTATCAGGGAGGGTCAGATGAAGGTAACTGATCTCAAATATAATGTTAGATGTACGCTCTCCTACGCCACAGAATGAACCTCTTTTTCCTTTACATCTTCTGCCTCAAACTTTTTTCACTGTCCTCTGCGACATCCTGTTCTCCCACCCCAGGGACACTTCACTTACGCTGTTGCTGTCCCTCTTAGGGCTCTTCAATTGCATGGGCCAAGTTCTTGTAGCGTTGCAGAACTGGCATAAAAATTGCTGCCTTGCACAGAGGAGGGCTTCTACTGAGTACCTGGCTGCATCTATGCAGAGTCTTCCCTATCAGCCCAGAAAGAACCTGTAGGGAAGCAGCTGCCCCGATCACTGGTATACTGCATTTGTCATGAGGTACGGGCTCTCAACTCCTTTGATAGATGAAATTCCAAAATTCAGGCAGTCAGAGAAAGTGTCCAGACACTTGTACTGGGAATACCAAGTGCCACAAACACATTGGGCTAAAACACATTAGCAGTGATTTTCCTGAGAACAACCCAAAAGCTCCCTCCTTTCAGAAGTTTTATTCAGCTGTATTCAGCTATCATATTTCTTCATTTTTCCTTTTCTCACCTACTCAAGCTTGATAGCTGTAATTGAAATCCTTTCCCTTCTTCAAAAGGATATTCTTCCCAGCTATGCATTTCTACTCAGTCCAAACCCTTTTGCTTCCCATTATAAGCCACATAGGTACAGAGTAAGCGAGCACTGTTCTTTCTCCTTCTGCATGGGATAAAAGTTAGATCAGTGACAGGATTCTCCTTTCCCACTGCTTCTTCTGCCCTTTAACCCATGATAAAGAAGGAAGAAAACATCATTGCTTTTCCATACCTTCATACCTTTACGAATCATCAATTAAAAAAATGCACAGGCCATGTGCAGTAATACAAATATCATTTGCTCAGACAGTCTTGAGAAACCAAAGGAACTGGTCACGCTAGAAAAAAACTGCTCTTATGTGTACAACTGAGGATGAGGCCTCTTAATCAGTCTGTTTCTTTTTTCCAATTATTTTCACTGGGAAAAATTCAACAGCAAAATTTCATCATCTATTTTTTCTTTAAAAAAAAAAACCACCACCACAAAACAGACAAAATCAAATGCTTGAATCCTGTGTGTTTACAAATCAAAGACAAGAAGGTGACCAAAAGAACAGCCTTTGATAGGAAATATAAAAGGTCATTGTGTATATAAGAAAGAGTAAAGCACGAGCTCCCAAACAGGTTCTGCTTTCTTGTTAACCCAGCAAGTCTCAAGTTAAATACTGTAATCATGCCAGTCATTAGTTACTGCTCAGCCTCCTGTCTCCAGCCCGGAAATTAGTCTGCTTGGAGCCCAGATAGCTGAACAAGCAGTCACGTTTTATCATATAACTGAGGCTGGGAGGCCAATCCGAAGGAAAGCTACATATGTTCTATATTAGGAAGAAAATACCTAATTTAAAAGAACTTAATTTACAGAACAATAAAACGTATGCATTTAAAACACAGCGATGTAAAAGAATAACAAAACAAAATCTCTTATAACTCTGATGTGATTTGCAAGGGAAGTTCACATAACCTTAAACTATAAAATTTTAGTTAAAGAGTTATGAACTGTTGCTAAACTCAGTTTAAAATTAAACTACAGAGGCATTTAATACTGTAAAGTATTACAGGCAACTATAGCAACCAATAGATGAAGAAATCATTGCCTTTTGCATTTTGTTGGAAAGCATAAACTTCTTATTAGGTCAAAAGTATAAATTACAAATTACTATTGAACAGAACAGGCATTTAAGGTATCTTTTACAGTTTTTTTCATGAACTCCAGCTCATGTAAAGCATAAAAAAATTAACATTTACAGTTACTATATTAGAGACTTTTTATAATCATTACCAAGATATACTACAGGAGTCATCTTTCTTTAACTGAATAATAGGGCAATAAATTAGTAACTACTTCTTTTTCTGAACATGAGAAAGTCTAGGCAACACCAAGATAAGAGACTAGGTGAAATTTTACTTAGCCCTGTCCATTGTTGTAAAAGCATATTATATTATATTACATATGCAAATTATATATGCAATTATATATATTACATATATGTTGGGTTTTGTAACAGTGACAGGAGCAAATTGGGCTTACTACCTCCAATTTCAAGTAAGGAAATGTAAACTTTTAATTATAATAACTCAATTTCCAAATAACCATGTAATGTAGCTTAAATCTCGCATAACAATAGCATTCTACACATAGAATTGAAAGGCTAAGACTTTCAAGGACAGCTAAGAAATATGGATGCCAAAACACTGGTGTTTAGTTCCTTTACGTGGCTTGAATTCTGCAGCTTAAAGTTTTGCAATGAATTATAAGAAAGCAAACTTCAATGCTTTCATCACCACAAAAGTTAAGTTACAATACCCATATGTACTAGAACCTTTTAAACAAGTCAACCTATTTCAAGGATAAGCATCGTTATTAAAAACTCTAAGCCATCATCACAGCTGGAGTCTGTCATATATATTAATATGATTCCACAGTCCTGAAACTAGTCAGAGAATAGAAACAAATCTTAACCAGGAATGATTGCTTCTATCTGGGACAAAAAGCAAGCTTACCAAGTTGTTTGGCAATAAATAAAAAAATACCTGAATGCAATCAATTTAAAAAAAAAAAAATCAATTTGCAATATTACAATTCTATCATGTTATACTTCAGCTATAACTATCGTCCATCTTGGATAGTTTAGACTGTTGAATTTGGACAAATGTAAGCTCCATCTGAACTACGGCTCAAACTATAAAGCAACCTAACATTGTCCAATCCCTTGAAAATCCATCCTAAACTGACAGACTTGGTAGTCTCTTATTTTAGCTAGAAGGCAGGTGCACATTCTACAAAGACATAGAGAAAATGGCTGTAAATATTAACAGAGTTTTTAACAGAATAATGCTTCCTATTTCCCCACTAACCAAAATATAAAAGACTTGAGTCGTTGCACTTCATTCATAAGAACCAACTACAAAGAACGGGCTGGACTAACATGTAACAGCATAAACCTAAACCAACAGCGATGAATAGGAGTCCGTAAGTCTGGTTTTAAGAATGAAAGCAAGAAGCAATTAGAGACAAAGAAACAAATTCATCCTTTACATTTCTCTGTTGCTTGTGACATCTAGTGGGTATACAAAACGGCCTGGAACAGCAAATAGAAACTCCTGCTTTTTCAGTGTTTGGTTTAGTTATTTCCTTCATCTACATGGCAATTATTTCCGTTTCAAGTCAACAAATGTAAAAAAATGGTGCAAGATATTTTCACAATTCACATACACCTTTAAGCACTTCAGAGCTGAGTTTGAAACAGAGAATTCCACAGGATTCCCTTCAGAAGCTATTTCTAAACACATGAATGACAAGAAGGTGTTTGGGAGCAGCCAGCATGGGTTTACCAAGGGCAAGCGTCATCACTGCTTTCAACCCTGAGGTCACTGGTGCCGAGGGCAGTGGATGTTGCTCGACTTGAGCAGGACTCTTGAGACAGGCTCCCATAGAGAGATTGTGGTTGGTGAGACACAGGCTGAATAAGTAAACAATAGATAAAGTGAGTGGAAATTGGCTGGACTGCTGGCTCAAAGAGTTGTGATCAGCAAAGCCCAGCTACAGGCCAGGAAACTAGTGCAGTCCCTCAGGGATGAGTACTGGGACAAGTAACAGTTTGATGTCTTCATTAACAACGTGGGTGATGGTACAAGAGCGCGCTCTCAGCAAGGTTGCAGATGACACCAAATTTGGGGCACCAGTCAATGTGCTGGAGGGCAGGGCTGCTATTCAGAGTGATCCGGACAGCTTAGAAAAAAATCTCATGAAGTTCAGCAAAAGCAAAGGAAGTATCACATCTGGGATGGAATAACCTGATGGAACAACATAGGCTGGAGGCTAACTGCCTGCAAAGCAGCTCTGAGAAAAGGATTATGGGGGTCCTAGTAGACAACAATCTAAACATGAAGCAGCAGCGTACACTTGCAAGAGAGAAGGCCAGCTGCATGGGCTGTATCAAGAAGAGTGTAGCATCCAATCCAGGGAAGTGGTCCTTTACCCTCATTTGACACTTGTAAGACTGCATCAGAGTACTGTGTCCAGTTTTGGACTCCCAATACAAGAAAGAAATAGACATACTGAAGAAAGTCCAGGGGAAGGCCACCAAACTGGTCAGGGAGCTGGAGAACTTGCCCTGTGTGGAGAGGCTGAGGGATCTGAGTTCATCCAGACTTAAGAAGAGATGGTTTCAAGGGGACTTTATTGCTGCCTGTAACTATCTGTTCAGAGGATACAGAGAAATTGAAGCCAGACTCTTCTTGGAGGCTCACAGCAATCAGACAAGAGGCAACAAATACAAGTTGAAACGTGCAAAATCGCGATTAGATATTAGGGAGGGTTTGGGGGTTTGTTTGGGGTTTTTTGGGGTTTTTTTTGGTTGGTTGGTTGGGTTTTTTTACCATGAGAGTGGTCAAATACTGGAACAGGTTGTCCAGAGATGTTGAGGAATCTCCATCCTTGAAGGTGTTGAAAACCTGGCTGGACATGGATCTGAGCAGGCTGATCTGATTAGACCTGTGTTGAGCAGGTTTTGAACTAGATGGCCTGTGGAGGTCCTTTCTGATTTAAATTATTTTACCAATCTAAGAAGACTACTTCTGCCCTGGGTGGGTGTCTCATCCACTGCTAATGTGAATTAAGAATGTGACTTTCCATTTATGCAAATGATCCCATCCCCCTTTCTAGTATTGACAACCTTTTGAATATTTTAAAGGAGTAAGATAACAGTGCATACTAGTATTCAGCATCTCACACACATGGTTGTTCAGTTCTTCAGTACCCTTTTTGAGGAAAACACGTATTTGCAAACACACCAACTTGGAGACAGAGAATAATATTTCTGCTAAGCTCTTCAGCATCATCTTTGATTATTCTTGAACACTTCACGTTAAAGGATGTACAACATTATTGTTTTGATAAGCAATCCTCATTATATCCACTCATTAAAAATCTATTCTAAATAGACAGTAATTTCAGTTACACTTGTGAGTTTGATGCACACAGAATACGTTCTACAATTACGTCTAATTGTTGAGCAGTTCTACATTACTATATTTCCACAGTCTTGGTATCAAAATACAAATAATGCTCTGATTTATTAAAAAGCAAGAAGTATAAATTTCTGAGAGTGGAAGCAGGTTTATTCTAAATCACTACACATGGACTTAGTGCCTTAATTATCTGTGTACTAATCACATAGAGCAACGCTAAAGATATTTTGTTCGACATCATTAAAACTGAGTTTGTCAGTATCTCTAGGCCCATAAAAGAAGGTTGAGGGACTTCTCCATAGAATTTTAAAATAAAATCCTAGTTTAGTCCCCAATTCATGAAAGCACTATAAGTTACGCCATATGTAAGATGTTTTCTTGAATAAGAATGGTTTTCGGAATTGATTTCAGTATTACTGTAACTGATTATTTTTTTGCTCCATCTTTGACTTTCTCCTACAGGATAGAACTAATCAGAGCAAATAACTTATCAAGTTCCTCTTCTGAAAGAAAGAGGATCTTGAAAAACAAGAAAAACAGAAAAATAAGAAAAACAATCCTTCAACTAGTTACACTTATGCAATTCTAACACCTTCAGCAATTTTGCTGTAATGTTTTTTCACGTAGGTGAGAGCAAAAGATAGCTCATCTTTTAACTATTATATGAACAAAATAAGCAGCCTAAATTAGCTCAAATTCCTACCAATTGTGACAGCTTTGTACTTGCCAACCTGAAATGCGGCTACCAAATTAAAAAGGAAGACACTTTGTAAAATTACAAATAATAAATGGTTTACTGGAAGTTTACTGGCTCAGCCAGAAAATATGTATAATAAATATAAAATATGTACATACTGTATTGTTGCATATAACTGCTCATAATTTCCTTCCTCATTTATTTCTTTTACCTCTTTCACACTGAGGGCCAGTAAATCCGTAGACACATGCACAGCGATTAGGTCCAATACACCGTCCTCCATTCTGGCAGCCATTTTCACAGACAGCTTTAATTAACAAAAAAAAGTTTTAAATGTTATAGTAATGATATTTCAAAGATTACCATATGCGGTACTCAAAAATTATTTTTTTCCTCTCAACTGCTCTAAGTCTTTCAGGACCTGAAGATCGAACTGATCTCCTTCCTACCCATCATCACCAACAATAATTATTGCTCAAGTCAAATTCCATTAGCCCAAATTCCATTAGCACCTGCTTAATGCTAATTGCAAGCACCTGTTTAATTAATCATATTCAGCACAGATTCTTAGAAGATGTTTAAGTATATTTTTAAACCGTTGTGCTCTAGTCACTAATCATAAGAACTCATATCCATCACCGAAGTTAGCAGATAAAAACTCAAGTATTTTGAGTTTTTTTGAGCATATTAAGTTGTGCTCTTCAGTCACAACAGCAACAAACCTTTCAAGAAGGGAGGCTTGGGGAGTCCAAGAGACAGATAATTCAGCTCTTGGAGTTGATGCTGCTGGCAGAAGTAGTGATGTTTAGAGCAAGGGAAAAGAATTACCAGGTTAAGTACCTTCAAAAACTGTGCTTCCTAAAAGATCCCAAAAGAAATAAAACGATTTGAGGGGGGGTTAAATCCACAGTATATATGGATGGAGAAGGTACTTCACAGTTGTGGGACTTCGGAGCACCCACTCATGCTATTTATCAATGGTGTGAATCAAAAACAAAGCCTCCTGCCAAAGCACTGAAATCTTCTCAACTTGAAAAGAGGAGAGTTCTTCAGCAAGGTTGAAAAATACCATTAAAAGAGTGCTTTAACTAACTAATTCCGTCTATTTTCAGGCTCATTGCTTCCAGGACATACAGCCTTGTTCAGAATTAGCACATATTCCAAATCAAACTATTTCACCTTAAGCCCCACCATTTTTAAGCAGCTCTGAACAAAGAGTTTTTGGTCTAGAAGTCTCTAGGCTGCCTTCCTACGCAGGTCTCCCCAGTTTGAAGGTGGCATTTGTAACATGTTTGAGTATCCAGCGCAAAAGAACCTCAGCAACCTATTTCAAACTGTGAAAAAAGCACACGTGCCTCCTATATCACAATGGGGAACGTAAAATATACTGTTATGTGGAAATGTGATAAAGCCTTACTTCTTATCAAGAACTATAAAACTGAATTACTTTTTACTGACAATACATGTCTTATGCATAAAATGAAGATACTTCTCTGCATATGTTACATTACTGAATTAATGGACAATGACACTTTAGTGAGACAATTTCAGTAATTTACAACGCAATTACATTTTAGTAAAAAGAAATAAAGATGTATTTACTTTTTTCAGACATTCATTCCTACTGTGTGTAGAAGACAAATACTCAACCTTACTTGAAATTTTAACTGTCCTATACACTGAGACCAATCTCCACATGTTGTTCAGATTTTCTGGATTGCTTTAGAGTCACTGCTTGAAAATTCAATCCTCTTTTCATTTATTCACTGGAAATATGCCCCGCCTGGGAGCATTCAGGTGTTGACCCAATATTTTAAAATTAGGAGGAAGGGGCCAGCAACTCTTAAAAGTAAATCTGACTGTGACTAGCGTCACATTTTAGGATTACAATTATTACCTAAAATTTTAGAGAATTTTATCCAGGTAAAAATAAAGCAAGAACAAGACTGCTCTCTGGCATTTGCAAAAATGACTAAGACAAAAGGATGTTCTTCCACATTATTCAGTCTAACTGTTCATTGCATAGCTGCCTTTTGTTTGTCTCCAGTTCCTTCAAACTACCTTCAGCAATTAATTTCTCAGCTAATTAGTAGCCAGCTGGCCTCAGAATACACTTTGAGTCTTTCTTCACCCCTGCAGCCTTTAGTGATTTTTATTGTTTGCTAAATTCGTATAGCTTTTAAACACTGTACTGTGATAGGCAGAGCTGGGCAAATAATTGACTTTCTATCTTGTCTGCCAAACCAAAAAGGTATCCAAAAGCTTGACCGGCATTTAATCTTTTTCCTTAGTCAAGTACAAAACAGAAAAACATGCTTTAACCTAGCAGTTAGGCTGTTCTTCTGAGATGGAGAAACTTTGTAAAGAGAATGAAAAATTAGTGATCATCTAGTAAGAAAAGGAGAGCAGGATGCATACTCCCATTGCTCCCAAAGGATTTTCCAAAACTATTCGGTGAATTCGATCCTTAATTTGACTTTTAGAGAATACAAACACACTTCATGCATGAACTGACTTTCAGCTAAACACTATACCCCAAAATAGCATTAAATTTCTCACAGACATTTCGTTATATTTCAGCATATTGGCTTTTTTATGTTCTTACTCTACCTAAAGTAAGAAGGCTAACTTGCAGGACTTCCATGGATTTAATTTTAGATGAAACAGAGCAGTTACTTACGCTGTCCACAGTACGTTCCGACGTAGCCCTTCTGGCACTGGCACCGGTCGTCCGCGCACGTGCCGCCGTTCATGCACCTGATGCTGCACTGTTGTACTGCAGCGGAGCCCAGGCAGAGAGATACCAGTGTTAGGCAAAAATACCACAGCAAATGTGGATAAAAACAGAGACATCTGAAAGAAGACATGAGCTTTGTACAATATATGCTACGTATTTAATTGTACACTCAGGTGTTCTTGTAACTAAAGGCATCCAAGCTGCAGCTATTAGTCAGCCATGTTTTAAAAGCAACCGTGAAGAGTTTTTTTTAGAGTTTTCCATGACTATATTTCGCAACTTAGAACTTTTAATTATCTTGGAGGCTGTACAATCTTCATTTCTTCAGCAAATGGACTCGATGAAAACATTAATAGCACACACATTTATATTTAAACTTGTTTATCTCTTTAAACATATATTTTTTCAGTTTGTCACACAGAGTAAACATGTACACATGGTATATCAAACTTTATCAAAAACTAAGATATACCAAAGTGTAAGTTACATGTGTGTATGCAGTAATGACAAGTTATTTTTAAAGAATTTACACAGTAGTTATTTTTGAGTTGACTCAAAGAGAATTACTTAAAATGAAATCTCTAATGAAAATAAATATAGTAAGTCCTTACTAGATTTTGATCCACAAGTAGGTGATATTTGTCCACTTGCACAAGTGCACATGTTAGGACGGGAACAAAATCCATCACCGCAGCTATTTCTACAAATCGCTGAGGAAGAACACAATTAAAAAGACAGTGATTAACAGTAAGCTTACTCTTAAACTACAGGAAAAAAAGCTAAAAGTATGTTACCAGCTTCTTTTTTAAAGAAAAAAAGAACAACACTTGAATGTTCAGTTCATTGGGACAGTGAATATACACACAAAAGTAACTGTAAGTTAAATAAAGCGAACTGAATTTTGGTATAATCAGTATCTCTAACGAATTTAAAGAGAAACAGAATTGAATATGGCATATTCAAACACTAGTCTGACCACTGAAACCAGATGAATAAGTCTCTCCCTAATTAGAAATACCAGCCTATTACACAAGTAATGTAAAATTATTAAAATTATATATTTTAGACCACAAGACCTGTAGAAAACTTTACCAAGAACCCAAGATTTGAATGAATATAAACAATATAGATCATAAATGCCAATTTATGGTATGGTTTCTCTCTTAGAATCGCTATTTTAGAGGCATTTTAGGGTCTCTTTTTCCTAAGATTATCCATCCTTTACACAAAGCTGTTTTGTGGGAAGTCAATGTCCAAATCCTGGGCTTTGCAGATTTTGTATAGTTTCCCTAAATACAGCTTTCTGTACTCACATATTTCCACATTGTCATTTAGAAACTAACTTTATAAAAATCCCAGGGAAGCCTGTCCACACCATATTAAGAGTGCATAATGTACATGCCGTTGTGCTATCCCCTGATGCATCAAAATCGTGCCTTCCCTTCTCACTCACCAGCCAGGGAGCTCCATTGCACAAAGGAATGACAGAACCAGAAAATAATAAAAGGCTAAATCCAGGTTCTAAAGGAGATCCAAATGAACACATTAAACAATCTGCCAGGTTAGCAAATGCACCAAAAGAGAGCCTGAAACATTAAGAGCCAGTACGACACGGGAGGACCTCAAAAGACACATATCGTGCAAGGGACAGCTTGTAAAGCAAAAAAACAAGCAAGAATCACAGTTTCTTTGTAAATAACTCTGGGGTTTTGAGAGAATCAAATAATCTGGAAGCACATCTCCACTGAAGGACTACAAAAGGAACAAATACCTCAGGTAGAAAATTTGCCAAGAATATACCGACTCCCTAAAAAAACTGTCTATATACATTAAAAGGAAAGAAAAAAAAAACACCTGGCCATATACATAAAAAAAAAGAAAGCAGAGGTAAGACCTTTCCCAGAATGCTTGTGCTCCGCTTCTGATTTAGAAAAACATGCATAAATGCATTGCAACTCCCATAAGGAAGCAAATTGTTTTCTTGCCCCATTATAGAATTCGAATATGCCCCCTGTGAAATTACATGCTCCCTTTTACCCTTTCTCCACCAAATCAGAAGCTCTGTACTGATGCCGAACATGACCAAACCAGACCAGATTTTGTAAACCCGCATCCTCCTTGACATACTCCAATAAAGACCACATTTTCTTTACGAAAGAGGAGTAGACAAAGTCACATTAGTGGTCTACTGACACCATGCTTTGGGCATCAAAAAGATGCAATGTGGGTCATCTACATTTATCGTTAAATTCCTCTACAACTATGCCCTAAATGTGAAGGCATGAGAGGTGAAAAAGTTTGTGGGATTTCGCTATTTAGTTGAAATTAGAGACATACCACTGATTGATATGAAATATTTCCTCGATTAGCAGATGTAAAAGTGAGAAACGGGACTCAGATTTAAAGCACTTGACAAACACAAGGAACAGGGCTGCTTTCCTTATATCACTGTTCAGTCCATCTTTATACAACGTAGCTCAATCTCCTGGTTAAGCGAGGTCTACATTTAGGCCATTTTGTAAGTCTATTGTCTGTTAGGGAATAATTTTTTACCAACTGAAAGCCCTATAGCTGAAAGCATATTCTAAATATGCTTTCATCGGTACAGTTTATTTTGTTTAAAGAAAAAGTAAACCCAACCAGACCTTTTTTTTTTTTCAGATAAAAGATCACTTTTAATCATAAATATGTCACAGACCACCACCAACCATCATCACGTTATCAACTGAAAACACTGTAAGGTCAGAATGGTTTCCTGTTGACCTACCAATAGCTCATAGATCTCTCTTCATGAAATTATGCTTTAAAATCACCAGTTACAATCTGCACTAATTATAATCAACGCATCTCCAATAAGAGGTTTGCTAGCTTGTCCGTCCATCCTGTGCAAGAGGCTTTGTCTAGCTAAACACCTCTAGCTAGAGGGACCATCATCTCACCAAATGTTTAATGTGAGCATAGAAATCTGTGCTTTTAAACCGTCACCAAAAATACAAACAGAAAAGCATCACAGCCAATCCTACAGATGGCAAGACCATTTGCCCTTCGAACATGTTAGCTGCAATTAAGCTCCAGTAAGTAAACAGGAGCTAAAAGACGTTCTTTGTGCACGTGAATTAATAGTAAGTCAAAGATTATTCTGGATGTGAAGAGACCTGAGACCGAGGACTGTAAGAGGCACTGAGAGTCACATTTAAGGATAATTTATACGGATTTCTGAAAGCACCTAAATCGTCGTCTCTCCCTAATTTCATTTGAGCTAGATACCCAGCTGAATTTGAAAAACCTATCAACAGCATACTAGGCAGCCGAAATCCATTTTAAAAACTCCAGTTTACATTTAAGTAAGCCAATATTGTAACAGATGATAAATGTGAACTGAACATTTTGAGGAGCTCCTCTTATTCCACAGTGGTATTGATACCAGCATCTTCCTCTGAATGACACTAGGAAATGCTAGGTCAACCTGAGATGAAAATCAGTGATACATGGCACAGTCATAAGAAGTATTAGCAAGGCAAATTGATTCACGTAAAATGATCAGGCTGATAGTCCTGAATCGTAAGGCAATAGCCCAAAAGTCACCTTTAAGTTTGGCAGATCTTGGCTTACCACCCATTCCTTCCCTAGTTTAGTCCTGGATGTCTGTAGTTTGTTAGATGGAGTATTTACAAAGACCTTCATTGCTTACATAAAGGGCAATATGTTCTTGAAACTGAATTGTGAAGTTGAGCATACTTATTAGCAAAAGAGATGGTGACAGGCTAAGATGAATGGGAACAGACTCACATTAAAATTCAAGGATTGTAAGAAGCATGTGTCTAATATCAGCTTTTATCTAACAGACAGAAAATTCAACTTAATTCTCTATTTCCTTTCCAGGTAGACAACGTTCCCTAAGCAGAGTATTGAGCAGATTTCCCCCTCCCCCCCCCACCTTTTTTTTTCCCAAGCCATGTCAACAGCCACATCTGTCAGCACAGTACCTATTACGACCAGGCAGTAATCTGAGTCTACATCCTTTATAGCTATTAAAGCACAACTAAAAGTGACAGGCAAGAGAATAAGCACCCCAGATGTAAAAAAGTTTTCCATTTGATTGTAATTCCACACCTAGCACAGAAGTTTTGCAAAACTTCAGATCTGATTTGCTTTATATCAAGACATTTTGGCTTTTTTTTCTTGTTACTATAGTTGATTATTTGATTTATGGAAGCTTTTTGCCTTTTTCCTTTGTTGTCATGTTCTTTTTTTTAAAAAAGTAAGTGGAGACATGCCTCTTACGAACACACCAAAGAAAATACAGCAATTTGCCAATCTTTCGATTGCAAGAAACATGGACCTGTAAATCCACTTTTTTTTCATTTTCTTCGTCTTAAAAATAAGGCAAAAGGCAGAACTGAATTCTCTTTTCTCATACCAAATGGAGCAGTAACTGACAGAAGAATATTTATTTTTATTGTTACCCCTAGGGCAGTAGAAACTTGAAGTCAGACACTTACGAACAATGCACTGATTTCCTCCAGGGAGCGTTTTCCATCCAGGGCAACAGTACGAATGGAATCTAGAGCCACACACATTTGGCCTGTCACACAGACAAACAAATAAATGTACATACAAAAATACAAATCAGTGTAAATAGAATCCAAAGTTTTATGTTCACACAAGAGGAGAAACCAGCCGCATGAAACAAAAAAAATGTATAGCAAAGATGTCTACAAAAAATCCACCCCAAAGGAACACAATTTTTCTCCACTATAAGAAGTTCCAAGCCATTTTATTTTGTATTAGTTCAACTGGTTAGTATGAAGAGGAGAGGCAGACTAGGCAACAGCAGGCCACATTCATCCCTGGTGGAACCACTGAGGATATGCAAGGGATGAGTTTGGCTCTGCATTCACACACAGTCTTAGAAGTCTTGCTATAAAAATTGGCTTCATGCTGCTGTCTGACACAAGACAGAAGGGATGACTGGTCATAAAGATTAATGAACTAATTCAAGTTACCAAGAAGTCCCCAAAACATTAGAAAAAAAAAACAGATTTTGCATAGTTTCTCAGCAGCAGCCAAAGCAGAGTGAATGTCAAAGTATCTTAATATTGTAACATGCTTGAATAAAAAGCCCCGTGTGGTACATCTGTCAGCTGTAAGGCAGCCCCACACAATGTCTGCTTTTAATACAATCGCACTAATTAAAAGGCCGTATTTCGTAGCCGAGGACAAAATACCAAGTGCAATTAATCGCAATGCCTTAGCCGCATAAGGGGGCCGGAAGGCAAGATGCACCGAAGGCGAGCCCGGAGACCACGGGCTCGGGCGGGGGGCGGCTGCAGGGGAAGGGGCCGCTCGCTGGGGAGCGGGCTGCGCGGCGCTGCCCGGACGGCGGCAGCGGGCAGCGGGTCCAAAGGGTCTCAGGCTGCGGAAGGCGGAGGCCCGAGTGCGGCGCGGCGCGTCCCTACCCGCGGAGCACGTCCTGCTGTCCTCGCCTGCGGAGCCGGCCGGCCCCGTCCTCCCGGTACGCGGCGGCAGGGTAGATGCCGCCCGCTCCGCCCGCGGGGCGGACCGGCGGCGGCTTTTGTTGCCCGGCTGCTCCCTGCGCCCAGAGCGCCAGGCAGCCCAGCCAGAGAAAGCAGGGCTGCACCCGGAGCCACCGCCGTCTCCCCATCCTGCGGCTGCCCCGGTGGGGAACGGCGGAGGCGGCAGGCGGGGAGCCGGGGAGGGGTCTGCCTGTCCCGCACCGCCCTCAGCGGGCACGGCTCCGCTCCTCGTTGGGGGAAGGCTTCAGCCGCGGAAACTCTTTCTTCTCTCCTCCACAGGCTGCCCTGCAGCCGCAGCCGTCAGCAGGACACGGCGAGACCAGCAGCGGGGTCCACGTTGCATCCCCCCTCCTCTCTCTCCAAAGAGAGGGGAAGAAAGGGGGGAAAGAAGGAAAAAGGAGTAGAGGTGGCGGGGATTTTCTTTCCCCCCTCCGAAGAAGGAAATCCGACAGAACCACGTTGAATTCCCCTAGAAAAAATAAGAGCGAGATGATAATTAACAACAACCGCCTCCGACGAAACGTGCCGCGACGGACGGCGGGGCGCGCGCACGCCCCGGCCCGGCGCAGGGGGCGGTTTTACCGGGGCTGGCGGCGCGGCAGAGGCCGGCGGGCGGGGGCGGGGCCGGTGCCTCCCGGACGCGGCGGCCCCGGGGCGGGGGGGCGAGCGGCCCCGCGGGGCGAGGGGTGCGGACGGAGGGATGCGGGAGGGATGCGGGCGGAGGGATGGAGGAATGGGGGATGGAGGGGTGCGGCAGGCGCTGCCGCCGCCGCCGGCTCCGCGGGGTCGGGCCGAGGGGCGCGGAGCGGGCGCCGCCGCCCTGGCACACGTGGGGCTGCGGCGGGGGCAGGGGAGAGGGGGCGGCGGGGGAGGGGAGGGGAGCGAGGGGATGGGCGGGCGGCGGCCGGGGGGCGCGGAGCAGATGGGGGAGAGTGGTGCAGGTAGAGCGGGCCCGGAGGGGAATTCTGCGCTTTCCTTCGGCGCCCCCTCCCCTCCCAAACCTCTAAGAGCTGCGCCGTGAGATGTCTGCCGTGCCGCCGCGGCGGGGAGACTTGCAAGCAAAACCCCTCCGGGGATGAGCAGCTGGGGCTCAAAAGAGAGGTGCGGGTGGGCGCTGCAGGGCGCGGCCCGGCCCGGCAGGGTGAAGCCAGGGACGGGCCTGTCACCTGGCCGCGCCAGAGCCCGGGGCAGCCGCACCCCGGCTGCCGGCGGGCGCGCGGCCTGGCCGGGGCCGGCCACCGAGCAGGGGCGGCTGGAGCGGGAGCTCGTTGCCGGCTTGTGTCGGTTCAGCCTCGTGTATCGGTATTTTTGTCACCAAGTTGACAAATTTCTTCAAAACGCTTGAAACAACACCAAGAGCTGAGAGACTTTGAACTGTGTTACTTTGCAGTTTCCTTCAAGAGTAGTTTTTGCAAGTTCACACCTTAAGGTTTTGCTTGTTTTGCTCTTGCTGTTTTTCTCTGTATAAGCGTCTTAAAATTAATGCAAAAAAACCCAGCTTGGCTAATTTCGTACTTACTTTTTAAGGCCAAAACCGTGCATTCACCTAGACGTGCTGAATAGTTAGCCGCCAGTAAAAAGCAAACAAAAGCAATGAAGTCATGTTCCCGCTGAAAGTCCCCGAGTGCTCCCTGTGGGTCGCGCTGGTAACAACAGGACACAACCTGGTTTTGCCATCTGAGGTGCATCGCTTTGAATTACAGCTAGACGGTTGAGCACCTCACCATACATACCATGGCATACTGTGGCAAACAGGAAACTTTTTTTGTCTTTTAAAACAAAACAAAAAACATGTAGCAGCTCCACGTGCATATTATCTGTCATTTCTAATTCTGGAATGAGAGGCAGGAGTCATGTTTTGTTATCCCTGAAATAAAACCCACTAGCTAAGAAGTCATGAAGCCGTTCCCTTATTCAATTCAGTGCCCTACTTTGATGGTCCAGTGGCTCTAACAGAGGCTCCATTTACAGATCTATATTCTGACTGATTGGAAGCTAATTTTGTTTGAATTTGGAAGGTTAGCAAAAGTAATTTTTCATGGGAAGATCTGAATCTTTAAAGGTAAGACCTTGAGAAATTAAGGGAAGTGTTTAATGAAGGAACTATTTAATGAAGACAAGTGGGTAGAAGAGCTCAGGAACCTCGTAAGTATAGATAAGGTTTGGAATTTCTTCAAAGCAGAGGCTGTTAAACCTGTCATGAATGAGATGCGCCTAATAAAGCCAGGGGGAGAGAAGGATTCCATGCCTGTTTGGGTGAATAACTATCTCAAGAAAAATGCGAAGAATAAGCAGGCAGGCTACAAAGAATAAAAAGGAAAGAACTGATCTGAGATAAACTTAGAGATAAGGAAGTAATTCCCAGAAGTTAAACACAGCTACATCTTGAAACAGACAGCACAAGAAAATCTTAAGGAAAAAAAAGATCCATGAAACAAGCAATAAAAAAAAGTGAACCAGTTACACAGCAAGGGTGAGCTAGAAATTAGGGGGAAAAAAGTAATGTTTCAAAGCGAAGATATATATACTTTTTATTGTGTTTTTTTTTTCTTGGAAACTGTAGGTATTGAGCACAGGAAGAAAAGCAAATGGGCAGCAGCTGCCAGTGATTTGTAAAGTGATTTATAAGACTCTGAGACCCTGTTGCACTCAAACCAGAAGAGGACTAGGTAACACCTTTCCAGAATTTTGAAAGGAACTAGCACACAAAACTACAAAACATTCAATAGCAAAGAGTCTTAATTCTGATAAGATTGCAATATAAACGGTCCAGGTAAATATGCATACAGATTAAGTACTTAAAACTGTCTTTGTTACAAAGGAAAACATTAATACTTTTTATGCGTACAAGATACTGATCAGACATCATCTAAAATAATGATTACATTCTCATCATTCACATTAGAAGAAGATGCGTTAAAATTGGAATAGCTGCACATAAAAGCCACTAGTATGGTCAAGGGAAGAAAACCACTCCTAAAGGGTTTGGATTCTTTAGCTAACAGCAGTTCTCTTAAAAATAGTGAAGGAATATAGCAGAAGGAAAAAAAAAGTAAAAAGTTATGATAATTCAAATTAGTGCTACAATTAGAAGAGCTTCTTAGATAAGACAGGAATACAGTTCTGCATTAGAAAAACTAGAACCTAAAACTATAACTACTTTTGGAATGAAATTAGATTTCTTTAGGAAAGATATTGTGGGCTATGTCTCCCAACTCTTAAAAAGCATTTGAATTTGGTAATCCCAGAGGTTCCCTCCCATCCTGTTCACTACCTGTTATAAAATAGAACAGCTTCTTTCTCCGAGGATGCCATGGCATATTGACATCATGTGACTGATGCAGAAGGGTGAATGATGTCTGCTTTGCTCTAACTGAACTTCGACTTCAGGTCTCACCAACTCTGATAAAAATAGTTCAAAATGTTACATATAGTATGTTATAGGATGTTCAGGAAACTTTTAAGTGTACATTTACATACAGAAAATATTCCCACAGAAAAACTTGTAATGGAGATTATTTTTGAATCCACACTTTTCCCATGCAGTTAACTTTTTTCCTTCCCAAACAAGGGTGGGAGTTATTTTTAAGTAAAGGCACTCCTACTATTTTGGCATTTGGAAACAAAGTAAAAATGTGGGCTACCACTTTGCTGGATCTAATTAAAGCAGGATCCAATTAAACTAGACTTCTTGGATGTAAAGTGCAGTTTGATCTTTCCTCTTTTTGTTCAGCTTTTAATAAAGAAAATTACGAAACACCTATTGATTCCCAGGCTCATGTGGGACCCTAGGTTCCCACATACTAAATCCTATGGAAAACACACCAGAGTGGAACTCGGGTTCTGTAAGAACTGAGGCACCTAAGTGAACTTCTATCTATCTGCTGATGATTCGTAAACACCATTCACTTCTGATAAACTGTTTTCCTTCAACCAGTCTAACATGTCATCCTGTCTTTCTGACATCTTCCTGTGAATATTTAGTTGTTGTGTTAAAATAAACATTGTAAAAATTGTTTTTGGACTTGTTCTCTTAAGCCAGTCCTCCTCCTTCTCTATGAAAAAAAAACCCCAAACAGCACAAATCTTGTAAGCCTTCTGTTGCTCAGTTTTGTAACTTCCATAGCGTCCTCTACTATGTCCACTCTCTCCCCAGGAGTACATGTTCAAGCTGTAATGTCTACCCAGATAAAAAACTGATTCCATGGGTCTAATTTACACTTTACTTATTGCTGCCTCTTCCTTTCTGGCCTTACCTTATATAAACCTGTTTGAGATAACTGCTGACAGAAATGTCTCTAACTACAGAAGCTTCCTCTCTGACCCTTTTCAGCTGTTCCCTCCTCCCCACTGGATCTGATGCACACTCCCGATCTTCACCTTTTCAGTCAGGGCCAAATCTTCATTTGGTATCTTTCTCCAGTATCTTCACCACAGAAACATTTTAAAAGTATTTCTGGAAAAGACCCTGGAAATTAATATGATTAATCGTCTCTGCTGTAAAGCAAAAAAAACCCAACTACAACCTGTATCCTACAAATTGACCATTTAACCTGTGCCTCAAGTACAGGAATTCTGCACGGTTGCAGGTGGTCTGCTACAGATGCCATTGATTTACCACTAAAAAGTTTTCCAAACATCCAATAGGAATCCTTCTTTCTGCATTTTAAACACCTCCCCCCAATTCACTTGTTATTTCCAGCATCTTCTGACATGCTTCATGTTTGAAGAATATCATTCTGCCCTTTTTTGTTCTTCTCTGACTAGACCAGTGAGTGTCTTTTTTCAGGCCTTCCAGATCTTCACTCATTCTTCTTGCCTCGATTCGTTCTGCTGGGCTGACCTCCTTCTTCAAGTGAAGTGCTCAAAGCTCAGGACAATTCTGTAGCTGAGACTGTGCCCAAGCTGATCAGAGGGAGTAATTCATTTATCTTACAGCCTAAAATCAATAATGCTTATTGACTACATGGTGCTTGTATTTTTCAAAACAGTCCTTATGTTATTACTCACTGTAGCTTATAGTATTCTATAATAGTCCAATCTTCTTCTACAAGAGTGCTATCTAAACAGTAAAAATACCTGCATTTCAATTTATTGAGCTGCGTACTATTTTTTTTTTACCTTTTCTTTTTCCTTTTTGCCATTTATCTAATTTATCGGACCGTTTTGAATTCTAATCCTGTCCTTCAGTGTAGTTGTGCTCCAGGTTGGCATTAATCTGCAAATGGAATAAATTTTCTATCATCTGCTCTTTAAAAAAAACACATTGAAAAGTAATGAGTCCAAGACTATCTGAAACTGACATACAGTACTTCCTTCCTCCTTGGCAATAAGCTATTGATAACTGCTCTAGTATGCTTTCTTTAACCAATTATATATTCACTGTGTAATTTAATCTAGACTGTGATTTCTTGCTTGCTTAGAAGAATGTTAGTTGAGGCTGTTTCAAAAAACATTACTAAAATCAGGTAGACAAGATTTTTTTTTTTTTTTTTGTTCTATCCATCTGTCCTGTTATCTACCCAGGTCTTGCTTGGTTTTGACAAGTCTCTCTTGGTTGTTTTTGATGTTCTTGTTTTCACATGGAAACTTGAATTATTTCTTTTTCAGCATTATTTCAGGCCAGGAAATTAGATTAATTAGCCTAACTTTCTTTTTCCTCTCTTTAAATATATGCATTGATTTGGTATATGCCCATAATTTGGTAAACAACAAATAAAAACTACTAAGCAAAACCAGAGAAAATGAATTTATTCCAACTCCAAATTTATTCTCAATAAAAAAGAAATAAGTAAATAGTTGTGATCTCTTCCATGTCTGTGCTCATCCATAAAATTTCAATGCATATAAAGGATATTACAACCATTTAAGAAGCAATTCTGATTCATATTCTTGACTAATTCACTTATAGTTGCTCTACAGTTAGGACTTCGGATGTTGTCCCTCAACATAAAGTCCCTTACATATACAAAATAAAGATCAATCATCCCACAGAGTTGCAGGTTTATAATTTGTAAAATTCAAAATTATTTTAGCAGTGGTTTCAAAGTAATGCTTTCACTGCCGATGAAAAAAATAGTATCCGTTAACTGAAAAGAAGTTATATTGAAAAGAAGAAATGAAACCATTAAGTGGGGCTTATAAAATAAAAACAGGACGATACTTAAGATATAAGACAATAATTTGAAAAAAGCAAAAAAACCATCACAGTGCTGAAACATGTTACAAGAGAACTGTTCCATGCAATTAAACAAAAAATCTTTCAATGCTACAAAGCTTCAGCTGCAAAAAGGTAACCTAGTTTTGAATGTCTGATTCTTGAGAAAATTAGTCATAACTTTAAGATGGCAGCTACTTTACCTTTATGATACATACGGAAATGTAAACAAGGCAGAATATCTTAGCACATCCTTCCAGGACTGATTTGACTATTTTGCTTGTAAAACCTCATATTATTTGGGGATTTTTTTTTTTTTTTTTAGCATGGGAGATGTAGGATGGACCACTCTGTACTGATTTTTCTTTTCTCTAAGTGAGAAAAAACGAAAGTGAAATGTTCCTAATTTAGACATCTCAGCTACCACAAATGAAATCCTACTTTAAGCTCCAAAATCTATCATCAGAGGGAAGGAGTTGAGGGAGGAAAAAACCAAAAATTAAGCACTCTCTCTGTTTTTTCCTATATGCAGAAAAGGTTAATCAGATTTTATGTGCAAGAACTAGCAATGGAAATAAGATCTGTATATACGTCATGTCTATTTTAAAATGAGTCAAGTTAAATAAAATATAAAACACAACAGAGATTCTTGGATATTCTGTTTTGTCTATGAGAAAAACCATATAGCTGCTGCAGTACTTTCCAGATTCCAGGAAGACGTATATTGTTATAATTATTTTGATTTGTCTTCATTCTAGAAACTCTACCCTGGGGAGTCTGTAGGTGGAGCACATAAAAGGATTCAGTTATTCAAGAGAAGTTTAATCTGGCATTAAACCCTGGACTACACGGTTTTAATTATTTAAATACATTAATAATTTTATAGCTGTATGATTTAAAATAGTTGTTCTTTTATAGGTTCCTTTAAGCATTATTTTCTGACTCAGATTCTCTTTAGCAACATCTTTAAAAAGAGAGGGTTCAAGTACCCTAAATCTCACTGACATGACACGTTCAAATACACATTCCTCTAGCTATTCATCTATCTAAAAGCATACATAATATTTATTATGCAGTATGTTAACAACATCTCTGCAGTTACTTTGTGCACCGAGGCACTTTTCTTTGTCTAAACCAGGGGTGAAGTTCTAGGAGTTGCTGCTACAAGCACGTGAGTGTTGCACAACAAATTAGGAATCTGAAAAACTAGAGGTCATGTTTAACATGACCTGTTCTACATTTCAATGCTTCTGCACGCCCACATGAAGATAAAGTTTTAACTAAAGAAAACAAGGATGAACTGGGAGAGTATTTAAGAGTTGCAGCCATTCATGTCAATGGTGCAATTTTGTACTGACTGCTACTCTGGCTGTATCACTGCTTAAAGCCTATGTTCTCTCTTTTTATAAAATATTACGTCATCTGTGGAATCACAAAAGTAAAGCAATCTTGACAGCAGTCCCAAGAATCTCTGATAAGCCCCAAACTAAGCAGAAGCATTATCTAAATAAAAATAATTCTTAACAAGAAATTAATAAACAACAGTTTTCTGTTGTTCATCCTCTCCGATGGACATGAGATCATTGGTTTTGCATGCTAGAACCAAACTTTATTTTTACCAAATTAAAATAGGTTTATGGAATGTAAATACAGGTAGACTTTGATTCGTTGCATGCTGTAAGACACATGGAAATGTTCAGTTGCTAAATTACTATCATGGCAGTTCCTTTATATAGGCACATACCTATCAAAGGCAAAGCTGGTAACTTTCACTCAACTGTGAACTGAAATAGGTGGGTGCCAAATTTATGTAAGGTTCAAATCAGCATAATCCTGATATATAAAACTCTGATCATTATTCAGGAGATTTTAAAAAGCTCCATGCTCAAAAACACACAGAGAGACAAATATCTATTTTATATTCTATTCTAAACGTCTAATATATGATATTATATAGAATATTATATATATAAAATATATATTATCGTTATGGAATGCTTCAAAAATCTGTGATGGCACTACATATACTAGGAACAATTCAAACTTTGCATTAACTTATTTCAGCAACATTATGCCAGCATACTGTAATTATGGCATATTATATACAGCATGCGCTTCGTATAGACTAATGGGAGGAAAAAGAATAGGTCATACACCAGTGCAAATTCCGTAAGAAAACTGGCAGTCAGCAGAAATATTTGTAATGTGGCTTTCCAAAAAGAAGGATTTTTCTCTGTATACTGATGCTCTCAAATCCAGCTGTAGTGCCTGCAAATATAGGTACGTGGTTTGGTATATAGCCTGCTACACACTGCCTCTTAAACAGATACCTAAAGGTGCAAGGGCTTAAAAATATTATGAAACTGTCTGCTTTTATTTTTATTTTCTTAAAAATATAATTTTAGTCTTTTTAAATATTAGACCCTAAGGTACAATCAGTCCTGATATTTTTATTAGGTAAAACAAATTTGGACTCAAGATTATAGACTCTAGGTTTGCAGTCACATGAATATCAATGTATTAGGGAGAGAAGCCATGCTAATTCCATACAGATGTGCTGTTGCATTCCTGTAAATTTTCAGACTGAAAAGGAAATGCTAGTTACACCCCTTTCCCCTTCAGCCTACGGTAGAACATTTCACAGATTGCATATGTGTTTTGCATTCAGAGAAAAATAGTCATCGATCTCTTTGACCAGATACTCTGTTTTTAACTTGCCATTGACATTTTAAAATCAAAAACCCATGTTTGCTAATTCAAGCATCATATCTATGATATATGTATTTTTTAACAATCTAGGAAACCTAGCTTTTGGGCCTCAGATGTTTTTTTCAACATGCACACACAAAAATATGAACAGCTTTATTCTCTTAGGTGTTCTCCTTTGCTTGGGAAGAAAGCATATTTATGTTTTTATGTATGTGCAAATATACAAATATGGTTTTATATATGTAAAATGTAAATATTTTTTAGAAGGACTTTGTATCAACATCCCAGTTAGAGCTAAGAAAACCAAACAAAGAAAATGTAATAATACTTACCTTAGCCTAGAATGTTCTTTGCACAGAATAAGAGCAAAGACTTTTAAGACTACCACGATAGAGCTTTTCAGACCAGGAGCTAAAACCAAGCCACGTTCTCCACTGATTTCCGTTGGCACAGACCTTGAAGAGACTTTCAGTAGTGGAAAATGTATGGGAATGTGACAGTAGAAAACATCCAATATCCATCTTCCCAGCTTGAGAAAATTCATAGACCCAGCCAGAGATGGGAATGACTAGAATAATAGAAGGGCAGAATATGCTGGTTTGGGTGAACCTGTTATAAACTTTTCAAACTGAAAAGTCACCTTTGCACATCACAGTCCAGTTTTGAAAGAAGGCAGATTTCAACATAGTTTCTTTGTTCAAAACATTCATCCTTCCATGCTGTGTACTGGATCTCACCAGTGATGGCTATGCTTCAACAACTGGTAATACGATTCCTGTTTGTAAACATAGTGTAGTAAAACTTCTCATAAATCACTGCTAAAGGGACTCACAAAGGTCTGTTGCCAGACAGAAGTGGTCTTTAGCTAATAGTCAAACAAAATTTGTACTTGAACCCGTGAGGATACTTCAGGCCACTTAGAATGTGGTTGGGGTCAGGATGGACACCTACTTACGCAGCAGATCCTCTTTGTCATTACAGTCTAATGCACTGCGTTATAAAATACCTTTTTATTACGTTGTAATTCAGTTATCTTTATCGAAAGAATGCTGTTGTGGAAATGTTTTCTAGAATCTTCTTTTTAGCCAGGTAATGCCAAAGGCAGAAGGAACACAAAGTCTATGTAGTATTCTTGAAGTTCAACAACTTACAAACATCTTTTTTTCTCCCTAATCTGTTGATTGGTATCTGTTTATCAAGTTACTTGAGTTGAGTGTCATTCAAGATCATCTTAATTGTAAAACAATTCTGCTACTATTTACAATTGTTACCGATTTTTATATTACTACAGTGATATCTAGGGGCTTTATTAATGGATCAGGACTGTGTTCTGCAAGTGTGGGATAAACACATGAATTAAAGTTTCTTGATAGCAAAATATTACGATATAAAAGAGGCAGGAATTATCTAGGAGAGACTGCACAGAAGAAATATTGGTAAGCTTGACAGGTGGATTCATTATGCATGTAGCATAGCTATTTACTAAAAAATATATAGAGAGATGAATGAGGGGGAAAAAAGGATGTTTTACAGATACCTTCAGGATTTATTTTTCTAGAGCGGAAAAAGAGCAAGAAAGATGCAGAAATATATAAAGTTTTTAAGCATGCTTGTCTATGAAAGTTTGTTCCACAGGCCAGACAACCATCAGTCTCTTGATCCCAAAGCGTGGTGACAGCAAGAGTCTTAGAAAGTAAGTTCACATAACCTATATTTGATATAATAGAGGATGTGGAATCAATGAAACAATGGAAGAAATGTATCATTGTATTAGTAGTCTGGATATATATATTGCATTTCAAAGCACTAGACAAAGAGTGGTCGTCACTGGCATGTGAGATGGCAGCCAGAACAAGACTTTTAGTCGTACAGATGGAACATCATATGCAGTGCAAATGATGCAAATTGCAAATGATGGTGAGAGTATGGGCCTGCATGACAGGCAGGGTGGCAATCCAACTAAAAATAGTTAGAGAAAGGAGGTAGGAAAAACATGCAACTAAGTTTTTTATTTTATCCTTGCAGACCTTGCACTAACAGCCTGAGTTCCCAGACAACAAATCAGAGAAACAGGCCCGGATTTAATTTAGAGGACAAAGACCAATTAAATGAGGAGACTAGAACCAAAAAGGAGACTATAGCTTCAGTTCTTTGGAAAAGTAATAATCCATAGCTGAAGGACAGAGAATGGAAAAATAAGAAACCCAGAAACAGAGTTCTGAGGTTTTTAAATAAAATTGGAGGGCTAAAGAGTGCATTTTATCTTATCTTATCTCAGATACCTTAATCTCAGAAATTTTAAGATTCATGTTCACCAATCATTCCCCAAGTCAGATTCAGATTTTTTTTTTTTTAACAATGTTAAGGCTGTAAGATAATGCCTGACTATTTTCTATAGCCAACTCTCTTGACAGGTGGCAAATTATTCTCAAGATTAGAACATTTGGCACTTGCTGTATTTGCTATTTCAACATATTCTCAACTGCATCAATATAACATCAAATTCTTTTGTCCCATTTTGACGACAGAATTAGGTAAATCACATTAGGAAAGAGACCTTACATTGTTATTGAGAAGTTAATTTAGTCTATAAATGAGCTTCAGTAATGGAAGATACTTTAAGGATAATATGCAATACAAATTTCTATTGAAAATTTAGCTATGTGGCTTTGAAGTTAGATGCCCAGTTTAAAATAGTCCTTTATGCTCTCTCCAATACCGAGGAACCAATTCATGGCTCTAATCTTAGATACTTCTCATAGGAAAATATGTCTCCTGCACCCTTGTGTCTTGTTACAGGCTAACTTGGAACACACACTTGAGGAAGAGCAGATGAATCCTCTCCATGCATCATAAATAGTATCAGTCATCTAGAAAAGTATCTCAGTAGAGAAATTGGAAGATAACAAGAAATAAAGAAGAAACTACACATCTTTTTTTTCCCATTTTTTTTTTCAAGATAACAGTGATGTAGCCACGTTTTTTAAGAAGGTTTGTATCCACAGGATTGCATCCGTAGTTGTCTTTCCATAAACAGTTGTCTTCCTATGTATGGAAGTATCAAAAAAATTGTAAAATATCACTTCATATACTTTCATTCTTCTGGGAAGAATCTCAAACTAATTTAAGGTTTATTCTTCAAACATTTCATTAAATGAATAAAAGGAGATAAATTTATTTCCTTTCTTTTTGTAACTGCAATGTAACATGTTCCTTTGGAAAATGTCATTAATTTAATTTCCAGATTTTCCTGGCAATTTAAAAATACAGTATCAGAACCTCCTGAATTCTCTTAAATGTGATGTACCTAAAATCTGTAATTTGAAACTTCAGGGAGTTTATGCTTTACTTCACGAAGAAGTAGCTAAATTGCTAATGTTAAAAAAAAACCCAAAAACCAGCCCACAGTTTCAGACACAGTTAGGTTGAATCAAATTTACACTGATCTCCAGAAAAAGATATTGCAATGATCTACCATTGATAGTGGTATGGCACTGGTGATATTGATCTGCATGAGACTTTTTGGTAGAAGAGTGTTTTCATACAGAATGCTGTCTCTTACTTTCAACAATTTGTTTTAAATAAAGAAGAAAACAGTCAGAATTTGGACTGTCCAGTATTAAAAATGGGTGTATTTCCCATTAAATGTTAAATCCATTAAATCATCATTCACACAAAGAATGTTACATTTCTTTCTACATACTCTTATCAAAATTAAAATGACAAAAAATTTTAACTAGCCCAGAGCCTCACTCAGTTAAACTATCACAAACCCAGGTAACCCAACTTAATTTCATTGCTTTCCTTTAGACTTGCCAGCAGTATCCATACGAACAACGTACAGAGAAAGGAGAGGAAAAAGAAAGTACAAAACATGCTGAGAGAAGTTAACAGAAAATTAATTCATATTTGCTGGAAAAAGACAGTGTGGATGAGCTATGGATATATTGCTTTGTCTAGAAAACAAAAACGTTCATCAATACAAGTCACTCCAGATTTAACCTTGGAAAAACTGAGAGCAGAAATTGGCAGGTGTGATTGCATGGGTCTACCTCTTTTATGAATGTTAATTGAATTATTAAATCTACAGTAAATTAAAGTAGTTTAAAGCTTTTTTCTTTTGCTGATGTAATGCGACTCAAATCCAAACTTCCTCATCCCCTTACACTAATATTATCATTCTTTATGGTATTGGCAAAATAGCAATATAAACAAGGTAAAAAATTAAAATTTTTTTCTAACACTGCAAATTTAATTACCAGCTGTTACAAAATAGTTCAATCTTGCTTATCTAACAACGTATCATGAACACATATGTATCAGAACACACATGTATCCAATCTTTTCCTCAGTTTTCCCCTTGTGTAATACCATATTTTTTCTGACAATATGAAATCATTATTTCTAGTTGGAATTATAAATTTAATAATTTGAGTTCATAATTCCCTACTTTATATAGAGTTTGATCTCAGTCTTGTAAGGATTTGTAAGGAAACTCTGGCATCTGAAAACACAGTGATGGCTAGGACACTGTTCATCATGCACAGAAAGAGGTAAAGATATGGGGCAGTAAGAGATGTTCTAATGGAGTCCCAATTCAGTATTTGAAAAAGTCTGAGCAGCTCTTTTGGTCACTTTTATAATCCCAATCAAAATAAAACTGAAGAGGAAATTTGGTTAAAGTTCTCAATAAATGATCGTTACATAAACTGAAATATCTTTTGGGTAAGTCAAATCAACTCAAACTCTTTTACGCTTATGAGTAACAAGCTGAATAGTAGTATCTGGGTAGAAAATGTCTTTGATTAATCCAGAGAGTGGCACTGGAAATTTTGACTGTAAAAGGAAAGACAAAAGTCAGTACTGACTTCTTAAAAAAAGAGGCCTTTGCAGTAGCAGAACAAGACACAACAGACAGAGAGGTGGACAGGGGCTACTTCTGATAAACTGTGCTGCTCAGAAATCACTCAGAACTAAGGATGCCCATAGCCAGCTGCTTCCTTCAAGGTTTGGTTTCTCCATCAAAGGAAAGGAAGGAATCGATTCTCCAGTCACACCATATCCTTTTAAAAGGTATGATTCCCCACTACTGTTGGCTTCCCGTGAAGGCCCATATTCAGTTTAAGCATCCTTCCCTCTTCTCATTTTTGTAACAGGCCACAGGAACTCTCCAGACCAGAGATTATCTTTGTTCAGTTGATTCATGCAATGGTGCTTTGGAACAGGCTGCCCAGGGAAGTGGTTGAGTCACCATCCCTGGAAGTATTTAAAAGACATGTAGATGAGGCGCTTAGGGACATGGTTTAGTGGGCATGGTGGTGTTGAGTTGATGGTTGGACTCGATGATTTTAGAGGTCTTTTCCAACCTTTATGATTCTATGATTCTATGATCCCTGACATGGACTTCAGCTCTTACCAAAATGATTTTGCTGCCATTGCATCTGTGAACGATAGGTTCAGACTCACTAAGTCTGCTACAATGATCATTGCTGTCGAAAAGAGCATAACCAGCTTTGGCCTTCTGCATTCAGAGACAACGTATATTAAACTCACTGTGAGAATTATAATAGCAGGCTGTAAGCACTTTCCAGATCAGAGGTTATTTGCATGCAGATTATTAGCGTAATGATGCTTTGATCCCTGATATGGATATAAGGACAAAATTTTTCCCATAAGAAGAGCTGAGCAATGGAGCACATTGTCCAGGGAGATTGCGCAGGCTCCATCCCTTGAGGCTTCAAGCGTGGATGGGGGATGCCTTGAGCAAGCTGGTCAGAGCTCACCCTGCTGTCAGTAGCACATTGGACTAGAGATCTTCTGAGCTCCGGTCCAACCTGAACCATTCTGTGATTCTACAGGCATAAAGAAATGATAGCTAGTTTTTGTTAAAGTTTTATTATTGTTGCTTTAATAAATAATTTAAACTCCTAGGTTTTGGGATTTTTTCTGTGTCTTAATGATTTTAATAGCACCTTTTTGATAGCATATCCTTATAGCAAATGTTCCCTATTTTATACAGTTCAGGGAGGACAGTCTTCATCCCTATTCGAGCATATGCAGAGCAATCTTTTCATCCTCTTGGTAGAAGTTCATAGAGCTAACATAGTTCTGAATTTGTTATACAGAAATGTAAAGTTAGTTTGGTGATTTTTACCTTTGATTGCTTCTGTAGTGGAGGAAAAACTCTTTTTTTGTAGTAAGATAGGACAATCACTATTTTAATTTATCTATCAATCACCTAACAATAACCTGGAAAATTTTACAGGAAGGAAACTTCATTTACTGGGGAAGGGAAGGTCCCTTTAGCTCGGCGAGACTTTCCTAAGGACTACAGAGATGCTGCTGGTCAACTGCTAGATGAATCCAGAGCCATATTCCAAAGAAATAACTTTATCAGACTTCTTCTGAGGAAATACAAATCTATCCATGTTCAGACCCTGTTTTTTTCTATGATGCATCTTTCACTCTCTACCTGTTCTCTTCACACTTTGTCTATACTAAACTATTTTGGTAGTTGTATTCTTTTATCACGTTGAGATTTAATACATTTTCAAAAAATGCATTTAATTTCAGACATTAGAACTATTCCTAAATCGCTACTTTTTTTTTTTTTTGTCATTTTACAATAATACCTTAAATTGTAAGATATGCCTTCAAGAACCTCAGCTGGGCCATTTAAACAGTGCTATAATCTCCCTATTCTCACTAGAATTTTGTATGTAGGCTCACAGAGAAATTTTAAATTGATATGATTACCTCTCACAGTCTTTCTGCTTTGTGCTCTCCCAAGTACAAATCTCATCCTGCTGTACAATCTAGATGCTTTGTATCTAGATGTTATGCAGCATCTGATCACATAAAATCCAGGCTGTTACTTGATCAGCCATGAAGGTATCAGAACCAGTCCTTAGTAGGTACCGGTCTTTGCAGGGCTTCATTAGAAAAAATAAACTTCAGAGTAATATTCGGTAAAAAAAGTCCCATTAACACTGAACTTTGAGATCCTTCAGTTGGCCACCTGTCGTGGTTTAACCTGACAGGCAGCCAAATACCACGCAGCCGCTCACTCACTCCCCCCCCGCCCCAGTGGGACGGGGAGAGAATCAGAAGGGTAAGAGTGAGAAAAACTCGTGGATTGAGATAAAGACAGTTTAATAGAACAGAAAAGGGAAAATAATAATGATAATAATAGAATATACAACATGTGTGATGCACAATGCAATTGCTCACCACCCGCACTGACCGATAACCAAGTAGCGATCGCTACTTCCTGGAACATGCCTACCATTCATATACTGAGCATGACGTCATATGGTATGGAATACCCTGTTGGCCAGCTGGGCTAGCTGTCCTGGCTGTGCTCCCTCCCAACGCTTGTTTTGTTTTGTTTTGTTTTTCTTGAGCTGAATGTCCTTGACTAGCAGGGTACTTAGCAACGACTGCAAACATCAGTGTGTTACCAACATTCTTCTCATACTAAATCCAAAACACAGCACTAGGAAAAAATTTAACTCTATCCCAGCCAAAACCAGGACACCAACTTTAATCCATATACTATGCTTTCTGGATACTACATTTTGTTAAATCTTTTAATCAGTATTACACAGTATGCCATAGATGCTGAAATATTACACATGCAATTACTTTTATCCACCAGTTCTGCAAAATACAGTGCTCGACAAAGTAAGTTTTCCACATAAATATATCAATTAGAATTATTTTTATATATAGCATATATAATATATAACTACATTATCTATTAATTATATTGCTGAGAAAGTCTTCATTATTTGAAATCTGTATCATCTGTTAAATTGCTTACTTTCAGTTAACTCGCAAGTTAAACCTGTAATCAACTAAATTGTATGCTCTGATGACCTTTTAGCAGTATTGACTTAATTTTTTTTCCACATACCTGTGGACTTTCCCCACTCTTTCGGTGTAGCAGAAATTACCAAGGCTAACCATGTTTAAACTTTCAGTTACATTTTGTCTGAAACATCTGATTTAAAAAATTACTAAAGTAGATGATATTTAATATCTATCTCTTCAGGTTTTGTTTGAGTGAACAATACCTCATCACTGCATATCATCTCTATTTTTGTCCCCCTTAAAGGACAGTCCCCACATTTCTCATCTGTATAATATTGCCAGGATTTTTCTAATTACTGATGAAGTCTAAATTTCCTCCTATTATCTCTAGGTTTTGCCATAAATATTTTCTCTTAAATATGAAATTCATACCCCATACTGCCCATTTCTTCTGTATTTCTCTCTATCAGTATAAACTGTGTCTTATCATATTAACACACTAAACCAACAGCTAGATGCTGAAAGCAACAAATTGCGGGGCAAGACAGGTCTTTTGAAGAGTACCGGACCCAGGAGACTTACCTGGCTTGGCAACAGAATTTTACATATATCTAGAATAAAACCTAGAAAAGCAGCAAAAGGAAGGGAAAACCCAAAACAAACCAAAACACCAACACCTCCAAAAAAACAACCCCTCACATTTGTTTCTATTAGCTTGCCGCTCTCCTCATTGAGTCCTGAGAATCCTCAGCATCCCTCAACCCACAGACTCAAGCCACAGATTCCCAAGATTTCCAGGACCTACTTCATCCCTCCCATGTGCTTAAAGGTTTCTCATTAGTTTCCTTCATGTGATTTCAGGGCTTGCCATTCCTTACTAAAGGTGATCAGGAAATCATTCTGTAATTTGCTAGGTTCTTTCTTACTATCTACAATTATAGAAAATCAAAAACTGTCGGAATCATTCCAAAAAATCGGAATCTTACTGCCATTAGATCTAATAAAACCTACAGAAAAAAAATGGTAGGTGACACTAAAAAGACACATGGCTTTGCCTATGATTTTCCCATGTGTTATATATATAGAATATATACAATCTCTAAAACTTTCCTAGTTTCTTCCCTAGAAATCCAGTATCATTTGAGGGAGAAATTCAAACAGCAAGTCCTCCTCTTTCTTTTTATTAATGCATTTTCTTGGAGATATCCTGGAAGGTCCTCGACAGCTTGCTTTCAACCTCAGTGGCAGGGTTTAAGTGACTACTCTTGAAGCAGTTGTTGATGATCTTGACTGAAAATGGGGGTGGAGGGGTGAAGGTCAGGGTGAAGGTGAGGAGGGTGAGGAGGGAGTCTCCTTTTCAGAGTGGGAAGTCTGCCATTGAATGGTCTTAGCTAAGCCTAATCTCCTGGAGGGGTTTATTTATTATCCAACTGTGTTTTTAGCAGGTGTTTTCATACCAGGTGCAAATTGCTTGCATTTATTTTACATGCATTTTAAGTAACTTTGTATTATTTTGCTTACTACATTTTTGTATGTCAGTCTTATTTCTCCTGTAGCTTCCAAAACCTCTTCACAATAATCTAATTTTCCAGGATTACTGCCACCAGTCTACATTCTTCTTTCTTACTATCTTTAACAACCTTGGATAAAACCCATCTGGACCTCAGGATTTATTGGTTTTGAATCATTGCAACTCATTTATCACTTCTGTCTTACTGACCTTGAAATCATCCAAGATTTCAAGCCAGTTCAGATGAGATTTCATTACTGCATTCTGTCTCCAGTAACTGAATTCAGAAACTATGAATAACTGTCCTGAATATACAAACTTCAGTAGAGAAATATGCATACACAGTGGAGAAACCATATCTTCAGTTTTACTCAAGATAGTTAAGTGTGTGGGTGTGGGGAGGAAGGGGTCTTTCTGAGCAGTAATTTCCAGTAGCAATAGGTTACTTGTTACTGTAAATAAAACATATGTAAGTTTTTAATGTCTTATGTCTACTTAGGTGTAAAAAATGCTGATAGTTTGACTTATCACCTGCTTTAGAGAGATAGCCCTTTATTGCCTTGGTATTTCTGTCCTCCAGAATTGTAGAATATGTTTCTCTTGAGGCTCAGTCAGATAAAGTTTTGAAGAAATACAGAGCCAAAATATGAGAGACAACTTTTGTAGAGCAGTTGAGAGAGGCAACTGGGAATGCTGCATTATGGTGTGAGCCAGGATGGTGCTAAGCACCTTTATTTCCTGTGCCAGTGCTACACTCTGCTGCTGAGCTGGGACCGCTGACTGGTGCAATCTTGTATTAGAGCTGGGCTATAAATTTGCATGTTTAACAGTTTCAAAACGTAAAAACTATTTCCATAGGAGGGAACTTCAGATTCAGTGTAGACTACAAAAGTATTTGTACTGCATATTGCCACATAGTTCCTTGCTATTAATTTAAGGTATCACATAATTTTAAACTGTGATTGTAAAGGGTCAAGATGACAGATCTGGAGATTGTAGTCCTTTATTAAGCCCTTGCAATGGTAAAACTCAGCCCAAGTTTCTCTATGCTAGCCTGCTCATATGACGTTCCTGTTCTAGAGGGTCCACTTCTAGTAGTGTGAAAGTAACTCAGTTCCCTTCAAAAAGCAGAGACATAACAACGATAACAAGTAGGAACAAAAGGGGGGAAAAAAAAGAGACCAGGTCATCTACTCCATTCTTCTGCCAATCCAGAATTGCACCTTGTTAAGTATTTTCTACTAGTTTGTGAAGTTTGGGTTTTATGTCTGGATTTTTTAGTATTTCCACTGAGACTGCAGACGTGAGTGTGTATGAATGCCAGACTTGGTGGTAGTTTTCTGCGTGCTGTGAACAGTGGAGTAGAACAGATTACACCAGGGAAAAAGCATGGTCTAACGGCCCCAGCAGGGAAGGGTGTGTTAGGCACCATACGGCACAAATGCATGTGGTGCAGGATAATGTGCCCCCCACACACGTACAGAGAATATTTGAGACAGATAATATTCTGTGAGTTCTCCTGATTGTAATCAAAACTCACACTGTATCTGCTCCACAATCAACTTTAAATCCTGCTAAGAAAGGATCTTGTGTACCGACTTCAGCCTACCAAGATGTACAGCATGGGAAAAGAAGAGCTGGCACACAGTTATGGCAAGGTTGCAAATAGGTAAATTCAGTGTTTGTTTAAGAGAGCATTACTAGAGTATTCTTAAGAGTTATTGAAAGCTTGCTCTTCCTGTAAGAAGCATCAGTATCTGGAAAAAGTAAACCCCCCAAAACACACTTTGTTTACACCAGCCACTGAGAGGACAGTTCTCATAGGCCAGTAGTACTACAGTACTTTCATCCTTCCTAATCATGCAAGGTGAGAGATCATGACATTAATGTTTTAAGGGATATAGTCTAATGCAAACATATAAAGTAAGGTGCCCTTCTGCTGCAAAGCACTAGAGAAATGTGCCTCTTTTGAGCAGAAAAAAACAACCCAAATATATAAATAAGTTCAGTCTTTCCAGAGGGGGAAAAAAGTCAGGAGGAAAACCAATTTAAAGTCCGTTTATGGAAAAGCTTTACAAGGCAGCACCTATTCAACAGAGTCATCAAATCGATCAGATTTATTTAAAAAATTCTTTTTTCTGTCACATTCTAATTATCTATTCTCAGATATGCAGCTTTTTGCATCTTAATCCTGTAACTGGGCAATCTTATTTGCGTACCTTACTACAATGATCTACTTATTATAATTCACTTCTCATTGGACCCTTTGAAAGTCAGGATTTCACTATTTTACATTCAATATTCACAAAATGCAGGCTTAAAAGTGTAGAATTGTAGTTAAATGTACTTTCTCTTAGGGAACTTAGATAAGAATACTACATTACTCGGTGAAGTAAGGAGAGGGGGCCCAGCAAAACCACTACCATGGACTTCCGGAGGGCGGACTTTGGCCTGCTCAGGACACTGGTCGAGAGGGTCCCTTGGGAGACAGTCCTGAAGGGCAAAGGGGTCCAGGAAGGCTGGACGTTCTTCAAGAAGGAAGTCTTAAAGGCGCAGGAGCGGGCTGTCCCCGTGTGCTGTAAGAAGAATGGGCAGGGAAGACGTCCAGCCTGGCTGAACGGGGAGCTCTGGCTGGGACTCAGGAAAAAAAGGAGAGTTTATCACTTGTGGAAGAAGGGACAGGCAACTTGAGAAGAGTACAGGGATCTCATTAGGTCATGCAGGGAGAAAATTAAAAAGGCAAAAGCCCAGCTAGAACTCGACCTGGCCACTGTTGTGAGAGACAACAAAAAATGTTTTTACAAGTATATTAATGACAAAAGGAGAGCCAAGGAGAATCTCCATCCTTTATTGGATGCAGGGGGGAACATTGCCACCGAGGACAAGGATAAGGCTGAGGTACTTAACGTCTTCTTTGCCTCAGTCTTTAATAGTCAGACCAGTTATCCTCAGGGTACTCAGTCCCCTGAGTTGGAAGATGGGGACAGAGAGCAGGATAAACCCCCCATAATCCACGAGGAAGCAGTTAATGACCTGCTACGCCACCTGGATGGTCACAAGTCTATGGGGCTGGATGGGATCCACCCGAGGGTACTGAGGGAGCTGGTGGAGGAGCTTGCCAAGCCACTCTGCATCATTTACCAGCAGTCCTGGTTAACAGGGGAGGTCCCGGATGACTGGAGGCTTGCCAATGTGACGCTCATCTACAAGAAGGACCAGAAGGAGGATCCAGGGAACTACAGGCCTGTCCGCCTGACCTCAGTGCCAGGGAAGATTACGGAGCAGTTCGTCAACCAGGGGATCAGGCCCAGCCAGCACGGGTTCATGGAAGGCAGGTCCTGCTTGACCAACCTGATCTCCTTCTATGACCAGGTGACCCGCCTGGTGGATGAGGGAAAGGCTGTGGGTGTGGTCTGCGTGGACTTCAGTAAAGCCTTTGACACTGTCTCCCACAGCATTCTCCTAGAGAAGCTGGCAGCTCACGGCTTAGACAGGTGCACTCTTCGCTGGGTAAAAAACTGGCTGGACGGCCAAGCCCAGAGAGTTGTGGTGAACGGAGTTAAATCCAGTTGGCGGCCGGTCACAAGCGGTGTTCCCCAGGGCTCAGTTTTGGGGCTGGTCCTGTTCAATATCTTTATCGGCGATCTGGATGAGGGGATCAAGTGCTCCCTCAGTAAGTTTGCAGATGACACCAAGTGAGTGTTGATCTGCTGGAGGGTAGGAAGGCTCTGCAGAGTGACCTGGACAGGCTGGATCAATGGGCTGAGGCCAACTGTATGAGGTTCAACAAGGCCAAGTGCCGGGTCCTGCACTTCGGCCACAACAACCCCATGCAACGCTACAGGCTTGGGGAAGAGTGGCTGGAAAGCTGCCCAGAGGAAAAGGACCTGGGGGTGCTGGTTGACAGCCGGCTCTGAACATGAGCTGGCAGTGTGCCCAGGTGGCCAAGAAGGCCAACAGCAACCTGGCCTGTATCAGAACTAGTGTGGCCAGCAGGAGTAGGGAGGTGATCGTGCCCCTGTACTCGGCACTGGTGAGGCCGCACCTCGAATCCTGTGTTCAGTTCTGGGCCCCTCACTACAAGAAAGACATTGAGGTGCTGGAGCGTGTCCAGAGGAGGGCAACGAAGCTGGTGAAGGGCCTGGAGCACAAGTCTTATGAGGAGCGGCTGAGGGAACTGGGGTTGTTTAGCCTGGAGAAGAGGAGGCTGAGGGGAGACCTCATCGCGCTCTACAACTACCTGAAAGGAGGTTGTAGCGAGGTGGGTGTTGGTCTCTTCTGCCAAGTAACAAGCGATAGGACGAGAGGAAATGGCCTCAAGTTGCACCAAGGGAGGTTTAGATTGGACATTAGGAGAAATTTCTTTACTGAAAGAGTGGTCAGGCCTTGGAACAGGCTGCCCAGGGAATTGATTGAGTCACCATCCCTGGAAGTATTTAAAAGATGTGTAAATGAGGCGCTTAGGGACATGGTTTTGTGGGCATGGTGGTGTTGGGTTGATGGTTGGACTTGATGATCTTAGAGCTCTTTTCCAACCTTAATGATTCTATGATTCTATGATTCTATGATCATGCTTGGGATAGCCTGTTTCCTTTTGTTCCAGCTTGGGCATTGACTCATCGCCAACTGGATGCAAAGGAAAAAAAAAGACTAGAAACACAGATAATCTAGATTTTCTAAAACCCAGAGAAAGGAGAATGAAAAGAAACTAATGAAGGAAAACTGAACAAAAAGAATAAATCAAAGAAATTATTAATGAAGCAGATTAACAGAGGGGAAAAATATGAAAAATATAATACAAAAAAAGTAAAACATTCAAAAAATATCAGTGAAAAATTAATATATTTATTTAAGACAGAAGGAATAAAAAATGATTGGCAAGAAATTTGTAGTCTTGCTCAATCAATAGCTATTGAAAATATAATGGGTTTTATGTGAACATTTTAAAGTTCATTTCTATTTGCGATATATTTCTTAATTTCCTGTCATATTTCTCCACTCCTTTCTTATTTTACATTAGTTATATATTATTTCCTTTATCAGAACTTTGCTACTTTTATGTCCTGTCTTTGAGAGTTAGAGGCAACTTGGTTAACTGGACATGGGAGGAGATGGGAGAGATAGGTAAGTTTTGTCGTCTTGTTAAAATACTAAGTTCAAATAATGGCCCTGAACGGCAGGGTTCAAGGGGTTGTAGTGAATGGGGCTACATCTGGCTGGTGGCCAGTCACCAGCGGTGTTCCTCAGGGCTCAGTTCCAGGGCCAATTCTGTTCAGTATTTTTATCAATGATCTGGATGCAGGAGTTGAATGCACAGCTGGTAAGTTTGCTGATGATACTAAACTGGGAGTAGCTGTTGACTCTCTTGAGGGACAAGAGGCCTTGCAGAGGGATCTAGGTAGACTGGAGCCTTGGGCAATCATCAATGGCATGAAATTTCACAAGAACAAATGGCAGCTTCTGCACCTTGGATGGAGGAACGCCAGACCTAAGTATAAATTGGGAGAGGAGTAGCTGGAGAGCAGCCTTGCAGAAAGGGACCTGGGGGTGCTGGTTGACACTAAGCTCAATATGAGTCAGCAGCCATGAGGGCAAACCGTGGTCTGGGGTGCATCAAACACAGCATAACCAGCTGGTCAAAAGAGGTGATTTTCCCGCTGTATTCAGCGTTGGGGTGGCCTCGCCTGCTTCCTGAGGAGGGGAAGTGGAGAGGGAGCTGCTGATCTCTTCTCCCTGGTATCCAGTGATAGGATGCATGGGAATGGTTCAAAGCTGCACCAGGGGAGGTTTAGACTGGACATTCAGAAGCGGTTTTTTACTGAGAGGCTGGTCAGACACTGGAATAGGCTTGCTGGAGAGGTGGTCGATGCCCCAAGCCGGTCAGTGTTTCAGAGGCATTTGGACAATGCCCTCAGTAACCGGCTTTAACTTTTGGTCAACCCTGGAGTGGTCAGGCAATCAGACTAGGTCATCGTTGTAGGTCCCTTCCAGCTGGAACTATTCTACTCTGTTCTATTCTATTCTGTGCTGTTCTGTTCTGTTCTGAATCAATGTTTGTGAAAGCTGCTGAACCAAATGAAACCAGAAAGTGGTTTTGTGACATTGCAGCTTCTGGAAGTTGTTGCACCTTCGGAACCCTTTGCTACATTTCCCACTGTCAATGCTTTCTCTTCCAGGACTTCAGCGAGCATCCCTTCAGGGGCTTGTGACAGATGTGCTACAGGTTATGACCACTCAGGTCTTGAAGACCTCCAGGCTCCCTCTTGCCTCCATGTGCCTGGAGATGTCTGCCCCAGCCAGCGAGGTCTGACGGGGCCCTGCGAAGACACGGCTGAGGCCTCGGTGACGGGCGTGAAACACTGATGCTGAGCACAAGACAAGAGATGGGGGGATGGAGTGGGCACTGGCACCGTGATAACCCCAGACGCGTGTGCTGGGGCCACAGCGCTGCCGGGGTGAGCGCCGTGGGCAAGGATGGCCTGCTGTGACATCCCCAAGTGATGGACAATGATGTCACCAAGTGATGGGTTCTGATGTCACTGAGTCCCTGAGTTTCGGGTTCTGTTGTCACCGAGGGATGGACTGAGACATCTCCAGGTGACGGACTGTGATGTCACCCAGCGGTGGACTATGATGTCCCCGAGCGATGGATTGTGACCAGCCGTCCCTCGCTGCTTATATTCGGGCGCTGAGTCTCAGCCAGCCGGCTCGTGCCTGCACTCTGGCTGAGCAGTTTGCGAGGTTTGGAGTGTTGAGCAAGGCCTTCGGTGCTGGTGTCGTGCTCGGGAGTTGTTTGTTGCAGCTCTCGGTGCCCGACCCCAGAACCATCAGAGGACTTTCCCCGGCCCTGCCAGGTTCAGGCAGCCGGGGCATCCAGGAGCTGCGCTCGCAGCCGCAGAGGTGAGCTGGGAGGGGAAACCTCATCCGGGGGAGCTGGGAGGGTTTCCTTCTTGAGGGACCTGGGCATTTCTTCCACCCCTCCCCGGGCCAGCCAATGACCGTGGCCTCTCTTCCTTTTCTAGCGTGACGCCCGCTGCTGCAGAGCCGGTGAGAGGGAGCGGCTCGACATCCCCAGCTCCCCCTAGCCCACCGCAGCGAGTGGAGAGCATGGCCATGGAGCTGGACAACCGCTGTCCAATATGCCTGGACAGCTGGGAGGAGGCCAGCTACGTGATGCCCTGCCTCCACCAATTCTGCTACCCATGCATCCTGCGGTGGGCTGAGAGCAAGCCCGAGTGCCCCCTCTGCAAGAGGAGGATCCTCTCCATCGTGCACTCGGTGCGGGCGGACGACGACTTCGCGGAGCATGTCGTCACAGCATCTGCGGCGCCATCAGTCGTCGGCCGCCAGGCAGGAGGAGCTCCTGGCCGTCCAGCTGCCCACAGCCCTGCCGCAACAGAACGACAGCCTGTGGGGATGGTGCCCAGGGCTCCTCTGGGCGGCCTCCAGCCCAGCACCTGGGCATCCCTTTTCCGGGACCACCCAGCTCTCCTCCAGGCCCTTCTGCCCTGGCTGCGTCAGGAGCTGATCTCGGGGAACGGGCGTTCGCGGGCAGCCATAATGGAGGACATTGTCATGCCCCTCCTGGTTCTCGCCCGGCTCGACGAAGATCTCCTGGTCCAGCTGCTGGAGGCCTCCCTCCAAAACCACACGGCTACATCTGCGCTTATTGATGTCGCCGTGCAACGGTGCAGCAGGGAGGCCCGCCGTCTGCTGGGCCTGGGGGACGGCCATGCTGCCGAGGTGCGGGAGGGCAGCCCCGTGGCTGCCCCTGGCCCTGCTGCCTCCCAAAGGGGGTCTCCTGACCCTGGCCCAGCCGCATCCGTCAGCCCTGCTGGAGCCGACGAAGAGGAGCGCCCCAGCACCTCAGCAGCCGCCCTTCGTGGGGGTCCCAGCAGCCCTCCCTCTGCCTCCGTTCCTCTCCCTGGGGAGCAAGAGGGGCCCCAGGAGGAGCCCGAGGCGGCCGCGGCACCTCCATCTACTTCCAGCCGGGGCAGGGAACGCTCCCCTGGGGGGCCCCGGCGACCCCCGAAGAGGAGGGCCGGCTGCCCCGAGGCCTCTTCTCCAGCCAAGAAGAGGCCACCCCGCCGGCAGCACTAGAAGAACGCCCCAGGTGCTGCCGAAACCAGGGCTGGGCCAGCAGCTGGGGCACGCGCTGGCCCTCAAGGGCTCCCAGCCCGCTAATTATCAGGCACTGATAAAAGAAAATAAAGGCCTGAAAACTGCAGAAAAAGTCTCGGTGTTACTAACAGTGCAGGTGGCATTGCTATCCCCACCCGTGCTGCTTTCTCCCCCTTCTCCTGGGGCTAGGCCCACCGCTTCCTGGGTGGTCAAACACTGCAGCAGGTTTCCTAGAGAGGTGGTCGATGCCCTGTGCCTGTCAGTGTTTAAGAGGCATTTGGACTTAACATGCTTTGACTTTTGGTCAGCCCTGGAGTGGACTAGATGATCATTGTAGGTGCCTTCCAGCTGGAACTATTGTATTCTCTTTTTTCTTTTCTTTTCTTTTCTTTTCTTTCTTTTCTTTTTTCTTTTCTTTTTTCTTTTCTTTTCTTTTCTTTTCTTTTCTTTTCTTTTCTTTTCTTTTCTTTTCTTTTCTTTTCTTTTCTTTTCTTTTCTTTTCTTTTCTTTTCTTTTCTTTTCTTTTCTTTTCTTTTCTTTTCTTTTCTTTTCTTTTCTTTTCTTTTCTTTTCTTTTCTTCTATTCTATTCTAAATATTTCCTTCCTCAATATGGCAGTGCTGTGTGAAGAGAACTGGAAATACTGTACGGGCAGAGCAAAGGCTAGCCAGCTCTGCTATGATATACCTGTGGTACCTGCTCTGGAGTAATTACCTTTAAAATCATTTTATCCTCTCCACTAATACACTTAAGATCCAAGAAATGCAGGAGAAACTACACATTTTAAAAGGGTACTAGCAAATAAGAGGAAGATATTCTGCAAGAGATAAAGTTACTTTCCTGGGTTCAGTGTGGCTTCACACCACTCACGAAATAGGTTTTATGAGTTTCAGCAAGGACACCACCCAAATTAGACAGCTGACAACATCTTAATGCATTCTAATTTATAGTTACTAATAAAATATAGTTACTACTAATACTATCAGTTAAGATTGTTGATGGCTGAATAAGTCAAAGGTATTTGTAGATGACAGAAAATGAAAATAAACAGTTTCTCAATACTCTGTGTAAAACTAGTATCAAAAAATGTAAAGAACACTTTATCTTGCTGCATATCACTGATGAGTTTGGATGAATCCATATTCCATGTATAAGCAAGCTATTAGCTCCCTAGACAGCATTTTGGTTGACTCCCTCATTCTGCCATTTATTTTCCAGAAATCCATTCATTCAAACTCTCTTTACTGTCTTTTTTTAATGAATTCGACATTTTAATTCCAACTCTAATTCTAAGAAATTCTTTCTATCCCTTTGTAGCAAGATATTTTTGACTGATATTTGCCCTGGATTAGGCCTGACAGATTTCTTTACTGAACAGGTGCCAAGGTAGTATATGTATGCTCTGGTTATTCAGTTTGGACTCAAAAGACCCCAGCCTCTTAACTAACTGTATGATGAAATTTATTCTCAGTCCACTGCTCTTTGAATAAGAAGCGATGTATTTTTCAGTGATACATCACATGAACTCAAAAGGACCCAGCTTTCACCATCTAGGCTTCATATGGAAGTTACTTTTTCAATATCATCTACAAGATGTTATTAGATCCCTCTTCTATTCTTTTTTTTGAACAAAGCACTTTCATTCTAAAAATTTTAATGAATGATCTTCATGTAGTGACAAGTGGGATCAAATTGAAAGCATGATTTAAAGGTTTTCTTCATCAGCCTGAAAGGAATCTTCAGGTATTTTCAAAACCTGAACAATATTTATCCTTTTTTTGAAGTGAGAGAAGAAGTTTTAGCAGACAGACTGAAATTTCCTCGTAGCTTTATAGGAGATGGCCTATGAGAAAGAGGTTCAAGACCATTCCTGAGACATCAGATGGGAAAGCTATGAAGTAGGGTAGAAGATAGGGTTATGCAATCAGGAACAGATTCAGAGGGCACCAGATGAATACGATGGAAAAATATAATTCATATGATACTGAAACAACCGAGCTTAGGAATTTGCCACTCACCTGTTTAGAAGAATGGCATACACAGAAGCTACCAAAATGGGTGCAATGTAGATTGTATTCCCAATGGCTAGATTAAGATATATCACACATACAAAGTTTGCAAATTTATTTAACTGCCAGCTACTGACTTCAACATGTGACCAGGAATTTTCCATGAAACTCCTCTTTCAGTTGAAGAAGAGCTTAAAAGACTATGACAGATTCTGAGAAGGACTAATTTGTTCGTTTGTTGCAAACTGAAAACTCAGTTTCTGCTTTCTGGCAGGAAACAAAAACTAAGCTGGTAAAAGTGGTTTATAAATTAGTAAGTTGCAAAATACCATTTCTTCCTTGCATGTCCAAATAAATTCATTTAGGTCTGAAATGGTAAAAAATAAGATATGTAATATCTTTTCCAAGTTCTCTGTACTTTTATTGTAAATCAGTATGACAATGTCTTCCATTTTTTTCCTTTCCTTTCAACAAACAAGAAAACAAGGCAAAAAATGCAGGGACATACAAACCCACATTTTTCCCCCATGGGTAAAAATTCTGAAAATTTGACATGATTAAAAGAGATTAATGGATGTATTGTGCAATATAACTGTTGCTCCTGCTGACTGCATTGAAATCAACATTTCAAATATTCTAGAGTCAGCGATATTCAATACTTTTCAACATGCTCACATATGCTAAACGCATGGGAATTCACTGATGGACATTGAGAAATAGACTGAATAAGGACAACTGGAACTTCAGGCATGGGCGAAATGCACACTGTAGATAGATACTCAAGTCAGTTGTGCAACTGATTACAGATCTCTCATATATTTCCTAGTTTGGCAGCTTCACAGTCACATTAGACTGGCATAAGCACTAGGACAGAAGGAAACAGATCACCAGCAAAAGCTAACCAGAATCCACCAATAATTTGACCTTGCCACCTTCTCTAGTTTTCCTGTGCCTTATAGAATCATGGAATCATAGAATCATACAGGTTGGAAAAGACCTCTAAGATCATCGTGTCCAACCGTCAACCCAACACACCATGCCCACTACACCATGTCCCTAAGGGCCTCATCTACACATCTTTTAAATACCTCCAGAGATGGTGACTCCACCACTTCCCTGGGCAGCCTGTTCCAAGGCCTGACCACTCTTTCAGTAAAGAAATTTCTCCTAATGTCCAATCTAAACCTCCCTTGGTGCAACTTGAGGCCATTTCCTCTTGTCCTATCGCTAGTTACTTGGCAGAAGAGACCAACACCCACCTCGCTACAACCTCCTTTCAGGTAGTTGTAGAGCGCGATGAGGTCTCCCCTCAGCCTCCTCTTCTCCAGGCTAAACAACCCCAGTTCCCTCAGCCGCTCCTCATAAGACTTGTGCTCCTGGCCCTTCACCAGCTTCGTTGCCCTCCTCTGGACATGCTCCAGCACCTCCATGTCCTTCTTGTAGTGAGGAGCCCAGAACTGAACACAGGATTCGAGGTGCGGCCTCACCAGTGCCGAGTACAGGGGCACGATCACCTCCCTACTCCTGCTGGCCACACTATTCCTGATACAGGCCAGGTTGCTGTTGGCCTTCTTGGCCACCTGGGCACACTGCCGGCTCATGTTCAGCCCGCTGTCAACCAGCACCCCCAGGTCCTTTTCCTCTGGGCAGCTTTCCAGCCACTCTTCCCCAAGCCTGTAGCGTTGCCTGGGGTTGTTGTGACCCAAGTGCAGGACCCGGCACTTGGCCTTGTTGAACCTCATACAGTTGGCCTCAGCCCATTGATCCAGCCTGTCCAGGTCCCTCTGCAGAGCCTTCCTACCCTCCAGCAGATCAACACTCCCGCCCAGCTTGCTGTCGTCTGCCTTCTTTCAAGCCTGGTATGTACAAGTGTCAGCTAAGCCTCTGTTCCACACTGTGAGCATTTCTGTTGTGTACCAAACACTTGTCTCTAGGAAATGGAGCGGAATACTGCTAAGAGTGTCCTGTGAACTTAGGGTGGCACATCTGGCCACTTTTGCATTTGGTAATTAAATTTGCATTAAGAAAGAAAACTAAAGCTCTCCCCTGCATTTCATCTTGCTTGTACATTGTCTTACCTTTGCAGTCATGTGAACAAACTGTGCTGCCTACAGCTGCTTGGCAGAATACCTCCTGAGCGCAACAGATCAACCAACAAGAGATATTGCCCTGACAAGGCAGATACAGTATGAGACTGAAAAAATTTTGAAAAAACAAAATTATTAGCATTTTGTTCTGAGCGTTATATGAGAATCCTGGAGTAGGAAAGCATGTATCCCAAAGAACAAGTTATAGCAATTCCTGAACCTGCAGCCGAGAGAATTATGAAAGTCAGGCAGGGAAAAAACTGCCTTCTGTTAGACAAATCAGGGTCTGGCTTACCAGGAACATGGACTGAAAGATGCATCTGGAAATCACGCTTCATTTAATGCCCCTAAGCAAAGCTCCTTAAGAATGCATTCCCCATTCCAGCTCATGTTTGGTCCCTGCTACTTCTTCGTCCCTGGTTACATGCTGTTTGGTCTAAATCCTCCAGTGAAAGAGCTTGCGTGCATGTGAAAAGCACACATTATGTTGCTACAGGTTGCCAAAGAGATATTTTTCCACTGACTTCTGTCTCGTTTAATTGTTGAAGTGAATTTTCTGAGCTGATTCAATGTTATTGGGGAGAGATATACATCACTTTCATGGAGACTTTTGGGGTTTTTTTCTTTACTCTAAAAGGAAATAATTCAGACAAAGTCTTACAGTGTGGTATTGTTTTACTGCAAGTACAGCTTGTCTGTTTTCATTTCCTTATTTTGGAATCATATTCTGTCCACGCCTTCCATAGCTACAGATTGTGCAGGCGAAGAACACAAGCTGTTTTTCTAGCCTTCCACAGGACAGGCGGAATTATACCTTTTAACTTAAGCACAAATTAGTATATGATAATGTTGAATAGAAATGGAGTGTTGGAGAAACTTGAAGAAGCAATGTAGCTCTTGCTCTGGATCTAAAATATGCTTGCACATTGCTTCAACCATAAAAACTACATACACGGCATTACCTAAATTGTAGGTGGAAGAAGATTTTAAACTTTATCAGTGAAGATTTTTGCACTGAGTAAATGATGGACTCCAGGTCTCGTATGGGATTATGAGAGTCCACTGATTATAAGTGGACTCCAGGTCTCATATGGGAAGGATTAAAGCCTAATATGAAAAACCTCTCTAGGTTGGTCTAAAACTATGATTCCTATACTTGATCTGTAAAGCCATGGTAACTAGTTTGTGGCTACCCTACAGAACTATTTTAAGCACTAAAATGCCTAGATTTTAATTACATTTCATTGACTTTAGTTGCAGTGTAAAGTTGGACAGTGATGCATGAAAAATGCTGAGATTTAAGAATGATGTTTGGTCAAAGTAATTGGGAGACATTGGTCGAAAAATAAATTATCCAGGTTAAGTGAAGTTCAAGTACCTTTGGCTATTGAATCTGAAAAGTGACTGTGTAGCTAATACTGAAATATTTTGATTCCATAATGCTGTGGTTTAACCCCAGCAGGCAGCTCAGCCCCACACAGCCGCTCACTTACTTCCCCCCAGAGGGAGGGGAGAGAGAATCCGAAGGGTAAAAGTAAGAAAACTTTGGGTTTGATAGAGACAGTTTCACAGGCAAAGCGAAAGCCACGCACAAAAGCAAAGCAAAGAAAGGAATTTATTCACTACTTCCCATTGGCAGGCAGATGTTAAGCCATTTCCAGGAAAGCAGGGCTTCATCACATGTTACCTGGGAAGGTAAATGCCGTAACTCCAAATGTTCCCCCTTCCTCCCTCTTCCCTCCAGCTTTATAAGCTGAGCATGACGTCATATGGTATGGAATATCCCTTTGGTCAGTTGGGGTCAGCTGTCCCAGCTGCGTCCCCTCCCAACTTCTTGTGCACCCCCAGCCTGCTCGCTGGTGGGGTGGGGTGAGAGGCAGAAAAGGCCTTGACTCTGTGTAAGCACTGCTCAGCAGTAACTATAACACTGGTGCTTATCAACACTGTTTTGGTCACAAATCCAAATCATAACACTATACAACCTATGATGAAGAGAATTAACTCTATCCTAGCCAAAACCAGTACACATAATCTTTGCCATAGAAGCAGTGTATTTTTTGGAATTTAGGGACTAGTTATTGACGAATGTTATTGTAGCTGACAGATACAAAATAATTGGATTCATTTAAGTCTTCAAGTTCGTTACTCTTTAAAACTTTACTTCCATGCATAGGTAAAAATCCCCAGGAAATCACTTACCTGTTTCCAACAGAGAAACCTGCATACACACAAGTGTTCCACAGGTTAGTCTGTACCTGTGAGAAGGCTCTTCCTCACTTCCTTTTGACCACTCACTTTGTGGTTCCATGCACAATAACAGACTACAGAATACCTGCACAGTCTCAGGTTTGTATCATGCTATCTGTAGGTGCTTTTGCCAAAAGTTTTAAATAAAAACTCTTTCTACAACAAATGCAGTCATGCATGTGAATATCATAGACCAAATAATTTCAAATCTTGAACCATCCTGGATATATCATTTTAAGAGGCAGCTATCAAATGGTGATCACACACAAACTCTTGTATCAAGAAAATTCTCTTCCGTAAGCTTAATGTTAGCGTGCTGTATTTTACCAACAGCACTGTATTGAAGCATGAGATGTACATAAACACAGGAGTAAGACTTCCAAAAATTCCACTTCTCAGCTAGCAGTAACAGAGCTGGTAAAAAGAGTATTTGTATTTTCTTGTCTTACAGAAAATGTTATCGATATTTACAGATTATACCCATATTTTTTCTTAATGTACCTTCAAGTAGTTCGGCAAAGGATTAGATACCAAATCATATTTAGCTGCAATGATATTTCTAGAATGTTTTTATCCCTCTGTACTCATGAACAGGAAAGCTGACACTATCAAAGGCCCTGTCCATAGCATATCATATGTGGGAGATATAATGCCACATCTACACACAGAATTCTTAACAAAAAGGAAAACAGAGACATTAAATGAGGGAACTACTGCCTTCCTTTAGAAGGTAACATTCCAGTATTTCTAAATCAAGGTATGTGCATTCAGATTACTACTATTTTAATAGAAAGTCTCAATGTTTTCAAATAATAAAAAAAATCTTCAAAGAATTTTAAATTTTCATACATATTTTTTGAAGGGAAAAGTTTTGAGTGAAAATACTTTACTATTCCTGGGATGCATCTATACTTTGGCAGGATTGATCACTCAAAACATGTCAACATTTCAAAACCCACAATTCCTCACAATGTATCTATTTATCTTGAAAAATAAATTATTTTAAATATTTAAAATTTTACTTAAGATTTGAAGAGGTACGGAATTGCCATTGAAATCAGCATTTCAGAGATTAAATTAAAACAGGAGAGCTGCTGGAGGCCTTTATTTCAGATCCTAAAGTCCAGTAAATGAAGTGAATATCCATTATTGATAGAACAAACACAGGTAAATCTTTTGCTTCTGACAAATCCATATGGTTTCTTTCAAATTGATACTAATTTTTGCTTGTACATACCAAGTGGAGATTCAAGATTTTTAAGAGAGAACAATTTATAATCTATTTCCCCCTCATATCACCATAACTTCAGTAAAGCATGGGGAACTGATATAAAAAAATATAGGGTCAGTCCCATCTGATCTTTGTTTAGGGTCTGTCCTGTCCATTGCAGGTGACAAGGACTCTGGCCTCATCAGGCAATAATCAACTTACTTTACTGGCAGTCTGTACTTTATTCTAATTGCAAGACCCACCCTTTTTTTTGCTCATAACTGGAATGAAAAATGTCTCATTGACGTTTTTCCCTTTCCTTTGGGCCAGGTGCTAGCATACTGACACAAGCTGACCTATAATCATATCAACAGTCATAACTATTTCAACAGGATTACTCCTGGGTACACTAATAGTTAGCATGAAGAAAAGTGGCAAGACCCTTTCTGGGTAGTAACAGCCACCACTCTGTGACCACAACTATGCATCCCCCACCTGCACATTCCCCACCCAAATGTACCTTTTAGTGCCCGTTTAAACCTTAAACATGGGCAAGTGTACGCAGCTTCTAATTCCTCCCAGGAGAATTGCTGATCCAGAACTAGAGGAGCGTGGATTCGGTTTCCCTGCTCTTCTACCAGGGCAATGGTGTAACTAAGCTGAAGAAAGGTTTTCATAGCTTGTTGCAGGATTTTCACAATTAACCCTTTCACAATTAATCCTTTATTGGCCAGAGGAACAGTGTCTTAAAGCAGTGTCAGCAGTACACTACCTTCAGATTTCCTTATTCAGACTTCTGCCGAAGTTCCAGAGTGTGCCAACAGCTACTAAATACAGCTGCTTAGTGACCTCAGAGCTGAAGTCTAGACATAAAACTAAGAAACGTCTTTAAAGAAGTTCTTTTAACATCATCCAAACCAACACAGTTTAGTTAGTTACAAAACGCTTTAAGCCAAAATCTTACATTATGCAACTTTGCCCAAAACAGGTGCTTCAGTAATAGACATATTCAAAGATTTTTTCTTTTTTCTTTCCTTAAATTGAGTGAAGCCAGTTTTCCATCTCGAAGTGATGCTTAGAATCCTATGAGTATATTAGCCAACAAAGAAAAGCAAAGCAATTATATGAATGAATGTTTCTGTAAGGCCTTTAATTCTGGCAACTAAAGTCACTGAATTTCCCAAGTGATTTCAACATGCCATAAAAATCAGGATCTCCTTAAACATGAGGAACTGGTGAATGTGGTGAGCATCTTCTTAAGCATCAGGTGATTTGTGAATGTGTATCCCCTTCATGCACAGTTTTCCCCACCCCCATCTTCCTTTTTTCACCCCAGTTTGAGACTGGCACGAGCACTATTTTTGAATGAAGCAGACATTCCTTAGGATGTACTGCCAAAAATAATGGAAAGCATGATACAATGGAATGATATAAAATGGTACCTGAAATGCTCAGAAAACCATAAAACTTAATGTTGCACAGCTCTCATAGTCAGTGCCAACTACTGCAGCTGCTAAGACGTACTTGAGGAATCTGAGGATTTTTTTTTCCTTTTTCTGTGGAGTCTCACAGACATTTGTCTTTAGGAAACTTTGTTTATAGTATCAACAGTTACAGCCTATGAAATGAGCCAGAAAAAGGCTTCTGTGCATTCACAACAGAATGAACAATTTGACAAAGTGCTCCTAACAAATTCCCTCACAAGAATGAATTGTGGAATGAAGCATAGCATCTTAAAAGTTCTTCAGTAACTCTTCCAAATACAATTTGTAACGCTGACTTATTGCTAGCCACGATAGTGCACAGCAGAAAGCAGAAGAGAACTGCAATCCACACTGTATAACAGGGGTCTGAAAGGCCACACCGTGGGTACGGACTCGAAGAGTTTCCGAACCACCGTTAGGCAGACCCCACTAAAGCTGCACAACATGCTGCGGTGAAGAACAGAGACAGACTCAATCTGTCTATAGCATTCCTTCCTCCTGGCCTCACCATCAAAGACAGACAAGAAGCCACAGATCAGCTGGACCATGAACTTCAGAGAGCAAGTATCTCCTGTTCCCAGAATCAGAGTTATTTGCATACTGACTTGGAAATAGTCCTCTAGCTGGTCTAACGCAGAGTCAGAAAGTGTGATGGAACGACAGGTTCCCACCCCACCCCCTGCTGTTTCCCTGGAGGATAAAAGCTATAGGGCTTCTCTCTTATCCTTCTTGCAGGGCCAGGTGCTTAAACAGGCCCAAGAGGATTGTGCTGAACACTGCTCAATAGTAATGGGCTCACCTTTTCCTCACCTTTTATTGCAATTTTATTTCAATAGTCCCAAGACACAGGAATTAGATCTTTACAATCTTACAAATAATGTTTGAAGATAGTAATGAAATATTTATAATTCCTCTGAAGCAGATGCTATCATTAATGTAGACTGTCTATGTCTATGATACTGTGGATCGACTCAGCACTATTGTCAGAAATTCAGTATAGTAGAAATAGGATTGCAGAAAAGCTTTGTAGTACTTCTGACTTTCTTATCTGAAACTGCAGATTCTGATTCAGACTTGCAAAGAGTTTCAAGAAGACTTATCTGGGACTGAAACTGCAAAGTGTGTACCACTCCTCTTCAACCAAAGATTGGATAATCAGGACCAGATGCGAAAAGAAGAAAATACATGTTTCGGGAAACCAGAAGAGAGAGAAAGCAAGTAATCAACTATCTAAATGTACTGGGGACAGACGCCTTCTCCCTATCACAAAATAATGATGTATCATGCAGAGGTCTCTGGATCCTAAATTAATTTTGGAAATACAATAAATTAATGAAGGATTCCCAGGGTGTCTCTTCTGTAATAGTGTTTGTATGCAGCTTATAATATTTAGCCCAGATAGAGAAGTTATCAGCAGTGAATTTTTATATACTTAGGGCAAGGAAAGATGCAAAGCAGGTTTATAAGAAATGGAGAAATTCACACTATCCTCCCCCTGGCTATAAGCCACGTTTCCAACCTGAAGGATATACATAGTATATTAAATTACTCTTTCGAGAGATAGTGAAAAATTTGACAAATTAAATTTACCGGTACATAACTTGAAGACAAAAACTTGCTATCTTTGTAATAATGCCTTCAATTATAATAAGGAAAATAGTTCATGAACTCAAAGTAAACTTGTGGAATTCTTGAATACTGTAGTCCAGAAATTTAGTAACTCATCAGGTTTGGTCGTACCAAACATCACTTCTGAGAAATTATTTCCATTCCCAGTAGTATTTGAAGCCCTAAAAGACTGCTTCCTTTTGTAAATATAATGTTAAGAAATAATTTATATTGTATATGAATTATGTTTTCTAAGAAAAGTCATACTAACTTTTGAAACTCTCTGGAAAGCTAAAAATCAATTCCAACAATGTTATTGGGCATGAAGCATTTATATTTATTATTACTTTCTAAGAAATTATAGCTGTTTATCCGTAAGAGCATTTGCAAAACTTGCATGTTTTTGAAATACCTCACGTGTGCCCTGACTACTGACATCTTTGTATAAGTTACTATAGAATTTGCTTGATAGTGATGTTGTGCTGAAGTTAACTTTTTTTTTTATCACTGAACAAAGAGAAGGCATATATGTATATATATATGTGAAATAATTACCCAGTTTTTCCAGAGAAGTTGTTTTGCAAAACTACCCAAGTGATTTTACATATAAAATGACATAGCTGATGCCATGGCAACAGACATGTTTCCACCTCTTACACATCTGAGAAAATAACGTCTGTAATTTTGAAGGGATGTTTACATGTACACTTTGAACATTCGCTCACACAGTAATTCTGTGCTACATGTCAATTACATGCAAAGTTGAAGCCTGGGGTAGGGTGAGATAAGCTAATATCCAGGCATACAGCATACTCTTGCTATCTCTGAGAAAATAATTGAATTCCAAGGCACAAAGCGACGACTAGCTGTCCAAAACAAGTGAAAAGAAACAGACAATCAATATCCGCGCACTGTAGTGACATTATGCCACCAACTTCTGGTACTCACAGGACTGCCATAACTTACTCCTTTTTGTAGTAAAGATAGTCCATATTTCAGCTACATAGCCTAGGCCCAAACATACATTTGAACTGCACTCTCAGAGAGCTGTACTCTTAAAGCTGTGATTAGCACAAGTTTAGAACCTAGTATGGCCAGATTTTGAAAGTGTACTGCCTTTTTTCCATGTCCTACAACAAGATAAATTAAAAGATACGTTGCTTGGATACATTTGCAGGCATGCTATGAGGTATACATAAATTACTACACAGCTGTCAGCTGCAATCTTATATGAAACCATTTGGTAATTTTTCTGTGTAGCTGTTTTTCCTATTTTGTGCCCACATAACCATCGCCAGGGTGATTGATAATAAGCTTCTAAACTCGTAAATAGCTTAAATAGTTGTCATTTAAAACAGACAACATGATAGAAATGTTTCACATCTCACAGCTTTGCAGAGCCAGAACAGGAAACTTGCATCGTTAGAACTAGAAGATTGTCAGGTCCCTTTCAGACACATAGGTAATTACTTCTAAACATAACTATTGATAGACATTAAGTAATTCATTCATAAAAGGAGCAAATTATTTGGCATTCCTGAAAAAGAGGTCTTATGCTTTTCTATAAGCTTGCACTCATGACAACTAAGACACCTTCCTTTAATAGGGGAAAGGAAGGAAGGAAGGAAAAGTACCAATGTATTTAATGAACTGCGTAGAATATTCCTGTTTATTTCATACAAAATTCATCCACAAGACCTTCATAACAGAGTATGACTTCTTTGCTTGTAAATTAGGCAACCACTTTAACCACAATCCAGTAAACGTGTCATGTGTTTCTCCATTTCCCTCAGAGACGCAAATGATGGGAATATAGAAGCTTTTCACTACACCAACTATGATGGTTGCCTAATCTTATGCGGTCACATCAAATGAGCACCCCTAAAATTTTTAGGCTACATTAATCTCTTGAGGTGACATTTCACGGAAAACTGTTCTACGGTGTTGCAAAACAGTAGGGTTATTTTTCATATTTCTCTTGTAGAAAGCTAAATTCCTTAATATCATAAAGGTCATCTTAACGTATCACTGAGGCCACTACATAGAGTCTGATTTATTACATTGCACCTCAACTGTTAGGTTCTGACATTGGGCTGAACTACAGGGTACTCTTGAGATGCCGCACCTTTCATCCATATTATCCACGTCGATTTAACTCAGAATACCCAGACCTAAGAAACTCTGATGCGAATCAACTTGCTGGGGCCAGTCAATACAGCAGAGATATGGAGGCTGTAATGGTCGGGGTATACCCATTTTGCCTCATTTTCACACTAATATATCGGTTTGCTTGTCCAAAAGACAGCCCCAAGGAAACAGGCAGTACTGGCAAGCAGCACAACTGGCTTCAAATCTGTTTTTTTTTTTTTAATGTAAAAATTGCCTGCACAAAAGCCTTCATACAACAATTTCAGCCATAATGTAAGAGAAAATGTCTCTGGCGGAATGAATCACTGTTATTCAGTGATTTAATTTTTTATTTTTCCTCTTTGAAAAGACATTTGCTATTGCTTCTAGCAGGAAGCTATAGCAAGCTATAGGAACTTTGCTTTTGCTGCATATACAATAGTTACAGAGAGTATAAGAAGTTTCTTTTTCAAAATTGTTGTTTACTATTTCGACTGAAGAAAATGCATTCCTTCCTCTCAATAAAAGAGGAATTGATATTTTATGGTTAAATCTTGATGGGTCAGCTAGATGTTACTGTTTTAGTAGCATGCTTCCAGACACCAATTTTTTATTTTTTATAGAGGAAGCACTTATTAATGCAGCTTCCCTGAAAAACAAACAAACAAATGATCAACTCCTCCCCCCAAACAAACAAAAAAAACCCTCTCAAGAATCTAGCAACTATATTCCTTTATATTAATAACAAAAAAAGAATCAAATAAAGTTCAACTACTCTTAGTTTTAATTTCACAGACAAGAACTGCAAAATGAGCAGGCATCAAGCAGCCCCTTTGATAATACAGAAACGAATCATATTAATTTTCACATACACAGGAGAGAATACAAAAGTGTTATTTCTTGATTTATATACTGTGGTCACCATGAAGAAACAAATGATACTGCTTTCTGGATTAGAGCCTTGAATCTTTTAAATCATGGACAGTGTAGAGATTGCTCTTTCTTGTGCTAGCCAGCTGCACTAAGCCCAGAAAAGGTACTAATTCAGAAATAGTTGCCAACAAGCCCTTCCACTCTGGGAAGTGTTTTCCCTGCAGAGCAAGACAGTGGATTGTTAAACTTTTGATGTTACAATAAAGCTGTCAAAGACTTCAGGCTGATGTTGATGATATGATTTACAGTAACATTACATTTATTGAAGGAAACAGTAATTATAATTATAAAAACCCAAGAAAATTATATAAATAGTTTTTCTATACAATTTATTGGTTATTATTATATTTATTACTTAAAAAAATAATTTGTAGTAGTACCGACTAGCACAGCAGAGCATAAAGTCAGTGAAACCGTTCTCTCAGTTTTCTTATCCAAATCCCCTCGCGCTGTGGCAAAGCCTAAGGTAAAGACTCCACACACACCACTTGGAGCCATTCCGCGAGAGAAACAGAGGAGGGAAACAAGCTCCAAAGCCTCGGCAGACGGTGCTGCCCACCTCTAAGCTTGCTGCATAGCCAGAGGCTGGCGTGTGTCACAGGAGAGGCAAATCCCTCTCTGATAGCATGAAGTGGAGTCCTCTCCTCTTCCTCCCACCCTGAATGGCTTTGCAGCTCATCTTTCAGCCATCTCAGTACAGCATGGAAGGGAATTATGACTGAAGTTCAGTACATATTTCCAAGTTTCAGCTTGCGGTTTTTGAGTACATTCAGCTGCAAATAATGCCACAACACCCGCTTTTTCCTGCTGAGCAGCCTCCTAAAATTGACTTTTATCATAAAACCAAACATTTTCATCTTTTATAACTTAATTTTATTAAATTACAATGCATTGGTATCATATACAGGTACGTCTTAGAGGTGATGATGGTTGTTTTCTATTAATGCACCCTAAGGCTTAGCAAATTCTTGCTAACAGTGATCTCTACCGCTGTAAACACTGGAAGTAGTTGATGTTAATATACAAGGTAGGGTGCACTTAGAAGAAAACGTGCTGTTTGTTCACAGTCTGAAAGCAATAATTAAACATTGAGTAACGCAATATCTGATGACCCGTTAAAATCTGGCAAAAAGAAAATATCAAAGAGAATTAACTTTCAATAAAGTAAGTGTTGCCACACCAGTTTGGCTGTCAAAACAATAAATTTCCTCACTCGTAATTATGAAGGACTATTTATTTAGTTGTCTCCTTTTTAGTATTTCCCTTTCCAACAGGTTGAATTTCTGCTTTACAAGTTCATTAGACCCTCTGGAAACTACAGCACCCAGTTTGCTTTGGGTCTACATCATAGTAAAAAAACACCAAGCCTGACTCTTTTTCAAGGAGTCTTTATAGCCTATGCTAAAACTTCATTAAGCTTTTGTGTTCCCCAGGGTGTCCAGCTACACATTCTGCTGCAATAAAATAGTGATAATATTATATCACTAAATATTTTTTATTACAGCAAAATATGTAACAAGATCTCTCATGAGAAATGAGTAATAAAACTTAATTTAACATTATGAAACTTAAAATTACAAGTGTTCCTTCATTCTCAAGAGGCATAGTAAAATTCCATACTGCACTAGACATTCAGAAACTCTGAACCTCTAACTACTTCAGTTTATAACTCAGCAACTTGCTTTTCACTCCAAGGGCATATTTACATTGTGTGTAGCACAGTGCAGAGACCGAGTCATTTCTGGCTTGGGTGACTCTGTGCACACAGTGCAGTATTGAATCATGCAAATGCAAACTCACATCACGAAAGTGTGCAGTGATGCAACTAAACTACACCTCATTTTTGAATAGACTTGTTTAGCTCCAGTTCCAGGCTGGAATCACTAAAAAGCCATCATGGTTAAAAATGTAATGTCAGGCTACAAAATCAGCTTAGCCCCACCCCCCACAAGCTTTAAAAGTATTCTTTACAGATGTGAAAAATATGGATTTCTAACTTTGGTGGTACTCACTTCCTATTTTGAAGCAATTTTCCTTTCCTTATCTTTTCCCCCCACCAAGTCTGACACACTTAACTGTTTCTGACTCCGTTAACTATTTTAAGAACTGTGATAAAAATCATGAGATCATTATTGCTAACTTTCTATCTATTATGCTGCTCTATTTGTATCCTTTGAAAAAAATTTCTTAAAGCTATCTCTCTGCTATGAAGCCAACAAACTACCATTGTCTAGTCTTTTTTTGTTCAGCTGCCTAGCATAATTATTTTTGTATATTAACTACTAAACCAGAATTATTCTTTCCCAACTCTGTGCTGTAGTTTCCATTCCAAAGCCTGCCTTGGAGAGCAAAACATCGTTGTTCTGTAGATGAACAGGATGTCCTAAAGCTGCAGAGAGGCTGGACACAATGAATTTAAACAAACACACTCTTTACAGCAGTGTTCTGGGAATTCTGTTACTCCAGCGCCATGGGAACACAGGCTGAGTTTGGATTAAGCTAGTTTAGGGTGGAGATCAGCAGGTGGTCATAAAATTGATTTTGACCTGTTATTCTAGAATAGGAAGGAAAAAGATAGTGAGAGGGGTCACCTGTGCATCAGAAAAAGCGTTGTAATTGCCAGAAAGAGGATCCTGTAGTCTTTCAAGCTTGACAGGTTACCAGCTAAAGTGTCGTTCAATAGACTCCACAGTCTTCCAGTGCAAGGGTATTTGCAATGAGGAATACCAGCAGCAGTAACGGAACAGCTAATCAAGGTCAGTGAAGGTTTTGTCTGTATTGAACCTATGTGAAGGGCCAGAGAGAGTACAGAACTAGCCAAAGAATTCAAGACTTGGCCTTATCCAAAAACCACAACTATTTGGTACTACCAGCAGAAATCGAATCTTCAACTTTAGTATTAAAAAGTCTAAATGTTTGTTTTTGCTTGTTTTTGCTGAAAACACACAGTAATTTGGCAGAAGCAAATAAATAAATATTTCACAGCACTTAGCCTATCTTTGTGAGCAAGTTCAACTTACTCAAACTGCTCAGTGATAAGGATTGGTAGAGCTACCAATTTACATTTGAAAAGATCTTACCATAGGACTACTATTTATTTTTTTAAGACGTCTTCTCCTCACCCCCAAAAGCACTTCTTCAAAATCTCTATTATGCTATTTTGAGGAACAAAAAGGGTCCCCAACATTTAACTGGTTTTGTTAAGGGAATTGCTTGTTTGAACTCAGTCTAGCTACAGAAATTATCTGAAAAATTTCATCAAATGCGTATGTCTACTGAGTATATTCAAAATTTAGGAAGGAGATGTGTGTATATATCCATATAGATTTTAAATACACATGGTCAAAAAGACCAAAAAGCTGCTTTACGTATATACAAAGATCAGCTCAGCTCAGCCTTAGGTCAACAGCCATGACTGATTCCTGCATAAAGTCCTGTGTGTATTGGTTTTCTTTCCCATATTCTCTTGAAGTTAATATAAAACTGGAAAAGTACAATACAATACTGTATAATTAAAAAATTGAAAGCATTGTGATAAATATCAGCCCAAAGAAATCTAATATAAAATTAAATTGCCTAGTTGAGACATACTATTGCAAACATAACAAACTGCACCACACAGCCCTATCTGTTCCTTCTAGTATTTCACAAGCAACAAATACCGTCACTAATAGTTCTGGAAATCAATATTCCTTCTGATAAAATATTCCAGGATTGAATAAATAAACCTGGAATTAATAAACTAAGTAAAACTGGACTTGAAATTTGTTATATATACACAAGCTAATAACACTGAGAATATTCAGTATCATTTGTAAAAAATGTAAAAAATAATAAAAATCATTCATTGTCGTTTGCTTTCTTCCTACCAAGAAAATGTTGGAATCATTTTTCCAAACATGAAAGCAACAAAAATATGCAAGCCTAGGCTCTAATTCTCCAATAAACTCCAGGCTGAGTCTCACTTGCTTCATGGAAAATTGGTCTTACTACAGAAACCTGAAGAAACACCATCTTTTTTATGACCATCATAAAGAAAAACAATAAATGAATGAGCATGATAAAACAGATGGGTTGTAGTAACACTGGCAGTGACTGAGTCTGGCTCCATATCTGTTTGTTACTTTTGCACATAATTTGTTGTTGAATATGTAAGGTATGTGCACTAAGGACTGGATTAAAGCAGAGAAACATGAATGACACTGAAATAAACTTCAGGAAATTTTGTAAAGCTGGATTAAGATGTTTTATATTATTTTACTTTGTAAATTCTTGGAATGTGTCTTATTTATTATTTTCTGAAAAGCAATAAAAGGTTATATACTGGAGGGGAGGGAATGAGGGCAGGGGGGACGGAGGAGGGTCTGGACCTGTGTTTTCCATCCATAGGCTACTTACAACACTAACTGAAACCAGTAACTCACCTTATGCATATCAAAATATATCATATGTCCCCATGGGATCTAAAACATCTACCTAATAATGTAGGAAATACAAGCTTATCCTCTAAGGAGCTACAGATATGAGTATCTTCATGTGTATTGTTAGTGATTATAGTGTCAGAAAAGCAGGTAATATGGGCATCACATTCACCATAACCGGTACATTTACAAACTTTACCTACATTATGTGCTGACATTTCAAACTAGCTGCCAAATCCAGTGGTAAGCATAAAAAAAACTTTCATGAAAGATATCAGAATGTGATCTTGTACCCCACAATTGTCACTCACTCTCAATTTACACTGTTTTCTACTGCTGGCTTTGCTGACATTTTCTGTTTACAACATGCAGGTGTTTTGCTTTTATAGACACATGTAAAATGCATTTATAGTTTCCAAAATATGTGCAGAGGCTTATCCGCAATGTCCTTGTTCAAGTTCATCTCAGGTTTTACTTGACCTAGAACATACCTATTGAGAAATCCAACTACTTTTATGAACGGAAAGATTTTCAGTTGGAAAAATCTTCCCATCAATACTTCTGCCAGGTCTTGTGAGAATATGTGAGAATAATATACAGTCTTCATGATAGCATACAAACATATATGCCTGCTAAAATAACCCATAGAAACCAACTGTAGTGACTAAAAGCTCCTTACTGTGTGAGAAAGCTCAGGAGCTTTGAAGATACTGTTACAATCCTGATAAAGCCCTCTCAGACCCCACCTATGTTTAGTTTTGGAAAGGCAGGCAAAGGTGCCAGAAGTCTGCCAGAATAATTAGTTCACAGTTCATTCGACAGTATTATTTCCAAAAGATCCTGAACTGATGATTTTTTAAGAGAACACACAGTATTTCACACTTGCCTGATTATAGCAGTCAAAATATTAAAAGATTTCAATTAAAATAAAGAACAAAATTCTGGGGGTGATGACTCATGGCAATAAGAGTGTTATTTTGCTACAGCGTTGCTGGAAAGCACCTCATATTAGTCAACAGAAATATAAATCTTACAGGTTGTCAGTATTAGTGGTGCACAATCTCATCTACACAGAGCACACAGGTAGTAAATAAATTACTCACATGAAAACTGGATAAACCTAATCTATTTGCATTTACTCTTGAATACACCAGCAGATAAAAGCATGTGTGAATGTGATAATATCATAGTTCATTACCCTATGCAACTTAAACTGGTTACCCCCATTCTCTAAGGGAAAGCAGGGCTTTGGAGAGGCTGAGGGGGGTGATGGACAAGGACGCACATGACCTCCTCCCACCAAACATTTATCACTCACAGAAACACACAATTTTCATCAATATTCCCAAATATGTGAGTATGTTAGCATTATTCTACACATAAGATCATTTCTATTTTAGTGTTAAACATGCGTAAAATTTAATACACTTCCTACTTAGCATGTAATACAAGTCAGCAGATTGACATTAAAAGTTCTTGCTGGTTAATATCAAGTATATGTTTGGTGATGTGGCGAGAGACATCCTCTAACTGAAATGGTCTCCATCCATCCACTGAAGCTACACTACCTCATCTACATCATTGTTACAGTGAGGGTACTTGGAAGGAGCTGAAAATGCAGTGGGCATTGACTCATGAATGGTTTGCTATTCATCCACTTTCATTGGTGTCAAACAGGATATTTGTACCTAAATGGAATTTCATATGGTTTGTCTCTTCTTTTATTGAGATACATCATCTAGTCTACCTTGCACTACTTCTAGAATTTAGACCACTTGGAATCTGAGCAGCTTGAAAACGGAGTAAATATTTAGTACTGGATAGGGTCCTCAATTCTTAACATTTATTTAGAACTTAATTTCTTTGCAGATAGGACTATATATTAGCCTGTGAGAAACAGAGTATGACAAATTCTATCTGCAAAATTAAAGCTATACTAAAAGATTTGTTTTTAGTAAGGGTACTTTGGTTTAGATTAAAACGATAGATGTCATCCTAATTTGTTTCTGGAAACCCTGATTGGAGTTTGCTTGAATTAAAAATGCCAACATGACTTATACTTGTCTCCTAGCAGAAAATGTGAACTATCATTAATATAACAGCTGCTAAGAACCTCTACTTAGCACTTTCCAGTAATAAATTCTAAAAATGAAACTTTTAATTATTTTGCAGACTAAAGCAAAAGTTTCAAAGTCTCAGGCTACTTCTACATGATAAAAAATACATTTTTTTTTTAAGCATAAACCCCACTTTATATCCCAGAATGAATTAAAAGTTAAAAGAGTATAAATTCAGCTTAAGGAAGGACATTTTAAAAAATCACCATTTCTACATTTACAGTGATGAAATTCAGAACCACTTAAAGTGCCATTGTCAGAAAAAAGAAAGACTAAGGACCTCTGGAAATCAAAGAGCAACTTGCAGACTTTTTCTTGGAAGAGTGTGAAGATCTATCTTCTCGCTTTTTTCCATTTCTGAAAGTTCCTTTTCAAGACTAGAAAACCATTTATTGTGGTATAAAGGATTCAGTGTAACATGTAAAATTTGTAATGAACTAGATCATGTTTTTGTGATAGGATTTTCATATATTTTCAGTGTTTGGGGTTCTCAGGTAAGAGGTTCTCAAGAAGATGTGCACAGAACATGATTTCATAGTCCATATATTCAATAAAATAGCCTTGTTTATGACTAAATAGCATATAAACAAACTTGAGAATTTGGTATGTAGCCCACAGTGGAATAACTGACCAAGAAATGGTGTTGGGTAGACCATACATAGCAGTGGCATATTGTAGTCAGCTAACACTATGAAAATGAGGAGTCAAGTCTACAATTAGCAGTTAGATTTGCAACCATTACATTGCCCTACTCGTTCTCTAGAGACCATCATAAAAGCAAAATAATGTGGGAAACTTTGGGTTCTATTGTACTTCTAAGTCTTGTGTACAAGTCATCATTTTCTGGCTTGAATACTTTTAAATAGCTTGGAGTTTTAACAATAGTTTTCAGAGCATCCAAACTGTGAACAGTATACCCTTAGGGTATCAATTCTAACTCTAAAATTGCTTAAGCCTCTATGTTCTCACAACCATAATTGTCTCCTTCTTTCCTGCTTATAGAATTTACCACTTGCTTTTGCAGGAAAACAATACAGAACAGGTAAGTCAAATTAAATCAGAGCTATTATCAAGTTCAGTAGGAAACATGACTTCATTGAAAGTAGCACTTACATCAAATGATATTTTCCATCATTTTCATCTATGCTGACATAACCAATGCATATCTTATAGTAGATGTGAGAGTATCTGTCTGTATAAGAAAATCAGTGCTGGCCCAGCACGTCAGATTCTGTATTAGCATCTCCATCAAGTTTTACACATTGCAATAAAACAAAGCCACAAAGGTAAAGTTCACAAAGGAGATGAATGCCACAGTGATTTACTTCTGTCTGTCGGTCTGCTGACAGCTATTGCATTTCACATGGCCTCAATTGCCAAACTACTTCCTGTAGAAGTGCTCTACTCTGAAGTACTGAATGCCAAAGAAGACCTAGTTCAATTCTTTGCTATGCTTTGAGAAGACTGAACTCACATAGTAGAGAGTGATTAGGGTATTCACTGAGGAGGAAGAGATTATTTTAGACCCAACTCAGTCATTTACAAGTATCTAAGGAATGTTAGTGCCACGCAGTTAGTTACTGTGATAAGGATAAGAAACAACCAATGGAATGCAAAACTTAAAAGGAGTACTCTCCTGCCCCAAATTCTGCTTAATATTCTTTTTATAATTCTTGATCAATAACGAAGAATTGTTTTGAAGAATCCTGCATTCTGGTATTTCTTCCCAAGCTCTTGCTGTAATAAGTACTGTTTATATACAAACTACTGAACATAAAAAGGGTGGTAAGGTGAGGTGCTATACAAGCAAAAATTAAATTATAATTTAGTAAGTAGGGGATAACAACAGGAACAACCTGGGGTTTTTTTTGTTTGTTTGTTTTTTAAATAATAGGTATTTTGGAAATATGTTTGGAAAACTCTTCTCTCATTTGTCCACAGAGATTCAAGCAACACATTACAGTGGCTTTTTATGTTTTTACCAGCAGAAAATTATTCTTTGTGCCTAATCTACATCATTCCAATTTAAGCCTATTTCTTTTTCTTTTCAGCTTGGCCAGGAGAATGATTTTCTATCCTTTTTATTGCAGCCTTACATACTCAGAGATGTATCTGACCCTTTTTTTCCTGATGCGAGAAGAGTATTTTAATGTAATTGTTTACAATCATAACTAAATTTAAAGAAAGAATTATCTTGATAACTTTTCATTCCACCTTGTTCTCACTCTAGGGATTGCATTATACGCAGAGGGTAGCTAGTGAACACAGCACTTCTTCCATATTCTAGGTTAGAAAACAAGACTATAATTCATATATAAGTAGCAACCTCTGGAAACAATATAGGAACTCTTAGTATGAGGTGGAGCATTTTCTTTCCAAATCAAACTCTGAAATTTACACGTTGTTCAAGCACAACAATGTGGCTGCTACATCATTGTGCATACATAGCTTTGTTCTGAGTTGACTGTAGAGACAATTCAGCTGCAGATAGGGGAAGAAACACCTTATATTTTCGTAGGATTTTTATTACATACTAGTCCCTCTCTACTACATTATAGCCATCCGAAAAAACCTAAAATAGCTAACAGTCATTTCTTTCCCTACTCATAAAATGGTGGCATCAGTTTTAGTAAATTTGCTCTTTCATTCTTTTCGTTGACATTTTATACAGTTGTGTAGAAATTAGGGTTAATTTACAAAACACCCTTCACTAGTTCTTGCTGTTAATTGAAGAGCTTGCTGATGTCAACAGATGCATATCGGGTTTTTTAAACAAAAACGACAGTGTTGTTGCTCCATAGATAATCCCTACAACTAGATAACACTTCTATACTACCTATTCTGCTCTAGGGTGCTTGACATTCCAATGGGAATAGGGCAACGGTGCATACCAGTCAGGTTTCCTATTGCCTTTTTCAGTGTGGCTTTTAAGGTAAAGCCAAGCTCTGTTTCAAATATCACTGGAGTAATTTTAAAAGCTTCACTGGAGATATACTCCAAATATGTACAGCTGTGACAAAGTACAGTTTAATACCTGACATTTTTAGTAGTTTAGAAGCATCACTAATTTAGTTCAAAATGGTAATGAACTTGTGCAAATGCTGCTCTGCAGTTAAGAAGAATACACTAGATAAATATTGCTTACTCAGGCACTTAGCTAATGAAGAAATTATGGTAAAAACACCACGTATTCAGCATTTGTAAGTTTTCTAGGTGAGGTATTCTGATCTCTTACAACTCCCTTCTTGTCTCTAATTCTTTGATTTTAATTTTTGATTCTGTAATTGAACCAGAGATAAACCCACTCTGGCAGACAAATATATCCTCTAAAGAAAAAAAATCTTGCTTGCTCACTCAAAGAATAACTTGCCTTACCTACGTTATAGCAGTGTGATGTTGGTAAAATGGTCTGAATAAATAAAGAAAGGTGGATAAATTTGGGCAATATCTTCTATTAGACAAGACATTGTGTACTTTGACTGTTTTTCCCTTCCACTTCTGGGTCAACTAATTCCATTCACACTTTACACCACCTACAGCTTTCTGAACAGTAGAAACTCTACCAATACTAAGACTTCTTACAAGTGGGCAAGAAGCATTCCATTAAAAACCCAAGATAACATTTATAAGCACACAATTTCCAATATTGCATATATGCTAAGAAGATAAGGAAAACAACATGTGGCAATGCTTTTCTACTGCTAGAAATGCCCATTTTAAGCATAGGGTATTCTATTATAACACTGTTGCCCTATATGGTTTTTTGTCTTTCTCAGGAATAGAAATGTTTTCCTTAGTCACACAATAGTTGTAGATTTTATTTATTTAAACAATTTCATCAAACTTGTGGAGTATGACTGGACAAATTCTGGTTTTTATTTTAATCATGTTCAATGATTGGAAAAAACAACCTATAAAACTCCAGACAATGTGGTTCACCACTTAGCTACAGTTCTCATTTTGTTGAAAGGGGACAGAAGAACAGCTCTGTTTGTTTGGGAAAACATAGCCGAAAAGGGAAAACAAATTAAACAAAAAAACCTTTCTTGCTTCTGCATGTAGGGAAGAGACTGAATTCTGATCTCATTTGGAGATTATATTGATACTCACTTCAGTGGGGATACTTTGATTTTTATTGGCATCAACAACACTAGAATAATTTTCTAGGAATAGTCCTCTCACATTCCACTCAAATCAGTGACATCCCACCCACTCTCCATTTTAAACCTAAGTTATTTTGTGTGACTTTGTAGCACTGACACTTTTGAGATATGAAGGGTTCTTTTATGCAAAAATTACACAGTTTGTCATCATTACACACTTTTTTGTCATCTAAGGTTTTCTTCCATGTTGTTGTGATGACAGTTTTTATTTTATGGTAGTGTCAAACACGAACATGCAGAGGCATAGTCAAGTAAATATGGTTTGGGAGCATGAACAAAAGCTAGTGATACCAGTTCATATTGCTTCCATCTATAATACCTTATGCTTTTCTCTTTTTATGGAGCCCTAGCGGTCCTTTAATATGTTATTTAAGACTTTCATAGAAAGCAAAGTCTAGAAGACTTGGGAGAATTATCTGTGTGAAGAAGTAGGGAAGCTAAGAAAGAAACCCTACACATCCTACGGCTCCTTCATCAGTAACAAATATATGATGTTTTTTTTTTAAAGAGTTATTTTTAGAGAAAGATGGCTGGTTGCTTATAAAGTCCACAATTAAAGTCATCACCTCTCATTTCACTCTTTTGTCTCACAAGAAAGAAGATTCTTAATGCTGATTCAAAGAACCTTAGAAAACAAATATTTAGACACTACCATTTCCAATTGTGAAGAAAGCAACATTTTTAATCCAGACTGACGGATGTCTAAAAAGCTAAAGCTGACAACAAGCACCTATTGTGCCTAATCATATGATTACACTGAATTGAGTGCCTGACATAAATTCATAGCTGTATTAGTCTTTAAAAACTTTGCTTGTTAAAACTTGACATTGCATTGTGATTCTGGTTTTGCACTAAGTAGGAAATATTTGCTCTATTGCAGAGTGAGTGAGGAGTCCATAGTAAGGTACCACTTAGAAACACATGGCTCTTTGTGGCAGGCCTTAAAGACTTTAGGGGGGACAGGAAGAAGAAAAAAGAAAAGGGTTCTTTTTGGAAGCCTACCAGAGTTCCCCAGAGTTTTTGTCCAGGCTTAGTGGTCTGTAGGTAGAAAAAGATTCCAGCCTTTGCAGAGATTAACTGTGCTGTACTTCTGATGTGGTTTGGACTACAGAGAATACAGAAGGCAGATTTGAGATCTTGTGAGAAAAATACCCCCTCATAGCGTTAAAGGAAAAGCTGCATAAACTCGTAGCAGAAACTGAGTGGAAAGCAGCTCTCCGGTAAGAAGTGCAGCATTTACACGTAAGTGTCTCTCATACCTATACAAACGTTCCTCCACAAAAAGAGATTTCCCTCACAGTTTACCTGGGATATACTGCTTAAAAAGTGAAGGATTTGACCAATCTCAGAAGCTCTGTTACTACATAGCCAAAAGAGGAATAACCCATTATCTGTTTGTCTGTTTCTCTGTAAACTCTGTGAGTGTACTGGAATATTACAATACTATACATGTGTGTGTGTAAAGTCACTACTGAAAAACACAGCCATCAAATTTTGAGAGTTTATCACTGTCAACTGCAACTGTTAACTTTCAGAGACAGTAGGCTGTCAAAAAAAGTGATGGAGAAAAGAAAACGTTAGCTTCCAGCTACTAATGGAGATTACACAGTACATAATGCAACAAAATACTCCATGGGGAAATCAGTGTTTGATGGAAAAGTGTTACACAATATTTCTTATGATATTCCTTCACTTGCAAATGAGTTTCAGAAAACAGATAACGTTTTGTTTTGCCACTCTTGGACGCAGAGGACATTGAGGCATTTGAAGGGAACTTAAAAGGCTTTCCAATGTTTTTCATTTTAAATTTCTAGTTCTGGGTATGACAAAGGTGGCACTGCTAAAGGGGCTCTGCCACTGTCCTTTAGAAGAACCTGTATTTAATTTCAGTAGTCTTATATAAATCACTTGTTATACATGATGCAGCTTGACATGATTTATTCTTCAGTTAAAGAAATAGTTTAGTAAAATGGCTTTGCGGGACAAACTATGGCAGAAGAAGAAAATAAACATTGATTTTTATATGTAGAGGTGCCTCAATTTGAAGAAAAAAAGAGATGTGAGATCAAGTATTTGAGAACTAACTCACCTTATTTTTCAAGTTTACGTACTTTCTAATAAGAAAAGGAGAGTAAGCAGTTAATATTTCAACAAAAGCTGAGATTTAATAGTATAGTGTTTTTCCTACACATGCTTTAAAATAGAAGGTCATCCTTTATTTACCATCTTGAGAAGATGATTAATCTAACTGCACATTCACTACAGAAGCCTATAAATGTCTTCCTATTTGGAAAGCCAGGGAGACTGGGCATAGGAAAGAGGGAAGGAACTGAAGAACTTAAAGTATTGCCTAGGAAAAGCTCAAGTTAACTTGTCTTGCTACTGGCGTACCACACTCAGCAAGTCACTTTTTACTGGTAGTGAACCTGTTCAGAGAAATATGCGTGAGAATTTGGCTGCTTACTATAGTTCCAGCCTCTCACACAGCTGTAGCTATGGACAGAAAGGTAAAGCTAAAGCAATGAATTGCCTATAGAGGAAGCAATGATAGTCTAAGATACACAGATTCCAACCAGTCTCATAATACAGCACTGTAGACCAATGTCTCATAAAAGCAAATGGGTTACTCACAGCTAGCTTGATTTTTGTTCACATGTATTTTCTCTTCCCTTGCTACCCTCCCTGCACACCACTTAGTACATATATCCAAACTTGTTGAATCTTACTATTACCCTAAACATATAATAGACAAAACCCTCAAATAAAACAGCAGTATAATTTAAGTTTAAAAAACCCACACAGCAAACTGTACCTACCCACCCTGACTACTTTTTTTTTTTTTTGTTGGCACTTCTGATCTGTGAGGAGGTTAGTGTTTCATTGCTCCTTTTCAGCCTAATGGCATCCACCTGCCTGGTCTGTTGCCCAGCTGCTGCCTATCACCCTGGCCAACCTGGAGCCAGCGGAGCAGCTGTGACTCCTTCCTTGATCTCCAGGCTTGTGCCCACACACTTTCAAAAGCAATTTAAAAACATACATGAAAAATAAAAGACTGAAAATGGAGACAGCCTATGTCTTTTGTTGTTTCTCAAATAGTTTCATATACTTCAAGTGTTAACTCCTACAATAAGAAAATATAAACAGAGCCTTGTGCCTTTTTGTCCTCATTTATGCAGGCACTGTTCACAGTGTGCAAGAGCTTTCCTGAAGGCTCTTGCATACCATGTGAATTACTGTATGGTGCAGAGGGAAGGCCAGTGAGTATCACCTAGACATGGAGCCCAGGCAGGACAGCTGAACAGGTTATAGAATCAGAGAACACCAGCAAGATTTTTAATTTTAAAAAATCTGATAAATTAATAAACATTGCAATTTCTCCTTTTGATTAAATCGCAGTGGCCTATTACTCACTGCACAGTAGGACCGCTCTCTGTCAAAAGAGAAAGCACAGAGTTTGAAATCTGGTCAGGATGATGCAGTAAAGAAGTTTCAGAAGAGTTCTTTCAAAGGAAAAGAACTCTGACAAAAAACTACAGCAAGGAAGTGGGATTATTCCCTTGCTTCCCTTTCTATGTAACACTAAATCAGCAGAGCCGGTTGAGATATCAAACCCAGAAGACAGGCAATCCTAAATTGTACTAGAAAAGGCAATTTTGAAAATTTTCATTTTCCTGGAGTCCCATTCCATTGGCCTATTTAAGCTGTGCAATCCAGTACATGCTACACTTCTCCAAATGATTAGTTTTCTCTTCTGTCAATATGCTAACATGATTTGGGTGCTAACCCACCCAAATCGTGCCATGCATTCAGCTTCTCTGACCCTGTGCCTTCCTCCTCTCACTTTTAATGTCCCCATCTGAGATCATGGATACAAGTACTGATCTTGCTGCAGCCAGTGATATGGTGGGGTATGCACAGGGGCCTGCAGCATAGTGGACATAGGAACACACTGCCGTGTGCCTGCTGTTTTGCATAAATTGTCTCTCTGCAGGCTCTGTGAGAAGGTTTCACATTGCCTTCCTACCTTTGAAAGAGATGTTAGTTGGTTATGTATGTCACCCGCTCCCGGATGGAGTTTGAGCTAGGCAGGAAACATGGAGCACCCAGCAAACCGTAGCTTGAAGTGGGGAGAGAGTGACCAGGCCTCCTGAGAAATACACATACTCTTTCAAAAAGGTCAGAAAGCAACTGTCAATATGCTGGGCTATATTTACTACCAAGTTTTCCACTACCTACATTATTCAAATGCTGCAAAAGGAAAACAAACCACTTGCAGTTCTTATGCCAAGGACTTGAGCTTCTCAGAGCACCTGAATAGCAGCAGATAATAAAACTGCCAGAGATTCCCTCCCCAGTTTTGAAGGACATATGCTTAGCAAAGCAAGGAGGGGACACACAGCATTAAAAAGCAAGAGGGAAAGGACAACAGGCATTAATGACCACTCACGACCCTTTGGTGGGTAAGCTCCATGCTTATGAAGCAAATGAGGAGACCCTGGCCCTCACTATTTTGCTGTAGCAACCAGGCTCTTTCAAATACTTCAGTATATAATCTGTATAATTTATGCTTCATTGCTTTCCTTTTTATTTGAATTCTTGTCTTTACGGATCAGAAGTAGAGGATCTGCCCACACTGTAAGTGGGCACTGTGCAGTGTACCACCAGAGACAGAACTCGACGCTATTTGCCCGCCCAAATACTGAGCCTGCCAGCGTTCAGAGTTACAGCTCAGCCACATCTTCATTCTTCTTTGAAAATCTGGCATAAGCCTTTGTGATATCACTGCATCAAAGCTTACCTAAATACAGTATTTCTTCATCTGAAAACTATTTTGAGCAGATGCAATTTCTAAATTTGATTGGAACAGTTCTTTATTTCCAGTATTATTTCAAGTTTCTGCCTTATACCATGGAATATAACATTTAATGAGACATTTCACCTGTTGTTGGTGATTCTTTTAAGTGTTGGGCTTTTTTTTCTAACCTGTTTCCTGAAATAATCCCTAAACGGATCTGCCACTTCTTTTAGATATATTTAAAGAGATCCATCAGGACGCACCAGAGAGGCAAATGAAGCAGATCTCATAGCAAACAGTGTTTGATTTAAATTTTTTGTGTAAAAAAGAATGTCAAGGTACAATTTCTTGGTGTTGAATGTGACTTCTTTGGCTTAATATCATTGCTGAACTATGCATTGAGTCAGAACTTTGACACGGTTTATTTTGCAAGAACTGGAAATATGTTGCCATACTCGGAGCAGCTAAGTTGCAGCTGCTTAAGTTCCCATTTTCCCCTACCTTTGGGGAACAAAGAAGAAAAAAAAAAAAAAAAGACTTCTGAGAATATGATGTCTATCTTTTTATCCATGTGGAATACCCTTGAAGTCCACAGAATAAGAAAACAACAACTCTGTTTTATCTAACTAGTGTTGCATTTGAATTACAGTTCTGAACAGGACCAAAGGTTTAGGCAGCTTTTTTATTTTATTTGCTTTCTTGACTGCTTTTTCAATGCCCAGAGCCATACAGAGGAGGCGATTTGGTATCTTTCCAACAGCAGCATCTGGCTCTTTCGCAAACTGTTCCACTAACTGTTCTGACCTACTGACAGCTCCAGCACTGCTAATGAATACTGTGTAGGCTGGCTGGAGTACCTATGGGTCATCTCTTTTAATTCTTCCTCTTGGGAGTTATTTTTATGTCAATAGCATTTGATTTTGAGGAATTTAACGTAATGACTTTGGTCTATCTGAAAAGGAGAAGGCAAATTCAATATTTTTACACTGTAAAGGAAAAAAAAAGTACCACGAGTTTCTTTGGTATCACTTAAATGCTAACATTCCTGGTTAGGATCTGTTTCCCTAAGTAAGACTAAAATTCTTGTGCTGTAGCTCAGTAAGAAGTAGGAAAGTTTGCAGAACTAAAACTTTTGTCTAATAAGTTTAAAGATTTCTTAAAGAAGTCAAGAAAAATACTTCCTATTCTTATTTAGTATAAGCAAGGACAGTTAAAGGAAACACAGATAACTCTTCTTTCTTATTGAAATGGAAGGACAGTACACAGTTCTCCGACTTCATGACAGCATTTGCTGGCACAGATAATGTTTACATCTCTCTGAAACCACTAAAGTATTCTTTTTGTTCCAGCTTGGTTCATATTTCTCATGTTCCTGCAGTTTAACTGAAGTGTCCTCAGCATCTGTGAATGTCACTGGACCTCAACCGATAAACCATAAAATCTTTGATGAAAGCATTAGTAGCTAGTTTATCAGTGGCTTTTCTTCACCCTTTATGCTTTAATAAAAAATATCTATTTAAACCCAAACATGTTTGTTCTCTTATTCACATTAATGCTGTGGTTGTGCCTTATTGTTACAAGTTCTACTGAGAGTGGATAAAATAATAGATGGTAACAGTGGTATGGTCTATGGTATATATTGTATGAATTATCTCATGAAAACACAGAGCCATACCACTTATTTAGAAAGGATCACTTGTCAGGATTCAAGAGTGGTAAAAATTGCTCACTGGAGAAAAGTCATCTTTCCTGTCCTAGAAGACATTTTTTGTCCATTTAGAAATCTAATCCTGTCTACTTCTTATTTGTTTTATGGTTTGAGTGTGTTCAATTCTCCTTCATATAGCTCTAAAATGAGAAATTGAAAATAAAATTATTCCAATTCATGGTCAATGAATCTAGTAAGGTGCCTCAGGTTGTATGAATGTGTATTCCAATCCTTCCCAGGAATTAAAGAAGTTATTGAAAAGTATGAGTACTGATATTATTCAAGTGAAGCCCTGACATCTCAGTATAATTAAGGCAAAATCCCTTGTATTTTCTGTATTTCCCACGTGTGACATCTATCTCTAACCCAACCTGATAAAGTGTAGAAGGGGGAAAAAAAGCTCTGTGAAGAATATTAATCTGAATTTGTTACAGTTTTATTTCTTATGATGGTTTATAAATATTTCACCACATGTGCTGCCAAAAGTTTAATGGATGACCCAAATCTTTTTCCCATATATTCTGTAATACTGTCTCTGAATGAATGTTGTAAATCCCTAATATCTGAATAAAAACAAAGCAAATACAGTCTGTGACTTTGTGCCAAAATCTCTTCAAAAAACAGCTAGGAAAATGGGAAGTTTTTATTATTACTTAGTGAGGGGCCATATTACTGTATTACTGCACCTACTCTATCTATCAGATTGGTAGAGCAGTAATCATCTATTTTTCTGTTGTATCTGTGTATAGGGAAATAATTTAATAATTTAGAAACCTATACATTTATAGTTTAAAATGTCCTAATAGACTCTTTCTTTCATTTGAAATTTGATCAGTTACCACTGTATTCATAAATAGAAGAAGATGCTATATTTCCTGAAGTTGCCTCAACTGCAGAAGTTCTCTAATCAAAAAACCAAAGAAACATGTAAACTAAATCTCATAATGTCTTACAAAAGCAAGTAATTCACAAAGGTACGTGGAGGAATCAAGTTCCTTCTTTTGCTATATATGATATTGTTTTATCACAAAGTAAACATTTTCATTAGTATTTTGGGTAATTTGTATTTATTTTTCAAAGATTTCACAGAATTTGAATTCTAGCTTTTTAATATACATTTGTTAAAGTTCTTTCTATTAGGGCAAATGAAAGCTAATGTGATACTTCACCAAATTTTATGGTGGACTTTTTTGTTTATGAGTTGAGGTTTCAGGAAACAGTTATACTTATCGTCCTAAAAATAATTATTGTTTTCAGAAATAAAAAATCTGAGACCACACATATGTTAAGTCTTGCCACACTAAAATCTGATAACTACACAGAAGTCAGCATCCTAGCTTTCCATAAACACTGTAGGTAAGAACATTGACTAGACACGGTGCTAAAGAATTTATCGGTTTGCGTAGGGATGATGAGTCTTGTGGCCTTCTGGGCTCCTCTCTAAACTTAGACAGGTATCTGAATTATGAAATTTTTGAGTTTTCACCTTCATTACATTTTTGTGAAGTCTTCTGTGTTAAGACTGGCTTATGAGTAGTTTTCTTAGGCTGGGCTTGTTAAAATGTAGTGTAGCCGCACTACTACTAAAATTAACACCTTTCTTCATGGCATTCCTCTTTAGAAAAATCAGTAAGTCATTGTTTGTGTTACACGGCTCCAGAGGAGATGGAAACCCTGATATCTTTGAGCCAGTGTGAAGGTTTTGATCAGGCTTGATGAAGCTTTCTCTGTTTTCACAATGTATTCAAAATAACCTGTCGTTGTAATTGCTGCTCAAAAACCACTGCCCTTATTTTCCTTGCTTGGGTTACCGGACTTCTTTTTAAATATACAACTGTGCAGTACGTATGTTACAATTAAATTTTACAGAGGGGAAGAAAAAGAGATTGTTGGTACAGGAGTGTAGAGGTTGTAAGAATGGGAGAGATTCCAACAGGTTAACTTTTTAGCTTGCAGTCAATTTTCCTACATGGAAAGTGTGGAAAGGATATAAGTGAATGTATTAAACATAGATTGGTTTCTCAAAATTATTGCCATCATGGGGAGGTGATTAGCTGTCTGATAAACTCTTCAAAATTTAGAAACCTAGTTCTGAAATTTCACTTCAAAGTGAGTTTAATGATGGGCAGTGGACTAAAAGAAGGTCTACATTTGTTCATTAATCAGGTGTTAAAATTTTGATGTGTTCCACTCTGAACATGCATGAACATGCATCACAGAGTGATAATTTTTCACCATTGTTTACCTAAGCACAGCTGATGTGTAGCAGATAGATAGTAAACTCAAAAGTCACCTCATTGAAAAAGCATTCAATTCAGCATTTCACTGTTATTTCAGGTATATAAGAAGTTGATTGTGAGATATTGATTATCAATGATCAAAAAATTGATACAGTAAAATTGAACTATGTAACCATCTTCAAAAAATAAGTTCTTACAGATTTTTTTCTTTAGATGGATATCATTGATATGTAGCTTTATCTACTACAACCGCTTTTCCTGACCCCTACCATCACAGTAGTGTGCAAGTAATATCTACAGTATGCAGAGAGCAGGCAGTCAACGTGTGCAGTCCCCATGGAGATCTCAAGCACTATGAAGAATATTTTGCTGAAAACCCTATTAGATTAATTTTACCAATGTGAATAAACACTATGACGAATACTATCTTAGCTTATTTTAAAAGCTTAGAGCTATTTTAACAACTTGACATGCAGAACTCATAACTTGCTATATTATGGTGCGAGACAGATTATCCTTTGAAAATTACACATAGCTACTACTTTCTTAATAACATAGCAAGAAGTTGGACAGGTGATGCATCGACAAGGCAATTATTAAGTGCATCCCATACTGGGGGAAGATTAGAATAGAAGGTATGGATAGACTTAGAGAAACCATACATTATAGGGGTAGAATAAGAACATGAAACTCCTCTGAAAGGTCTTGAATGGTGTAAACAATGAAAGAAAGAACCTGCAGAAACTGTATAACAAAATTCATTGAAAAAAGAACTTAATCTAAACACCAAGCAATATTTTCTGAGAAATCTACTAGTGGAATAGTTTATTAAGGGAAACTCTTTTGCTTGAGTCATTTAGAACTACACTGGACCAACAACTGACATGGTAGTGGAAAAGGTGATCTAACTCCTGTGATTCTGTGATTATTTTAACTGGAAAGTTTTTGGTTTTGTTTTGTTAGGGCACTTTCCTTCATGGTGAGGTCTTAAAAACCTTGTACAGCTGTTGTCTGACTTTCTCCTGTCTGGCAGTCTGTGTAACTTAAACACCACTTAACACATGGCACTTGGAACATGCAGTGTTGGTGTAGCTGTTCTGCTCTTTTCAGCTACAACTCTACCAGCAACACTGTGCTCCAACTTTAGCCCTGGACAAAAAAGAAAAGAAACTGTACCTGTTTGCCACTTCATATTAGCCCTACTTTAAAATATCATCTAAAAATAAGTTGTGTTAATACATTGGTATCTCAGATGAGAGATGAATTAAGATTTAGGGACGGATTTTTAACATTGGCCTCATTTTAGTGTGAGCCATCTGCTTCACATTGGCGTTACAAAAAGACCACTGTATTACTATTATACTAACAGTCAAACATAAATGAATGTAGTGGAATGGGTCTTGAAAAGTACCCAGTAAAATTATCCTAACTTCAAGAGCAACAGAGTGAAGCCAATGCTGGGTGCTTTTGAAAGTCCTAGCCAGCAAGTTTTGCAAATATAGAACCATATACAATACTAGCTGTATTGTTGCTATGTAGTGGGAAACATGTAATTATATGCCAGCTCAATCCCATGCATGTGTTTCTGTTGAATTCTTTGGAGTGGATGCACTATGGTTTGTCATGCCACAGGCTGAAAAGCACTACTCACTACTATGTTCCTTTGATTTTGGCTACACTTGATGTTTTCAGGAACAGATCCTTGTTTTGGACAGTTGGCACGGAGTAAGTACTAGACACTCTGTTAGAGCAACAGCTTTTTTTCTGCTAGGCCTATTCTCCATGCCCAGCATTCTATTTTCCTAAGCCTTTCTTCACCCTCTTGCGACTTCCCTGATGCTGAACCTTGTCATTATGCTGGATAAGTATTTGAGCAGAAAGGATCAAATATGCCAAGGGTATGTTTGTACTCACATGTGAAGGCAGCACACCATAAAGCAAGTAGGTTTATCTTTTCTCAACATAGCTACTACAACTGCTCTTGAAATCATGAAATCAATTCAACACATAGATGGGATGAAATCTACTAGGAAATGAAAGGAGGAAAACAAAGATAAAAACGTCTTGAGAACTTAAATCTTGACCTGTGACAAAAGATATGAAGTATTAACTAAGCAGAATATACAGGAAGAGTCTGTAAATAGCTGAAGCATGTGAGTATCAAGAATACCATGGAATCACTAGTGCCATAGATAAAGGCATGACTATAAGTAACAGGATGCAACTGAAAGGGGAAGATGTAGACTGAACTTCAGGAATAGACCCACTAGCCAGGAAGATGGACAGAAAAAATAAGTCCTTTTATTTTCTAACTGGTAGGATTTAAAAAGGTAGATTTTCCATAGCACTTGCCTGCTCTGATTTAGGGAGGACAGGCTGGCTGTGACTCAACTACATATGTAAATGATAGTTTTGCTCTAGAAAGAAAATCACATACTCTGCAATTTATTAAATTTGTAGTTTTGTATTGAACATACTATAAGTAGACCTTCACATTAAAGACTTGTTCCAGCTAGACAATTGGTACATTTTATTGCTTTTTTATGACTGTATGTGCTTTGCATTTGTGCTTTGCATTTTTTGAAGCCTTTCCATGTTTCACATGGACTGCGGGATAAAAGCAGAGATCATCTGTTCCATGCTTAGAACAAGAGATTAAAATTAATTGTGAAAGCTGTTTGCTAATGCTTTTATGTCATTTAAATATTACATTAATAAACACACAGAGACTGTCTGAGTCTCTCCTCAGAGGACAATTATCAGGAGACAGAATAACACCATCACTAGTGCCAAAATAAAAATTAATTTTAGTTAAAAAAGGGTGATATACAGTTATACCTAAGCCTTAGTGCCTAACCCAAAACTGGAACAGACATTTCTGGGATTACTCAGATCTACCTGAAGTAGACTGCTCTGTTGCACTGAACACTGCATTTAGGTAACCTTCACCAACATATGTAGGAAGCATATGCTATATATTTTTCTGACAAAGATTCTCTTCAAAGATTTCTTCATTCTATATGTGCATGGAGTTGTTTTCTGTTGTTTGCTGGCATTCTGCTAGCAGTCTGTGGGATTTACCAAAGGTAACTAAGAACAAGTTATTGCTACTAGGCTTAAATTCATCTGGAAAAATGCAGGGATTTAGAATCCGAGAAAGGCTGAAAGCAAGTGCTGAATGCACAATATCTGAGTGACAGGTGATAGGAGATTAAGAGAAGAAAAAATCTTCTTTTGTTACCAGACTATCCTGTTCATCACTGTTTGTTTAACTAATAACCGATTACTAGTACTAATGGTTAATTGATAAATGAAATGAAAATTGCTAGCTGCTGCTGAATTTCTAAAGGATTCTAATACCAGACTTGCATGGCTAACAGCTACTGCAACTGTAAGCTATCATAGGCATAATGGTGAAGAGCTAATCTATCTATTTGTTATATAACCATATGTTATATATGTTTTTATAAACATATATGTGTTTTATGACTGTGTGTGCTTTGCGTGTGTGCTTTGCATTTTTGCTTTGCATTTTTTGAAGCAATATAAAAAGAATATATATATAATATATGAAGAATACAAAAATTACCTAAAATAGTAGATTGTTTCATTCTTTAGGAACTTCCTAGAATATACTGAGAAAAGCAAAACAGTCTTAGAGGAGCTGTTTCACCTCATATTATTTAACACAATTTAAATTAATGTCAATGTATCAGAAGAGTTAAGATATATCTATTTTTCTTGTTACAGAGAAAGGAAAGGATACCATGATCTTTCACAATTTGTGTAGTTTCTCATTATTTATCAGACAGCTGCAAGAAACTTTTCTGGGAGGATTCAGTTGAGAATTGAGGCCATGTTTGCTGGTGGCATTTAATTTTACTTTTAAGCAATTATTTCATGCTAAGAAAAAAATAAAGTAATGCATCCCTGTGGATACAACTAACTTCCTTTTAAATTGTGCAGGGACAGGATTCTATTACAAAAAAAAATTTAAATAGATTTTGGCAGCTCTTTTGACCATGAGGTACAGATAACATTGGCTCGTGTCTGTGATGGAGGCATAGCTATGCACCCTTTGTATTTTGACCCCCAATAACTTAACTGCTTTAGTCTTCAACGGTTTGTCAACTAAGGCAAACTTTCTGGTGGTTCTATGATATAGCCAGTCAAATGTACACTGAGGCACATACAGGGACCACACACACCATTTTAACCCGTGAGGTTAACTGGACTTGACATTTGCTTCACTTTTCATCTTAGAACAAAACAATTTGAATTATTTGAGCTATTATTTTCAAATCAGTAAAGCTCATTAATAGTATTGCACTACACTAAGTGCAAGGTAAAGTCCAATTATTTCATATGCCCACTACTACAGAACATACTCCAAATAGATTTTTGAAACTCCCAAACAAAAGAAAACTACAGAGGTTTAAAATAATTCCTACTTTATCTTCTTTTACTCTCTGGCTGTCAGATTCTAATCTGCTAACAATCAAGTTCCATAACATTACCCTGTAATTACATAGGAAAGTTTAAAATTGTGACTGGCCATGACTGCAGCTGCACAGAGGTGTTAACATCCTTTTTGATATCATTTACATTTACTTAGGTTCAGATTTACATGGTCTTATTCTCCGTTAGCTCCAGATGTACTTACATTCTCCTGAAGGCAGAGGACAAGCAATCTATTATTTACAGATATTGCAGAATAAAGGTGATTTTTTAAATTGCCTAAGTTGTCATCAAAGTATATGGGAAGACAATTTATTTCTTAAGAGAATTTTAAAATTAAAGGAAAAATCCTTTAATTAACGCCTTCTCTCCTAATAATCTGTCGCAGCAATTTGTAGTGAGACATGCCATGCCAGACCCCCTTGTTAAAAACCTAAACATGCTCAGCAACCTCCAAAAAGCATTAAGACTCTAAAAGTATGTCTAGACTATGTACACTACATTATTTTAATAAGGTACTGTGTCATTAAAGAGCACATCTAGATTCTATTAAGAATAAATAGGGTAGATAACAGTATTCATACTACTACAATGCAATGTTTGGATCCAAACAGTCTGGTAATCTGCCAAAGCAAAAACCAAAAGCATTAAAACTAGAGCCAGTTCTTGCTTGTAAACCTCTCGCTGCTACTGTGATCAATTCCTTTATCCTATAAAGAACAGCCTCTTACTCTTCATCTTAAATAGTATTTGTGAGTGTTACTCATGACAAATCTAAAATAGCAGGTGGATTCTGAAAATGACTGGTTGCTATTATCAAAACATTTATCTGCTTTTTCAAATGTAAAACAAAGCTTCAAGCTTTTGAGTAATTGAAAATATATTTTCCCTGGCAAAACTGGATATCAGCTCTATCCTTGTAAAAATTCGATTAAAACATATTTGCTGTATTCTAGCAGTTTCAAGTACTGGACTACCTGTTTAATGAAAAGTATATCCAGGATAGAGAGATTTAAATAGTTTTACAATGAAACCACAGAGCAAGAACATATTTTCACTGCTAGGCATTTTCAGGGAGTATGTGTGGAGAATGGATGTTTGCCAGGACTATCTGGAAGAACACAAAAAAATACAGCACTCAAGACAGACTATTACTGTCACTTAAAAGCAGACTTTTTTATTCCTGGAAAGGTGTCTGAGAAGTTGATGAACAAGCAGATCTAACACTATCTGCCTTTTGCTAGCAGACAAGATTCCCCACAATAGCTTCAGCTTTGTAAGATCACTGACTGGTTTTAGCTATTACTTTCTTTCCTCTGCCTTTAACAAAGGTGAAAAAGCTATACTTTTCCTCTTTCTCTTAAAATAGTTTTATTTCTTTATGGCTGTGTTATTCACACCCAAGTTATATTCATCAGATGAATATATAGAGCTATCTAAGAAATCTGAAAGTTGTTTTACAATATGCAGGTCATTTGAAAATCACTCTCTGATATTCTGTTCCCACTCTCCAAATATATTCTTAATTTTTTTATTTTTGTATGTAAATCACAACTCACTATAGACATGATCATACAAGAAAAATATTTGATGTCCTGTAGTCTTACCTTTTTTGTAAGTACCACACTTCAGAATATTCTAACTTATCTTTCTATCCCTCATACAACAGTTTTTAAGGAAAACTAATTGGACTGTTACATAGCTCTGACACTAATCTACAACAAGTAACCAGCTTCTGGATTTTCCTCATAGGTCAGCAATTTGCAGCCATCTTTCACAACTTGCCTAAAATGCTCTGTTTCCCTCTTGGCCTGAGGAAACTAAATAGAAGTATGTCTGTATTTAATATTTCTTCCATTCACAAATTCTCCAGATTCCATGAATGTGAGTTGATGTCTGTTGTCAGGGGCTAATTCTCTCAGGCTTTCTTCATGACTGAAAAGAATTAACAAGAATTTGATTAGTCTTGTAGAAGTATCTTGGGAAATAAAAATTAATTTGGGCTTTTTGCTGAGGTAATCAGTTCTACTGAAATGTTCTCAGTGCTATTTGTAAAGCAGTCTCCTGAACTTATACATAAAGTAATTTGATAAATAACCACTATAGTGTTTTGATGTATATTATAGAAGTGGCACTGTATGCTGTTCTGAACTTGAAAGCCCATCCCCAGATATGAATGGAGATTTGAATGATTACTTACATGTGGGTCATTTTTGATATAAGAAGCCAGGCAGGCTTGTGGCTTTACGAGAACAATAAAACACTGGGTGCCATCTCAGTCATACATTCTGAAGTCAATGAAAGCCACGCACTATAGATAAACAACTTTTGCATTTTCCAAATAGTTTTCCAACAAATCAGATTCACATTTCATGTAAGGATGTATTCAACAAGATGATGTATACGGACACTGTCCTGTTATGGTAGTACTCTTTTCAGTATCACCTCCCAGGCAGATGTTATACTTGAAAATGTACCTGAAACATGCTGCCTTATTATGTTTTCCTGTCTCTTATGATGTTTTAAATTTATAGGTGACATTTCATAAATCACAACTGAAGGGAAATATTGCTTGTCTGTATCTTTTTGGTTAATAGCAGTGATACCTGTGAAGAATGTATTACAATGGGTTAAATCCTTGGAACTATTTAATTTCCCTAGATGAACAAAGCGCTTTGTTTCTGATAATAAAAAGATATTTACTTTGGTGTTATAGAACTGTTGACACAAAAATACTTTTTCAGTTCATCGTGGTAGAGCTGCAGATACTACATCAAGTTCACACTGAGATTTGTCTGTAGTTCTGACTGCAAGAAAGAGTAGGAGAGTCAGAGATTGCATTCTTAACAAAACACTTTGTAATATTTCAGAACAAAAGAGAAGTCTGTGTTCACAAAAACTCAAGCTTATTGAAGCAATAAAATATCTAAAAATAAGCTTCATGCAAACACCAAATTCACCCCAAGGAAATGGTCAGATTTCATGGACTGCCTTTCTGAGTGTCTGGTATAACTATTTCTTCGAGATCACATGGACCCTGTCGTCATTTTTTTTTTTTTTTCAAATTTGAACTGACATCAGAACTTCTACCAATCACTCACCACAGTGATTAATCAGTGGTATATCCCTTATATATGACAGAAAGTCATTCTAATCCTTCATGGGATATAATGCAATCCTCATATAATGCTGAAGTCTAAGGTTGCCAACATTTTATTTCTGAAAAGCTCCAAACTCACTTTTCCATTTTTCAGTAGAGGATAGTTGTCATCGTTGTTGCTTGATAACAAGTATCCATAAATATAATACACTTGATAAAATCAGCTGGAGTTGATGTTTCATACAGGTGTAGCACGGGAGCTGTAACTCATTAAAGGAGATGAAAGTTGTGCCTCTAAGCCATCATTATGCCTTTGTGATCCTGGATGTTTCAGTAGCTGAGCTAGTTTTCAACAGTTTAGTAACATGTGATAGATCATCAACATTGCAACAGCCTCCTTAAACTGCTCTATGGATATCATAGCTACTTGGAATTTCTACAGTGCTATATAATTGTGCAGCTTCTGATCCTGGCCAATCTAAAAAAAAAGACTGATTTGGATTAGTCCAGGATGGTTTCTCAGTTCATCTGGTACAGCCACTTTTATAGGGGAACCTCAGCAGATGCTGTTGAATATCACCAGTTACTCTGTCATTTGGTCTTTTGGATGCATTCTCAATTTCTGATAGCTGACTATAGTTTCTGACTCATAGCTTGTCACGGCTTCTAACCTGAGGATCATATGTCTGTTCTTAAGTGTTGAGCAGGGCTGAGTAAAGAGAAAGTACACTAAGTACATACACTAAGCCAGAATTTTCCACGGTCGATACCAGATGGACGCCGCCATCTTATGGTCAGTGTTGGATACCAGTCTTAGCCCAAACACCGGAAGCTTCCTTAATCTGAACAAGCACAACCCTTCTATCTTTTTAAGAGCTCGTCACCTAATGGAATAATCTTTAATGCATATATAGGTAAAAACTTTAATGGAAATCAAATCCCTTTTAGTGGCACCAGACAGGCATTTGGAATGCTGGCTGAATGCTGCAGGTTGTCAAGTATGCATTTTCATACCAACTGATTTCCATGTGAATGACATGGCATAACTGAGAAGCTAGATATATAATGTCCTATAATAACAGGTCAGAACAGTTTCAGCAGAACTGAAAATAAAATTTCTGGATGTAAATAAAAAGTAATGTTTTTCCTGTACATTAAGAAAAATATGTGCACCCTCACTTTGACTTCTCAGGAAAATCTTCCATTTTCTAGAAGAAAGAAATGGACTATGGCAGAGTGTTCCCTACTGCTCGCACTGTGGCTTACACAGCTCTCCTGTTTTCATTGTGCTTCTCTGCTGCGAAAGCCAGCACATGTGTGGCCACTCGTAGGGTGTGCTTGGCAAGCATCGGAGCACAGACGCCAAGCTCCCGAATGCATATTTTCCAGCATCGATATATGGGACTGTAGCCGTCTTCCTGGCTGGATTTCTCTGTGCTGCTGGCTGGCTCCACATTTGGCTGCCAAAACTACTGCAGGAGTTGCCAACAGGACTGGTGTGAGGATTAGTCTGGTTTAGCTGTCCTAACCTTCAGGATGCCGTGATCTTTCAATTTCCCTTTCACAAAGGAGAAAAAAAAAAGACATCTTTTTTACGTTTAAGAACAAGATTCTAGAAGTTTTTTTTTTTAGAGATTCTTTTTCAAGTGACTTTTTTGTTGAAGGAAGAGGAAGTGCCATATTTATCTGAACTGTTAGAACACACACAGCAAACAAACCCCTGTACAAATTCTGCCCATACAGGCCACAGATTCATCAAGTTCCTTCCTCAACTTGCTCATAGCTAAATGGGAGAACCATATTGCTTTCTGCGTTTCTTCAAGACTGGGTATCTTGAATATTTTTAAGTTGGCGACAGGCAAAACAACTTATTTATGTCTCTAAAAACAGCATGGAAGAACAAGTTACATTGTTCAGTTTATAACTAAAGCAAGAATATTGAGAAGAATACAAAAGAACACTGAGACAGGGACCTCTGTTTGCATCTTGAACAAACGTACCGATCCAAACTTCTTCCTGAATGTTTTATATGCATCAGATAATGGTGACAGAGAGCCAGATAAATATCACAACCCAAAAGCAGGTTGAAGGTATTGAAAGGTGCCAAAGTGACACCTATTTCTTTGCATCTTGGCTGTATAACAGGTGTGTGGATGATGTACATCCTGAAAATGAACCAGTAGACAGCACTTCCCCACTACATTTTGGAGGTCTGAAAGGCACTGTAGCTTATTGAGGCACAATAGCTTTGAGCCATTATAATGTTCCTTTGGAGATGATGCAGTTCTGCACTGCCTGAATTCAAGGCTATGCTTATAAGCCACAAGAGAATCCATCGTGTGTTCACTCCAATATCTCTAGTTTCCAGCTAAAAAGTATCTTTGGTACTGATTTCCATAAGAACATCCATTGCTGAGCATAGGCATGGGCAGCAGAGGTGAATACCCTTGGCTCTTTCTTTGTGCTTTGAAAAGTTCTCATGCATTTGGTGGCCTCAGTCCTTCCTGGAACACTGCCTGAGGTGGTGTTGCTCCATTCCCAATGTGAAACAGACTGCAATTTGCACAGACTGTTCCTCAATCTTTTTCAGAAGAACAGAAGTTGGGAAATGTTTCCATCAGTGAAGTGCCTGGAAAAAGAAGGGGAAAAAGATTGAGAAGCCCAAATGCTCAAAAAATGAAGCACAGGGAAAAAGATGGAGGAAATAGAAAAAAGGAAGTAGCAGAAACTGGATCAAAGAGGGCTATATTTAGAGACAACAAGGTTTAAACCTTGTCGTCTTATGTGTAAATCATACCATAGGAATACTTCAAAAGTAGGGCCTGTAGTTTGCGCCCCATAGACCTTAAGGCAGCTCTGGAATGATGTACTACTTGGTAAGTGTTAGAGGGAAATGTAAATAGCTACTGTTTTTCCGGAGGCAGTGGGAAGGAAAGAACAGTGAAAAGTACAAAAAAGCCACCTTACAATTAACTTAAGACTGTATAAATCTTCATCCATTTGTTACTAAGATAAAAGATTGTTCCTAGGAGAAAGAAAGGATCAAGTGGGATAAACATTTTAGAAAGATCTTTTTATTCTTCTATTTTCTTTTTCTTGTCTGGAGAGGATGGGAAAAATAAGTGAACTTTTTATTGATTGAAAGGGTTTAAAATAAGAAACTGAATTAAAAAAAATGTTGGGATGGGTCTTCGGGATGGGAGAGGGATACAATAAAGGATTAAAAGAATGCAAGAAACTTTAAAGAGTTGTGAGGACAGAGGTGACATTTTATTTTATAGGACATTCAGTGTCATGTTTGTGGCTGGGGGCATGAAAAGTGGGTGTGTACTTTTGGGTAAACATCAAAAGTGTGGGAAGTTGCTTATCCAAACCAGTCTGGTTTGGAGGGGATAGCTCTTCTTGCAGTTCATTTCTGTTTCTTGTTGTGGTCAAAAACAGGAAGCAGAGAGGCAAAAAGAAAAAAAGAAGAAGAAAAGATTACCAAATGTTTTAACAGCCTAAAAAATTTTGTTTTGATTTGCCTTTTGAGGTAAAGGTTCAACTCAGTTCTTTCTAAGTTAGTCTGTTAAACCAAGATATAAACATACTGAGTATGCTAACTAGTGATAGGGTGTCTGTCTGGCTTAAGTATTGCAGTACCTATTTTTGGTTCAGAATGTTGGTAACTCAGGCAATGCAAGCAAAGGGTCACTGTAACTATTCTGCTAACCAGATATATCTGACATATCTTTTCAGTAATTATAGTAAATTTTGAAGAAACTTATTTAGGACAAATGTCAATAAAATGCCATCCAGCTGCAGGCTGTGAATTCTTCAAAAAACTGTCAAAAATCTTTCTACAGAGATCAAATATTGTCTCTCTGTGATCTGATGTAGGCTCCACAACCAGAAAACGCAAAAGAAAACATACTAGATTTTTTTTTAAGGGTAACTGAATTTAGCAAGTAATTCTTGAGATCACAAACAATAGATTTACGGATTCACTAACTTAAAATAAAAATACAACTACAAAATTAGTCCTATTCTTTACTGGTACATGATAGATTGTACTGCATTTAGGCTGAAATGAATGAGCAGATATATAGTCATACAAATTTTGAAATTTTAAATGCAGCTATCTACAGTTACAGAAGTGAGTGAGGTTTTATTCTACATCTCTAGAACATTTGATGTGATTTTGCTTTGCTTTGTTTATCTACAAGATGGGAATTAAAAGCACTTTTACAGTAAATTCTGTATTTGCAAAATGATCACATTTTAATTTTAGAAAAACACTCATACTGAAGTGTGGGAAACCTGACACTACTTTCTTCTGAAAGACAAGGTAAGCAAAGCTAGAGGTTAGAAGCAGGTCCTTGAGCTGAAATGCCAAATTTGCCAAGACCGTAATAAAATCCTCCAAGTACAAAATAATTTGTAAACATTAGCAATGGGATAAGAAAATAACAATAGTTATATCAAATATATGAAAAAAAGCTCTGAAAATTTCCTGACCCTCTCGCAGTTATGGCAAACAGAGGGCATATGGGAAAGCACAGAAAAGAAGAAAAAAAGAGAAGAAGGTGTAAAAAAAATTGAATCAAATAGAGGGATGTCAACCACACTGACATGTTGTTCATACTTAGACAGTTACTCTACAAGGTGAGAGGACACACAGGCACAGCTTTAAGCGTATTCCTCCTTTTTGTCCAAAGAATAAGGGAAATTTAAGTAAGAAAAGGAAATTCATCCAAATCTATACTAAGAAGCATGTAAGACAGAATGAACATTTTTAAGACTTTCAAATTAGAACCTAACAGGACATCTTTCTCCTGTTGTGAATTAGTCAGGAAATACACAAAATATCTTTCACTAGAACCCACCAGCTGATTAACTGACACAGGACTGCATTGTGTACAATTTAAGGCTTGTCTATACTGGCAAAAAAACTGACAGAGTTTAAGGGTGGATTTTTTTGCTACAACTGTAGTGAACAGGCAAATGTATTTCAATTTTCTTGTGCAATCTTAACGAATCCAGTGAGCATTTTGGAAATAATCATTTGACATACATGTTGCAACCTGCCCATTTGTTGCTGGGCTTTCTGGGCTCTTTTCATGGAACTCTGGGACTTGTGGTTAAATTTAGTAGCTCTCAAGACTTCTTTTCTGATAATACATAATTCAACCTTTTTAAATGAGCCTGTGACATTTTGAAATTCTGTGGTAGTAGTGTGCTGAGTATGGCAGTCCTCACTGTTATTAAAATGAATTAATGTATTTCAGATTCATTGGCAACCATACAGACAAGCATCTTCGGATGAGTAAGAGGAATGGCAGACAACCATTTGGTTTATTGCTGTGGTGCTACAACAGTTCTGTTTGAAAAGCAAGAGCTGAGAACTAGCCAGTTAGCCGGTTTACGTTAGATTTCCTCAGGCTGCTTAATTTATTTAAATGTGACACTGGTGGGATACATTATGAGGATGACCTACAGTGATGTCAAAACTTCAAAGTAAGGAAGGCTTTTGTGGCAAAGAAGGGAATGAACTGTATGCTTGTTCATTTTTATGAAAAAGTTATGCAGTTGACCTGTTTCATATCTTACCTTGTATCAACAGAGGCTCTTGTGGGATGAAACCAGTAGCAAATTAACAATGAGTACTGACCATGACAAAACAAAACATTGAGAGCTGGGCTAAGAATACCAAGAGTCATTGAGAAAGCAGTGGGGATACTAGTAAAAGGCAATTTTTAGCCTAACTCCAAAAGGACTGGCAAAGTCTATCCTGAGCCTAGGAAAAAAGGATATCTAAAGACGAAGGAGGCAGGAAGAGGCTGAAGGCTGTTAGTGCCCTCCCAAAGAGGCAGATGTGAGGGCGACATGCTTAAGAAACTACAATAAGCCTAGAAATGGGTAGAGAGCTTGTGTTTAAACAAAACTGAAGTGTGGTACAACAGGAAAAGCTAGCATGCATAATGACAGAGATTTATCTGTGCATGTTATTTAGCATGTGCTAACAGCTGGACTGCAGTGCAAAATCTATGCCCTGCTGACACCTTATTAGCTAGTCAGGCTTGTGCAGGTACGCTAGTTCTTGGTACAGTCACACCTTCCTTCTGCCACACGGACATCCTCAGAAATCCAATCTTTAATCACAACAGTGTTTACTATTTGTGCACAAATCACCCTGGAGTTGAACCCTGCAACACCAGTGTGAGAAGTGGCAACAGCGTGGACAGTGTTTGGCTGACATTCTTCTTTGCCACTGCTGATTATCAAAGTTTGAAAACCATCTCTGAGGACAGCCATGGACAGAGGCTTGGGAGGAGAAGAAGGTTTTGAGCTTGAGCTTTTGTGCTATAGAGTCCGTTTTGAGCCCAGCAGGAAAGAAGATTGATGCACCTTGGCCAAAGGAAATACACTTAGCCCTTCACATAGTCATAGCCACCATAGGTGGCATCAACCAGAAATAAAATGCTGATGTTTTCCAACAATGCAGTCCAAGACAGTCCTGTTCAAACCATTCAGAGACTTAGGCTAGGGCTATGATACTTGACTCCAAATAGACTGCATTTCAGTCAAAAATTTGATTAAAAGAACTGTATGGAATTGCTGTAGAGTGCACTGCATTGTGCAGGCTAATGGAGCAGCAGAGACAGTGATCAAAGTAGCAACATAAGCTACAAATTAAAGGAACTAGCTCAAGCAGAAATGAACAACATAGAGGGTGAGGGAAGAACTGGTGTACGCAAAGTTATCCATGTATATAATTACATACACATAAACACAGAGTTTCACTGTCAAATTCAAGATAGCCAAACATGCTTAACTTTTAAAAAACTAAATGGAGATAAAAGCTATCCTTTGTGCTAAACAAAGAGAAATTCTAGCAAACAAACAAACAAAACCCCAAACAAACCCTTACGCACATTTTGGGCAGCCCCACTGAAAGCCAAGAGAAACCCAAAAGGGTGAAAATAAGCACATGTATAAATCCTCAGAGAGAGGAGTATCCAAACAGAAAGTATGCATTATGTTCAACTAGTTATGAAAAATTATCTTACTGCATGTGACTGTAGTTTTTGAAAATTATGTTCTTTTCAATGTTAACATGTTTATCTTGAGCTACATTGTGACTGTACATTGGTAATTGTGTGCTGCACCAAATTGTTTTCAGTCTTGGTACTACTGTGCATGAAAAAATATAAGCGTAAGGAAAGTGACATCATTCAATTTGCAGCCAACACGTCAACTTTTGAAAAAGCATAAGAAATAATATATATTCTTCTGATATTCAAACAAACTGTCAAAAAGTTTCATGCTGATTTGAGTTCTCCTGAAATTGCATCACATTTACATAACACCTAAAAAACATTTGCAGTGCTGGTAAAAAGGTGAAAATCAACATGTAAAGGAATATAGGTTTAAAATGAAGAAAAACCTTCTCTTTTATTGCTTCTAACTTCAATTAAAATGATTGCTGTAAGACAGATGCCAGAGGCTGCCAAAAGGAAATTAATTTACTGACGGTAACAATGGTGACTGTATGTTACTCATGTTTGTGCTAGAAGGGATAGATTTGATTGGGTTTGATTTACTTGGCTGCATATAAAATTTTAAATGATAAATTATTATTTATTTATCTGTGCTGTATACCAGTGAGTGAATGTAGTAGTATACCTGCTGATACTATAACTGATTCACACAGCCTGTAAAAATTTGTATTTTCTTTCCAGAGTATGAAGCATGGTGGGGTTTTACAATACACAATTCAGTTGAGTTTTACTTTTACCTTACTTCTACTTTTACTTAAACTTACTTTAACTTGAAAGCATTTAAACACTGAATAATTACTGTACAGTGTGGACCAAGTAATCCGTGAATTTATGATGGTGTAATATGCCACTAAACATTACATCCTTACATCCCTGACTTGTGGATCAAATAGGATAAATTCTCCTTAAGCATCCAGACAGTTTCTATTTAAAGGAAAATGTAGCCGTTTAATTATTTTCACATTAGAGCAAATGTCTGCTTTTATTACTCAGCATTCACAGGATATGTTCTAGGCCAAGTCAGAAATCTTAAATCAAAATGCTATCTTTGGTATGAAGTGGTGGGATTTAGTTTTAATTATTTTGCTTTTTTTGTAGGGTGGTTTGGGGTTTTTTTGGTAGTTCACACAGAAATTTTTGTATATGAGAGAGTACTTTACATTGCAATTTTTTTCCAAACTACAGTCAGACAAAGAAAAACAAGTGTTAATAATATTCAGGAGGAAAAGGTAGATATTTCTCATAACATTTTCTATTTCTAGAATGCTAGAAATAAGCCTGAACTATCATGGTTGGCTCTCTTTTTCTTCCTGAAGGTTTCCCACAGTTAGGAAAAGAAGGAGACCTGCAGAATAATTCAGAATAATTTATACCTACATGATAATGGATTCTTTGGGGCTCTTTCTACTTTTGTTTGCAAATGGAATAGTAAATTTTCAGAAACACAGATATTATTAACTGGTTCTTTAGGGAGTCAGATTATCAGGGAAAATATAGACAAACGTAATATATTCATAATGAAGAGCTGGACAAGGACGCCAAGCCTCAAGTCGTCATTTTCACAGCTCATACAGAAGCATGAAGTTTGTCTTCTTTCTTCCCCTTCAAATCTGGAGCCTAAATCTGCTCCTGAATCAGTGCTACAATCTTTTCAGTTCACAACTGTAGAATTGGAGCAAGACAGGAAAGCCACATGCTCTTCAAAACAGTAAAGATTTGGGTAGAGAAAATGATCTTCATTTGCTACTACATGTCTCTGGAAAAGCTGAATGGCTGTTTTGTGTGAGGTTGGTGAGGATTTGAGCCCGAATCAAAGTGTTTCTCTAATAGCTTTGGAGCATGCAGTTCAGCCTATTTCCTAATGTGTGTCCATGAAATGGACTTCATCTTACAGTATTGACCATGACATTATAATGCAGATAAAAACAAAGACAGACAGATAAAATGAATTTTGCTCATAATTTATAAGAATTATAGATTTGTAAGAATTACAAATCATAATAAGGAATGGAGATCAGAATAAGTAAATCTATAGTCTACAAGGAATGCAAGGCTTATAGATTACAGATAATAAATATGGATATTTGCCCATAATATATGCACCTGAGGTTATGCTGTCTTCTGTATTTTTGAATTCAGTTTTTTTTTTTCCAAATAGGTGAACAGACAGCTGAACACAGATGGCTGGCTGAGAGAAATGAGAATTATCTTGCCTTCCCATTTTCACATGTACAATAGCCATCCGCAAAAAAAAAAAAAAAGAGAAAGAAAGATGCCAGATGTGTGTCCTAGCATGATGATGTGAAGGAAACTTTGCAATAAATGTTGACATTTTGGTGTTCAGGACATTGTTCTGACTGGGGTCTGAGTGGTGGAATGTCAACATTCTTCACTTCCTCCTAGTAAAATATTTGCTATAAAGTGTAAATATAGAGTTTTTTCTTCACATTAGCTTGCCAAAACATCTGGATTTGTGTTTATATTGGTTGGCATCACAGTCTTATCCTTCAAAGCAACCTGCTTTTATTTTCTAATTTCTAATGGAACCTCTCGAACATACAATGTTTTTCTAAGTAAGAAAATATTGTTTGACTATGGGAATGATCTTAAATATAAAATGAAAAAAACACTAGAATAAGGCCCAGCTGAATCTGTAGGATGCTGATGTGAAAACAGGTGAAATATAGGAATGATATAGCACATACAAAAAATGTTTACGTTGTTGTCTATGGAGAAAGAACCTTTCAGCTGCAACTGCTGGACTCAGTAAATAAGAATAGATATCTTCTTCCTTTATATCTACAGTCAATATTAGTTCTCTAACCTAGACTGGCTGATGGGAAAAACACACACAAATGTCTCACACAATTCACTAATGACACCATGTCTCCAGATCTCACAAGACCTTGGCAGTAGTTTTCAAACAGCAGCTCCTTTTTTACCCAATTAACAGTGCACCAAAACAGCAATGAGAGTCCTCATGAAACAATCACTTCATAACAGATAATCAGGACACCACAAACTACCAAGCTACCATCAGCAAATCAAAGGCTACCTCACTGTGAGGTTCAAAAAAAACCCAATCAGGTAATGTTCAATATGAGATCACTGTATCATGTATTACTGCATTCCAACATTGCTAAATGTTTTGGTTTTGGAGCCACTATATGTACATTGGACCAGAATGGTTTAGCCTGACATGCGCTAGAAAGAACAAGTATAAACCACATTTTCCAGTGCACTGATATCTGCCTACTGCTTTGATAAACTGTATCACATGGAACAAAATACAAAGCAACCTCACTGAGATACTGTAAATAATGTAATGAAAGGAAACAGCCATGTTTCTGGACTATTAATTTAGGTTGAATAAGATATGACCAAGGCATTCAAGGTTTTAAGATACAAGGGCTTTCTTAAACAAATTTTATCTGTGTTATCTTTTAATGTGTCTTGCCACATGTAGTAAAATAGTGAATAAAAGTAATTATTCTCAAATTATGTGATACCAAAATTAAGGTCACTCAAAATGGAAACTCTAAAAAAGGGACGTGGTTGCAGAAATTCAAAACTGACTTTTAACAGATGACTTAGTTTAGCAAACACTCTGAAAGTGCGAAGTGTTTTAGAGAGAGAATGTAAAACAAAAAGAAAGATGACAACTCTTTTACCTGAGAGTAAATTTTTGTGTGGTCATATGGAAGCTCTGCCCAACTCAATCCATAGTAATTGATTAATGTACGAACCTCTCTCTAACCTGAAAGACAGGACAGAAATACCACAGGGATTTGTGTTTCTACAAAGTAATGAAAGGCCTGGCATCTGTTTCTCTGATTTTTATCTAATGCCTTTTCTACTAGACAGTGTGGTACAATTTGACTGTTAGAAAGACAAGTGACTTTGCTGAACAAATGCAAGTCTTTCACTACTTTCATTTTTAACAAATATATTTTGAGAGCACCAATAAATCATTAAAATAATACAATGACAGAAATTAATATCTGGTTTTAAATATTATAGCATGCACTTAAATGCATGCTACAAATGCAACTCTTCTGTTGTTTCATTTAGTGATATTTCTATCTAATACTTGAATTTGAGACATGAAGAAGGCACCTAACCTTGGTTCACACTAAACATGTTCATAAGTGCTCAGAACTGTGTATTATGTTGGAATTTATAGTTAATCACAGCAGCAGAATTTTTACTCCCTGGGAAATTATGAAAAAGAGTAAGATTTTTTTAGTGGCTGTGTAACTCCAGATGTTAGGACAGACAAATGCAGAAGAGTAGACATATTTGCACTATCCACAGAATCATTTGGAAGCCATAATCTACTGCTTTATGTAGATTTATATACCTCCATTTAAGAAAACGCTCATAATTTAAGCATAATTACAGTTTCTTATGCCAGTTTATTTTTCATTATGGAGTAAAACAAACCTCTCTCACTTTTTCTGGCAAAACTAAGTTTTGTCTCAGACAGTTGCTGCTTACTGTTATGCAGTTTGACCCAGATGTATCCTTCGGACTGAAACCAAACATAGAAAAAAACCCTTAGCTAAAGCAAGCCTTTGACCGTCAACAGCAATGGTGCTCTAACTTTCGACCAATAAGGTGCTCCTGAATTTGTAACTTTTTATCATACGAGGCTTACTTCATCAGGTATTGATTAATTTTAACATTAAAAACCATCAATTTTAAAAGTTCTTTTTTCTTCTGTTGCAGAAATCAAATCCTAGCACTTGTTTCTTTTTTGTTTTAACCTTCTAAGATGTGTTTTCAGGAAAGCAAAAAAGCAAAAATATTGTTGCAACTAAATCTGTATATTGACAATTATATTTCAGTGATTGTAAGAGTTTTCAGTCGAAACCCCATACACCTGATGTGCATTTGCATAGCAGGTAACATGATTGAAAATTAGTACCAGAAAGGGTCTTCCAAAACTTCCAATATTAAAAATAATAATAAGAATGCAGTCAAAAATAATTTAGAAAAGCCAAAATTTTCTTTGTAATTTTCAGCCTCACTCCAAAGTGTATCTTCCTCCAGAATTACCTTAGTGTAAAGCTATCAATATATTTGTGCTTATTCTTCTTTCATCTCTTCACATTCATTATAGCTTAACTGAAAAAATTTTTCTCCTTCATGGCTAGGTTTTATTGGCAAATAAGGATAAACAGCCCTGTAATGGTGGGAGAAAAAAGTGATTACTGATTTTTTGTCAAAACTTGGACCCTTATAACAAATCCATGCAATATTCAAACCAAAACAATAAAACCAATGCTGCAATTCCTCTTTGAAATAAAATTTATTGAGAAGAAAAATATGCTATGTGCAATTCTCTTTTGTAGACAGTAACATTATTGGCTTATTCATTTACTGACTACAAATAATCATCTGACTGCAGTCTTTTTTCTCTTCCATTCCCAAGATACTTCTTATGGCATTTTAATGCGCTTAATGTACATGTGTATACATTTTTGTATAAAAATTAGTAATATGCTGCTGGGGTCTGTTAGTCTGTTGTTTATTTTACGTGTGTATATTTATATGAGAAATATTTTAGTTATTAAACTTCATGTCAATGAAAAATTAACTTCCCAGTACTTTTTTATACAGTAGATCTTATATTATTGTTATAGTCAGAAAAGTAACTGTAAAAATGGTTCTGTTTATGAGTGTACCAGTTCCTGTGTGTCTTTAAGTCAGTGGGAAGCTATAATAATGGCTCTGTAGTTAAGGAATATATTTTGCAGACTTTACTCTAGGGACACCAGCAGTTATTTTCCAGCTTTCTAAAATGCTTTAGCTTGAAAGAATTCCAGCTTAACATAAACCGATATTTCAATTTATTAGCAGCCCTCTTGTCATCAATAAAAGGCACTTCAGATTTTGGTCATCTTGATTCAAAGACAGTGAGATTCATTACATCTGTTAACTGTGTAGCAATGGAATAGGCCCCAGAATTGTAAAGAGGCTAGGAGCTTATTTCTCTTCCTATGGAGTAGTCAACATGGCATGTGGGAGGTAGACAGACAGTACAACACACTCAGGGAGACTTCTCCCATTTGCAGACCTTGATTTGAGGCAAAGAAATTGATAAAGAATTCAAAATAAATCAGACAAACCTCAGGCTTAGACAAAGGGAAAAATGAGAGCTGGTTGGACTCTCACTGAGTGCCAAAGGAAGAAAATTTCACTGCCGCTCACAAGTGAATGATAGCTGACTGTTGGCCTGGCTCCTACTCAGGTATAAAGTTTCCAAGGAGTGGAGTCTGAAGACAATTATTTTTTTCTCACATAAATGTCTTTTTCTACCATAGCAGATAACCAGTCTGAGCACCTACCTGAGTTAAATTATTAGTTACTTATAATGGAGCATCTATTGTAGGTAAGGGTTACATTTTTGCAATTTATTATTGTGGATTTTGTATTGTCTTTGTTACTGCTCACTTTGGACTCCTTAGGAATGCCACAGATTTTTTTTTTTTCCTTATCTTGGTTTTTGCACATTGGTTTGTTTCTTTTAGTAACTACCATTACATAACTGTTGGACATCGTAAGCAAAAACTTTAAATACAGCCTTTGTTTGAATGTGTGCTAGCCTTCATGTATGCAACAGGAGCTGCAATGTTTTGAAAATGATCACAAAGCACAAGTGATGTTTTTTAATGTACCGATATAGAGATATAGCTATACAAAGATACATGTGCAGCTCTTTTACTCATGGTACATTAAAATACTGTGTCAGAAATTACAGCTGAAGTCCTTTTAACAGATGCTAAGCATCCCGCCTTTTTTGGACTCACCTATTGAAGGGCAGTTAGGGTCAGTAATCTGGTCAGGTCAATGTCCCTCCTAGAGACCACAGTGTGGGCTGAAGTGAAATAACTGTCTCTGTACCTCGCTGTGCTTTTTGTAGCTCTACCTCGCTGCCTGTCTGTCTCTCATCTTGATGCTCAAGGTGGAACGATTTGTTCAGATTTGTCTGAATATCCTTCCTGTCTGTAAAGCAGAGATACAAAGCAGGCTGAAACAGATACTGAAAAAAATCAACAGTGGCAAAATTTGAAGTGGGTGATGTTAGAGTACTTTTGAACTAGAGAGAACACAGAACCACAAAAAAAAAAAAAAACACCACCAAAAAAAAACAAACGCAAAAAGGCCAGTGGGGAGAACTGCTCTTTTGATGAAAGGAAAATTTAACGGCTTACTGACTTGCTCCAGAGAGACAGAATTATTCTCTACTAAAAAGATGTGAACCCAAGCCCAACAAATGTTGCAGAAAAGTGAGGAAACAGAGACATGGACAAGCACACAGGATTTATTTTCAATTAGGTACTTCTTATTTTTTGGTAGCAGTGAGTAACTTGTTTTACAGTTGAATACAAAACCTGTATGCTTTATGCATTCTTCACACGTGCTCCTAAATGTCCACAATATCGACTACAATACTGTCATGTGGAAAAGTGCTGCTTATGCTATAGGAGTAAACAGTGATCTTGCAGGTCAGAGCAAGCTGGTGGCACTTCTGTGATAAGGCAACAGACAGTCTGTATTTCAAATACGTGGGAGAAGAAAGTGCTTCAGCACATTTAGAGCAAGTCCACATGATCTCTGCAGACCAACCAAGTCTCTGCCTATGCTTCAACTCAACTGGATACCAGCCAGCTCTCAATTGGAAACTGCTGTGCGTACAGTGCTATGCCCACATTAATAAGTCTTAATGAGAGACTGACTTCAAGCTCAGAGCTGGATCACAACTGGCAGACAGAACCAGTGTAATTCTGTCTGCAAAAGACTAAGCAGACATAGCTTTAGGGTAAAGGAAATCTAAGATTATATAAAGTCTATGGACTAGGATTGTGCACAGCATAGCTCCCAGGTGGGAACTCCAAGAAGGGGAACAGTACCTAGGCTGGCATAAATGCTCTAAAGCCTGCTAAGAACAAGATAGATTTGTAAAACAGTTGGGAGAGCTGAATTGGGAAATCTCTGATTGGGTGCCTTCTACAGATTGATCAATCACAACTATTTCTTGAAGCATATTTTCCCACTTAAGATAGATCTAAAATAGATACAAGAAGATATATATAGGATGAATCCCAGAGCCCTACATACAGTCTTTATGACCTATATGTTCTTGTGTGCATACAGTGGCTCTTCCGTTTAAAAGGCTTGTTTACTAAACTATGAGCATTTATTATAATGGTATATTTTGATACAAACTACAATAAAATGACAAAAATATTGACAAAACCCATATTTTTTGTTTAAACATGTTTTAATACTTTTAAAATCACTTACTAAAAATAAAACTTATTTGAAAACTAATTGCAATCATGGAAAGATGGCTGATCATGTTCATGTCCCATATAAAATATTTGTGTCTGATAATGAAGAGTCATACCTGCTTTGAATTTTATTTTAAGTACATTACCTTATTTAAGACTGTATGTAAAAAAAGATTATTTTCTCTGCATATTTCATGCTGAAACATGTAGCTGTCTTATAAAATTTGCCTTTTCATTGTCAAGCACTTCACTTCTGAAGCGTGTTCAGCATGCTTGATAAACATATAATTTCAGAATTTATCATGCTGTCCACTTTCTTATAACTGATGTTGAAATGGCAAATCAATATACTTTTTTTATGGAGGAATCTATTTGGTTACTAAAAGGTCCATCTTTCTTTGAGGAAATAACACAAGTGCTATTGAATGCCAGAAAGGAGACTATCAAGCAATGGGCTGGAGAAAGTTCCTTGAGATCCAGAAAGGCTGAAGAGAAATCCTTCTGAGATCCACTCTAGCACTGGGAATAAAAGCTGAAAGCCAACTTTACATCCAGACCGCAGTACTGAGGCAAGACATGAAATAAAGAAGAAAGCAAAACTGTGTGGATCCTAAGTCTGTAGGAATAGTGTGGTTAAGATACATCTATAGGTGTGTGGGGTTATTTATTTTTTAATTTCTGCAATTTCTTACTGCAGTAACAACGGATTTTATTTCTGAAATAATAAGCAGAAACATCTATTTTGAAGATAGATTGTTTTAATCAAGAATGAGTAAAGCACAACCAATATGACTCATCCCAAACAGACCAGGTTAAAAAAAAAAAATCAGTATGGCTAAAACTGGTATCAGAATGTGAAAAAAATGGCTATTCAAGAGAATGTTCAAAAAAGTCAAATGATACAAGGAGCTTTAAGAGCAGAGTTGAGCCTCTGTTGATCAAAGTGGTAGTTTCTTCAACTTAGCTTAATAACTCAACAGTGATGTCATAATTTTAGTGGCTTTTCTTAGGAATGTTTACAGCTTATAAGTGTTGAAGATCTCTAGAAAATTTGGAACATTGCATTTTACAATTAAGCCTGTACAAGGCTGTGTTTTTTCAGTTTATTAACTACCCACAGGTTCAATTTTGCCATGAAGTAAAAAAGCCCTAAGGTTTGGGTTGAACAAAGTTGAGGTAGATTGAAAACTGATTGAATGTCTAGGTGCAGAGGGTGGTGATCAGTGGCATAAAGTCTAGTTGGAAGCCAGTAACTAGTGGTGTACCCCAGGTGTCTATACTGGGTCTGGTCCTGTTCAAAATCTTCATTAATGATCTGGATGGTGGGGCAGAATGTACTTGCAGCAAGTTTGCAGATGACAAAAAAATGGGAGGAGGGGCTCCTCCAGGAGGTCATGCTGCCATCCAGCGGGACCTCAACAAGCTAGCGAAATGGGCTGACAGGAACCTCATGAAGTTCAACATGGAGAATTGCGAAGTCCTGCACCTGGGGAAGATCAACCCCATGCACAATATATGCTGGGGGCCACCCAGCTGGAAAACAGCTTGACAGAAAAGGACCTGGGGGTGGACACCAAGTTGAACATGAACCAGCAATGTGCTCTTGTGGCAAAGAAGGCTATCCTGGACTGCATTACGAGGAGTGCCACCAGCAGATCGAGGGAGGTGATCCTTCCTCTCTCCTCAGCACTGGTAAGGCCACACATGGACTACTGTGCCCAGTTCTGGGCTCCCCAGTGCAAGAGAGACATGGACATACTGGAGAGGGTCCAGTGAAGAGGCACAAAGTTGATCAAACAGCATCTCTCCTCTGAGGAAAGGCTGAGTCAGCTGGGACTAGAGCCTGGAAAAGAGAAGGCTCGTGGGAGATCTCATCAATGTTTATAAGGATTTAAAATTTTTGTTCCTAGTTGAAGCTTTCTGTTCACTCTTGGTGAGTTAAATGGAGACTCAGTGCAAGGAAAGCTTTAGCATAATCAGCAAAAAGGCACTAATATCAACACCCTGTGCTCTCTCTTCACAATCTCTGCGGGGTCCTTACATATAATATTATGCTAGAGATATAACATAATCTTCACCCCCAGTTCTTTCTACATACTCATAAAATCCACTCCTGATTTGTAGAGGCATCAAATGCACTCACAGTGGAGGAAATACTCATTGTCTTAGAATTACACTTCTGAACAGGAGAGAGAATAGGATTGTTAAGGAACTGTCTCTGCTCATTCAGCTGGTCTACTGCATTTTAAACGTGGAAACCACTTGCCTGTACTGGAGTAAGACAGTGACCAGATGCTACAAATATTCCTCCTGCGTTTCAGTGGCATTTGGTTCAGAACCACTGATGGACACAACGTTAGTAGGTAAGAAGTACATGACTTTTGCCCAAAGGCTACCAAAAATGCTGTTTCTGATTTTCCTGAAACTCTACTTATTGAATCGTTAATACTGCTAAGTACCAACACTGATGGACATGGACATTCCCAAATTAAATTACATGTTCTGGAAGAGACCCTCAGCTCAGTCACCTGAAGATAGGAACCTGTAAAAAATTATGATTCAGGAGTCTGACAAATTAGACGGATAGTGCTGGAATAAAACCAGTTCTACAGCCCATGAACATCGAGATTTAAAAAAATGCATGAATGCCACTGAATGTCTGCTCGCCTAGGGTCCATACTGTCTTTGAAGCTGCAAGTCTTCTCTAGAGTTTTTTTCACAAGTGGTGCACTTTCCTGAAAAGCAGGGACTGCGATGAGTTGGCATTATTTAGCAAAACATGTTTTGCTAAAAAGTTTCTGGTCTGCTGTTGTAAGTAGGGCATGACTTCACGCTTGGCACTATTTAGTTCTTAAGCTATTGAAACTCTGAACCAATTTCCATCAAATTGGAAAGCAGGGGAAAGGTCCAAAAAAAATCAGTGGCTTCCCCTAAGGAAGAGGATGGCATGCTACTTGCTGACTAGGTAATTGGCACATGGTTGACTCTGCCCAGCCACAGCATGTTTAGTGCAACAGTTGGGGAACAAGGTAGGGACTAAGGTTAGGTAAATGTGGGAGGGATGGGGCTAATGTGGAAGAACAGCCTCAGGTCCAGCAACATGATCACAGGAAAGCAGACTCCTGTGCCTTCAGGATATGGCCTACTCTACTTCTAACTGGTACCTTTTGTAAAGAAGCGTGAGCCATTATGGCATACATAAAAATATGTAGATTCAGTAGAGCACTGGTGAAGACACTTTCTCCAAACATGAGAGAACCATCTCCAAAACCATCATTTTTGCAGTGCATCTTGCACCTCACTCTGTGTTCAGAATTGCTAACACGTGCCTGCCTCAAAAATGAGCTGCAGTGCATTAGGAGTATGTGCCTAGGTCTATCACCGCTAGTCAACCCTATACTGGGACAGTGAAGTCGTTATTTCTATTTCCTACACAGGTACCTGTTTGGTTTTGTTTTTTTTTTTTAAGCTAAATTTAGAGAACTGTACAGCAATATAGATCAGAAGGGGTATTTGGAGGTCCAATTGCCCAAACAAATCAGGGTCAACTTAGAAAAGGTTGCTCAGAGTGTTGTCCAGGTCAGTCTTGAATATCTCCAAGGACGGATATTCTACACCTCTGCACCACTTGTTCCAACATTTGGGGTGGGGTGGGGGTGGGGGAAATCCCAATGTCTATACATCGATTTAATCATATTTGCATATGGTTTCTTCCATAAAACAGAGAAAAAATTAATTAATATTTGCAGATAGAAAAATTAAAATTTGCAGTAGAAAATAAATATTTTCCTTTATTCACTGTCAAACAGTGCAGCTTATTGGCACATGACGTTTTTCAGGTGACTAACTGAAACATTTTTAAGAAGTTGGGTGTGCATTTTAATCAGCAAGCACAGTCAAAGTTATACTGACCAATGCAGATAAAGTTTTAAAAGGGATAAAACTTCATGATAAGTTGCTAGCCAATACCTCTTAGGAGATATGATGAAATATTTGTAGGAATGAAGATGCTTTCATTTCTGCTTGTCTTTATGCCTTCAGGCTCTGCCTGGAGGTATGCACTGCTGGACTTTCTCACCGTGATGAATAAGACCATATTTTTTTACACTGATTACAGACAGAGAATTCCAAGTAGGTTCCAGTCAAGCGTTTTCGTATAACGAATAAGGATAAGACGAGTCCCAGCAACTAATTCAGGAAATCTCAAAAATCTCATTTTTCAGTTTTTAAGAAATGGAGCACAAAAGTCAGCTCTCTTACAGGAATACTCTTTGTATTAAGCAAAATCTAAACCACTAGGTTTATGTCCATAAACCATGTCTCCATTCCATGACTGACCTGGCAAAAATACAAGGAATCATGATCTTTTACTACTTTGGGACTTGAAGTCCTCAAGCGCATCGGGGGCAAAGAAATTTTTGTGAGTTAGTGATTTACAAAAGTTGCTAGTCCTAGAATGGAAGTTATATGCCATATACCTAGATCTTGCAGAGAAGTCTTGCTTCAGTAAATAATAGCTGGAATTAGCTAATTCCATGCTAACTTTACTTTCTTTTTCTAGCCAGAGGTACCAATCAAGGGAAGTTCTTTTCTACTTATCCCCATGACGAAGCTGGTAACTTTATGATTCAAAGTACATTAGTCCTGATAATATATAATACAATATATAATAACGGTATGTTTGAGACACAATAAAGTGTTTGTTGAGATCAGGAAAGTCTCTTCACCAGCTCTAAGCCAACTGCCAAACTGTCAAATCAGAATCTCTGCAAAATTTTGTTTTGGTAACAGCTTTCACTTGAGACACTGAAATAAATATTTTGTGTCTGGAAGTCTCAAACCAATCATAACTTGTTGCTCTGGACTGGAAGTTCCTGTTTCGACTTCCTGAAGTAAATAGATACCTAGGATATACCCAAATCCTCTGTGAGTAAGCCCTGAGAAAATACTGAGTTGACTTTGATCCTGGTGTCCTCAAAAACATATTTTCACATTACTCCTGTAAGCATTTAAACAAATGCACTAAACAAAGCATTTAAGCATATGCCTCTTAAGCAAGGCATATCATGTCAAAGGCACTTGAACTTGTATATAGCTCTGTTGAACAAGGGTTAAGAATGCAGTCTTGAATTAGGGATGTACAGCCCTTCTTTGGCTGGCTCTCAGCAGTGGGACACATTTCACAGTCAGAGGCGGGATGACCTTCCTGTCCTACAGTCGAAGGCCTGCCTTCTAAAGTTAGTGGAGGTATTGTCAAAACCCTTGACAGATCTCAGCTAACAACCAATCTTTGCTGTAATAAATACTGTTGAAGGTGTGTCTTTCATGAAGCGCTGCTAGCCATTCCAACAGTACCTGCTTGTGTTTTATTTAAAAGCAAACCAAATATTTGCATAAAACTTACATGAAATTGAAATATGGGTTCAGCTTACCCATTGGCAGCTTTAATTTATGCTGGGTAGGTGTGTTAATTATTTTCCTCCCTGGCTCATTTAAAGAATGTAAAAATGTGAAGAACAAGTGCTGACTCCTGGAGTGAGGCATAGTTCCTTGTGTTGTTGATGAAAATATGCAGTAAGTGTTGACCTTAAAATATCTGAGAGTAAACTCAAATACTTCCATCTCTTTATTACAGAAATATTGTAGTACTCCATTGCAATAACAGACCAAACAGTATGCCAAGCAAGTAACTACTGTAACTACATTAGCAGTAAAAAGGCTTCAGGTATGGAAACTATTACAGAAAGCTGCTTTTGTCTCTCTTACTGAAAAATAACTGCATAGCACTTGACCTTTTCACCAGAGAGCAGCATTTTGTCATTCTCCACAGTAACACTGGATATGGCACACGGCTGCAAGCACAGGAACCAGAACTCCAATGTTATTCCTTTTGTAGGCTTCCTTTTCCCATGTGTCGTGACTATTTTTGTCAGGCATTGAAATGTAAGTGGTTTCTTAGTCCCTTAAGGCAGCCAGTGCACTTACGGGAAAGACTGGATGTACTTTTCAAGTCAGGAACTTTCACATACCCTCCAACTATTCATTGAGCTGCCTTGCAGACTCAATCAGAGCCCACAGAAATACGACAAAGTAACTCCCTGGCAGTGAAGGTAGTGACAGGGAGCAGCTTCCTTTGTCCCTGTGATCCTGACACTAATCCACAGGGGTGGATCTGGTGCCACAGTGCGCTCCACTGACAGCAGCGGTGTCAAGACCACTTCTGCAGAGTGGAGGCCTGACACTGAAAGATACTCCCGCCAAATCTGTGTGCTAATACTAAGGAAAACTAAGGAAAGCCAGGTGGCTTTGGATTGCTTGAATTTCAAACATCTTTTCCAGGAGGCAGTTCCTCCTCTTTTTAAATTCTGAATTTCACATTGAAATTTAAGATTAGCGGAACAAGAATTGAGACAGAATGGAAGTGAGGATCAAAAGGTGAAGCTTTTCTGTGACTATTACCTCTCTCATTTTTCAGAAACTCCAGGTTACTGATAAAAAATGCCCCTAGCCTGGACAGCACTTTCAAGCCTCCTTAGAAAAAAGCTGAGTATGTGAGAGTCCAAAGCCTATAATATACCCTTGAAGTTTTATCCTGATAGAGAATAAATCTGACACATTTACTACACTCTTAGAGGAACAGAAATCAAAATACTGTCAGAATTCTTTGTTGCACTCAAATCCAACTGGTTAACAAGTTTAACTGTCCAAGCCTTCAATATTTTCTTAGCTATGTTTATTTGTAAGAAGATATTTAGAATTCCCTGTCAGAGAGACACTGTGAGTAAATTACCTCATAGAGAAGCTAACCTTTTCACCATGTTTTCTCTTGATGGTCTTTTGATATACTGTCGTGTAGGACTGTAAATAAAACCTCACTGATTTCTTTGATGAAGGGATTTGATGCCCTACATATCAAATCCGCATACATTTGCAGCTCCAATTCCAGAAAAAAAAATGTTCCCATGAATGCAAATTACAGAAGCCCTTAACAGAATAACACAAGACTCAATTTGTTGTGACTCAGCACAAGTCACTAGCTAGTATTTGGAGGGGATGTATTAATATACAAATCAAGACTTCTCAGAAAATTCCCTGCATTGTGAGATAGGTGATAAAGGTACAATGACAAGACAAAAGAAAGTCAGTGTAAAATTGAGTTTCAAAATAAGAATCTGTTGAAATCCACTGTAATACGAATCTGAACGTGAAATATATGTATTAGAAAAGTTATGTCCAGAGCCTGCATGCTAAGATTAGTGGAAACCCTAACGTTTTCCCATGGAACTGAGAAGCAACAAAAGTTGCGATCCTGCGTGAGAACAACTATGTGAGCTTTCAAAGTTTTCCATTTATAACTGAAAGCAGTATTTCTTTAGTAAAAATAGTCAGGTCTGGAAAAATTACTGCCTCTTGCTTTCATATCCCAAATAAAAAAGAAGAAAGACTTGAGGTTTTCTTCCTATCAAAGAAAATGTCCCATCAGGGCAGGAAGGACTCAGCTTTCAGTCCTTCCTCTCTCAGAACTGGACAACTCAGCAGAATCTGGAGATGGGGGGGACTGGCATTGTGTGAGTTTGTTGCAGCGGGTGTTACCAGAAGTCTCAGCTTTGGATCAGCCTGAGGCTGAGAAGAAACTCCTTCCAAAGAAAATGTTATTGATCCTGCTATGTTCTTGTAAAAGGGGTTGTTTTATATGAATCAATATTTTTCACCAAAATGTTTCTAAAAAATCCCAGTCAGTTTAAACCTCTATTCAGCTTTAACAGTGAGGTTTGTGAACTGCAGTGTCCTGCAATAAGTGGACATCAAGAGTGCAGTACTGCAACGGAAAGCAAAGCAGAGCTGCTAAAGAAAGGATGCAAAGAGAACCCCTCAGATTCTCTCAATGCTTTATAGAGACCGTTAATTTACACAGTAGGAGTCAGTTTTCAGGGGTTCTCTCCCTGGTCATTATTTTCACAACATGTCTGTCACTCCGCTGATGGGATACTTCCATAGTAAATGTTTGTTGTGGTTTGCCTGTTGCGTATGGTTCTTGGAGCAGAAGGGTACCGTATTACTAGAGCAACACGGGGACTGAAACCTCAGCTTTAATTTCACTTATTTAAAGTAAAGATAGACTTGTAAGAAAATAATCTAATTTGTAACAAACGAATAGTAAGGAAATGAAACCAAAATGTTGTGACTAATGGATGTATCTTTGGGGTTGACCCTGCTTTGATCAGGGAGCTGGACAAGGTAGATGACATAAAGCCTAAAGTATTTTATTATTCTACAATAAAGTTCCAACCACGAATAATTACATTGCCCTGATAGCATATAACTGCAGTTTTCTTGTGTGCAATAGCAGCCTTAAAAACTAAGTTTTCCTTAGTAAAACGCTTAAGCAGTTGCTCAAGTGCCAGCAAAATCAAAAGAAAACATTTGCTGAGGGTGATGATAAGGGGAATTTTTACATTGCATAAGTCAGAAACCTAGGACTTTGGCCTAAAGCTATCCTGTTCCCTTTGTTAAACCCCAAACCTGGGCACGAGCACCCACTGAATCCCACCCAGAAGTCTAAAATCTGAGCACAGAAATCTCATCTCAAGCCTGAATATAATGTGCAATAGTCCAGATTAGGTCAAACTTACACAATTTAAATGAACCCATATTTAAACTGCTGATGAAAAGAGTTGATACATTGTCTCCTTCCTTCTCTTTTCCCTTGCACCAACATTTGCACAGCTGATCCTGTTAATCTACTAGGACCAGGTTAATAATTTCTTTTTTAGATTTTCAATTTTTTTTTTTTAATGAGGTTAATTTTCTTTCTGATGATTTATCTGATCTAGCTCAGTACATGGTATCATGAACATTTAATGCAAGGAAAATGGAAGCAGCAGAAAGGAGTCCCCAAATCAAAGAGCAAACAGGACTCTGACAAATAGTTCAAGTTTTTCTGCCCATGTAGTCACAGCTCCAGGCTGGTGTCTCCCATGTTTTGTGCTATTCTTTCAGGAACATCTGCAAGACAACAGCAACTCCTCTACCTCACCCATTTCACCTTCTCTTTCACAGGTTGCCAAAAATTTATTTAGGTATAAAATCATAATTAAAATAAACACAACACCCCAGAGTTTTATCTTCTGTGTTAGCAAGTAACAGCGCTTCTAAGTGAGAGTGAGAATTAGTAAGTGCTAACAAAACCTGGGTTAAAGTTATTCCTTTTCCTCTCTCCTACCCAGACAAGGCTGGCTACATAACTTGCCAACACTGTGAACTTCTTGCCCCGTCTGCTAAGGTAGCAATTAGCTAAAGAGCAGGTGGAGGGAAGAGTGATAAATAAATTGTCGGTAAATAGTTTGGCCAACATATCTACAGTCTTCTGCAAAAGCCTTTCTTTTGTCCTGGTGCAATAAAAATCACAGGCAGAGGTAAAACATGTTCATGTTTCTCCATAAAAATCAGCCTCCAAAACTGCCTAACCTGTCTCGACTTCTCCTGCCCTCACCTCACCCTTCCTTCTCTCCTAAAAGACTGGCAAGCATGACTCCCTCACCTGCGCAGGAGCAGCTAGCAGCCCTCTAAGGGAAAATGAAGGAAATCAGACAACAGTCCAGGTGCAGCGTTTAGCAGTGCCTGAGAAGTGCTGGTTGGGATACACAGAGGCTGCTGCATGGGCAGCATCCACCTCTGCAGCTGCCACAGCTTCAGAGGTGTCAGGAGTTGCAGCATTTCCTCTGCGGGCTGGATGTGAAAGGCAGGGTTGGGGCAGGCAGAGCAGGGGGATAGGGGCCTGTTCAGTTTTCTGCATCTTTAAGTCATCATTCTCCGCTCCCTTTGTTATTTCTTCCCTGAACTTTGGTGAAGGGATAGGGGCAGGTGAGTGGCCTGTTCCCCTTACTCTGCCCAAGAACTGGGCATTTCTTTAGTCCAGGGTTGCAGTAACTGCTCACGGGTCCCTACAGAGGGGGTGGCCTCACCTTTGCCTCAAACCATCATCTTTGGCAAAAAAATAAAACCACCAAAGGATATTCTCCTGCAGAAGCCACGTGGAGAAGATATCCCAGTATATACAGCAGCCTGAAACAGTGATTATGCATTTTCATAATCTGCCCTAACAAGATTGTACTGCATCAGACTACACACCCGCAAGTGCTGTAACTGAGTTTACAGTAGTGGTGATTAAACTGTCTGCCAGGTAAACCCAGACTGTTGTACATATCTTACCAAGCACATGAGAAAGTAGTGCAGAAAGAGCATACATTTACTATCACACAATTTCTGAGAAGGCTATACAAAGCGCTTAAAAAATAAAACTGTACTTTTCAATAGTCCATTCACAACAACTTTCCTTTCATAATGGAAATACCAGTAGATCAGGAACAATCATAGTCAGGGCCTTGTTCGCATAGGCTTGGTGACAGACCACGGAAGTCAAAGGGCATTTGACCTTGAAGTCCTTCATACAAGAACCTGCCTCTTTGCCTGATGGTCTTATTCTGAGCACTTGTTTGCTGCTGAACCAGAAGTCGCAGCCACATGATTAAACCACATGATGTCACTTATCTTCCTTTGCTACTGCTGAAATGTGTTGAGGTATTTGTTCATTTTCTTCCATGAGACAAAAGAAAGAGTCACTGAACTGAGGCTGCAGACCGTAGGCTTAAAAACCATCATTCCTTTATTTGGCCATTAGGACTTGACTGAGGCTCAGTGTTACTTTTATATGCTATTAAGGGGATTATTTAATAGTGCTATTAGCCTAAGGCATAGCATTAGAATAAATTTGAAATGTCCAAACCCTTTTTTAAAATAAAAACATGATTTTTTATTGAGAACATTAGGTCATTTTATAACCAATGGCCTTATTGTTTACCCTATGTAGTTCATCAGGACAACTTTATGCTTATTTTTTCTCTCATTAGTAAGATGGCTGTTTGAATGCAGAACAAGTCAATTATTTATGATAAAGTCCTCTGTTTCAATAATGTTGAAGGAATATGAGGTTGCATTTCTCAGATTTGGACACAAAAAGCTGGAATCTAGAAATATACTTCTAAAATAATGAATTGCAGCCATTTGAATTTAAAACATTAGACCTCTATGATCAAAGAAATCAATTTTAGGAGAAACAATGATCATAACTGGGAACAAAGTATTTCCCCTCTCCTCCCAAAATTTACATCTCTTTATCCTCCTGATAGTGACAATAAAGGTAGCAGGAAGAAAAAATACTTAAAACCCCATGAATATAGTGTTTCTTTTTTTCCCCATGCATACTACACCTGAAATATTGTTAGTGCTCTGAAGACTGATTTTAAGTATTCTCCCTTTAAGTATCGCTAGATGGTACCACTTTGCAGACTTCTTCACACTGAATGAAAATGTGACCCTAAACGGTGATTTAAAGAGATTGTATTTATTATAATACAATTTTATTCAGTTGTGTTGATCTATGATGGCTGCATTTATACCTGTGTTTAAAATGTGTGTAACTTCAAAAACTCAGTGAGACAGTTATAACCTTTTGAGATTAAAATAAGGAGGGGAGAAGCTAGGTGACTAAGAGAGTGGGTCTATCCTTTGTTTTGACTTGAGGAAGCCACGGTCTGGGGTTTAGCTAGAACAAGGGACTATAAATACATACCAATAATATGAAACCTGAAAATTGTTTGGCTGGCAATCTTAAGAAAACCAGACCAGTTGTAGCATCTCTAAGCAAACTTAAAAGTATACAAGCAGGGGAAGCACATGAAAGCAGACTTTAATGATATTTCTCATCATAGTCATGTCCAACATGACAAGGATCAATAATTCTGTTATTCATTGTGGAGGCAAAACCACAATTTTATTCAACCTAAACAAAAATTAAAATGTTTTAGCCTTCCTAATAGAAATGCAAAATTCCATTCAGAAGTTGTGTGTTTCTGATTACTGACCTGACACACACTCTGTGTGCCAGAAGACATCTGCAGTCTATGATGAAGACAGAATGGTATGAATCCTTTCTGCAGGATTCCAGTTGAAGCCTCCTTAAGTAGAAGAGGGATTCAAAGCTGACTTTTCCAAAGCTGATGCACTTGTCAAACCAGTGATAGTTCAGAGATGGGATACTCTCAGTTTCTGTTTTATTACAGTCCCATTTTGCACATTATGAATAGGGATTAGCAATGAGCCCAGAACTCTGCAACACCAGCTATTAGCCATCAGGCATTGGGCATTCCTCTGGGAGAATGCAAGTTATGTATCTGGACACCCTTAAAGTAGAAAAGACCCAAATTTGGGGCTTTCCTCATCACGTTTGCATGCACTGACTCCAGCTTAAAAATGGGAGTATGTGTTTGTTTAGTTTTAGGAGAAGATTCTCTCTAATGAGTCAAACAGAGATTCCCTGATTATTGATCAGACTGTAAACTATGGTTATTATCAGAAAAGTTTATCCCATCACTCTCAATATTTTATTTACAGAGTTTGAACAAAGCTCAACCCCCCAACCCCAACCCCAAGACCAGAAACACATCAGCCCTCAGACCTTACCAGCGAACTGTGTCAATTTTACCAGTCTCTTCTCCTTTCTGTGCATCACCAACTCTCTATATCTCCTTCGGGCAGATCTATGTTCTTCAGAATTTTGCATTCCTGTAAGAATACCAGCAGAAGCCAGAATACTCAACACAAAATTTCCCTTCCCTAAGTCTTGTTAATCAGTATTTTAATGACAAAGTGGAAAATACTTGTGGAGAAGAATGCTCCCAAGTGATTTGATAAGTGCCAGAAAGCTTTCCTGGATACCCTTACTCATTTGAAGATGCTTATTATTCTCTCAACGTTTGTGATACCACTTCTCTAGCTGCCTAGTTCACTCCTAGTGGAATATATTCTAGTAACCTTGGGATATTCTGGGGAATGTGCCTCTGGGAGGTAAATAGTGTCCCAGTGCCCAGGTTTATAGGTTCACTGTGCTGCTGTGTGAAGCGTGTCTTGCTAGCCAGTTTACTGTGAAATCATTCTTAACTCAAGCCAAGTTAATGTAAAAATGCAAATAAAATTATTCACAACATCAACAGAATATCAACATAGTTACAGAGACTTAAGCGAAGAAACGAAGGAAAAAGTACTTTTAATCCCCTTGTTGAATTAAATCAGAAGTAGTCACCCTCTCCTGCCAGTAGATTAACTTGTAATTTTTCCTAACACATAGTTTGTCAGGGCATCTCTGTTTGACTCATTAGGAAGAATCTTCTCCTTATGGAGCATTTTGGCTTTTACAGCCAGTCTTGCCTTTTGAAGACTTTTAGGGACTAAGGCGAGTTGAGACAGACTAAATCCTTCTTTCCAAAGCTTGGTCACTTCTTCCCGTTCATGAAATATTCCTCTCAACTGAAACGGTTCCACTTTATTCACAAAGTGAATATCTCGTCGTAATCCAAGTGTCCCTTTCTGCATTTGTTTGGTTAATTAACAACACTTCCATCTCAGCAACTGAAAATCCCTGCTCTTGGTAACTCACTCTATATGTTCCTTTATGAAATGTCTTCTCTGCCATGCCCTTTACAAACCATCCTGTGATAACAACAGATTTGGAGTGAACCTCACCAACATCTTCCATTTAAACCTGCTGTATGCAACAGTTACTCCAAGGCTCTTCTATCTCTTGAGATTCACACTTTATGTTCCTTTACGGAGGGCTCATTCCTTCAGAAAAGGTGGTAAAACACCAGTAATGAGGAACTCTAATGGTAACTTTCCAAGGGGTTCAAATTCAGACAATCAAGCGTTAGGCAGTATTAAAATGAAACTCTCTTTGGCATCTTTCATTCGTACCTCTTGTCCCCTATGCACAACCATATGGGCTTTAATTACTTGGTTCTATGTTATTTTTTATCACATGAAAGATCTGAGTTTCAGGTGCAATAGAAGATACTGTGTTTCTTTGGAAATATGACAATTTTAGCTGTAAGAGGAACAGTGCATTTATCTTCAAAAACGGCATCTTTAATGCCCTATGGCTCACAGCTGATTCCTGTTCTTTTTCCCATATCCCCCCACCCCAATTTTGAACAGGAATAGACATCACAGTGCACTGAGTAATATGATGAAGCAGAGGGTTACTGAAGAGATTATTTTAAATACTCCAGCATGCCTATGCGGTGTGTCTGGGATCTTTTTATTCTCACATTGTGACCTACAAAGTGCTGTTGAAAATTTTGGTATAGGTAATTTGAAAATTAAATTAGAGATTGTGATGAAGAATAGATATTTCTAGTCCATAAATTCTGGAGGATTTGTTATGTACTTATGTGCCATTTTCCCCAGTTATAATGATAGAACTGTGTTCAATACAGATGCAGTAAACAGAAATTACATCAAAGCTGAATACAATGAGAAGGAAAAGTCTGGAAGTGTTAATAGGCACCAGAAGCTGAAGGGGAAGAAAAAACAAATTCCCCATAATAAGAATTCAATATGAAGCATGAGGGCATTAAAAAATGAATGTGCTGTATCTTCTGCTACCAACCAACCTAGTCAATTCAGTACTGATGTGCAGGCTGCTATTGTAAAAGCCCACAATCAAGGAAGGGATATTCTGCACTAAAGGTAAACTTAAAAAATAATAAAAATCCAGAGTTTCTGCTGAGAGGTTCAAAGCAATGAGTAGTGAGCAGACCTAGGCGTTATATGTTCAGCCATGAGAGAAAGTCAACTCCTTCAACAACGCACTTTGCCAGCGCTGACTCATCTGGAGCAGGGTTCAGTCACCTTGGAGTAATTAGGGCCGGTTCAGAAGAGCCCTCTTCCATATTTGCAGTTGCTCATTGGAACTGTCAGGGGTTGAGCGTCTTGCAGAGAAGGTGATAAATGTTGACAAGTGCAGGTGACATGGTGTTGTCTGGTAACGTATGCCCACTGAAACCCACAGAACTGCTCTGGTGGAAAAAGCAGCATTTGCATACCTCTGACTGACCTGGATCAGAGAAGCAATGGTTGTCAGGGGAAAGGTTGCCACCACACTTAGAGCTGGTGGGAGGACTTAGAGAAGGAGGCTATTTTTAAGTGAAAATTATTAAGTGGGGGAAAGAATCATGGTTAAAAGTTTTGAATCTCCCAATAAAAAGATATTGGCATTTTCAGTACAGCAGGACATTTTGGGAGGAAAAAGATTTCATGAAGAACCTGATTTCCTTTTCTTTGTTACAAAAGGTTTGCAAGAAATATCTGCCCAACTACAGGTTAGGTCTAGTTTAACATACCTGGACATCTATCACTTCATGATTGTCCCACTCAGAAAAACAATAGTAAGAAAAAAATGGAGCAGAACAATCAAGTTTTACCAAATTAAACTTTTATCCCTCACCACTTCCCTTCCCTACTTTCTCTGTTCCCTTATAACAAATGTCTTTATATTCTCAAAGTTGCTGTTCAGGACATCATGACTGCAACGTCCTATTGGAAGTTTTGGTATAGATCATTTAAAAATAGAAATTAGAGATTATGATGAAGAACAGATATTCCCAGTCCATAAATTCTAAAGGATTTTTTATATTCCCCTTTTTAATATCTACCTATGTGCCATTTTCCCCAGACATGATAGAACTGTGTTCCATATAGATGCAGACGCTCCCTCAGGGAAAAACCCACTCTCTCTTGGGCTGGGGACAGCAGGGCAGGCAGCAAGAAGGTCTGAACAGAAGCATTGTTTCTCCAGCATGATCCTTATGACGAGAAGTCACAAACACTTCAGCTCTGCTCTGTAGATTTCCCAGGGAAGAGCTGTTTTGTCCGCTGGCTTCTTCAGTTTTCCGTTTTATCACGTGAGACAGATGATATGTATGAATGGCTTGTTTTCACTGAGGGCTATGTCACTCTCTGAAGAAAGGGCAAAGACATAGACAACACATATCTTCCCTTCTTCTCTTTTGTAGCAACAGAGCCTGTTCAGGGCAAGCACCACACTTCAAAATGTGGCAGTCACATGAGAGAAAAAGTCTCAGTTCCGCAGCTCTTGAAACCTGCAGGTCATGTACACCTGTCAAAAGCAACCAGGAACGTATTAGCCAGGACACACAGATGAAGGAAAAATGAACTCTCTTGGACCAGAGTCAACTGCTGCTCAGAGTTCAATACAGCTCCATGACCTGACTCCAAACGTACAAGCAAGGGACTTTTCTAAAGACACAGTGGGTATGGAAGAGTGAGCTGGAAGCAGCTTTTGTTTCTGTTCTGACTTAATCACTTGGAGTTTTCTTTGTTCACAAAGTAAACTGTAAGTCACACCTCATCTGCATTTAAAGGGCGTTTGGTCTTTTGGGTGTGCTCAGTATGGGAGAAGATCTAGCCGTATCCACCTCAAAGCTGTAGCCAACCTGAGGGCCCAACATAGCTTTTTTATAACTACTGAATCCAGGTACACAGAGCAGAGAAGGAATTGATATCAAGCTCCTTACAGAACTTTGTCAGGTCTGCTGTTGGCTTGATTAGGGAAATGATGATGCAAACATTGATATACTTTTTTTGGCCTTCATTTTCTAGAACTCAGTTTCCTCATCTAAATGAAAACAATGTTATTTACTATTTACAGAGAATTCAAAGTACTCTAGAATAAAGGAAGAATGGGATTTTCTGTTTCCTCTATAACTCAATAAAATTATATTGCCCAGGCTTGGCTAAAGAGATTTTAAAATGCTCATCTTCAAATGCAAATTTTGGTTATTACTCTGCCAGCTGAACTCATACTCACAGATTTTCAAGTGTTCTTTGTCTTTCCAAACATAGCCTTAAACTCCAGCTCACAGCCACAAGCTAGAGCTACAGTGAATTCAGCAGTCCCAAACAATAATTACGTAGAATCTGTTGCCAATCATAGAATTACATAGAATCACATAGAATCAACTGCAAATGGAAAAAGAGAGGAGAGGAGAGGAGAGGAGAGGAGAGGAGAGGAGAGGAGAGGAGAGGACAGGACAGGACAGGACAGGACAGGACAGGAGAGGGGTGGGGAAGGGAGAAGAGGGAAGGGGAGGAAAAGGGAAGGGAGGGGAGGGGAAGGTAGAGGTGAAGAGGGGATGGGAGGGGAGGGAGGGGAGAGGAATGGAGGGGAGGGGAGGAGAGGGAGGAGAAAGAGAAAAAGTGTTCTGCAAAAAGGTTTGCTGCCATTTGACCTTTCTAGAATTCCTTGTGTTTACTAACTTTCAAGCATTTCTAAACTGCTTATATCAGTGAATGGGATAATATTAATTCTCCTCCAAATACTACATTTACAACTTCAATTTTAAGCGGTTTATTCATTGAGTTCTGAGCTTCAAGTATTCTGAACAGGCTCTTTTAAAAATTTGATTTAAAATAAAAGGACTCGACGGTTGGACTCGATGATCTTAGAGGTCTTTTCCAACCTTAATGATTCTATGATTCTACAAAAAGCATATGATATAGTCTAAGTGTGCACTTTTTTCTGTTCAAACCATACTGTTTGTTTCAATATGTTGTGAATGAGAATTTTTTCCTTGTTCTGCTATTTCTGTTTGTCTTACATGGATATATCTGATTAAACTTTAAATCATTTATGGATAGTGCTTGCATTCTATTTCTTATCCTTATGTTGGATACATTTCACATTTCAATTTACTTCTAGCCTGGAGAGAAAAGGAATGCATGCACTTCAAAGTTCTTGACTAGTGTTTTCCATACTCTAAAAATTTGTATTATCACTTTTATTTAACTATTTTCAAAAAGAGGAATTGGATGCTTCTCCATTGTTTATTTTCTCATTGGCAAGAATCACAAAAATCTTTGGTTTATTGCTCTTTGGAAGAGCATATTTCTACTTATGAGCTCTGTGCTAAACCATTCCTTTAGTCCAGAAGAAAAGGACAGATTATATTAATACCAAGCTGACAATGTGCAGATACTTCTCCGCTCTTTTCTTAATCCAACAAACAATCAGCATCTGAGTGCCACTAACAGCCACATGGAAACTAGCTAAGTCAGCACTTCTTAAAGGTCAAAATGTTCCAAATAGCTCAAATCAAAGCTGAGGTTTTCAGTACTGTACACAGGGGTTTCATTTTCAAACACAGGCGTTCAGAGAGATAAATATCTCTGGATAAACTAGCAGGACTGATTCCTAGCACCCTCCTCTGCGTGGGCATCCCTCCTGCCTGTCGGGGCAGCCGGAGAAGTGGTGGGACGCATCTGCCTCTTTTGCTTATAAAGTCGCTGGGGTGTTCCAACAGCATGACTGCATTTTCAGCTTCTCTGTGCGCGGCAGCTCCTACTCCAGTTCCCGAGAGCCACCCCGGGGTGGGGTGCGTGGCACAGGTCCCTCTCTTCACAGTAGTTGCTGAGTATGTACCAGGACATCTGAACTGGATGAACAGTTTTGGAAAACGCTGAGGGCCTTTCTGGTCACACTCACTCTTGTCACACACAACAAAGCGTTCCTCTACCATCCCCAATGGGGGAAGAACCGAGGAATTGAAGATGCTGAAGCTGTAGGAACTGAAGATTTTGGTAGTTCAGCAACCAAGTGCAATCTTATCACTGCCATCTCTTTTTTTGTTTTTAGTTCACATTGCCTAAGAAAAAAAACCCTCTTTAAACAAAGGCATTTACAAATTGCCCTATGAGCTTAAGTAGTTCCCCCAATAGTATCTTCTTGTCTATTACTTGAAGTGAAGCATTTACGCCACTGGCATCAGCTGTTAATTACTCGCTTGCCCTGTGGTGGTGCATCAGGGAGTCGGAGCCACCATTGACTCATTGTCTTTGGCTTCATTAAAACTTGACTGCAATTACAGTGCCTACCCCAACGGCTGTACCGGCCAAATCATGAGGCTTTTCCCATTGATTTCAGTGATCTTTGCAGCAGATCCTCGGGGTTCTTTTCTGATAAAACAGGATATTATCAGTGCAAGGCAAGGTCTTCATTAACCAGAATGACTGGAGAGAGTAACAGGAATAAGGGTTCAGTCAGTCTGAACTGATTAGATCCCAATCATGCACTTCAAAGGGCTGTTCTGCACCCTTCTACGGACAGTTGCTGTTGACTACTGCAGCAGCAGCAAACCGACCCCGTCAAAACCAGGGCTGGTACCACAAGGTGCTAAACACTCTGCAGACACAAAGGGCTGCCCCACACTACAGATTTGCAATCTGCACAAGGCAGAGTCACACAGGTTGAGAAAGCTTTCCAGTGAGGCAGTTGAAATGCTCAAGTTTTTAATACTGATCCTGGACTGAGACCAAGATAATTAGCAAATTAGCCAGGAGAGGCCGACTTGTAATGATTCATCCTCACTGATCAACCTGCAGGGAACAGATCAAACTACTGTAGGTTGGTTTTGGAAAAAAAAAAAAAAGGCAAGATCCTTTTGATTGATTGTGAGCACTAACGGTCAGTTAAAAAAACATTAATGTGGAGGTAGCACAAATTTCACCCAGGACAAGGGATGGGTGTTAGTTCACTCAATGCGGAAAAAGAATGGGAGGGTGATCAGGAACAATCAGTCAAATAAAGGTAGAAAGTCCCTGCAATAATGAAAAGCTGGAGGAGTTAAGTCAGAGATCACATATGCTGAAGACAGGAAAGGTTGCTAAAGTCAAGAAATAAAGCTGTAGTTACAAAAATAGATTAGAAGGGGAGCTAATCAATGCAAAGAGAAGAGACACAATTAAAAAAAACCTGGTTCAAATATGACAGTTTTTTAAACAGATTTTCAAGAAAACATTAAAGAAATTAAAGCCTCTAACCCAGCACTTTGCTGAAAAGAACCAGTTTTATAGAAACATTTTAAGATAACAGAACACATTGGATGGGATAAGCCACGCCAGGGAAAGCTTGAGAAAGGTTATCAAATTAAAAGCAAGAATCAAAAGGCAAAAAATTGAGGAGAGGATTGCAAACCAATAACCAGAGCCACTTGCTCTGGAATGACCTTCTGGAGCTGCTGTAAGAAAGCCTTGATCTGTGCGCCCCACAGGTTGTATTACCGGATACACGGCTAAACTCTGACTACCCTTATCAAAACCACTACAAAGAGTCAGCACTCAGAGTCAGGTGGGAGCTTCTCTTCTGGGCACTTGATTTGAGCCAAAAAAATATTTTCTTTGCTCACAGTAAGCTAGTCCTAACCTCAGATGCAACCTGGCCCATCAGTAATTCACTGTCAGCGCACAGGGGACTGCACAAGGCCATTATTTAAGGAGTAGTGTGATCTACTTTGGGGAGAAAATCATGCTGAGGAAAAAAGCTTGACCAAAAACTTGTACCCAGCAATATGCAAAGGGAAAAAAAATAACAGAATGTGAGGCATGGAGCATGGGAGGTAAGGCAGCAATGTCATTTCAGACCATTAGTCTACAAGGACGGAGGTCAGGCACTGAACTGTTCTCTCTTTTCAAAGGTGAAAATGCCTGAAAAGTTGAATAACTGATAAAGAGCTAAGAGAGAGAAAAGCCAGGAAGTGAAAAATGCAAAAGGTTCCTGTTGGGAGTTGCTGATTCTGGCAGCCTGACGGAGGCAAGGCTGCCATGGTTTCATGCCCCAGGTCCAACCAGTAGCGAGGCTAAACACGCATTCCCAGCAGGTGCACGCATAGAAACACACCTGTATAATACATAGATACATGCACATACGGCCAGATGCACAGTTCAACACAGAGAGAAAACAGAGAAGACAGGCAGCCTGAGGAATTAGAGCAGGCTCTCAGAGGGATTGTGTAGGAGCATCCCTTCATATATGGGGAAAAGAGCACAGCCTTGATAAAGAAGCTTTGCACAGTGATTTAGGAGTCAAAACTAAAGTTAGTTACATTGCCTCTCATACACTTGCAAATCATTATCAAAGCTACAAGTAACTCATTTCTGAGTAAAACCAATGTTTTTACAAAATGAATTTTCCCTCACAAATTAAAAACCTTGATCTTCATGGTACCTTGGGGTCCAGGTTGTAAATATTCTCTGGAAGATCACTGTGTTTGTTGACAGCACTTCTGGCCAAGCTGAAGTAGTACTTGCCTATTTATAGCATGCACACACACACACAGACACACGAAGAAATCCTATCAATCTGTACAGCACAACTTTCATCTCATTCTTCAGCCATCCTGAATGTTTTTGGTTACAGAGAACAGAAACAGTTTGCAAACTAATTCACTCATTGACTTTTTTCTCCCATTCAAAATATTGCTGTCTTTTGGAAATCGTAGAGCACACAAAGCCTCATCCCTTATTGCAGAACTCAATGCACTGCATATATTGTGGTCTGTACTTTGGTTGTGCTGGGTGGTTTTTTCTTTTTTTAAAAAAATTGCAGTCCCAGAAAATTTATGCTCATTAAGTGCAATATTTAGAATCATAGAATCATAGAATCATTAAGGTTGGAAAAGACCTCTAAGATCATCGAGTCCAACCGTCAACCCAACACCACCATGCCCACTAAACCATGTCCCTAAGCACCTCATCTACATGTCTTTTAAATACTTCCAGCGATGGTAACTCAACCAATTCCCTGGGCAGCCTGTTCCAAGGTCTGACCACTCTTTCAGTAAAGAAGTTTTTCCTAATGTCCAGTCTAAACCTCCCTTGGTGCAACTTGAGGCCATTTCCTCTCGTCCTATCGCTTGTTACTTGGCAGAAGAGACCAACACCCACCTCACTACAACCTCCTTTCAGGTAGTTGTAGAGCGCGATGAGGTCTCCCCTCAGCCTCCTCTTCTCCAGGCTAAACAGTCCCAGTTCCCTCAGCCACTCCTCATAAGACTTGTGCTCCAGGCCCTTCACCAGCTTCGTTGCCCTTCTCTGGCCACGCTCCAGCACCTCCATGTCCTTCTTGTAGTGAGGGGCCCAGAACTGAACACAGGATTCGAGGTGCGGCCTCACCAGTGCCCAGTACAGGGGCACGATCACCTCCCTGCTCCTGCTGGCCACACTAGTTCTGATACAGGCCAGGATGCTGTTGGCCTTCTTGGCCACCTGGGCACACTGCCGGCTCATGTTCAGCCGGCTGTCGACCAGCACCCCCAGGTCCTTTTCCTCTGGGCAGCTTTCCAGCCACTCTTCCCCAAGCCTGTAGCGTTGCCTGGGGTTGTTGTGGCCGAAGTGCAGGACCCGGCACTTGGCCTTGTTGAACCTCATACAGTTGGCCTCAGCCCATCGATCCAGCCTGTCCCAGTCCCTCTGCAGAGCCTTCCTACCCTCCAGCAGATCAACACTCCCGCCCAGCTTGGTGTCATCTGCAAACTTACTGAGAGAGCACTCGATCCCCTCATCCAGGTCGTTGATAAAGATATTGAACAAGACCGACCCCAAAACTGAGCCCTGGGGAACACCACTCGTGACCGGCCACCAACTGGATTTAACTCCATTCACTGCAACTCTCTGGGCTCGTCGTCCAGCCAGTTTTTTACCCAGCGAAGAGTGCACCTGTCTAGGCCGTGAGCTGCCAGCTTCTCTAGGAGAATGCTGTGGGAGACAGTGTCAAAGGCTTTACTGAAGTCCAGGTAGACTACAAGTGATAAACTCTCCTTTTTTTACTCCTCTATTAAATAAAACATGAGCTGATACTGTATGGATTGCCATAAGCACTTCATTAAACACACTCTTGGTTATATTTAATATAGTAGAAATTGTTTGTTAAGAGTCCAGATCAGTTAGCATCTATTTGCTCAAATTTTGCAGTCCCCACAAGGCAAGCTGTGCAAACAATTTTCAGTTCACTGGTCAGACATAAAAATGAAGCACAAAATTTTGAGGGCTATAACAAAGTTTCTTATGAACTAATTCTGGAAAAGGTTTAATTGAATGAAGGAAAAATCAATTTCAAAATGCAATGCTGAAATACCAATTAAAAACATACTTGTGAATGTTTGATTCATTAAAATGGATTAATTATATACACAAAAAAATGGTAACGCTACTTTTATTCAATTCAATAAACGAGTATTTTTCATTTTGCCCTAAGACAGTCATCCAGCTGGAGTCACACAGCTCCACACAACAAGGATGCCTCTAGAGCCATTCTTGCTCCTCCAGGCCACAGAGTTAACTACCCAAGTACTCTGACTCTTTGAGTAATCCGGGAAAGCACTTCAAATGTCCTTCTCTGGATTTTGAAGGAATCCTTCTGCTGCAAGCCAAAGACCTCTAACTCTGTGGGGAATTGGTGGATAGTCGTAGGTGTCTCAGCATTGCAGCCAAAGCAGAGGCCTGTGTCGCCAACAAGTTATAAATGTGCTAATCAGGATAAAATTAATATTAGCGTGCCTTGAACCTGATTATAGGTGTTCTAAAATGATACAACAACAGCACGTAAGTTTGCTGTAGTACTGTCAGCCAAGCATAGTTTTAAATAAGGACGTGAGCTGTGTGATGATCCAAAAGGCAAAGGTGGGTGGAATTGCACGTAGGAGGCATGCAAGTGATGAAAGAAAGGGCAAGATGAGCACAAGGACATGCAAAGAAGCAGGGCATCCTCCCAAATACACAAGAAGGATGAGTGTCAAGACAAGAGAAATCAAAATAAGCAACACAGCAAGCAGGAAGGATACCCCGCTGCTGTTTTTGGAAGGAGAGGGCAATAGTGTAAAACTGGCATGAGCAAGGAGAACCTAAGAAGAAAGAAAAATAAATAGTTTGGTTCTGATTTTTCTGTCTGCAGATCTCTCCAGCCTGCTCACCATGACCTCAGGACAAGGAACCACCAGGGACTTTGGCCATACAGACTCACTGTATGGCATCTGTTCCATAGTACTGTATACCCACAGCTAATTTAGAGTATCATTGTGTAAAACTAGTAGTTTTGTATAAGTACAGGTATCGAGTAATGTTATGTGACAACTGCCCATTAGCCCCAAGTGCATTGTTAATGAATTAATTCAATACAGTTTAAAACTGGCCAGTCTTCTAAACACATCCATCAAAACAATCCCTAATTCCCAGAGATATACAGATGCATACAGATGATATAGGTATAGGTATAGGTGTGGGTATAGGTATAGGCATAGGTGTAGGCATAGGCATAGGCATAGGCATAGGCATAGGCGTAGGTATAGGTATAGGCAAAGGCATGGATATATACACATATAATCTGTTGCAACAGTATGAATAGGAACAAGTATTTTAGGGCAAGTGTAGAATCTCCCAAGAAGGAGCAAAGTCTCTATTGACTTATAGAAAAATCAGAAAAATCTGAGTTTAAGCTAGACAGGATAAAGAGGGTAACCCCTTACATTATTAGGGCATTATTAGTAATTTGTTTTGTATTGAAAACCACCACTTAATTAAAAAATCACTTCAAAGTCATGATGCTTTTCTGACATGTCAATTGATTTGATTTGATTCTTTCATACCAGAGCTTTCAAGCTACTTTCAAGCACGAAATACTCTTGCTCTTTAATAAATAAAAGATGTTTTTATTCCTGCTGCTGACATGGATATTTTGCTTACCAAAAAATTAAAGCACAAAGAGCTGCATGAAAGGGAGAGGATGACCGAGGTCTGAAGAAAAGAGAAATGCAAAAATGAGGAGGGAGTTTCTTGAAAGGCTGGGAAATGAGAAAAATGACAAGTGGAATATGAAGCAGAGTTTGTGGCAGTGCTCTTGGCTGTGGTGTTTAAAGAAGCATTGCACAGGAGAAGCACAGCTGACAAAGGAGAGTAGCAAACCTCCACTAACGGCCACACCCAGAAAAGGACGCTTCCCCTCCAAGGACAGCAGTTCCCCCTGTGGCCAGGAGGCCCAGCACCATGGCAAACCCCTCTGTGCTAAGCGTAAGCACAGGGGAATTTTCTTGAAATGTATCCAGAAGATATGCAAGAAAAAAGGTGAAGCTGTGGCATAAGCCCTAAGACATTGAAAGTCTCCTGTGACTCCATAGTCCAACACAGTTTCTCCACTGTTTCCACAGTTTGTGTTCTTTAAAATAGCTGATTATGGCTTCATTTTTGTTTGCTAAGTCCTCACAAACTCAATTTGAATCATTAACTTTATTCCCGATTACTGAGGTGTAACTGGAGTAGGATTTGTCCATATGTACCTTAGACTTCCCACAGATTTAAAACAAAACAAACAAAAAATTCACATGATAATGAAAGTTTAAGCAGCAGCCAGTAATCAAGAGGACATGGTTAATTTAACTAACATATTTGGGCTGCAGCTGTGGTAATGCAACTGCAGCATCCCTGCCTACGGCTGGAAATAAAATCAATTTTAAAGTTTGTTTCAATTAAAAGCTAACATAACTCCAGCCACATTGTCTGTACTCCTCCATCTTCACGCTATTCTTAGTTTCCAGCCTCCCATCCTCCATTCTTTCACTTTCTGGGATTTGGTACCCTCTAGCATCCTACACAAAAAGCTACTTCTGCCTTGGGAACACTCTTCCACTAGCCAGCTGCCTGAGAAACCCTAATTTTCTTTCCAGTCTCACTCTCCTCCAGCTTTTATCAAGCAATACATCCCCCAAGGCTCCCTTTTCTTCCAGCAAGTACCTCTGCCCCTTCTCAAGTTGCGCAGGGACTCCCTTCTGCCACAAGCCTTGTCCCCTTTGGCACTGTCTGCCTTGTAACTGCAGACCCCAGGCTCCAGTCCTGAATCCAAAGATTTTCAATATGGTTTTTTTGTAGACACTTACAAGACAGACATAAAAAGCATGTAATTCAACAGCCATTCTTGTAATATCATCCATTCAGAATTAAGACAGTTTGAAATTAAACTAACTGGAGCTTGACTTGTCATTCAAATCAGCTATTGAGGAATTGTCTTCTTTCACTGAGATGCATCTCTGCCATGGATCAGTAAAAAGGTATATACGCTGCCAAGCTAAGTGTGAAGCTCATGAACATCTCTCGTGAGGAGAGTTTCAACACAATACATCAGAGTCTCGTTTCCATCTACAAAGTTAAATGTGTGTGTTTTGAGGCTTGCCTTCCTAAGAGACGTAAGTTTCATTTCTTTGAGTATATGTAATTAAACATTTTTTTTAGTCAAGACACAATATAATGGGTCAGCTTCTTCAGCTGATAATGAAATATTTACATGGTCAGTAGTGACTCGACCCTGGCCCTCCTGTCTGCATAAGAAAACTTCTGATACTTACCTGGTTGACAAAAGCACAAGGGAAACAGTCGTGTGAAGTGGGAAAAATATAAATTGCCTATCACATACATATTTTGACAGAGAAGTACATTAACCACTAGAACAACTAACTAGGTGAAATGAGCATTCCGACCCCAATAGTTTAAAAAACAAGAGTAGATTTTTTTTTTTTTTGTAACATATGCTCCAGGTCTGGTGTGCGTTATGGACTTGACACAGGAAAATTGGTGAATTTCTGAGGTCTCTTTTACACGGGAAGCCAGATATGCTGATCATAATGTCTCCTTCTGGCCCTAAAACCTGTGAATCATACTAAGTCCATGGAACAAAGCCAGTTTATGTCCAGCTCCTAATGTGAATTTGAAGGAGACAATCCTCTAATGGTGCTGCTCATCAGCCACAACAATCATTGTAGCATATTCACCATACAGTAGGTAACAAACACAAACTCAGCTGCTCAGGTCACTGCAGGGGCAGGTTAGTTAAATAATACCTTTAAAAAGGGCTGGCTCAGGAAATAGTATATGCTATTCTAAAATGCAGAAGTGGAAACATTAAAAAGAGGATGGAGCCTGAGGGAAGGGGCAAGAATTGTTTAAGCGGAACAAACACTTGGGAAAGAAAACAGCATGTTACTGTTCTCCTCAAATCTGGTGTCAGAAGAGCACATGACATCAAGATGGGGCAAACTTCTTGCAAAGGATGCAGCACATCACGGTATGGTGTGTGAAGGAGGTGAGGCACCACACTTCAGGGTGTTTTCTCCTCCGCTCCGTTATGAATAGGGCTACACAAGCATTAACAGAACAAGAACATCTCAGTCCTGAAGAAAGGTGAAGTTTCACACTCTTCCTTTCTCATTTTAAAAGAGGGAATTTTAAGGAATTGTGGGGCAAATCCTTTAATGAAAGGAAACATTTCCAAAGGGAGACTAAATCCTGATTTGCAGAGCCTTTTTTTTTTTTTTTTTGCATTACCCTATAGTGTTACTGTGAGCTGATGTCCTTGTAGCAGACCTCTCCTTACCACAGGCCTGAGTTCGACAGGTGCTTCGTTTTTGTCACTTATCTCAATGTTCCAGTCCTTGGCCATGGATAGATCAAGACCTGCAGAGGAGAGGTATCAAAGAGCAGTCAGAACGAAAAAGTTGAAGGGTGCAACTCAAACACACAGCAGTGGAAGAAGCAGCATGAAAGCTACTAGTTTACAGAGCAAAGCACTCCATTTTCCTCTGTCCTTATATACTATCTTCTCCAATACCTTCACCCTTGTTACAGCTTTACATGACCTGTTTTTATTAGTAGTGCACCCGCGTGCTGCAGCATTACACAGCAAAACAAATTCATTCCAGACCAGGTGTGAGCACACAGTCTAATTTCCTTTAGTCTAGTCACACAACAAAACAGAGAGCTTATATCAACCTTCTGCTTTCTTGCCAGCTCAGGAGATAAGCATCAAAAGATCGTGCTACAGCTTTGCAACAAGCGTCAGCGACATTTTTGAAAGGTTACTACAGGCTCCAAGGCCAGACTTGCCATATTTTCACACTTTTCTTTTGCTCTCAATAGTTCCATTATCAGCCAGTTTCACCATGGGTATGTTACTAAGACTAGTAAAGGATTCTTAGTACCACTTAGGAAAATGAAGCAGGAAAGAGGCTGAAACAACATAATTTGCAAGCTCTGGGGACGAAGTTACCAGTGTTTCACATAAGTGAAGAGTTGGTTGATTTGAAAGGGCAATCAGCCTGAGTAACAACTGTGGGCCCATGTCCAGTGTATTCTACCCCTGTTGATTTAGTTCAAGGTGGGGAGGCGGGGGGGAAGCACTGTAAGTTTTGATTATAAATTGCAAGATGTTTGTCAGTTGTGACAAACCCCAGGACTACATATTGACAGAGATCAATGCTTCTCCCCTGCAGCTGTGTAATACATCTCTCTGCATTTGGCAACCGTCCCCATGTGCAGGCACAATTCCTGAACTCAGTTCGAGCTACACAGGACAACAAATTTAGCACGGCAAGCAAGACCCCCCTATATTCTTTGACATGGAAGCTCCCCAAACCGCAAGCTGCTGTTTGGAACAAAGCACAATGCAGAATAAACCTCCTTTTCTCCAGATTCTACAGTATGATAACGTAACACAAATTCAGGAGGCCCTGCAATAAATTACCATGCAATTGCAGTGCAGATTTTAACCTGTATTTCCTGAATACAAAGAACTACAAACAAAAATAGCATTCAGAGATGTATTGCTACAGAAGATACTTATTTTTTGTGACATGTCTTTAACATTATTCAAGTCCAAGCAGTGTACATAAAAGGAACCTGCTGTAAAGGAGATTTACAGTTGCCTGACTTCAACTAGTTTTGAATGACAAATTGGAGTATAGTTAAATGCAAATAACTCTCAGAACAATTATTCTCAAGATGTAAAGTAAAAACTGCAAGCCTCTGGATGGCACAAAGTAATTCTGTTACAACCTGGTTTTGCTTAAACTGATTGCGACACCTGATGTTCTCAAAACTACCTTGTGTCTCCTTTGCTCCTAGCAGGAAAAGACTTTCTTCCCTTGGGGACAGCTCAAGTGAAGCGGACCTGTTCTTTGTAAGCGCTCTGGCATAAACACAGGCAATATTAAAACGTGATTTCATTCCTTCTCTTTTTCGGCTGTGTGACAGCTCTGCCCATAAAACCCTGTCCTGTGCACACTGCCTATAAGTAAGAGAGAGGAAACACATGCGTTGCTTCTCATCCAAGCTGTTGCAAGTCTTGTAACTGCACACATCTTTGAAGGACTTGGAGCAAGCATCTTCCCAAAGTGATTTTACACGTAATGATTAAATCAAGCAACTGAATCAGGATAATTTCACTTCTCTATTGCTAAGGTGATTAAATAGGGATTTAAATGCTGAAAAGTATAATATTTGGGCTTAGGGTCATCAAAGGGTGCCCTCAATTTGTGAAGTATTTATGAAGTATCTACCACCACTTACTGGAAATGCTTTCATTTATAGGTTGATATAAAATCCAGCTGCCTAATGAGCTTGCAATGACAACTCTTCTGTCACAGATACTATTGCTGTTGGCCCCTCTCTGCAGATCTCAGCTGTAGGGTTTCCAGTCTGTTATTTCATCTCTTCTCCTGGTGGGAAGTTAGGGCTAAATTCTGACCCTAGTTTGGTACACCTTCTCCTGAATCTGAGCTGTGTCACTCATGCGGTGCCAGTGTTAACTAGGGAAACAGCTAGTACCAAGGTAATATACCAAAAAGGGACTGTCTCCTGCTGCAAGGTATTCAAACGTTGTCACGTCCCAGACCACAGGGAAGACAGGCGTGAAGGGGACTCATTTGGGCCACCAGTTTCAGTTCTTCCAAATCAGTAGTGCTGCAGAAGGTCTCACGGAACATCCTCTACAAAATATGCTCTATCGATGGCTGACAGCAAAGTTTAGATTGTGGAGGGTTAACCATGGTGAAAGGCCAAACTCTCACTCAGGGCCTCCTCAGCAGGACGGGGGGAGGAAATAGGATGAGAAAGCTCGTGGGTCGAGATAATGTCAGGGAGGTTGCTTACCAACTACTGTGGTGGGCAAGACAGGCTCCACTTGGGAAAAATTAATGGAATTCACTGCCAAAGAAAATAGATTTGGGGGTGAGAAACCGAGGCGGACACTGAAGCAGCACCTTTCCTCCCGCTCTGCCGAGCCCAGCACCCCTTTTCCTGCAGCCCCTCCAGCCCTGCCGAGCGCCGCAGGGGGACGGGGGTCGGGCAGCACTCACCAGTTTCCCTCGGCCGCTCCGTCCCTCTCGCACCTTCCCCTGCTCCGGCGCGGGCTCCCCACGGCCGCAGCGGGAACCTCCTGGTGCTGGGATCAGCTGGAGCACGACCGTGGCAGGACGCACCCTGAAGCAGGAGTCTCAGCAAGCGGAGGCGCAGCTCTCGAGCAGACCTGGCTGCTGCAGCCGCTGCCCCGCTAAAGGCCGCGGGGTTATTCACATTAAAACCTGCGCTGCTGTCACAACCAACGGCAAAGTGCCTGTGCTTTACACTTACAGAAATTTTGGACACAGTGGAGTGAGTTCAGCCGAGGGCAATGAGGATGGTAAGGGATGGGAGCATCTCCTGTATGAGGACAAACTGGGAGAGCTGGGCCCCTTCAGCCTGGAGAAAGGAGAGCTCAGGGGATCTTACCAAGAAGTACCGACGGGGACAGTAACGATGACAGAGCCAGACTCTTCTCAGTGGTGCCCAGCGAAAGGACAAGAGGCCACGGGCACAAGCTGAAGTACAGTCCTCCAGCTAGGCCCCACTGACACCAAGATACTGTTCTTACTGTCTCCTCTTCTGCTTTTTTTCCTTGCCAGATTTTCCTGAGGAAATAAATAACAAGCTCTGCAAAAGCCCCCAGCAGCAGTAGCCCACTTCAAGTGGAAGGCAGCCTAAGTGAAACTTGGAACCAAACAATTAGATCAAAGCTTTAAACCAAAGAGCATTTGAGAAGCATGCAATATTAATTATTTATTTTTAATTCACAAAGGGGAAAATAAGGATTTGGAGACTGCACTGGGGAGACACTATAACATAATTTTGCATCGAAGGAGAGCGTATTATTCTCTTTGCATAATCTCACGCAAAATGACTGCATTTTAAAGTGCAGAGCACTCAGGCTTGGCAGCCCCATGTCTCATAAGGCCTCAGTTTCACAGCTGCTGGTGGAGTTCACAAAAACCACAAGCAAAGTCTTCAGTCATTAAGCATAGTCGTTAAGAAGGCTATCTTGTCAGGTTTCGAAAGCTGAGGTATTGTCCTCAGCTCGTGTCTGCTCTTCTCCTGGGCACACAGTAGCCACTGGAAACAGCTGAAGAGGCACAGATGGTTGTTTGTTGCTATCAACATATTTGTATTGGTTTATTTTAAAATATTCCCTGTGATTATGGAAAGATTTTGAAAGGACGAGGCCAACTCGGGACAGCTGAGGCTATCGTGCTAGTATAAATGCTTATTTGTTATTAGCAGATGATTGTTTCTCTTTGGAAGGGCAATTACACCAAACAGTGAGGTGATCTGAAGCCTTGTTTAGCTGGGTGCACTGCAAACCCTGATGTCTGAGTTAATTATCTGCTTCCCATCCTAATCAGTGGGCAGAAATAGGATTTCTTTGATACGATTCCTGTGACTTCAGACATCTGTGTTAATATATTTTGACCCGATGCAGAGAGACCCACATTTCTTTCCACTGAAAGAGAGTGGAAAGAGACAGAAAATTGCAGTCATTAATGTTATGTGAGATTGTATCTACCATGAACAACCATGCAAAAATGATGATGGTTTTGAAAAGACTCAAAATTTTTATCTCAGCTCTCATAAAATTCAATGTCCTTCTGAAATCTCAAGACTAGGAGGATAATAGTCAGTACAGGTGACTATCAGCTTTCACTTATACTAATGAGTTTGATTTTGTTTTTTTTTTCCCCCCCAACATACCATTATGGAAACAAGCTTGAAAATGACCATAAGACATTTAGAAAATGGGTATGCCAAATGGTATATTTTGCATGCCATGGGAGCTTAGACTCAAGCTTGAATGCTTGAGCTTGATGTTATTAAATACAGAGCACAACTAAACCTCTAGTAAAGGTGAATTTCTGGGGAAAAAAAGGTATGTGAAGCTGCTTTTCTCCATAATTTTTGTCAGTTTCTAGGAGTTTTACATAGGTTCTGATTCATAAGATTATTTTCATTCTCTCTTTTTGTTTCCTTCATTATGGAGATATTGATCTGTACTCAGGTGCAAAAAGATTTTTACCTACAGAAAAATAAAACAAAGAAAGATTTTTCCTTAGAAACAAAATTGGTGATGGATGAAAAACTGGAATTTCTTGGTTGCAATGGATGTACTTGGCAGGAGACAAAATTTAAAAATGCTTGAAAAAAAAGAGTATTATCTGAGCTCCTGCGTACACAGGTATGTTCCAGGAAATCTGTCTGTGAGAGTCTCTGCAATGACCAAGATTTGTTCTGTACAGCAGAGAAGGGGGAGGACATCCATCCTTCTCCCCTTTCTCTGTTTGCCTTGGCCCAATCCCCTGTCCTGGCATTGGCTCGAGCTTTTTGGACGCAGCTGGTAGTGGTTTCTTGTGAACCAACTGAACACTTGCTGAGCTTAATCACCATCCTCTGACCACTGTGCCAGGGAAGGCAGGCAGTAACCTGTGCTTTTTGGTCCAATGAAAATGACCGATGCAAAAAAATTTCTCTAGCAGAAATAACAACTTTTAGGAAGGCGCAATGGACATCTGACTGAAAGTAATGTATCTATCTATATGTATACATGCATGTATGTGTATTTATATTCATAATACAAATGGCAAAAGTTAGTAATGTGTTGTCTCATATGTACTACTTCATATCATCTAATAGTGACATGTATATTACCACCCTGAGTCAGATCGAGAGCGTATCCTGCCTGATTACGGCATTTATTTGGACTTTTTCTTCTCTTTGCGGTTGTGGCTCTCTTGGCTGACCCCTGCTTCCCCACAGGGCACAACACGTTGCCCTCTGGCCTCTGGTGCCCGTGGGGGTGACGCGGCTGCCAACAGGAGTGCCACCCAGCATCCCGAAGGGATTGAATTGGACTCGTTTCATGTTGCTGGATCTCCAGCTTCCTGCTGCTCCGAGGAAGTGGCAGAAACGAGGGACCCCATTAAAGGCCCTTCACCTGCAAGTTGCCAGCAACAAATGCCACAGTGCCCTCCTCTGGTTCTCCTGTTTCTCCAGACATCCTTCTTCAGAGTTGGAAAATGACATCTCAGTTCGTGTGGTCTTCTTTCTTTGTCAGTCCCCTTGGCTCCAGAGAGGTTGCAGCTGGGGGGCCAGGCGTAACTTCAGTGAGAGGTGGGCCTGGGATGACTCTGAGTCCCGCTGCATTTTGGAGGCACCTCCTTGTGAAGAGCATGCCCCGTGCTGGGCCAGGTGCTTGTGGACATGCAGAGACTTCTCCATGGCTCTGCGCCCTTCCTGGTAGAGAAGAAAGGAACCGGAAAGTATTTTCCCCTGACCTCCCCTCTTCATGACTACAGTCTCGGCCTCTCTGTATTTCCACTTCAAAACCAAATCTCAAGGAAGAAACTGGCAAAACCCTACTTTCCTGTCTAACTGTTACAGATTGGTGTGGGGCTGTTTTAAGACATGGGATACCCAAGCTGGCCAGGGAGGTGGCATCTTTCAGTTTCCTCTTTTTGAATAAATAACGATCTGATATGAAACATGGAAAATAATGTTCTTGTCAGTTTCTTTTTTTAAAATTAAAAAAAAATTAATTTGGTAATGCAGGCGATTATCAGAGGAAGCTTTTAATCAGTTTCCAGAAAATTAATGGACATTTACTTTTCTCTTCTCTCGGGAATGAGTACACCAAGTATGAGACTTTTAGGTTTTCTTTCCCAGTCCAAGGAGATGCCATTCAAGTTTTATGAAGTCAAGGATGGAAGGCATAGGGAGATACTCACTTCCCATTCCCTTCAGTAAGTGCATCTAACCAGCTTCCCAAGTTCACACAGGAGAAACTGTGGGCGTGGCACTTTGAGATGGTATCCCTTCCCAGTCCCCCTTGCCTTCCATGTAGATACTTAACTTTCCATAAAGGTTTACACTTTTCGTCATAAGCAGGATGCCTTCGTAGCTGTCGGATTCACAGTCCTTCTGAAAAATGGCTTCTTCCAAAGAAGTACCTGTGCACTCTGGTATGAGCTCATCTGCGTAGAGGAGAGGAGTGTGTTGACTTTCCTGTACAGACATTCTGGTGTCGGTCTAATCGACATATGGCTATCTCTCTGTCATGATATTAGTGCCATGAAGGCAGTAGCTAAAACTTAGGCAAAATCTTACTTTTATGTTATTAGTACTAAACATGTGAAAATGCAAGTTCTCGTGGGAAAAATAGCAGTTGCAAAGCAACCTGCTTAATTTAAGATGTTTTTTTTCTTTGCTAAAACTTATTTTATAAAAAATAATGATGCTACCATTAGAAGCATAATTACCAAACTAAGCTGTTTTTCTATGGGAAAAAATAACAGAATTTAAAGAATTAAAGTTGGGAACAATTATGCTATCATGAGGCAGCCATGCTCAAGCTTTCTTGGTCAAGCCAGCCCAGCTTTCTTGTTAAATTCAACAGAAGCAGTGGCATCAATTCAAATAGGTCTGTGCCAGAATACATGAAGAATAACTAAGAAATTTGAAACTGGAAAATATGGAGAACACAGGCAAAGGCCTTCACACCTTTAAAGAAATATGTAATACCACATTGTCCACTAGTGGAATCTGCCTCCAGAGCATCTGGGAGATGGTTGCAGTGCGAGGTTGTATGGAGAAAACTGTCTTGCTGGATCAGACCCACGACATACCTTTTCCAGAAACCTGTTTCTAATGAGCTCTGCCTCAGGAGAAGGTGGAGTTCCCTCTCGCCTTCCTCCCGCCCCTAAATTATTCAACAACTGTGAAAGAAAAATATTTTCCTTGCCCATGGTGGAAAGTGGCATAGACTTTAGGGCAAGAGGATATATTAGCCTATTGAAAGGCACTTGGGAGGGGGTGGTTAAGGGGTTTTTTCAAACCTCTGGTCATTTTATATTCCTCATAAAATTATTTTGCCCTATTTTGAAGTCTTTGCTGCAGTGAAATCTGGGGTCAATGAGACCTATCAGCTGATTGTAGATAGTGTTAACAATTTTCCTTCTACATTTTAATTAACATTTAATTTTATTTTCCCATTTTATGTTTTCCTTTCCAGTTTGTAGTCAGTTTCTTTTTCTTCCTACCTTCCTTTTTAAAGCTTTTCTGAAGGCTTATTTTACGTATAATTCAGGCACATGTATTGCGGAGATACATTTCTTCTCACAAATAGTCTATTCATGTAGTAATGTATTTGGTATTATAATTATTCAGAGGCACTTTTGGTAAAGAAGATAACCAATGCCGCAAAGTGGCTCAACAGAACAGAAGAGCAAAATCATGTCATTAAATAGTTTACTACTATTACTAATAGTAGAACACATTCTAGGGGAAACACATTTTCTGGTTCTGTCTGCACTGACTTGAGTCTGAATGGGCTCTGAACTGAATGAGAGCAGCTGACTTCAAGTGGAAGTCCTCAATATCTTCTCCTTAGTTGTATGACAAAATGCTGCTTGTCTTGGCTTGCCTATCCATTCAATACAAATACTCAGAAGTATCGAGATCAAGAATAAATTTGCCTTTTACATTTCTATTGTGTTTTCTTTTGTATGTTTGCACTGTGCCATGAAAAACCATCTGTCCTCAGGGAAGGATAAGGGCAAAAGCAGAATGCAGTTCTCAACGTGGCGTCAAATGAAGTGCCAAGAGACCAAGTATTGGTTTTTAATACTGTTCCTCTCTGGTTTCAGGGAAGCTGCCACAAGGCATGCCCAAGCAGCCATGATTTAAGATGGAAGCCCACACGTTGCAGAGAAACATGTGCTTCCAAGGAATTGAAGGATTAAGAAGGAATGGGAAAGGAGTCCCTAACTCCTCTGGGAACAAATTGTAAGCCCAGTTCTAATGACAAGACTACTTCAGGGGAGTTTTGGTGAATGAAGGAGAAAAAATAAAAGGAGGCTTGAGTACCTTTTCTCTCAGCTCACAGGGCCATGAAAGCCACTGTGACCTCAGATCTTCCCTTTGTGTATCACCTTTTCTGAGCTGCTCTTCTTTCATGCAGTCTAAGGCATTCCTTTAATTTTGGCAAGAATGCATTGCTTGTGGGGGATTTTTTGCTTAGATTACTGAGTAGCCAGATGGGGGGGTCACTGAAATTATGTCGCCTCTCCTTTGCTTGCTTGCTTGTTTTTCTTATCTTTGTTCGTTGCTTTGTGCAACGAGTTATAAATATATGTTGTTGCACAATAAGTTATAAATATATGATCAAATTAAAGGATGGCTTTTGATAATGTAATGCATTCAAGAGTCTTTTGTCTAAATGCTTATTGATGACATGAGGTAAATTATATTGAAATGTCTGATGAAAATAAAGAACCTGGGGACTTACAAATTATTAGAGGCCACGCTCTTCTTTCGGGCTGTCTATAGTACACTGTACTCATTTATAAATGGAACAACTTTAACCTCTGAATAGCAAGCTGCCCCCCCCTCCCCCCCAAATCCTATGTGAGCAAGGGGAAGGGTCATGCAATACGATAAGTAATCTTATCCTTTAATTGTTAGATCGTGTTGCACCATTGGTTTCTGGGCAGAGTTTATGAGGATCTACTGGGCATTCTGGGCATTCCAGCCCAAAACCTCTGTTGCAAACTGTATCAACAAATCTCAGTGATGTTGCAAAGTTCAAAGCAAGAAGAGGAGGGAGATTTTTATTTCCAAATAAAATTGATTTCACCCATTCACATGCATGCTGTCATATCCATTTATTTGCAAGCAGCTAAATGTGTATTTCCACCTAGTCTGGACAGAATTACCTGAGGTGAGACAGAGGACAAGAAAAACAACTTTTGGAGGCCGCTTCATGTCTCCTGGATTGTCCCTGCCTGGGTGTCCTGAGAAGCTGCTCGTAGACAGGATCTTGAGGAAGTGCTAGTGTGAGTGACATCAACACCTGCCATTCTCACAGGGCTCTTTCTGCCAGTCCTGAGGCTTCCACGCTCAGATGTTCCCCATCATACCTGGTCATACCAATCACTGAACCACAGAACCGCTCCTACTAGAAGGGAACTGAGGAGGTCTCTTGTCCAACAACTGGCTCAGGGCAGGGTGAACAATGAATATAGACCAGGTCTATATTGGCTTTGGGATGTGGCCACTCAGGTCGTGAAGGCTGACCTGCAGGCTCAGGGATCCCACTACCTCTCTGGGCAACCCACTCCAGTGCTTCCTGATCCTCACAGGGATTTTGGTTTTGATTCTGTATCTCCAGCCTCAACCTCTCTAGCTTCAGGAGATGCCACCGTCTCTCACCCTCCCACCAGGCAGTGCTGGGAACGGCCTGTCCCCATCCCCTTGATGCAGAGATCCCCATAGGCACCGGGGTGTGCTGTGAGGTGCCCCGACACCTTCTCTGCTCCGTGCTGAACCAGCCCCAGCCCCACAGACCCTCCTTGCCTCCCCTCAGCCCCTCTGCTTTGTCAACCTGTCTGCGGGACCCCACATGGGACGTAGTGCCCGGATGAGGCCTGATGGGTGCCGAGCAGCGGGGATCACCCTTGTGCCTTCTGGCTCGGGGGGAAAGATAGGAGAAAAGCCGCCAGAGCGAGCCAAGTGCTGCCTGTGACCCCCGTGGGAGGCAGCAGGGGAGCCCAGAGGGCTGGCCAGCAGTGCTGGGGTGTGGGCAGAGCCTGTGGCACTTTGTCCTGCAGCCTCCCCGGGAGGCACGAGGTGTCACCGAGTGAACCCTCTTGCCGCACGGGCCTGGAGACCTCTGCCCGGGCCAGCGCCGCCTGACTGGGCCCTGGGAGGACACGGCCGAGGCCTCGGTGACGGGCGTGAAACACCGATGCCGAGCACAAGACAAGAGATGGGGGATGGAGCGGGCACTGGCACTGCGGTAACCCCAGACGCGTGGGCTGGGGCTGCAGCGCTGCCGCGGCAAGTGCCATGGGTGAGGATGGCCCGCTGTGATGTCCCTGAGCGATGGACAGTGATATCACCAATCGATGGGTTCTGATGTCACCGAGTCCCCGAGTGATGTGTTCTGTTGTCACCGAGGGGTGGGCTGTGATGTCACCTAGCGATGGATTGTGACCAGGCGTCCCTCGCCGCTTATATCCAGGTGCCGAGCCCCACCCAGTTGGCTCGTGTCTGCGCTCCAGCTGAGCGGTTCGTGAGGCTGGAGTGTTGAGCCAAGCCTTGGTGCTGGTGTCCTGACTTGGGAGTTGCTCCTTGCAGCTCTCCGCGCCCGACCCCAGAGCCGTCGCAGGATTTTCCCTGGCCCTGCCAGCTTCAGGCAGCCGGGGCACCCAGGAGCTGTGCTCGCAGCCGCAGAGGTGGGCTGGGAGGGGAAACCTCACCCTGGGGAGCTGGGAGGGTTTCCTTCTGGAGGGACCTGGGCATTTCTGCCATCCCTCCCCGAGCCAGCCAATGACTGCGGCCTCTCTTCCTTTTCTAGCGCAACACCGGCTGCTGCAGCGCCAGAGAGAGGGAGCAGTTCATCATCCCAGCTCCCCCCAGCCCACCGCAGAGACTGGAGAGGATGGCCATGGAGGTAGGCAGCCGCTGTCCCATCTGCCTGGACGGCTGGGACGATGCTGCCTACGTGATGCCATGCCTCCACCAGTTCTGTTACCGGTGCATCCTGCGGTGGGCTGACAGCAAGCCCGAGTGCCCCCTCTGCAAGAGGAGAGTGCAATCCATCCTGCACTCGGTGCGGGCTGACAACGACTTCGAAGAGGTCGTTGTCAGTCCATCGGGGGTGGCGTCAGCGTCGGTCGGCACCCGCCAGGCAGGAGGAGCGCCCAGGCACCCAGCCACCCCCAGCCCGCCGCGGCCTGTAACACCCCAGCCGCTGGCGGTGGAGTTGGTGCCCAGGGCTCCCGTGGGCGGCCTCCAGCCCGACACCTGGGCGTCCCTTTTCGACGACCACCCAGCTCTCCTGCAGCGCTTTCTGCCCTGGCTGCAACAGCAGCTGGGGCTGATCTTTGCGGAGGAGCCTTCGACGGCAGCCGTGCTGGAGGACCTCATCCTGTCCGTCCTGGGCCTCTTTGGGCTGGACGAAGAGGTCCTGGTCCGGCTGCTGCAGGCGAGCCTCCAGAATCGCGCGGCGACGTTTGTGCGGCAGCTTATCAACGTCGCCGTGCGACGCTGCAGCGGGGAGGCCCGCCGTCTGCTGGGCCTGGGGGACGGCCATGCTGCCGCGGAGCGGGAGCGCAGCCCTGCGGCTGCCGCCCATCTGGCTGCCTCCCGAAGGGGGTCTCCTGCCCCTGGCCCAGCCCCCTCCGGCAGCCGCGCTGAGGAAGAGGAGCGCCCCAGCACCTCAACCGCAGCTCTTCGTGGGGGTCCCAGCACTCCCCCCGACGCCCCAGTTCCCACCCGCGGGGAGCAGGAAGAGCCGCACGAGGGTCTGGGGGAGGCTGTGGCAGGTCCCTCCACTCCCAGCCGCGGCAGGGACCGCTCCCCTGGGGGGCCCCGGCGACCCCCGAAGAGGAGGGCCGGCAGCTCCCACTGCTCCTCCCAGCCCCCCAAGAGGCCACCCCGCCGGCAGGACTAGAACCAGGCCCCAGGAGCTGCCAAAACCGGGGCCGCGCCAGCAGCTGGGGCACGTGCCGGCCCGCAAGTCAACCAGAAGGCTCTCAGGAGCCCAGACCCAGCAAAGAAGATGGATTGCCCGAAGGCAAGCGCTGCCCAGCGCCAGCCCTGCGTCTCTGCAGCTGGTCCCGGGGCAGGTGTTTCCAGCCGGGGCTCTCCAGGGCCAGCCCGTGCCCCACCGCCCATCAGCCCGGGCCCGGCCTCCTCCTCACCGCACCCTCTGCCCCCGCGTCCCGGGGCTCTGCTCTCCTACCAGCCTGCACTGCCCGGCCCAGGCTCGCTACGGCGGCGCCCAAATCCCTCCTCCTGCGCGGAGTCACGACTTGGTGCTGCTCTCTGCATCGCCCTGGGGCCGTACCCTGCCCAGGCAGGAGCCCCACGACGTTCAACCAGGGGAAGCGCAAAGTCCTGCTCCTGGGGAGGGACAACGCCAGGCACCAGCACGTGCGGCGGGCTGCCCGGCTGGAAAGCAGCTTTGCAGAAAAAGCCTGGACGTCCTGGCGGGCACCAAGCTGATCGTGAGCCACCAACGCACCCTTGCCATAAGGAACACTTAACGGTGTCCTGGGCTGCATTAGGAGGAGTTCTGCCAGCAGGTCCAGGGAGGTGATCCTTCCTCTCTGCTCGGCACTGGCGATGCCACACCGGGAGCACTGCTTCCCGTTCTGGGCTCCCAGTAGAGGAGAGAGCTGCACATACTGGAGAGAGTCCAGCAAAGCGCCATGAAGATGATTAAGGCACTGGAGCATCTCTCCTCTGAGGAAAGCCTGGTGAAGAGAAGGCTCAGAGGCGATCTGATCAACGTATAAAAAGGCCTGAAGGGAGGCTGCAATGAAGGTGGAGCCAGGCTCCTCCCGGTGGTGCCCAGTGACAGGAGAAGGGATACTGAAGAGCAGTCTGGACATGATCCTGGGTAAGCGGCTCTAGCTGTCTCTGCTGCAGCAGGCGGCCTTGACAAGATGACAGCCAGAAGTCCCTTCCAACCTCCACCTTTCTGCGATTCTGTGAAAGTATTTGAGTTGTGTAAAGGATCTATTCTAATAACTGCATTTGGGTTGTAGAAAGTAAAGAAAGAAAGGAAAGTAGTACAATTCTGCTCTGCTTATACTTATTAGCCACCCTCAGGACACATACCAGGATGTCTGGCAGAGGTGCAGTTTCTGCTGCTGAGTAAATGGACTGAAATCTAGGACTGCTAGGAAAGACCCGTAACCTTACTATGCTATAGGAGAAATATTTTCCCTCTCTTCTGCTGATCTAGGAATTTTTATTTCAGCTGAAACTGTTCAGTCTTCTTGACCTTACTTTGTGAGTACTTCCCTTGCCTTCAAGGATAAAAAAAAACCCCACCTTTAAAAGAAATTGTTCCCAAGGGAACAACAACAACAACAACAACAAAATCACACATCTCTACTTCCATTATTAGAAATAAGAACGTATCATGGCCAGTTGTATGAGCTGGTAAGAATGCTTTTGGTACAGACGACGCTTTTTTTTCTGGTATATATTATGGATGATATATTTCTGGGAAAAAAGGTTCTCATATACTTCCTCCCAGCCAAAAAAAAATTGTGTTCAGTGGTTCAGTTAGGGATGCAAAGGCCGGGATTCAAAATAACTTGCACAGTTATGACTCCATATATCACTTAATTCTAATCCCTTCTGCATTTGTGCTGAGACAATTAAATGACACCACATAGCGATGTCCTGCTTTTTCTGTACTGTAGACAGACAATGGGTCTTAGAACACCACGGTGGTTTTTGCCAGCTGGCACGACAGTGTCATATGTACCCGGAGTACTCTCTCTAAGGCAATTTTGTAAACGGTCTCATTCTAGGAGGTCAGACCATGTGGATAGGCCCTGTGGTCTATTCTAAACGTTCCAGGCTATGCCTGGCATCGATTCTTGGTGGTGTTTATTTCTCAGCATTCATGTATTGGATATTCTAATCACCAGTGTGACTCAGCGCGAGAAGCCTTTGACTGAGATTCATACTCAGCAGATCTCTATTCTAGTGACATTTGTTAGCATTTGACTCTCAGTTTGGCAGATTTAATCTGTAATGTGACTTTCAAGAATGGGCGACTACATCTTTTCATATGGATTCCTTTTGATAACTGTCTGGCATGCATGAAGTCGAACACATGTTGAGAGGTTCATGTAAATATATGCACATGAAAGCATACCATGTAATACATTCATTGTTTTGGCACCAAGGTTATGCACCTCGATGTTAATTGTGATGCCTCCATAACTTTGGAGTACTTACTCTTTTAACTTGCTTTCCCCAAACTCTGTAAATAGTTTCACTTTAAATAGTGCGGCATTTTTCTCAACTGGACTTATTACAAAGATAGGGATAAAAGAAAGAAATGCTGAATATGGAACTTCTCTTGCTAGTCCTTTGAAAAGGCTCTGCAACTCTAAAAAGGAAGAAGTACCATCCAGAATGTGGAAATAGATACCACAGACGTTCCTCACTTCACGCACCTTAAAAAATTTCCTGCGTGGTTTTTCTCTGTTTGTGAGAATCAGAACGACAATCAGGAGACCCATCCCTTCTACAGATTGGCACTGTGATCAGCTGCTTTCTGCCATCATCTTACATCTCTACATCAATGTTCAAATAAGCTTTCACCCCACGAACACAGATCCATTGTGGGCACGCATGTTTCCAGTTCATTGCTGAAAACAACAGGGACAAAACTTACAAGGTTAGCAAAAATATCTATCCCAGCAAATAGGTTTCTTGTAGTGCCAGGTAAACTCCAGGCATGTAGTCTGATATAAAAATAACAATGACAATGACAACAAAATATGAACAAAATCCCACCCCTTCACCCTAACACCCATCAATTTCTGATGCTTTCAGAAATGGTGTCTCACTCGGGGTAATTCTAACTGTAAGCATACTGGAAGAGGCAGTTCCAGGGTATTACAATATTTTGCTCTCTCCCATGCCTACCTTTGCTGAAGTAAAGCTCCTTTGCTTGCAGAAAAACAGATCATCAGCCGTCAGGTGAGACGTCTTCCAGCCCTGAAAATGGAAGGTTTATAAATGAGATGTATTTGTATGCCCTGGTGTAAAATTATGCCACTTCAGGCAATTTGAACTGCACGTAGCAAGTGCTCTTGTAAAATTCCCCCAGGATCTAGTGAAACTCCTGCAGGATATTCTCTTTTTGAATCTGAGGTGTTGTGGTTGAAGTTATTATTTTTAATTAGCTTCAGGAAAAGTGTGTTTGTTACTTGTCAAGCTGCTTATATCATGCTCTGGAAGCCAAACAGTGTGCAGAGCTGAAAAGCAAACCCTCACTGGAGAATGTTCTGAGGGCCCCACAAGCTGCACCATTCAGTTTTAAGAGCACTGAAAGTTGGGAAACTATTTGTCGAAATCAATGAAATACTGCCCTCTTCCGATTAAACTTGATCTAGAGGTAGCTGCACTTGCAATGAAAGAAGAGAGATCTGAAAAAAAGAACAAACACGCTAAAGGTGTGGCTTGGTAACTGGATGAACCTTCTACAGCGGTTCTTCCGTGAGGAACCTCCATAATTTCTGGGTGGCAAATACAGTGACCCACGTCAAAGCAAGAGATACGGATAGCCTGAGTAAAAGCAACATGCAACGTATCAGTATATTTGGGGATAATAGTGTCATGAAAAGAAAGGTGGCATGAAATGCAAGCAGCAGATGGATGATTTAAAGTAAAGAGGAGGTGGTTCTCGTGTCATTAAGCAATGGAACGTCTTGCTGCCCAGTTTTGTGCATACTAAGCCTTTCAAAGGTTCAAAAACAAGGAATCCAAGCCTCAGAAAGAAAAGCACATTGGAGAGCTACCAAATATAAAGACACATTCAGGAAGCCTCTGAGCTGCAAACTGCTGGGGGAGTGTGCTGCAAAAATTTGCAGCACCGTTTGCTTGCCTTTGCCTTATGCCCTTTCCTAGGTATTGTCTACTGGCAACTCTCACTGACTCCTTTCCAGTATCTTCAGTGCTCATCTTGGTGAAGTATTCCTTCTTTAATTGCAAAAAATGAGTCGCACGCTAGCCACTAGGGAAGGCACTTTGCAGAACTACAAGCTGAAAAGGCTCAAAAATAAGATGCGGTCATACAGAAGTTTGTACACACCGAACCATTTCTCTGATCAGTTTGACTGTTTTTAGGATAACTTCTTTACAGACTTGCACACCAGACTGACATGCACGTTGCTCCAGCTGCAAATCACCACACACTCTGAAAATCCGATTGCTTTTCAGACCTGTCACAAAAAAAATTGTCATAGACAGATCTCAACCTTCATAGAATCACAGAATCATTCAGGTTGGAAAAGAGCTCTGAGTTCATCGAGTCCAACCGTCAACCCAGCACCACCATGCCCACAAAACCATGTCCCTAAGCGCCTCATCTACACGTCTTTTAAATACTTCCAGGGATGGTGACTCAACCACTTCCCTGAGCAGCCTGTTCCAAGACCTGACCACTCTTTCAGTAAAGAAATTTTCCTAATGTCCAATCTAAACCTCCCTTGGCGCAACTTGAGGCCATTTCCTTTCGGCCTATCGCTTGTTACTTGGCAGAAGAGACCAACACCCACCTCGCTACAACCTCCTTTCAGGTAGTTGTAGAGCGCGATGAGGTCTCCCCTCAGCCTCCTCTTCTCCAGGCTAAACAACCCCAGTTCCCTCAGCCGCTCCTCATAAGACTCGTGCTCCAGGCTCTTCACCAGCTTCGTTGCCCTTCTCTGGCCACGCTCCAGCACCTCCATGTCCTTCTTGTAGTGAGGGGCCCAAAACTGAACACAGTATTCGAGGTGCGGCCTCACCAGTGCCCAGTACAGGGGCACGATCACCTCCCTGCTCCTGCTGGCCACACTAGTTCTGATACAGGCCAGGATGCTGTTGGCCTTCTTGGCCACCTGGGCACACTGCCGGCTCATGTTCAGCCGGCTGTCAATCAGCACCCCCAGGTCCTTTTCCTCTGGGCAGCTTTCCAGCCACTCTTCCCCAAGCCTGTAGCGTTGCCTGGGGTTGTTGTGACCCAAGTGCAGGACCCGGCACTTGGCCTTGTTGAACCTCATACAGTTGGCCTCAGCCCATCGATCCAGCCTGTCCAGGTCCCTCTGCAGAGCCTTCCTACCCTCCAGCAGATCAACACTCCCACCCAGCTTGCTGTCGTCTGCAAACTTACTGAGGGAGCACAGCTAACAGTCTAGGAAAGAGCTTTACCCTTTCACAAGATGAGGCCTAATCCTTCTCGCATGTCCTGCAGCTTCTGCTGCACAGATGAAAAGTGCTCTTGCTCATTCTTTCCCTTCTTTGACTCCTGGGGAATCCCATGGAGAGAACTGAGGAAGTAATCCTTATGCTCCCACCCTGGTAAAACCCACAACTCCATTCAGCTTTTACATGTGTCAAACAACATACAAATCACCACACAGGGAAACCGCTGCTTTCTCTCCACCGTGGTGGACTGACATGGATGCCCCTTCCATTTTGACACAATTCACAAGTGAAAGAATGCTTTAAAACATTGTAATTCCCTCAAAGGCATTGTAAAATACTTCTGGTGTAGGACATTGTTAAATACAAGCGGTTTATGAACAACACAGATTTTGTTGTACTGAAATATTTTATTTGTATTTCTTTAATTACTGTTGAAATGTAAAAACACATTTACATAATAAAATTTAAAATGATATGAATTGTCTCACAGTTTAATACCTGCCAAACTCAGTGCATTTTTGTGCAGAATGTATAAAACAAGATGACCTACTATTAATGTACATATTTCTTAGTTGTATGTTATACATTTAAGTGCATGCAACACTCTTCACACAAAAAAAAAAATAGGAAGAAAAAGGAAGATTTTTGGCAAGTAACATTGTGAGTTACATGCTACATTCTGTCCTTAGGTACCCTGTTGTGAGTGAGAGCAGAATCCCCGTCACAAAGTTCTTAGAGTAGACTTGGTATAAAAGCTCACTTGCAAAGGAGCCAACCTAAGTGGCATGGTTTGGATCGCTTACAGTAACTGCTACACTCATTTATTAATATGACCTACAAGGAAGAAACCTTACCTTGTCTTTAGCTACAGGTCTTCATGAAGTGGGCACTTAAGAAGGTCTTGTATGTCGTGTTAGAAGGATTAGTTGCCAAACCGTGAAAAGGACGTTTGGCAGACAAATGTTGTCAGCGTGAAAAAAAAATATTAATCAGTTCAGTTCTGCTTTTGTATCTTGGCGTCTACTGTGCTTATAGTCTACACTGGAATATTGAGACGTTAAATTATGGAACATATATGTAGAGTCCATGCGGCTGTCTAAAATATTCCACAAAATATTCCAGCACTAGCTGCTAGGGGAGATGGGAAGAAGAAAGTGTCAGTATTTCCCAAGGCCACTCCTGAAATATATGCCATGCAAGTTACCTGGATGTCTTGTTCTTTAAGGACATGTCAGCTTCCCGATTTTTAATTTTTGAACTTCAGAACTTTTGAAGTTCTGAGCACTATTGGATATTATCACAAACTCAGAGGCCAAAATTCACCCTCGCCAGAGTTTCATGGGACTCAGATAAGTTGCTGGCACATACGATGCCTTGTGGCAGCTCCCCTGAAACCAGAGAGGAACAGTATGAAACACCAATTCTTGGTCTCTTGGCATTTCATCTGACGCTACGTTGAGAACAGAATTGCACTCGTTCAGGGCAGGGTCAACAATGAATATAGACCTGGATGCTTTGGGATGTGGCCACTCAGGTCGTGAAGGCTGACCTGCAGGCTCAGGGATCCCACTACCTCTCTGGGCAACCCACTCCAGTGCTTCCTGATCCTCACAGGGATTTTGGTTTTGATTCCGTATCTCCAGCCTCAACCTCTCTAGCTTCAGGAGATGCCACCGTCTCTCACCCTCCCACCAGGCAGTGCCGGGAACGGCCTGTCCCCACCCCCTTGATGCAGAGATCCCCATAGGCACCGGGGTGTGCTGTGAGGTGCCCCGACACCTTCTCTGCTCCATGCTGAACCAGCCCCAGCCCCACAGACCCTCCTTGCCTCCCCTCAGCCCCTCTGCTTTGTCAACCTGTCTGCGGGACCCCACATGGGACGTAGTGCCCGGATGAGGCCTGATGGGTGCCGAGCAGCGGGGATCACCCTTGTGCCTTCTGGCTCGGGGGGAAAGATAGGAGAAAAGCCGCCAGAGCGAGCCAAGTGCTGCCTGTGACCCCCGTGGGAGGCAGCAGGGGAGCCCAGAGGGCTGGCCAGCAGTGCTGGGGTGTGGGCAGAGCCTGTGGCACTTTGTCCTGCAGCCTCCCCGGGAGGCACGAGGTGTCACCGAGTGAACCCTCTTGCCGCATGGGCCTGGAGACCTCTGCCCCGGCCCGAGCGACCTGACGGCGCCCTGGGAAGACACGGCCGAGGCCTCGGTGACGGGCGTGAAACACCGATGCCGAGCACAAGACAAGAGATGGGGGATGGAGCGGGCACTGGCACTGCAGTAACCCCAGACGCGTGGGCTGGGGCTGCAGCGCTGCCGCGGCAAGTGCCATGGGTGAGGATGGCCCGCTGTGATGTCCCTGAGCGATGGACAGTGATATCACCAATCGATGGGTTCTGATGTCACCGAGTCCCCGAGTGATGTGTTCTGTTGTCACCGAGGGGTGGGCTGTGATGTCACCTAGCGATGGATTGTGACCAGGCGTCCCTCGCCGCTTATATCCAGGTGCCGAGCCCCACCCAGTTGGCTCGTGTCTGCGCTCCAGCTGAGCGGTTCGTGAGGCTGGAGTGTTGAGCCAAGCCTTGGTGCTGGTGTCCTGACTCGGGAGTTGCTCCTTGCAGCTCTCCGCGCCCGACCCCAGAGCCGTCGCAGGATTTTCCCCGGCCCTGCCAGCTTCAGGCAGCCGGGGCACCCAGGAGCTGTGCTCGCAGCCGCAGAGGTGGGCTGGGAGGGGAAACCTCACCCTGGGGAGCTGGGAGGGTTTCCTTCTGGAGGGACCTGGGCATTTCTGCCATCCCTCCCCGAGCCAGCCAATGACTGCGGCCTCTCTTCCTTTTCTAGCGCAACACCGGCTGCTGCAGCGCCAGAGAGAGGGAGCAGTTCATCATCCCAGCTCCCCCCAGCCCACCGCAGAGACTGGAGAGGATGGCCATGGAGGTAGGCAGCCGCTGTCCCATCTGCCTGGACGGCTGGGACGATGCTGCCTACGTGATGCCATGCCTCCACCAGTTCTGTTACCGGTGCATCCTGCGGTGGGCTGACAGCAAGCCCGAGTGCCCCCTCTGCAAGAGGAGAGTGCAATCCATCCTGCACTCGGTGCGGGCTGACAACGACTTCGAAGAGGTCGTTGTCAGTCCATCGGGGGTGGCGTCAGCGTCGGTCGGCACCCGCCAGGCAGGAGGAGCGCCCAGGCACCCAGCCACCCCCAGCCCGCCGCGGCCTGTAACACCCCAGCCGCTGGCGGTGGAGTTGGTGCCCAGGGCTCCCGTGGGCGGCCTCCAGCCCGACACCTGGGCGTCCCTTTTCGACGACCACCCGGCTCTCCTGCAGCGCTTTCTGCCCTGGCTGCAACAGCAGCTGGGGCTGATCTTTGCGGAGGAGCCTTCGACGGCAGCCGTGCTGGAGGACCTCATCCTGTCCGTCCTGGGCCTCTTTGGGCTGGACGAAGAGGTCCTGGTCCGGCTGCTGCAGGCGAGCCTCCAGAATCGCGCGGCGACGTTTGTGCGGCAGCTTATCAACGTCGCCGTGCGACGCTGCAGCGGGGAGGCCCGCCGTCTGCTGGGCCTGGGGGACGGCCATGCTGCCGCGGAGCGGGAGCGCAGCCCCGCGGCTGCCGCCCATCTGGCTGCCTCCCGAAGGGGGTCTCCTGCCCCTGGCCCAGCCCCCTCCGGCAGCCGCGCTGAGGAAGAGGAGCGCCCCAGCACCTCAACCGCAGCTCTTCGTGGGGGTCCCAGCACTCCCCCCGACGCCCCAGTTCCCACCCGCGGGGAGCAGGAAGAGCCGCACGAGGGTCCGGGGGAGGCTGTGGCAGGTCCCTCCACTCCCAGCCGTGGCAGGGACCGCTCCCCTGGGGGGCCCCGGCGACCCCCGAAGAGGAGGGCCGGCAGCTCCCACTGCTCCTCCCAGCCCCCCAAGAGGCCACCCCGCCGGCAGGACTAGAACCAGGCCCCAGGAGCTGCCAAAACCGGGGCCGCGCCAGCAGCTGGGGCACGTGCTGGCCCGCAAGTCAACCAGAAGGCTCTCAGGAGCCCAGACCCAGCAAAGAAGATGGATTGCCCGAAGGCAAGCGCTGCCCAGCGCCAGCCCTGCGTCTCTGCAGCTGGTCCCGGGGCAGGTGTTTCCAGCCGGGGCTCTCCAGGGCCAGCCCGTGCCCCACCGCCCATCACCCCGGGCCTGGCCTCCTCCTCACTGCACCCTCTGCCCCCGCGTCCCGGGGCTCTGCTCTCCTACCAGCCTGCACTGCCCGGCCCAGCCTCGCTACGGCGGCGCCCAAATCCCTCCTCCTGCGCAGAGTCACGACTTGGTGCTGCTCTCTGCATCGCCCTGGGGCCGTACCCTGCCCAGGCAGGAGCCCCACGACGTTCAACCAGGGGAAGCGCAAAGTCCTGCTCCTGGGGAGGGACAACGCCAGGCACCAGCACGTGCGGCGGGCTGCCCGGCTGGAAAGCAGCTTTGCAGAAAAAGCCTGGACGTCCTGGCGGGCACCAAGCTGATCGTGAGCCACCAACGCGCCCTTGCCATAAGGAACACTTAACGGTGTCCTGGGCTGCATTAGGAGGAGTTCTGCCAGCAGGTCCAGGGAGGTGATCCTTCCTCTCTGCTCGGCACTGGCGATGCCACACCGGGAGCACCGCGTCCGGTTCTGGGCTCCCCAGTAGAGGAGAGATGCACATACTGGAGAGAGTCCAGCAAAGCGCCATGAAGATGATTAAGGCACTGGAGCATCTCTCCTCTGAGGAAAGCCTGGTGAAGAGAAGGCTCAGAGGCGATCTGATCAATGTATAAAAAGGCCTGAAGGGAGGCTGCAATGAAGGTGGAGCCAGGCTCCTCCTGGTGGTGCCCAGTGAGAGGAGATACTGAAGAGCAGTCTGGACATGATCCTGGGTAAGCGGCTCTAGCTGTCTCTGCTGCAGCAGGCAGCCTTGACAAGATGACAGCCAGAAGTCCCTTCCAACCTCCACCTTTCTGCGATTCTGTGAAAGTATTTGAGTTGTGTAAAGGATCTATTCTAATAACTGCATTTGGGTTGTAGAAAGTAAAGAAAGAAAGGAAAGTAGTACAATTCTGCTCTGTTTATACTTATTAACCACCCTCAGGACACATACCAGGATGTCTGGCAGAGGTGCAGTTTCTGCTGCTGAGTAAATGGACTGAAATCTAGGACTGCTAGGAAAGACCCGTAACCTTACTATGCTATAGGAGAAATATTTTCCCTCTCTTCTGCTGATCTAGGAATTTTTATTTCAGCTGAAACTGTTCAGTCTTCTTGACCTTACTTTGTGATTACTTCCCTTGCCTTCAAGGATAAAAAAAAACCCCACCTTTAAAAGAAATTGTTCCCAAGGGAACAACAACAACAACAACAAAATCACACATCTCTACTTCCATTATTAGAAATAAACCAAACCGTTCCTCTGCCTTACCCTCACTCCTAGCTGTTTGCTTCATGTTCTTCCTGCTCTTTAAGAGATCATTCATATTTTCTTACAACCTACTCCATAGCCACAGTCTCTCCTTTATAGCATCTTTAATCTTTTCCTCCAGTCAGGATGATACTCCAATCCTTCCATAAAGTGCCAGTGTACCATTTGACCAGCCCAGAATATATCCTCCAAATAGAGTCAAGAAAATAAAGAAATTTAGTATGTGAATGGAACAAGCTTAAATAGTATATTCTAATTTAATTAAATAATGTAATCTATTAATTATTCAATAAAATAAATTGTATGGAAAAAAGTAATGACCTAGATTTTCTAAAATCTGAATAGCATAATTATGCCTTAGAAAACATTCACACAAATATAGAAGACATTTCTTATAAAAAATTAAAAAGTACACAAACAGGAACGCAGCCAACCCATGTGTGTTTAGCAACATTTTTCAAAACCTATTCAGCTTGTAATTTCGAGTTTCAGAAATTAAAGGCTTGATTCATATGATTTGTTAGCCAACAGTATATATGTCTTCCTTTATTCATGTAATCTTATCTAATTCTTCAACCAATTAGGCAGCCAGTGACATATACTGTCATGTCTTTTTTCAGCATTTACATTCTATAACAAGAATGTCCTCTCAGTTTTGTACGACTAAACTTAAAAAATGTGTTAATCAGAAAATATTATCCAACCTAATCAGGCTTTTGTACCTATTGCAGAGAATATATGACAATGTGAGACAAATGCTATAGAAATGGTTGCTGTACACTGAATGTATTGTGTTTAGCAGTATACAGAAATATCACTAAGCTGCTTCTTTTACACTGAAACAGACTTTCAAAAGATTAGTCTTTTCCTTTGGTATAACTCTATGTCTTGCTGCTTATGGTCCTTTTAAGCATATAAACTAGCAGAGCATAATTGACTTCTTTCTCTTTTAATAATTAACTTCAATACAGTCAGCAAACACACTGTGTTCCAAAATACAATGTCCGATTCCTTTCACTTACATGGTCGAAGACAGCTGCAAAGCTGAGGAGCTACAGAACAGGAGACCTGGGACATCCAGGAGACAGAAAGGAGTCTTTAGCTGTATGTCTAGGCATGCGGTCACCAGTGAAACATTACGAGTGTGGAGCTTCAAGAGAACATCTGCTTGGATAAAACGAACATATTCAGATTACCCGTGCAACCTTCCTATGAGTGATACACAGAGGCAGAAAGGATCTAACTGAATACATGACACTAATCAAAACATAAAATCAAAAAGTTGGTAAGAAAATATTTGTTTACTTATCATTCAGATGCTGGAAAAAGCACTGGTTAAAAATTTAGCTAAATTATAATGTTTGCATTTCTTTTAGAGGTAATTTCTTGTTAGTTACACAAAACAATGTCCACTGTATCTATCTGAAGTCAGATTAGACTCATTCCTTTTATTTCCTTGCATTACACTTTTCTAAAGTTGTCTTCTCTGTCTCTATGCCTCAATCAGATAAACATCCTAATCTATTCCTATTAATTAAACAGTACGGTGAGCTTCAAAACTGAACTTTTGCTGCCTATTGATTAGATTGCTTTTAGCAAAGGTAGCATGTTGTTTTACTGAAAAAGCTGGCAGATTACTTAGCAAACAGAATATTCACTTGAATTCTTAGTGGATGTTTGGGCTCACTGTATTTGGAAACCTTTCCTGTTTGTCATTATTCATGTGGTTGCCTAAATACTGAAATACAGTTAATTGTGCATTTTGATACTGTTGACTACTTTCTTCTTTTGTGTTTTACTTCAAGCTCAAGCTCTAAATACCCAGAAATACTTAAGAATCTCAGTTTTCATTAAAAGGAAACGTTTTCAATCCTTGTGATTGCAGAGGAAAAGCTGAAAAGAAACAAAGAGGAACAAAGCAGAAAGAGTAAGTAAACAAAACTCTATGTTTCCCCATTTTCTGACTCTATAGCTCAAAAACCCTCTGACAAACCAAAACCAGTGAGCTTGTGACCATCTTTCCTGAATTCAATTGCAATTTTGTATTTCCAAATTTCAAAGCAAAGGCTCTGTAGCAACTGTTCAAAATACTAAGGCTATTAAAAGGCTATTAAAAGGCTATTTGTATCTTGAAAATACGTTTTTTCCACAGCAGAAGTTTGGGCAACTAGATGGATCACTACTTAAAGTTTGTATGAGAAAGACTTAGTCTTGTATGCACTTCTAGGGTCATTGTAATATTAACTATAAGGGCAATTACATAAAGGCTATGTATCTCAGGTATCTCAGAGACATCTCAGATAACTCAGAGAACTAGACCATGAACTTGACATCAGGGCCAACACACAGGGCTGCTTACATTCCCCTGGGACTGGAAAACATTTCTGGGTAGTCCTAACTGCTCTTTAACTGACTGAATGCTTCCGGTGTTCTTTCTCTCTCCAGTACGTCCCCTGCCTCCCAGAGCTACTCTGCACGTGTCCGCGAAGCTGTGGACATGTAGTAGCTCTGTGTCTGAGGTGGCAGCTCCATTGTTTTGTCCTCCCTTTTTCTAAGAGAATAATCCCAGACCAGAGCCAGGCAAAGAGAAAGGGAGTTCAGATTGAGAAGAGCTAGCAGTCAGTTTTTATTAGCGTAATACTTTTTGGCATAGATAAACAAATGAAGACTAAGGACTGGAAATACCAGATTGCCCATTAATTAAAACAAGGCTGAAGGAATTACTCAGTTATTTCAAGCTAATTGCTCAAATGGCCTTTCCAAGACTTCAGGGAAAATATCCCAGAGCATACTGACTCATTGGAATAAGTAAGTTTCTTTCTGACCATGCAGAGATACATATCTGGATACACATGCAGCAAAATTCCACAGTGTGAAACTTGGTGAAAAGAACGCAAAGGAGAGATAACACAGTCAGATTTCAAGCACTTATCTTGCACTTTGACAGAGGGCCTTCACAAAAAACAGCCCAAACCAAACCATGCCAAAACTTGACCATAGGTGATATTGTAAGAAGAATACAAAGGTTTTGCTTAGACTACAAATTAAGCATTGATAAGATCGGGAAAAACTGAGTTGTTTGCATTTACACCTAAATTGTAAGTTATTCATCACAGTGTACGAATAATTATTTTTTCCAAAATGCCTTGAGTTTGTCCAGATTTAAGAAAATATTTCACTGTCATGAGCAGCTCTTTCGTTTGGAGTGTGGATTAAATTCCTGTGCATGTACCTTTTGTGAATGTTTGAAGAATCCTAAAGTTCAGTAATCAAAAGCAAGCTAGGTGGTACTGCCAGGATACTGCAGCCAAAAGCAGGTACCAGGCTTGTCATTCCAGGCATAGGCAGGTCATGGCAGTATGGCTTCTGGACTGCAGCTGACTGACTACAGTCTCACTCAGAAAAGTGCAAACTCTTTCTTAATAGTCACTCTTTCCTAACATTCACTCCTTTTCTTCTCCATCTATTCTCTATCTACATTTTTTCTTTCATTTCCTTTATTTAACTTATGCTTAATTTTTCTGCCCCATAAACAGTATTTTGCTCGAACAATTCCAAAACAAGGGATTGGTGGGCCTTTCCATGCACATTCAAGTGTGAAAAGGGTGAATCTAAATTAATCCTGAAACAACTCTGAAGACCAAAATTGTTTCATGTAGCCTGCTTTAGTCTTTTTTCTGGCTATATTTGGCAATAAAAGTAATATAAGAATGCTACAACCAGCCTATTATTTATTGAGTTCTGATCTTGCCTAAAAGAAAACTAGGACTGAGCCTAGACTTATGTCATCATCCCTTTTATTTATCTTCTCTTAAGATTTTGTCTACGTGTTTATTGGTTCGGTTTATAAACTCTGCCATTTAGTCTTCCCCCAGAGCTAAATTTACTGTCTGGAGCAATAGAGAATCTTGCATGCGTGTACATGTGGCAAAGAAAAATTAGTAAACATTTCCGAGTCATAGTCGAGGAGAACTTAATAGCCATGAAAGTCATGAGGTCCTCTTTTAGTGCTCTTGGCCAGTAAATAACAACATTCTGAGAAAGCCAGAAAGTCAATGCGGGAGCTATATGAAGTGAAACAGAAGGTATTTTAATGGCACATCTATTGTAAGAGTAAACTTGTAGCTACTTTCATTTTTTTAATATAGAAAAGGAAAAAAAATTGGCCTGATATGTGACATGACATAATAGAGAAGGATAATCGACAGACTTCAGGATAACTAAGAATGTCACTTTACAAACTAGAGAGTTCAGGAAGATATGGGTTTAAAAATTTTGTTTACAACTTTAAAATGTCATGCATTACATACTTTAACTTGGTTTATATGTTTGTATGCAATTAATGCCACAATGCTTTCATTTTTAAGCTACTTTTTTACCCATACAACATTACATATGCTTTACAGTACATACAAGATCCTGCTTGTTGCAAAAAATCCACAAGATAGTATATTCACTGAATATTTTTAAAAATGTAAACAAACTTGATGAACATACCAAAAGTACAGCTTGTTGGTGAAATACTTCTAAACAACTGAGTGGAGGCCACATCATTTAGAAAAGCCTTCCAGACTGCTGAAGTGTTCCTGAACCCTAGATTGTCACAGAAGGTGTTTCAAATATTTGTAGTAATCATGGCTGAAACTTTAAAAAGGAGACTGGTCCATGTAACACATACCAAGTTGTAGGGATCTTGCATGATCTTCACAAGTCCTCCTCTATGACCATTTGAAAATATGGCAATTAATGGTTGCATTAACGAAGTTAATAACTGTTAGGCTATAAAGGTTTTTTCCAAATCTTAGTATGTGCTTGTGCATTATTTTGTTTGAAACTTCAGGGTAAATAATGAGACTTTGATTGTAAATAATGAAAATAATATAAATAATGCAAAGTTATTAATCACCATTTATTGCAAATGCCAGAAAATCCTGAGGTGAAAACTGGCTATTTCAGAAGATGCCGAAGGTTCACAGTGTATTGCATGAAATTTGTGTATGTTCATCAGACTCTTCAAACCTGTGGAGGATTAGATGGTGGTCTCAAATTCCATTGGACCAAAAAACAACTCAGGCAGCAAAGAAGAACATATTTGGTGCATCTTACAGATGCATGATACTTAACGTACTTTCATAATATACATATGATAGCACATGATTTAACTGTTTCCATCTTTTTTACGATTTGCCATGGCACAATGAACAATCTAGACAAAATTTTGACTCCAAGTTAAAAAAAAACCCAACTGTCAAATTGTTTCCTGAGTTTATATTTTCCTTCATTTGTTATTTGGATACTTTCTAAATCTCTAAATTTCCATCTTGTATTTAATTGTCAATGTCTTTTTTATTCTACTGTCACCCTGGCCACATTCTTTACTCTGAATGAACTCCTCTGTCCTTATAAACTGCACAATCTTTTTTACTCTTTACTCCCTTTTTCTTTTTTATATTGTTCTGGGCCTTTGTATTCTAGTAAACTCCAATATGGTATTTTACAAAGTTCTCGAATTAATTGGTGGAATTGTAATTAGCTTATTAACTTCCAGTCTCTGCCTTAAAACTCATTATTAATTATATTAATGTATTGTATTTTATATCTCTGAAGTAGCTAATCTATTATTTCCTCCCCAAGCATGCTATGCACATGGCTTTCGACAATTGCTGGAGGAATAGTGGTGCTGTGTGTCTCTCTGAAGATTTTTTCCCCATATTTCTGGGAAGATCTGATCTACTTCTTGAGGCGGAAGAGGTTAAAAGCAATGGTAAAGAAACGGGCAAGCAATGGAATTCTCTCCATAATTGACCTCTTCATGCAGAGAGTGGGAAAGATTCCCCACAAGCCGTTCCTCATCTATGAAGGGAAGGTGCACACCTATCAGGATGTGGACAGGAGGAGTAACAGGGTAGCGCAGCTCCTCCTACACTATGGGAATCTGAAAAAAGGCGACACTGTGGCCCTCCTGATGGGAAATGGACCTGATTTCATCCATGTGTGGTTTGGGCTGGCCAAGCTGGGCTGCGTGGTGGCTTTTCTCAACTTCAATGTCCATTCTAGATCTCTCCTGCACTGCATTAATACATGTGCAGCAAAAGCACTGGTGATAGGAGAAGGTAAGTTCTGTATGGTGTTTGACTTACCTCTGACTTTCTACTGCTTTATGTTTTTTATCAAAAATAAAAAATCACAGCCATTCATAGCTGCAAGTGCTTCATGTATACATACACATATGTTGGCTAAAAAAGAGGGGGAAGAGATAGTCCTGTTTAAATTTCAAGTGTATAAGCACCAAAAATATGTGGAATTAATTAGTATAATAAAAGGCTTAAATCTGAAACTGTCCAAGTATTGGACAATGTACCAGCAGAAACAATCATGCATCAGTAAGCAAACAGCCTGGGGAGATAATTTAGCATCATCTCATTTCCTTTTCTATTTATTGGCTTATGTAAATACAATTCCACTGACTACAGGAAGACTCAGATTCCCTTTGTTAGTGGTGATTTCCTTCAGCTCAAAATTTTCACATACAAATTTAGAACTACTTCAAAGTGGTGGTCCCAAAGTAGCATTGCTTGGAGCAAAGAGTACAGCATGTCGAGCTGTAATTTTGGGCTTCTTACTCGCATATTATGTAATACTGGGCAATTTATTTAACCTTTCTACTCCTCTTTTCCCATCTTTAATACAGGTTGGCAATACTTCCATAATTCTATATGAACGCATGAGGGCTCATTAGTTGGTATGTGTACCAAGCTTTAAAACAAATGCTATAACATACTGATTAAATTAAATCCTATATATTAGCATCACCAAGTAAGATCAGGGAGTTTTATCTATTACAATTAAAGCCATGTGAGAAGTGTAGGGAAATTAAACATCATGATTTTTTTCACTGTTCAATAGGTGGGTTAGTCCTGCTGCGGGCTGTGGTAGGTTCACTATATGCAGTGGTAGGGTATATAATTCCAATGCAGGTAATCAGGTCTGTAGATGTAATTATTTTAATAATTATACAATTTTTTTAACTTCGCAGATTGTTTGGGATCAATAGAGACAGAATTTATTTTTCATCTCTTGGAAAATAATGTTGCTGTCTGGCTGATGAGCACCAGTTCTCCTTTCCAGCACGTTCACTCTATAGCAGACAAATTAGACAAGGTGCCGGAGCACCCTGTTCCATCTCACCTTAAAGTTGTCACTGACACAAGAAACACAGCCATGTATATCTTCACATCGGGAAGTACAGGTGAGGATGTGTACCAACAAAGTACAACCGTAGCTCTCTGAAAATTAAGGTAGTATAAATTGAGCAACAAGACAGGCATATGAAAAGACAGAACTTGAATTTTTAAGTCAAGATAGGGAGGAATCCATTTAGTTAAAGCATAGTACACTTTAAACCATTTTTGCCTTGCCATAACAAGGGCGTAATTCCAGTTAGTGAACTTTCACACAGATATTCCATGGCTGAACTTTATTTCTTCAATATAAGGCCAATAAAGTCAGTCTCTAACAGCTGCTCAGATTCCATAGCGACAGAATTTCACAGGTCTATACTAAAAATAAACATGGCCAGCAGAAGTGCTTGAGCCTTGGGAGAAAACTTTTCCTCTGAGACTGGCCTTAATAATGAAGCTTCACCTTATTTCACTGGCAAGGAAAGGGGAATCCTTCCTCTAGTCAAGCCAAACAACTTTGTAAAAGTTATTCCTATTGCAAATAGTAGCTGAGTGGTTCAGGGCTCTTCAGAAGCTTTCCCATTCTCGCTTTGCGGCGAGGGAACGCTGTGTGCAGTCGGTCTGCACTCGCCCGTGGAGGGTATGGACCTTCTCCCCCAGACAAAGCCAACGAGAGGATTAAATAGCCTTTCAGGCAAAAAGACTGAAGAAGCTGAGAGACTCTGGAGATATACTCATGAGGTAAAGACTGAAGGACAGGACAGACAAAGAGTCAGAAGAAAAGACAACTCTCCCTGTACATTGCAAACAATTCTGTTTGCAGCAAAATTATTGATGCAAGCAGTACATTTATAATTATTTGCTGTTCTCCCTTTGACAGGTTTCCCAAAAGCTGCTATCATCACTCATCTAAGAGCTCTATCTGCCTGCTTAGTATTTACTCAGTGTGGTGCGGTTTCGCAGGATATTATGTATCTCACTCTTCCCTTATACCACATCAGTGCTTCTCTTCTTGGCATAGGTGGATGCATTGAATTAGGTAATATTTACCTTCTCAAGTTTACCTACCTGAAGTTTCATTAACTACAGAATGCTGTAACATTTTATTATTTGATGAGTAACTCCTTTTAGTAAGTAACTCAAATATTATGTCTACCAATAGACTTTTGTCATTTTCTCATTTTTATCACTTTTTCCAGTCTGCAAACAATATCTAAGATATATGCATAGTATAGTTTTTGAAGCTGAGAGCAGACACCAACTGTTGCATAGATCCAACATAACATGACTTGAGGTCTGTGTATTGCTAATACCACTGTGTATGTTCCATAGGTTTAACCTGAAATCATACTTGTATCCTACACCAAAAGTCTCAAAGGGCATTCACATAGGCATTTGAGAAGTCAGGCTTGATTTTTAGAGTCAGAAGATACAAACGCGTCATGGAAGTTTTAACTTTCAGAATAAGGTGAACTAAAGGTGTTTTGGAGCTTTTTGAGTCACATATTGGAGTAACACCCACAGAATTAGATTCATGATATTAAAGTGAAAGAAAGGAAGAACGACGGAGCATCCCCTTTTGATTCTGATAATGGGAGGTATTTGTAGAGGGCTAGCAATCAGATATTTTTTCAGATATGTCCCCCTTTCATGTTCTTAGAGTCTTGCCCAGATGCTGGTTTTTGGTATGGTAAGTATATACCTGAACTGTTCTAAAAGCCATTTCAATGCTTTGTTTCTTCAAGAGTAGCACGGGCAGGCATGCTGGGCTACAGCAACTGATAACAAGACTGCTGCCTAACAGAAACACAAAAGGGATGGGAAAAGTAGTGTATAAAAAGGTTTGAAGCTATGAATTGTCTTGGAACAGAAAACGTAGAGTAACAGCTGTCTTAGGTGGGCCATTCAGATGGGGACTCTGGGGATTCAAATGACAAGGCTTTGAGGTGAGTGAGGCTGAAGAGTTCTGAAAGGGCTTCAAGTCTTGCACGATACGGTACCTGGGTCAGGGAGGAACTGGCAAGCTAGGATCAAGCGGACTAGAAGGGATTCAGAACTTGGAAGGCACTGGGAAGCTTTATGTGGGAAAAACAGAACTCAGGCAAAAAGGAATTTTGGAAAGGATAGAAATAGAGAAATTCGTAAATTCTTGGCTGACAACACTTAGAAAAAACTGTGAAAAAGGGACAAGGTGGCAGACATGAGAGGTCTAGGATGAGGTGGCTTTTGGCATGGAAAGCTCTGAAGGAACTTCAGGGCCACAGAAACAAAAAATTGAGAATGATGAGCTGACAAGAAACAGGAAAAGGGGAGTGAGACAGAAACAATAGAGACCCTGAGCTGGTTTCCCTTCCACCACTTCTCACACAAATAGAGAAGCTGCAAGCTACCTTCTCCCCCATCCCAAGCTCTCTTTTTTCAGCATTACACCAGTCACCATCTTGAGAGAAACAAAATGGTTAGGCTTTGACCTATTCCTAACAACTGGAGACAACTGAAAGGTTGGCTTCTACTGCTTCTGATACTCTAAGTTTTTAGTTAATACTCCGAAAAAGAAGAAAGGCTCCATTGTGCTAGTCACATTTAACAGAAAGATCTTGCTGGAAATAGCTTACAATTTATTTAAATAGCTGAATTTATCATTAGTTGAATTAAGAGAATGACAACTTTTTTTTAACAGTGGTAGAAGATAAAATAGATTTTAAAGTTTTTTTTAAATTTTCTCGTCTGTTTTCATCACCTAGGAGCAACTTGTGTTTTGAAGAAGAAATTTTCTGCTAGCCAGTTTTGGAATGACTGTAGAAAATACGATGCTACAGTGTTTTTGTACATAGGTGAACTCTGTCGCTACCTCTGTAACCAGCCCAGTGTAAGTTATTGTTTGCAAATGCAGCTTTAAAATACAGCAAATTTATATTTTATAAGTCGTACAGATTTACTCATTTCTCAATGGTATAGTATTTTTAATGTTTGATAGATTTTTTCCAGCGTATACAAAATTTGGGTATTGTGTTCCTTGTAGTTCTATGATAGCAATCAAGTTTATATCAGCAAATATAGTGGTTACACAGAAACAAGCCTGGCAGGATGGGACAGTTATGCTCAGACACTAACATAAATTCCTCTGTAAAGCTAAGCTTGTTAGCTTTTCATCTGAGTGACAGGCAAGTGGCAGGTCAGTAAGGAAAAGGTATAAGCAGTAAAAGCTTTACCGGACTCAATGATCAAATGAGAGCATGAACCAGATTAAATGATTAACCATCTGCACTGCGCTGTTCCAAAGTAGTTACTTATTAAGAGAAGGATACTTTATTCAGTATTTAATGGCTGATAAGTAATTTTTGCATGACTTTGAAATTGCTGAATGAGTTTTTGTTTGTTTAAATTTTTTTCTGAAGATGTGGTCCAAAGGCACATTTTGTTCCATGGCTGTGCATATGATGATAAACTTATCTGTATAAAGCCATAGTACTAATAGTGTGGTGCAAAATCGTGGTCGCCCGTGGGATAACTGCTGAAGAACATGGGATATAAACCATGATCAGATTTTGGACAAAAGTAAGATGTCATCAAACAGAGCAGCAGCAGAAAAGCAAGTCTGAAAATATTTGTTATATTGCAACACTTGTTTCTCAATGATGGTGGAAAAGATTGGTTAATTTTCTTAACTTTATACTTGGGAGTTAGGAAGTTACTGAAGGGAGGTGACAAGAAGTATTCCTACCTACCACAGACAACATCATGTACAAGCACAAGGTTCAAATGATCTCCAACTGCATTGGGCAGAGATCGGCACAAGAACTAGCAACAAGGGAACATCTGAGAGAATCCAACTGGTTTGAACAGAGACTTATTATTGTGTGGTCCGGATGTAGGAGAGGGGTCAAAGACAAAAAAGTATGAGAGGGAACAAGCCAGGAAAGCTGCTGGCCAGAACTCAAGTCTGTACAAACATTATGTCAGTAGTCCATGGATCAAAAAAACAAAGGAATAATTAGCTAGGCCAAACTTGTTGTGTAAATGTCTCTCCTGCAGCAAAAGGCAGGAAGAACTCTCTTTACTTGGCTCAATAACAAGAATTTAACAGAGAAGATACTGATATTTAACTGGCAACTGGTAAGAAGAGGGACAAACAGAAAGATGGCCTAGCTGAATTGAGGAAGCTGAGAATGCCAACAGAAGTGGATCAGGGTAAACACAGAATCCTGTCACGATCAGGTATCTTACTGAATTATAATACACATAACCTCTGGTGTACTGCACAGGTTCTTCCACAGTAAAAGAAACCCGTGCAGGTTAATAAGCCAGCCATCTACATTTCACCTAGACTCCTTGTGCTGTAGCATGCCAGAGCACAGCAGTCCTGGTGTTGCCCAGGATGAGATGATGCCTAGATGAGGGACCTGTTGGAGTATGCTCTAGGTCATATCCAGGATGTCTGTCCTTACCTCCTTTCACAGAGCATGCCTAGGTCTCACACAGAAATTGAGAAAAAACATGGATTTGGGAACTAGGAGGCACTCCTGGATTCCTTCATGTAGACAGAGACCCTAGACACTACTCTCTGACTAAATATGTTTACAGGAACCCAGCATCCATGTACCTATTGGAATTAAATTTTAAACACAGTACCCCGTAGAAGGTAACAAAAAACCCAGAATGTATGTCGAGAAATGTTTTTAAAGAGAACCATACAACTTCTAAAATAAACATAATTTAAAATTCAAGGTAATGCAGGGAAGTCCTGCAGATTGTTATACCAGGGATGAAACAAGGTAAGCGTAACAGTTTCTCCTATGCTTATAATCTCTGAAGCTCCTGAGATTTGCTCTAAGTCCTAGAGTCTCACCAACTATTTTGGAAAAAAAAAAAAAAAAAAAAAAATATCCATTATTTAATCCTGAAGACCAGGTGCTGAAGAAGGGACAATATTAGGCATGAAGTAACTCTTCCAATCAGCCTGCCAACTGGTTCATAATTGGGTTTGATCACATACATTTTCTATGGGAAATGGCACTTACTTAAAACCTATTTATTTACATTTTCAAGATAAACTTTGTAATATACAACTCATTTATAGCATTTATAAATGAAAATACAAAGAAGAACTACAGAAATAAAAGTTTTCACCTTACAAAAATCCTTCAACCTCAGACCAACAAGAATTCTGATGATTTTGTTTGATTTTCACAAAACGAATATCCTTCTGTGAAGTATTTTAACCAAAGTGGCAGTTTTTAAAGGAAAATTGTTCTATTAGAAAATTTTAGATCAACTCTAGGTATTTAGACCCACTTCTCTCAGCTGCAGAATGTTTCTTTTTGGCTGTTCACAGAAAGAAGAGGACAGAGTTCACAAAGTGCGCATTGCTCTAGGAAATGGTATCAGATCTGCTGTCTGGAAAAAATTTTTGATGAGGTTTGGCCCAATTAAAATATTTGAATTCTACGGATCCACAGAAGGAAATCTTAGTTTCTTGAACTATACTAATAAAATAGGAGCTGTGGGCCGTGCTGGCATCTTCTCAAAGGTAAATGTAATCAAATCAACCAACCAACCAATTAACCAGCCAACCAAAAAAAAGCAGATGAAAGGCAGAAATTATAAAGAGCAGGAAAGTGTTCAAGGAAGAACCTGCTTACTACAGTCCAGATGTAGCAAAATTTGGTTCATGGAAACAGAAACCTTATTCTTAACCCCTGACTTGACTCTATTCTCTGTACATACATTGTGAAGCTAGAATAAATATACAGAACAAGTCCTCAGAAGCTGAAAGTACTGCTTCGTGTATCCTACTTTTTCCCCAGAAAATAAAAAAAAAACCCTGACTCTGTAGAAGTGCCTATCCACAGGATTGATTAATGATTTTTTTGTTGAAGTTTACTTATCATCCTGAAAAACCACAGATATTAAGTGATAAGGCAGAAATCAGTTTTGATTTGACTTTTGATATGAATCAGGAGATACATGTTCCAGAGCAAACTTACACAAATTTACTCTTTGACTGCATCTTCACTCATTAAAACAGCATCACACTTTCTTCTCTGAAATAAGACAAGCAAAACACAAAAAATCAAAATGCTCAGCAAATAAAGGAGAAAAATATAAATCTCAAGATATCTGAACTATAAGCTTTATATATATGACTACTGTTGAAACTCTCATTGGAGATACACATCTTCCACCCATAAAAATGCCTTGACAGTCTCAAATGCTTCTCCTATTTGTACAGACTCTTTGTGAATCTTGAACATTATACTACAATAAAATACTGTTCAAATGATACTAAAGATTCAGATCAGTAAACATCAAAACCAGATTAATGACTTCCAAATAATTTCTGCTTTTAATCTGAGATGCTGAAAATGCCCTCCCCTGGCCATAATAACAACTCTGCATTGGCTTTTGATCTTTTAGCAATCTTAACTGTGTGGACAGGGGATGAAGGCAAGAAAGCCTAAATCAATCATTGAGCTGTAAGTTTCCACTTGGATTTGGCTGGAGTAATTTTTGAGATGTCTGTAAATTTAATTTGGATTTTTTGTCAGAGAATCTTCTTGATTTGCATTCCAGTAATGTTAAGCCTCTACTTAGAAATGGATGGTAGTTTTGAAGCAAAATTGACAATTTGATCAAAAGCACTATTTCATTTTACTTTGTATAAATTATTTGAATTTGACCATACTCCAAACCAATGGATTTCTTTTTATTAATAAGGAGATGAACACTTCAACTGTATATGTATACTTAGTGTTGTTTACCATGATATGAACACTTTCTGACAATTGTTTCTCAGAATACTGTCAGTATATTTCAGGCTGTTCCAAATGTTCCAAAGTCAATAGAGTACTATCCATTAACTCAAAGCAATTTTTATCAGAACAACTGGAAAGTGACTAAGACAGTGAGGTTTTTAAGTATGCATATGTACTTCTTTTATTTAGTTCCTACATTCTTTTGAGTTGTTGAAATATGATGTCTGGAAACAAGAACTTATAAAGGATGAAAATGGAAGGTGTAAGAAAGCACCCATAGGTAAGGAAAAATATTAGTTATCTACTAACTAACAGATACCTCAATTTAGATGGTGATACTTTGGGGCAGGGATTAACTCTCTGTTCTGTAAGCAACAGTTCTTGACATACACTTAGAACTTGAAAATGACACAGGAAAAATATAATATCAATAGATCCAAATTGGGATCTCTTGCTAATATACCAAATAACATATCCAGATATTTATAACGTACCCAGATAGCCAAAAATACAATAATATAAGAACATAATCAGTATTCTGGGCTCGGAATGTTTTTATTCTCATCTGCAAAAACTTGTTCATATTCCTGAACAAATCAGATTTCTTAGTGCTGCTTTTTTCCCAAATAAAATGGACACAGTAATTCCTAGATATGCTATGTTCTGAGACCAGATGTTTACACATGCTTTCTAATTTCCAAATTTAAAGTTCTGAGGAAGGACAGTACCATTTCAAAATCTGGATAACATTTTTCATATTTTCACATTTAGTGACCAAAACAGATTTAACTATTTAGTACCTAGAGTTGCATAGAATTCCCAAACTCCTACTTAGAATGGAATACACCTACTCAAAGAGCTGAAGCTCCCAGGCTGAAAATAGGATGGCCTCACAGCTGAGAACATCTTTGAGAAAAATCCTGAAAACTGACTTTCACAAAAGACATAGAAATGCATTTTACTAAAGTCACATTAAATATCTGTGTGTCTGTGTACTCACGCATGAATCTATGTGTGTCAAAGTCAAGAGTTCTGGGAAAAAGGTCTTTAACATCATTAGTTTTAGTATGTAGATTTAACTATCATTGAGATAAAATTCCAGAAGGCAAAAAAGAGGCTTGTACAGCTGCCCTAAATGATAATATTTGTCATGCTAATGTCAGATCTCAATGACACATAGTAGTACTGGTCATTAAAGCAGCAATTATTATTAGTTATTTCTAATAATATATTATATTCTGGCAGTAGTACTGGAAACCAAAGTACCAATTATTAATTATTTCTGATAATATATTATTTGCTGATAATATCTAAATCAAGCAAAAGAATGATTTTTTTTTTACTTGAAAAGAGCTTGATTCCTCACTACAGTTACATTATAAACTGGACAAAAATTCTTGGTTTCTCAGTGAAATTGATAAAATGCCCAGTTTCATGACACAACTAGAAAAATTTTGCAGGTTGCTACACGTATTTTTTACATAACTCTGAAGCCATCACTCAATGTAATGTGAGACAGTAATGACAGTAAATTCCCAAACTGGAATAGAGAATCATCCTGTAAAATTGACTGGGGCTTAGGACAACTCTTTTATTCAACATTTTTGGTTTGGTTCGTTATAAAGCATGCATCCTATTTGTAGCGATGCCAGCTTCTCTTCCGAACGGGAATATGAATTTTCATTCCACTTTGCACATTTAGAGTTCAAAACAATAGAGAGGATTGAATACAAAAGGCAGATATATAGCTATGAGGAAAACTATTTGATTGAAAACATCTCCATACATCTGTTGAAGGAAGAACAATAAAAATCTTCAGAAGATGGAAATGTCTTTTAACCTCAGGAACAGACTGAGAAATATGCTAGTACCTATCATAGATATAGGGATATGCTGCAAACTCCAGACACTCCCTGGTGTTCAGAGGCCCAGGCGCATTATGGGTTACAATGTGCGTTTCCACACCAGCACAGTGCCAAGAGCAGTAGCAACCCTGTCCTCCAGACAGAAATACATAAAGCACAAAAGGTTAGGCACTATGTTTTGCCCCCATGTGTATTGTTTGACTACCAGCACCCTTTTCAAATGACAGAATAGTCATCCTTTCATTGGGCAAATGCTTTTCCATGGTAAGTGATGTACACCGTACTCCAAAAAGCTCTTCCCTAACGTCTAGCTTTTCAGAAGAAAAGGAAGCAAAATTATGTTTCCTCTTCCACTCACCTATTTCTGCTGTTCAGGAAATAGTTATGGAAATGTAGCAATAAGATGAGTTGAACAGATGTGGCTTTCCAAAAGATTTTTAATATGATACTTTATGTTCTAAATAACTCACTGTAAATACAGGGTTTTGCATCCCCTTTTCATGGCCTGCAGGTAAACCTGGTCTTCTAGTTGTCCAAGTTACTCAGGATACTCCATTTTCTGGATATGCTGGAAATAACGAAGCCTCAGAAAAGAAACTCCTGCGTAATGTGTTTGTGAAAGAAGATGTATATTTTAACACAGGAGACCTCCTAGTGATGGACGAGGATGGCTTCCTCTACTTCACTGACCGGGTGGGAGACACTTTCAGGTACAGTAGAGAGTTAACAGTAAATCCAGTGAGCTTGGAAGAAATCATACATATGCAGGACTGGATGACACAGGTCAGACTTGAACCTGATGAATATCAATTTTGTTTCAACAGAAACATTACGGATCGCAATCAAAGTCCACCAAAGTTCACACCGACACAGTAGAATTTTTCAAATTTGAGTCAAATGGTACTTCTATTTCTTTTCAGTTTGGGGTCTCAAATGAGATGGCACTAAATCAGAATAGGATTTATCAGTCTACACTCTTCAGTTAAGAATAACAGTAGTCCACCTTAAAAGTAGTGCTCCATCACATATAGCCATGTATAGAATAAAAGTTTTTTAGCTAATATCTACGTTATTTTAAAAAATATTTTCAACAGGTGGAAAGGAGAAAATGTTGCCACTGTAGAAGTCGCGGAGATCATTGGTATGATGGATTTTGTCCAAGAAGTTAATGTTTACGGTGTAAGCATAAAAAGTAAGACATTCCCTATAGTTTGAGAATATAAAATGAAATAGTAATTTCCTACTCTATCCTTTCTGTTCTTGCAACAGAATCCATACTTACATGTAAGGAAATAAATGGTATCAACTAGGCAATTTGGACTTTCCTACAGTGCTTTAAAATTTCAGTTTCAATAAAATGCTGTAGTTAATAAACATGACATGCTGAAATTTTGTAATGAATGGCAGAAACATCGGGATGGATTAAAACTCGTAACACAGATGTCAGAAGTACAAAGTTAACAACATCAGAAGACTTCTCTTAGGCTACAGGCTTTCATCTGAAAAAGGGAGCATATTAAAAGATGACATGTTTGAAACACCTGTCACTACCTTGTAAGTACAGTTCTAGAAGATATATATTTTTTCATAATTGGAATGTTCCCAATCCTATATGGTGCTTCATAAAAATATACAATACCATGCTGAAAAACTCTAGGCAACCAAATTACAAGATGAGGTGGAAAATTGCTCAGAAGGTGCATCCACTGAATGAACAGGTTGAGGAAGGCAAACTTTCTTGTGGTGCCGAAGAGCTGTTCTATGTTTTCTTTGGATTAAGGCAAACAAAGTCTAGTATTAAAAGAAACTAGTCACATGAAGAAGAAGCCATCAAGAGACAAGCTACTACTTAGCACTGAGAGATGGGAGACACAATGGATTCAAAGAAAGAGGATATATGAAAATAAAATTAACAAAAGGCCGTAATCTGAATGGTTGATCAGCAGGTGGTTGTCAAATGCCAATATGTTAATTTGTGAGACATGGCATCCTCAAGTGCATGCAAATAAAACTGTAACCTAAGTTGGAAAGCATATCTCATTTTCATCTACAGTTGGAGCTATTGCTATCTCAGGCAGTAAATCGCACATCAGAACAAAACCTCAAGAGCTTAAGGATCACATTCATGCTTGGTTGCTATGTTAGTAAAATCTAGATAGCATAGTCTTTCATATTTCTGAACCGACTTGAGTCTCAAATATTGCCAAAACAAACTTTATAGAATATTACCAATTAAACAACTGCAAGTTAATTTTCATGAAAAAGGAACACCCATATTTTGTCTTTCCAGTGCCTTGGCCACATCTCAAAGCTGCTCTTTCATTCTGAACAGATTTAACCATGGCAGTTCATTTCTTCCAATTTAGATGTTTTCTCCATTTGGCATTTTTACTTGTGTTTGAAGAAACCGAAGGCAGGAACTATGTTTGTTACATCTTTTTTAAAAGGGTTTTGTTTCTGTTTTTACATCAAACATAATTTGGTGATTGTAATTTACTAAGAGGCACTTCCCCTATCTGTCACTAATATGTCTGTGGCATAGAGCAGAAAACACTCAGCGCTGCTTATACAATGTACAATAGTCACTAGACTTTATATAGACCAAGTACAGTCTCATAACATGTCTATGTGCATCTTTTGCACCAGTCCTTGGGGAATTGCGTTCAGCTTTTTACTGAACTAACAGTCACTCTGATTTCATTAGGCCACTATGCTACCAATGTTAAGATTGAGCAAGGTAGGAAGAAAACCTAGCAGCCAGCTGCCAGCCATACAGAATTCCTAATAAAAATAGGTTGGTGACATTTTTTTAATTGAATAAAAACTCTGAAAGTAACTTTAAGTTTTCCAATATAAAGTATCGTGTATCTTATACTCAGTGACGTCTGAGAGGATAGGGAAGATATTTCACAGTATCAAAATAGTTGCTCTGACCAATACTAAATCCCTCCAAATGTCATACAAGACTCACATACATACACTCTTACTTGTCATAATATTTTTCAATTTTTTTTAGACTATGAAGGAAGAACAGGGATGGCCGCTATTGTGCTTAAACCTGACCAGCCCTTTAATGGAGAAAGACTTTATAAGCATGTTGTGGACTTCCTTCCAAGTTACGCCCAACCACGCTTTGTGAGAATCATGGTAAGACAATCAGTTGCCTCCTACTTGTGTTTATCTTCTGTCTGACCTGAAAATTGGTCTCGACAATCACGGAATGCAGGAATTAATTTATGAACAGTATCAAGAATTGAAACACAAAAGGTAATACTAGTTTGAATTATTGTTATTATTATTATTATTATTATTATGAAGTTAAGCAAATATTTGATGAATTAAACTTGTATTTTGTTTTAAGTATCCATTCATACCTAAAAATCCTAGGTGTGATAAATAACTTGGCAAAGTTGTATTTTGTTTCAAAGCTCTTCATCTTTAACTAGTGTGTTCTTCTAGCCATTGGAAGACTAAGCAGATGCACATGGGTAATATTACACGTAACAGTGTCCTCCTATAAAAGGATGACATGATCCATTTAAAATCTTTTCCTAATATGGTTGTTCTTGAAGTGATTATTATTCACTGTAACTGACAAAGCATCAAAGAAATATCTAGGTCTTTGCAACAGATAGTAAGACAAATACAGTGAAGATCTCATAATCTGAGAACTAAAATGTACCCACATGTTTTAGAGTATAAAAGCAGAACTGGGATACAATTCTTTTTAAACATGGACCTTAAAAGTGCAAGGATTACACTCCTTGTGTAGTCCCCACAGGATGACCTGCAACAGGACAGGAGAACATGAACTGCAAAGAGCAGGAAAGGGCCCCACATTACATCTTCTGACAGTCTGTAGCAGACAGTTTTCTGCTGTCAGGGGATGCTGAGAGGCATTTGGCAGTTTTGCCTCTCCCTAAAGATTGACAAATCGTGTGAAAGGCACAAATTTGATTGAGAACAAGATGGGAATGTAACAGAGTGAGTGAGACTGGAGAAGAAGAAGAGAAAAAGAATGTATACATTTAGAGAGAAGTGTAATTTTTAAGAGACTTTAAAGAATTGAGGAAAGCTATTTTTTCACTAATACATTACTGTACTAAGCAAATGTATCTTCAAATGCAGTTAGCATAGGTTATACTATCTATGGTGCCTCAGGACAGCAGTGCCCTCTTCTGGGAAAAACCTTTGGAACAGACTTGTCTTTATGGTTCTATTAGATGAAGAAAATTTATACAGAGCTCTAGGGTCTATGTATATAGAACTGATTAAACCTGTTTGCATTTATGTGTTCTCTGACTAAAGTTTTTTTTAGCTAATTGAAGGGAGCTGACTACCAAAGATACTATCAGTACTAATTCATAAATATTTACACATGTAAATTCTTATTAAAGAAGATAAAAACATTTTTATTAAAAAACAAAAATTATAAAAAACGTATTACTTTAAAAAACATCTTAGGGGAGGATAATAGGATGACTGCTGAACTCAAAATTTTCTAAGTGGACAGAAAATGAAGTCCCTTCTGAAAAAAAAGATGTGTCTTGAGAAAGAGTTCATCCTAATCAAGAGTGACACACAAAAATATGAAATTCTCAGGCAAAATTGGATTTAAGATAATATCAACCTTGAAAATTTTTCAGCAGTCCATATGTAGGCTCTTTCTAATATGACTTGCAACCATGGTTGACTGATATTGTGAAAACCAGACAGACTGAGAGTTGTTCTTCTCAACTTCTCTGACTTGACTCTAGAAGAACAGCAGAGGCCTAGGGACAATAATGCAAAGAACCAGAGTATTCTGAGGCTCTGAGATAGTAGTTTTTTCACTTGACCTTTGCTAACTTCATTTCTTGTTTGCAGAAAGAGATTAGGAAGAGGTTTCTAAGAACATCCAGGGAGTGATTTCAGTTTTGCATTATTTGTGCTCTTTTTTGGTTTGCGTTTTTTGGTTTTGGTTTGTCTTTTTTTTTTTTTTCAAAATTCATATTTCCATGTAGAAAAATCTGACTTTATTAAAATAACATCATTTAAATAGAAATCTCAGCAATCTGCATTCATAATACAGTCTTTATTAAACTTTTAATCTTATCATTGCAACTTTTTAAATAATTACCAAGACAAATTCATGCTAGCTATTCAATTTGGAGCAATCTCACTTGGTAATGATTGAACATTACTACCACCCGGCAGCTATTCAGTATCTGTGTAAAATGACTTGGTGGTCTAAGTGTGGTTCCTATCATAAGCGCTGCCAAAAGAGAGAATGAACTGGCAAACTTACTAGCAGTCTCAGCTCAGAAGCCAAAGACTAAATGATCTAGGAGTTGTGGAAATGGAGTAGCAGTATGAAGAGAAAATCAGACATGTTACAGGTCAAGAGAGAAAAACAAGTAAGAACTGAAAAGCGGCCTGTTTCAGCATATGAACAAAAAGAAAATGTTGGCTACATTGAAAACACCATACAAATAATAACAATGCCTGAGAACAGTGTGTTTTAAACTTTTCCCTTAATGTGAGCCACATTTTAAATGAGATTATTTTACATACCACTTCTGCTCTCATATGCTGACTATTGTATGCAGACCAACTTGTTCATGAATTGGCATTTGAATAACTGCTGTACAGCAACTGCTTACAGAGAAAAAAAACACAGGAAGGCATATTTGTATTTAATGTCTTAAATGAAGTTTAGCAGTTGGAAATCAGAGGAGAGCCATAAAATCAGCTCTCTGCAGAGCATCACCCAAATGTCCCATAAATTACAGATTTTGTGATCAGCTGCACTAATGAAAGTTAAAGAAAATGCTTATTTCGACACAGAAACTTGCAAGCTTGCATGTGGCTTTGATAGAGAAATGAATAAGAAATAAAAGCTGCATTTAGATTTAGATTTCACTGCACCTGTGAATCAGATCATTCTGTCTAACTGAAGACATTCTATAGCAAAATTGTATGATCCATTTTATTCAGTAATTGCATCATATTTTCACTGATATAGGCTGAAATGGAATACTGCACTTTACTTGAATTATTTCTTTTTTAGGATGTTATGCAAATTACTGCAACTTTCAAGCATCAGAAAATGCATCTGGTGAATGAAGGATTTAATCCAGAAATTATATCTGAACCTCTGTATTTCATGCATGAACCTGCACATTCCTATATTCCTTTGACAAGAGAGATATACAAGAATGTGGTTTCCGGTGAAATACGTTTATAAAGCATACAAATAAAATTACTCTAGAATACAGAAAGTAAATTTCAAATGTAGTCCTGCAACTATTTCAACAAAAGCCAGTATGCAATGTTTGTTCTAAAAACATAAGATAATAAAATTAGTCTTACTGTGATAGAATTTGTCTCTTCATAAGACAGAGCCACAATAGTTATGTGCATTGTGTAAGCTGCACTGCATCTGTTTATATTACTTCCGGGGCTCACACATGCAAATTTTTATTTTACATTTCTCACTGATTCAAATTACTTTTTTCTAAGGCACCAGTATCTTAACTTAGTTGAATATTTTACTCCTTTAGATCATAATACTGATTCTGCTTTTAGAATGCATAAATGATTAATGAATAATATCATAGTGTCCTGGTTTCGGCTGGGATAGGGTTAAATTTCTTCCTAGTGCGGTGTTTTGGATTTAGTATGAGGAGAATGTTGATAACACACTGATGTTTTCAGTTGTTGCTAAGTGCCCTCCTAGTCCAAGGACAGCTCCCGTGCCTACTGACTGAGCTAGGTACACAAGATGGGAGGGAACATAATCAGGACAGCCAGCCCAGCTGGCTAATGGGGTATTCCATACCATGTGACGTCATGCTCAGTATATGAAGGGTAGGCGTGATCCAGGAAGTGCCGATCGCTACCTGGTTATCGGTCAGCGCGGGTGGTGAGCAATTGCATTGTGTATCACTCATTTTGTATATTCTATCATCATTATTATTATTATTTTCCCTCTTCTGTTCTATTAAACTGTCTTTATCTCAACCCACGAGTTTTTCTCACTCCTACCCTTCCAATTCTCTCCCCGTCCCACTGGGGGGGCGGGGGGAGTGAGTGAGCGGCTGTGTGGTATTTGGCTGCCTGCCAGATTAAACCACGACACATAGGCATTAATAAAATACAAAATGGGCAGTCAGAAACATAAGCAAAATACTGCACAAGCACTGCATGTAGACTTCAGTTCAATGTTTTTTAATTACATTATGTAATCTTTAATTGCAATATTTTATGTGATGCTCAATTTCAGATTTTTATGGAAAATAAACATTCAATGTCAAAATACAGTTGTAGTATTTAGTGGTCATTGTTCTTCACAACTTATACCAGAACTAACACAGATTAAACTATTTGCAAAAATTCATCCCTGCTGGCACATGACCTCTTCCTTTACTTACCAATTGTCATATTCTTGAAATAGAGTTCTCATGAAAACAGGACAGAAATGACTGTAACTTCCACATTTTGCTGGAAGTGAACACTTAGAACCTGTTAAAAGGTGCTATAAAGTTTTGCAGGCAGAAGCAGATCAGAGAATATAATATTAGCACACCTGTAGGATGTACTTTGCTTGATATCTGATTGTACATATCTGATTACATTTAGAAATCAAACAAGTCCACACTTATGTGAGGGAAAATCTCTCTATTGTGATTTCCCTGATCTTTTGTTTGTATGAATAAAAGATTGTATTAAACTAATTCTTGCCCCATTTGGAGCCCATTTTACAGACTTGCATGGTTAGCTTTTTCCCAAACATGAGACTTACTTTTTCTTGGTTTTCTGTATGTGCTATTACTACTATTGCTAATACTGCTACTACTGCCGTAATGCACTGAAACCTGAAAACGGACCAAAACACTATTGGTCTACTGTAGAAGCACAGAACAGAAGCTGGCTGGACTCCACAAAAGCTCATTATCTGACATAAGAAACAATTCAATTAACAAATAAACTCGGTTATGACCATAAAGGCCTGTAACCCTTGATGATGCAGTGTATCTCTCAAGATCCATCAGGGTGCCTCTGCCATTCCAAGTTATAAGAAGTGTGTGTGACAAGACTTAACACAGCCATGGGAAATGGGCTGCTTGAGATCTAGAAGCTGGTAAATAAAACAAGTGTACAGAACTGGACAGCATACTATATTCCAGCATACTACATACACCTATGGCACATTGACATCTCCCATGAAACACAAGGTTTCTGAGCTTGGAGTGAGATAAGCAGACCTCCATGAAAAAAACAGTCTTCCAAGTTCTTACTCTTAAGAATTGGCCGTTTGTGGACTAGGAAGAATACAGAGCACAATATGGGTTTGATGAGGGCCCAAGGAATTCCAATGGTCTGAATTCAATATGTGACTGTAGATTACCCAAAAATCTCCTTTGACTGAGGCAATGAACTTCTAATGGCTTGCTAAGAACTCTCAATTTCTAGGCATCCTAGTGTCAAGAAAGGAAGAGATCAGCTACTCATGACTCTTGAATATAGTGGTTCCTCCAACTACTTCTGTTGTGGTCTTCTAACACACATCGCCAAAAGAAACGTGGCGACCCAGACCGAGCCCCTACGCAAACATACATCTGTCCAGGTCTCTGGCTGCAGGGAGTGCCTGAGCCTGTCCCTTGTACAGGAGGGCATCAGAGATGACACCTGTGTGCGCTGTGACCAGGTGGATGATCTGCTCAGCCTGGTGGCAGAGCTGAAGGAGGAAGTGGAGAGGTTAAGGAGTATCAGGGAGTGTCAGAGGGAGATAGATTGGTGGAGCTGCACCCTACCATCCCTGAGGCAAGGGCAGCACATGGAGGCTCCACAAGAAGCGGAGGATCCCCTGCCCTCTTGCCACCAGGCAGAAGGAGGGGACCCAGGCGACTGGGGGGAATGGACACAGGTCCCTGCTCAGGGCGCCAGGCGAATCCCTGCCCGGCCTCCCTCACCCCAACCTTCCCAGTTGCCGTTACAGAACAGATACGGGGCTCTGGATCTTGAGGGCCAGACAAACGAGGACGCAGATGAAGGCTCATCCAGGGGGTTGCCCGAGGCGAGTCAGTCAGCCCCACGCATTACGACTGCCTCTGCTAAGAAAAAAAGGAGGGTAATTGTCATAGGTGACTCCCTTCTGAGGGGGACGGAGGGCCCAATTTGCCAGCCAGACCCATCCCACAGGGAAGTCTGCTGCCTCACTGGGGCCCGGGTGAAGGACATCACTGGGAAACTCCCTGGTCTGGTACAGCCCTCCGATCACTGCCCGCTACTGGTTATACAGGCTGGCAGTGAGGAGGTTGCAGAGAGAAGTCCCGAAGGGATCAAAAGGGACTTCAGGGCACTGGGGCGACTGATGGAAGGATCGGGAGCACAGGTAGTGTTTTCCTCGATCCCTTCAGTGGCAGGGCGGAACACTGAAGGGAACAGGAAAACTCATCGGATCAACACGTGGCTCAGGGGCTGGTGCCATCAGCGGAATTTTGGCTTCTTTGACCACGGGGAGGTTTACACGGCACCGGGCCTGCTGGCGACAGATGGAGTTCAGCTCTCTCACAGGGGGAAAAGGATTCTCGTGTATGAGTCGGTGGGGTCATCGAGAGGGCGTTAAACCAGGTTCGAAGGGGGAAGGGGATAAAACCAGGCTCACCAGAGAAGAGCCTAGGGGCGGCACGCCAATGTCGGGGGAGAAATCGGCAGCCCAGCTCAAGTGCATCTACACCAATGCACACAGCATGGGCGGCAAACAGGAGCAGCTGGAAGCCATTGTGCAGCGGGGTAGCTATGACTTAGTTGCCATCACGGAAACGTGGTGGAATGACTCTCACGATTGGAGTGCTGCAATGGATGGCTATAAGCTCTTCAGAAAGGACAGGCGAGGAAGGAGAGGCGGTGGGGTAGCCCTGTATGTTAGGGAATGCTTCGACTGTCTAGAGCTCAATGGTAGTGATGATGTGGTTGAGTGCTTGTGGGTAAGGATGAGGGGGAAGGCCAACAAGGCAGGTATCCTGCTGGGAGTCTGTTATAGACCACCTAGCCAGGACGAGGAGGCAGACGAAATATTCTGCCAGAGGCTGGCAGAAGTCTCACAGTCGCTAGCCCTTGTTCTCGTGGGGGACTTCAACTTTCCAGATGTCTGCTGGAAATACCACACGGCAGAGAGGAAAGAGTCGAGGAGGTTTCTGGAGTGTGTGGAGGATAACTTCCTGACGCAGCTGGTAAGCAAGCCCACTAGGGGAGGTGCCTCGCTTGACCTGCTGTTCACAAACAGAGAAGGACTGGTGGGAGATGTGGTGGTCACAGGCCAGCTTGGGCTTAGCGACCATGAAATGATAGAATTCTCAATACTTGGTGAAGTAAGAAGGGGGGCCTGCAAAACTGCTACCATGGACTTCTGGAGGGCAGACTTTGGCCTGCTCAGGTCACTGGTCGAGAGGGTCCCTTGGGAGACAGTCCTGAAGGGCAAAGGGGTCCAGGAAGGCTGGACATTCTTCAAGAAGGAAGTCTTAAAGGCGCAGGAGCGGGCTGTCCCCATGTGCTGTAAGAAGAACGGGCGGGGAAGGCAACCGGCCTGGCTGAACGGGGAGCTCTGGCTGGGACTCAGGAAAAAAAGGAGAGTTTATCACCTTTGGAAGAAGGGGCAGGCAACTCAGGAAGAGTACAGGGATCTCGTTAGGTCGTGCAGAGTGGAAATTAGAAAGGCAAAAGCCCAGCTAGAACTCAACCTGGCCACTGTCGTGAGAGACAACAAAAAATGTTTTTACAAGTATATTAATGACAAAAGGAGAGCCAAGGAGAATCTCCATCCTTTTTTGGATGCGGGGGGGAACGTTGCCACCAAGGACGAGGATAAGGCTGAGGTACTCGATGCCTTCTTTGCCTCAGTCTTTAATAGTCAGACCAGTTATCCTCAGGGTACTCAGCCCCCTGAGCTGGAAGACAGGAACAGCGAGCAGGATAAATCCCCCATAATCCAAGAGGAAGCAGTTAACGACCTGCTACGCCACCTGGACGCTCACAAGTCTATGGGGCCGGATGGGATCCACCCGAGGGTACTGAGGGAGCTGGCGGAGGAGCTTGCCAAGCCACTCTCCATCATTTACCAGCAGTCCTGGTTAACTGGGGAGGTCCTGGACGATTGGAGGCTTGCCAATGTGACGCCCATCTACAAGAAGGGCCGGAAGGAGGATCTGGGGAACTACAGGCCGCTCAGCCTGACCTCGGTGCCGGGGAAGATTATGGAGCGCTTTGTCTCGAGGGCGCTCACAAGCCATGTGCGGGACAACCAGGGGATCAGGCCCAGCCAGCACAGCTTCATGGAAAGCAGGTCCTGCTTGACCAACCTGATCTCCTTCTATGATCAGGTGACCCGCCTAGTGGTTAAGGGAAAAGCTGTGGATGTGGTCTACCTGGACTTCAGTAAAGCCTTTGACATTCTCCCACGGCATTCTTCTGGAGAAGCTGCCGGCTCACAGCTTAGACAGGTGTACTCTTCGTTGGGCAAAAACCTGGCTGGACGGCCGAGCCCAGAGAGTTGTGGTGAATGGAGTTAAATCCAGTTGGCGGCCGGTCATGAGCGGTGTTCCCCAGGGCTCAGTTTTGGGGCTGGTCCTGTTCAATATCTTTATCAACGATCTGGATGAGGGGATCGAGTGCTCCCTCAGTAAGTTTGCAGATGACACCAAGCTGGGCGGGAGTGTTGATCTGCTGGAGGGTAGGAAGGCTCTGCAGAGGGACCTGGACAGGCTGGATCGATGGGCCGAGGCCAACTGTATGAGGTTCAACAAGGCCAAGTGCCGGGTCCTGCACTTCAGCCACAACAACCCCAGGCAACGCTACAGGCTTGGGGAAGAGTGGCTGGAAAGCTGCCCAGAGGAAAGGGACCTGGGGGTGCTGGTCGACAGCTGGCTGAACATGAGCCGGCAGTGTGCCCAGGTGGCCAAGAAGGCCAACAGCATCCTGGCCTGTATCAGAACTAGTGTGGCCAGCAGGAGCAGGGAGGTGATCGTGCCCCTGTACTCGGCACTGGTGAGGCCGCACCTCAAATACTGTGTTCAGTTTTGGGACCCTCACTACACGAAAGACATTGAGGTGCTGGAGCATGTCCAGAGAAGGGCAACGAAGCTGGTGAAGGGTCTGGAGCACAAGTCTTATGAGAAGCGGCTGAGGGAACTGGGACTGTTTAGCCTGTAGAAGAGGATGCTGAGGGGAGACCTCATTGCGCTCTACAACTACCTGAAAGGAGGTTGTAGCGAAGTGGGTGTTGGTCTCTTCTGCCAAGCAACTAGTGAGTGATAGGACGAGAGGAAATGGCCTCAAGTTGCGCCAAGGGAGGTTTAGGCTGGACATTAGGAGAAGTTTCTTTACTGAAAGAGTGGTCAGGCCTTGGAACAGGCTGCCCAGGGAAGTGGTTGAGTCACCATCCCTGGAAGTATTTAAAAGACGTGTAGATGAGGTGCTTAGGGACATGGTGTAGTGGGTATGGTGGTGTTGGGTTGACGGTTGGACTCGATGATCTTAGAGGTCTTTTCCAACCTTAATGATTCTATGATTCTATGAAAACAATAAGACTCACCTAGAGCTCATCTTATAAGCTGACACCTGATTTCCAAAATGTCAACAATTTTCAGATCATGACATGGTGTTTAGACAGCTCTGAACTGACTATTATAAACAAAACACTTGTATTTTTCCTACCATTTAAAGTTTTATATAAATATACACACATGCACCCCCTAAACATGTATACCATTAAGCTTTATGAAGACTATCCCAATAATTGAGTGTGATACCAATACACTCAATTAAGTCTGCAACATTTAGAGAGCTCGCAAAAGCTCAGGCAAAAGTCTGGTCACTTATATGGCTTTATTTTTATGATGGAGATGTACTACAGAACACTGTCCGTCTGTTATTTCCTCCTTTCTCCCTCACCCTTTAACTCTCTACATTCAATTCCTTCCCAACATTCATTCTTCAGAAAAAGTTAAAATAAAGAAGAGCACAAGACAACAATTCTATCCCTGGCTGCAAAGTTAAAAGTTAGTAGCTTATTCACTTGCACATATGTCAACCAGAAAAAATTCACATAAGAGAACTGACCGTGAGTATGAAATATAACTGGAAGTATTCATACAATGTATCAAAGAAATGTTTCACAGGGAGACACTTGAAGCCCCATAACTTATTCGTAGCCTGATTTTAAAGGAACAATAATATTTGTTATATTATTCATATAACTTGCTATCATTATTCATATAAACTTGCTATCATCATTTTCTAATCTCAAGAAAAATAGTCAAGGTCTACAGGTGACAGTCAGTTTTAGAAAGGAGGCATCATTTTGTGTTTCTGAAGCTATAGAAAAAAGCTTCTAACACAGTTTTGTAGATATAATAATGCACTTAAATGATAAATACTGCACCTAATATAGCATACTGCCTTCAATAAACTGCTGCACATTAAATCAAGTGAAACAAATTGCCAGCACAATAATTTTATATTAACTATAAATCATATTTAGCTATCATATTAGACGCTTTTGGCTTAATTTTCTATACATTGTAATCAAGAACCCCAAACTATATACATTTTTTGTAAAATGTATTTTAAATGTATGCTCTCTAATGAAATAAAGAAAATCTCTCCAGTAACTGAGAACGATAATGTAAACAGATAAAGGCATAATACGTAGTGCCATGGGGAATGATACTTACAAAGGTTAGATGTCATATGACACCAAGGCATGCTAGTGGAAGCATAAAATCCATGAGGACAAAGTCTTTACCAAGCATTATAAAAGACATAAGCTGCTATCAAGTCCCTACATTCATATTATTATATAACCTTAAAAGGAGCCCGTCAATTGTAAGCTGTCCACAGCATAGAATCTTTTTATTCTGCTTTAAGGGTCCTTCTGAGGGTCGTAGAACCCTTCAAAACAGCCTTTTGTTTCATAAATAGATCTTTTATATGCCACTAAGCCATAGATCATTTATAATCTTTTATAATAATTTGTGCAAAATTAAAGGTATTTCATTTCAAAACCAAAACAACCTAATCCACTGAAAGAAATTACTACAATAGTACTAAGGAATCACAAAACTAATTCGAAAGCTTGTTTTAGCAGGCATGTAATTACATGTAAACTACATGTAATTATATACTATGTGGGTACCAAGTTCACTATAAGAGTGCTATCAGTATATTTAGTCATTTCAGGCACCACAAGATGGTAGCATTTCTGAACATTACTGGTACTTGCTTGCTTTTCTAGTGTTTCAATGCACAGAATTTTACAAAACAGCAGTAGTCTGATTTTTAATCATAGAACGGTTGAGGCTGGAAGGGACCTCTGGAGATCTTCTGGTCCAACAGAGGTGCCTACAGCCAGCTCCTAGATGGCTTTTAAATATCTCCAAGGAGGGAGACTCTACACCTCTCTGGGCAACCTGCACCAGTCAGCGCTCAGTCACCCTCGCAGTAAAAAACTTTTTCCTGATGTTAAAACTTTTTCCTGATGTTTTGTCCTGATGTTCCCTCTACATTCAATTCCTTCCCAACATTCATTCTTCAGGAAAAGTTAAAATAAGGAAGAGCACAAGACAACAATTCTATCCCTGGCTGGACAATTAAAAGTCAGTAGCTTATTCACTTGCACATATTTACCCGCAGCAAATTATGTCCCACCTCACTCCATCTAAAAGTGCTAATCCTTAATGCTTTCTAAAAGCCCTAGAATTGACATCTCTTTTGCTTCCAGTTCAGTTCAAAACTGTAATTTAATCTCTGGTTTAAGGAACAAAAGATATACTAATAAATTGCTGTCCATGAATGGTGGAGGTACCAGTACAAGTGGACTGCAAAACAGTCTTGATAAACCGGGGAACTTATTACATGTCTGTGATAATTATTGGTTTTTTTCTCCTGATTGTCTCTCCAATTGGTCTACATCTCTGTGGTGTGATGCGTTACAGTGAACACTGTTCCAGCTGTGGCTCGGTACATCTTACTGATTATGCTTCTATGCAGGAAGATACTGAGAAGTTCTGATTACTGGCTGTTCTTCTCTTGGTAGAAGAGATGCAAAAATCTGCATCCTGAATCCACCCACTCTCCCATACTCTCCAAATAAGATGGAAAACATGTAAAGAACTAAATGCAAGAAGGAATGAATAGTACCTACTCAAAAATGAAAATAACTCATCAGCAACTTTGTGAAGAGTTTTGAAGGTTTATTGGTTAGAGTGATCAAATGAAAGGACATGTCTTCCAAAGTAGGTACAAGCAGACCAAGGCTGTTCGTTCTCCAGCAGGCCATGTAAAGCAAGTTCCAACCACAAAACTGTTGAGGTTACTCTGGGTACAAAGCACAAGTGGCCAAGATAATTTGACCTGCACGAAAGCTTGTTCTTTCTGCAAGGCTAACATGGTTACATCATTTCCAGAACAGCTCAGAGCACAGAGAGAGGAATTCAGCTATGTTTGCATTCATCCATGAAGATACAACCAAAAGTGCTAAAAGGTAATTTTAATGACCTCTAGCAGTAATAGCACATATCACCCACCTAATTAAGCATGCAAGCTGCCTCTGAAAGTGCTTATCTCTTCCTACTAATGATAAAGCTTTCAAACCTCAAGTGCTTTGAGTTGCACCTAAATCAGATGTCCACAGAACAGTGAAGTAAAAGTCCTCTTTAAAAGGAGTTCATTTTCACATGGGTCTCCCTTCATTCTCCCTTGGCGCTGCAAAACCGGAGTATGACCACTTTCATGAGCAGCAGAGCAGCAGCATAGAAGCTATCACTGGGTAAAGAGCTCTCAATGCTTGAACACTGAACTAAACACTACTTTCAAGGTGAGAGAAGAGAACAAGGCAGCTGGGTATTATGAAACACTTTCACGCACTAACAGAAACTGGTAGACTGCTGAGGAGGCTGTGAAATACATGTTGTTGGAAGCTTTTAAAAAAAAATTGACCTCAGATGTGCCCTAAGTTTCTGGCCAGGGTATTTCCAATAGCCTGTTATGGACTTACTTGAGAACATCACACTGTGACTCAAAAAAGCACCCATCCAGTCATGATGGGCATTCACAGGAGATCATGTGTCTTCATACGGGCATAAGGATTGGTCATGTACGTTGTTCTCGCAAGCCATATCTGTTGGTAAGATAAATATCAGGAATACTTTACTTACAGTTGGATTTCTTTTAAAGTGAAGACATACTAGATGACTAGGAGCCCCTCCCCGCCCTATGCTTTGTAATTTTTATTCAAAAACAGGAGGAATTTTATCTCAGGACTAAAAGCAATCTCCTCTGTATGCATCAATAAGGTCTACTCTGCCAAAATTCAAGATCTGTAGGGTTACTGTGGTAAGAATAGAAACAGATGGCAGAGTCAGGTATTTTTCCATACACTTTCATCTGCTTCACAGTTCAAAGCCTTTAGTCATCTCTTCCAGTGTTAACCTTTCTTTCATGTTTTTTGTTTTTCCTTAGGTACTTTCCATGATCATATCAGACTTCGGCATCTTGTCTGTTTTGTTGCATTGTTTCTTTCTCGGATCAGCAAACACCCAGTTCAAAACAGTATCAGTAACATCTCTTCATTTCTGTTATTTCAAATTCTTGTATGGATGACTTTGCTTTTGTTTTGGAGGAAAACATATATTCAATTTTGAAAATGGTATTACCTAAGAAACTTACTTTCGTATAAGAATTCCACCAGGGACTAAAGAACAACCTTAAACAAATGACAACAGCTGAAACTGAACAACACTGAAACTCAGTGTTTAAACCAGAGTTAAACCACGATTATAAAAATTAATTTAAAATATTATAATAAGAATTTCTAGTACAGAAAAGCTTTTAAATATACAACTTATTAACCTATGTCACAGACAGGTGTGAAACAGTGACTTATAGAATAAGAAGACCCTTAAAGAAATTGAGATACTGAATATTCCATATGCAGCCCAAAATATTTCTGGCAATAGGAAAAAACTCCTATAAAAGACAAAAAAATCCTTAACACATTAACAATTTCAACAATAAATAGAGAGGGCACTAATTTCTTCATTCAAAACCTGGAATCCTTTTAGCTGCAAGGATACCAAGACTTTTACTTGATGATAATGCTGCCTTTTTTCAAAATGTGAAGAAAGTAGGTGATATGTACCTGCTTTTGCCATGCTAGAAGCAGAAAGAAATCACCTCTGGAAAGAAGTTCAGAAGAAAATATGTTTATATATGAATATACGTGCTACAGCTGTATTTACACAGAAGTGTACATACATACTACAAGTGATTAAGTTTGTATAGACTTGATGCTGCCTTGTGTTAAGCTTGTGTATCAGTAAAAAGGACAGAAAGAGATATCTATGATTTGTAAGTAAGCAAAATATTTGGCAAAGACATGCCTCTTGTCATTATTATTAAGAAACTTTTGAGATTTATACTTTTGAGATTTAGAGCTTGTTGTTATTGTCACTGATCATTTTTTCCAATATAACACTTGAGTGCTGATCAGATTCTGCAGTCTGTTCCACACAGCAGCTGAATACATTTCCTACCATCAAGGCTCCTGCCCATGTCGGGATCATGCGCTTAACAGTCCTGCAGCCTCCAGAGAATGCTTCTACCTCGGCTGATGTGCAGCACCACAAATTCATCAATCTGCTGTTCCTGTACATGATTTAACTTGCGCAAGAACCATCCCTACCTATGAATAAATCTGTTTTTTTGAGTTGAAAAGCAAGCTAAATATTCAAAATATTCCCTGGGAGGCCAACTCAAGAAGAGAATACATAAGGGAGGGAAGGCATTAAAAAGAAAAACCAACCCTCCCATTCCCTCTTTTGGAAGAAATAAAAGCAGAAGTTTCTTAATATCCAGCCACAGATCTTTGGAGTCTTGACAGCTAAGAAGCACAGGAACCTGGAAATCTCATACATCGAGAAACCTGGGAAGTTTTTACCCTGTGCCGATATTAGGCAGTGCAGGAGCTTGAAGCCTCAGGCAGGCAGATAAACAAACTGCCAGAAAGCAGGCTAATGTTACTAAAAGTTCAGGGGCAACTGAAGTGCTGCATGGCATTCTAATTCACATTCTACATGCTGATTTTAAAATATCCCAATGGTTTTACGTGGCATTGTTAATTTTATCTGGCATTGCAAGTGTTCTTTAGGCTTAAAAGCACTTGTTTGTCTGTTTTCTTTAATAGGACTAGATTAACTATAAAATTTTTACACGTCAAACAAGTTTGACATCTTCCAACATTTTCTACAAATAGGGGTTTTAATTAAAAGAACACTTACAGAAATCAAATGAGACAACTCTGTAACTGTTGGCGTATTACACAAAACATCCTGCTTTAAGTCAACAGCAATACAAATACAGATCATTTTACAACCTTAAAAGAAAACATAAATCTCATTAGCAGAAAAATATATTTATATTGAGAGGAAAAAACTAAAAGGTTCCTTTGCATCTTGTTCAAAAAAATTTATAACTGCTGTTTTGAAATATACAAATAAGGCACATTTCACCACATGCATCATGATTAAACTTTGACAGTCAACACCAAAGGAAAGTCACAGCTGCTGAAAATATGCTAGTATCCTTCACACACAGCAGAGAGGAATAAGGGTCAGTAAATTTCAGTCCAAATATTCTGAGCCATTCATGAGCCCTCATGCAATAAGGCAACATGAAGACCAGAGTTTGGTACCTAAACATATTGAAATTGGACAAAAGAGAGAAATAAAAGTTCTAAGATGAGGGATCATCTTTCCTTAATTGCAGGAAAGATAGGCTAATCCCAAATGGACATAAAGAAAAATCTTTCAAAGTAAAGTGTTTGATATTACTTTATTTTACTATGACTTCTATTCAAGAATCATATTTATACTGTCTTCAGAGGTCCTACAGATAAACCAAAATTCTGAGAGGCCTCAAGTCAAGGAGAAGGAAAGGTGCTTACAAAAAAGACTAAGTGTGAGTTTTAAACTCTTCCATGTTTCTTGGGATCTAGACTTAAATAACATATCTCTCAAAAATTAAAAAACATGACAATATTTTAAATATCACTGTGTGTTTACTATTGGATAATGCTTTAGTGTTTGTTTTAACATGCAAGTATTTGCTTGAATTTTATCAAATTCAGTATAACTCACCAAAGATTTCTTTCGAAAGCCTTGAAGGAAGGTATCTAAATTAAACCATGTTGGCATGCTGTACTGTAAATAACTACGTATACAGTAGTCTTTAAACTAGATCACCCTGCAATTTGGAGCAATGAGTGAAGCAAAGTGTTTACAAAGTAATTCATAGACTTTTTAATAACAGAAATCTCATAACAACGTAGCTCCTATTACTTTTTACTACACAGGTGTATTGACATATGCATCTATCCTTCACACAGGAATTTTACAATTTCCCCAAAACAGTGACTTTCTGAAAGCAACACTGGTGCCAAGTTAAGAAATTCTTCCAAAATAACTAAATTAATTTCAATTTTTGTCTTGACCATTATCATAATAACAGTTGCCATATGAAGTTATGGGCCCATTTAATAACAGATAATGGTACTGATTTTCATATTGCCTGCATTTTAGAGCTCATTCATTCCCACGTATGGTGACAGTTGTAGCTCTTGAAGTAAAAGCACTGAAGAAATCTAGATTATGTCCTAAAATAATCTCCAGTATAGGCTGCTTCTTGCTCTAAGATACATAATATGCCACAGTCCTCAACTGAACTTAAATAATAAATGGAATCACAAGAATTAGCAGTCCAAAACTTCCTACATTTAAAAAAAAATACTGCTATTTACTTCTATAAAGTAGATGATATAAAAGTTTCACCTAGTCTCACTCTGTATGTTTATTTTTTTACATACCTTTTTGTTTTTCTTATGCCACTGCCAGATAAATACTAACCATACATATGCATTTTATGTGAATTACAATATAGAGAATCCTTATCCAAAATTCTCTGTACTTTTACTTCAGGACATAAAGAAAAAGAAAGCTAAAGCCATAGGATTGATCTACTTACCTCAATAAGAAAATCAGGAAAATAAGAAAATAATAATAAGGAAAAATGCCAATATCAATAAATTAGGATTCTCAGCCACCTTCCCCCAAAAATGAGAAATATAAGGCATTGACAAGGACCCAGTAAAAATGAACAGAGTCAGATAATCTTTACACACGTACCACTTCCATTGTAAAAAAAGCTAAACATTCTATAGTATGCCTTGAAGCCTGGGCCTTTTTTTTTTCAGAAAGAAGAGCAACAACAATATGGCAAAGGTATTAAGGACTTTCAGAGACAGACACACTTATGCAGCCTTACAGTGGGGTTTGTGAGAGAGCTGGAAGGGATGACGATATGTGAGATATTCTGCTTCTGAACGTTAGAGACAGTAAACGAACATTTGGAGTCTGCCTGTTGAAAGGAGGAATAGAAAAAAGCATTGTGTAGCAATAAGTCTTTATAGTAATTATTTTCTGCCAGCCCTATCAAAATGGCTTTCTACACATACAGCAATATTTAGCAATTTTGACTGACAATGCTTTAAAAAAATTGCTATGTTGTGTTGAAAAACAGTTTAAAAGTAACAGAACTCTTGACTGTAGAACCCTTAATAGAGAAGTCTATTAAATGGTTGTTATTTTACCTAGATTACATTTAGTGATACCTCTCATATAATTTTTCTGATCTGTTTTTGAAACTTCAAGGAGATAATTCTTTAATTTTTACTGAAAATCAACTATGCTAGCCTTTCTCAAAACACTGCACTAACCAGTAAGTTCTGAATATGGCAATTGCAAACCATGCAAATTAAGTAATTTTGTTATTAAATAAACACAAATAAATATGGACTAACCAAATTGTGAGTACACTCAACATTCATTCAGAAAAGGATTTTTAGCAACTTCCAGATGGAACCTTTATCACTCTCCAAGGTAAGAGCCCCAAGTGAGTAATAAGCCTCTAAAATCCTTCAGAAAAACTGATACAAAGAAAGATTGTATTTCTGAAATATATACCTATAGCAAAGACTTCTGAACTTAACTTCAGAAAAACAAATAATCAGTACTGAAAGTCAGAATAACTATCAGGTCTCATGACACACAACTATGGCATATCGTTTCTCTCCTTACCACCACTGCACTTCCTCAACCTCTGACAATGCAAAGAGCACATACCCAACCTTTGGAAGGCCATGTAGTGCTGAGGGGCAGGGGACAGGAATAGGCCAGGATAAGGAGTGCCGCATGTCATCGGCCTCTGTCCTTCCTACTGCCCCTTCCCCATGTCCGTCTTCATCCTTTCTTGCCCCCATTGTCTAAGGCAAAAAAACCACCAACCCTTGCTGTCTTACTGGGGTGAGAGATCTTCACTTAGTTACTTAAAGAAGAGAGTGCATGAGAGAAGTGGCTTACTGCCATGCCTGACCCTGTGCTGTCTAGGCAGACTGCTGCAGTCACTGCTATCACAAATGTGACACTCTTCTGCAGTCTGTGTTTTTTCTTCCTCCAGCTAGGCAATTCTTTGCTTTGCTTATTCCACAAGCTAATCAGTCACAAACTTTCCTGCCTTGGCATTCTGTAGTAATTGCAAAAGCAACTCTTAAGTTGCTCATTTCCCCAAGCTGTTATTTTTCAGCTATCATGGTTTACAGACAGATGGAAACGTAGGAAGACATACTAACAACAAATCACTCCAGTCAGACCATGTTGGCTGATCATCTTCGTACATCTTTGCATGGTCAGCTGACCTTCTGAAAGCTTCCAGAATTCCTTTTGCTTTCAGTCGTAAGTGGAGTTGACTACCTCATGTTAAAGCAATTTTCAGTGCTGTCGACACAGTGGCACCTGAGTGGACAGTGTGCTAGCTGAGAAAATAGGAAATGGGATTACCTCAGCATGTATTACTACTGCACTGACCACTAACACTCAGGCTGTAAGGGGATTGCTAACACTGTTGAGACAGGACTACGAAGCTGCAATTAGCCAACAGGCCACATATTAAGTGGTTAATGGACTAGTGTACAATACAGGTTACTAATGTTCGTTACAGTAAGTCCTTTAAAAAAAAAATTGGCTACTGCACATAGACATATCCTTGGAAATTACTTTTTCAACACCCTGGCATGAAAGTTACGTTTTGCAACAAGATCACTCATATAGATATAAAAAGTTATTAAATTGCATCCAGCTGAAGTTTTTGGCAAGAGAATCCCTTTCAGAAAAAAAAACATAGTTATTTGCTCACATAATGCTTATTTTTTGTGTCTATACTTGCCTTGTTGTTACCACTTTCTTTTTTCTTTTATTACCAGGCTAGCATTTGAAGATACCTACATATTTACCTCCTCATTTTTAAGATAACCACTTAATAACATAGACACACCCCAGGCAGTTAGAAACTATGAAAATGGCCAATTTGTCTGAAATGTTCATGGCTTACAGCTTAGAAACACCATAAAATGACATAAAATACAAAAAATATTTTCTGTGCATGTAGTACTGAGCATACCAAATAAATGCAAAGTTAATGACATTAAAATCTCTGACTGAGTCACCTTATTTGTTCCTCATTAACTTCATGAGGTTTATCGATCGAAGTGGTTGAATATGACAGATCTCATCTACATTTTATGACAAGTTACATGACTGAACACAAAGGATTTTTTTTTCAGAAACTGTTTTCAGAAACCTGCTAAAGACATAAGGCTCCAGCTGGAGTCAAAGAGCATTGCAGCTTCTTAGAATGTGTGAGAATCAAGTCCCAGACAGTGCCATAATGGGCAAGTGTCACTAATTGGCCTTACTGGCCCTGACCAACAGTCATCTGAGATTTCCTCCTCTCCACCAAAAGGCCCCAAGAGCTCTATTTAAGCTCAGGCCTGGGCAGCCCCTCTCTGGACTCACTGGACCCGATTCATCTCAGTGCCTTGTCTGGCACAGCTGACAGCCCCTATGTTGAGGTACCCCAGACCCTGGTGTGTTCAGGTGCAGCAGGACTGCTCTCTGGTCAGGGAGGGTACCACTGCCTGTGTTGTGGGCATCCTCAGCACCTGTTTTGTGCCCTAGCTTGTTGAGTAGCCCTGCTGCTGCTGCTTGGTGACACTGACTATGTGAAATGGAGCCACGGTAATGTGAAGTGGGAGTTTTCTCTTCAGTCATCCCTCAGAGTAAGCTGCCTTGTGAATGGGGAAAGGAGAATACTAGGAAAAAAGGGGAGCACAAAGAGCATGTCAAACATTGCTTCAAGCAAGCCTGAAATTCATGTGTGCCAGAAACTGTTATTAGCTGTAAAAAAACACACCAGCTCAATACAGGAGACTTAATACAAGAACAATTTGCTTTACAATCACATTTACCAGGATCTAGGCAGAAGATACTTGAGGAATGAGTCTCTTGCACCACAAAATGACTGTGGTTTCAGGATTCAGAAGAAATGGCCCAAACATGTGCAGAGAAGTACAAGTACCTCTAACTCTTAAGCACCTAAAATTATTTTCTCCCTTGCCTGTTTTAAGTTGGTTCTCGGGCTTTCAAGAGAGTTGTTTCCCCTCTTCACTTCCATACAACAGAAAAGAAGCATGTGAGGAGAAAACTAAGAAAATGAGCAAAAGTTTTTGCTACTGAATTTAAAGAAATCAGTATTTTAGGATATACCCCAGTTATACCAGATGTCAAAGTATTTCTGAAAGTGGTGTTCCATATAGAAGACACAATTTTTTAAAACATAGGGACAGATTCATAAATGGGAGTACATGTACAGGGAAGTATTGCTAGCAAGAAGAAGCCACAGTAACAAACTGTTATATCAGCTAACATTGATAATACTATCTTCAGAGTCATCAGGTAAAATTTTTAATGCAATTGAAATACAAAATAATGAAAGCACAAATAAGGGACAGATGTTCTCTGGCATAGTGTTTAAGTCTGTGATGGAAACATGAAAGCTCAGAAAACAGAGGCAAGTTGAAAACTATCTCAGGCATGCCTGAAGGCACAGAAGGCAAACACCCTGTTCCAATCCTTTGAAGGATTAGAAAGGCAGCCCTTTCACCTAGAAATTCAACAGGATAATAAAAAGACTGAATACTTCCAACTGGTAGCTATTCAAAACACCCTGATTAGAAAGATTTTTTCAATTTTCTTTTACATTAATTTTGGTCTTTCCAACACATACCCACAAAGCAGTAGCAAACAGAACGAAAATGCTAGGCATCTAGGTCAGAGATGATTTCTTAGAGCCAGTTTGTTGTATTTACTCATTGTTGCAGTTTTGCTCAAGATCTTCTTGCCTCAGATGTGCTCCGCGCTGTTTTGTCATAGGCCAACATGCCAGAAAATTTCCCTGGCGATCACTGGAAGACATTCTGCTAGACTCCTATGTTATCCTATTCGAAGCCAAGATAAAATTTCAGCGAAGTATGTTTTTATTATTTGACATTTCCTAAAAAAGGAATTGGGATACTATGCTCTGCATTAGTAGTCTAGAACAATTATAAGAATAACCAAAAATTAAGGCGTGGAATGCCTATATGTTAGGTACTTTCAAATCACCCATAACTTGTCAAGCTAAACTAGCAGTCAATAAAATACCTATTTAAACGATGTGAAAAGGATGGCACTTCATACAAAGAAGTCTGTTTCCTTCTCCATTCATTTCACGTCCTGTCTGGGTTTTCCCCATGCTTTACAGACTTAGTCTTCTTGCATACATTACACCTGAGACTGCACCAGCATATCCTTTCTAAAGGACTTATATTCAGATTCAAATCTTCATCTGACTCTTATTTAAGAGATGCTTTTGATCTTTCTCTATGAATCATTAGCTACCTTCAAGAGTCAAGCAAGGTAAGCGTCCCTTTGACAGGTCAGTGCCATTTCCTATACTTGACTAGCAAGGCAGGAGCCGTGTAAGGAGTAAAATCAAAAACGTTGGCTGGAGTCTATCAGAGTAAAATGTGAAACTCTTCCACATCATTATTATATTTCATCTCACATGTATAAATTGGCAACTAAATAAATTAAAAAAAAAAAAAGAAAAAAGAAAAAAGAAAAAAGCGGGGTTTATATTTGCAGATTGCTATTGGTTCTTAATTCAAGTCACTTCTGGATAACAGTGAGTCTGGATGGCAGTGAGACTGAATCCCAACTCTATCTTTGCAGGATCCAAAAAACTCACTGTTGTGAGCTTATTCCATCAGCAGTCAACAAAGTTGTTCAAGGAGTGAGAAAACCTGAATATTTCAATTTGCTTCTCTGGGAGGTTTTGGCTAAATTTTATTGGAGTACCAATACATTGGCATAAAATATAGGCAAGTGGCTCCTAGTATGAACACAGTTTCACAAATTCAGGCAAAACCACAGATTTACCCATAAGGCTTATTTGAAGCAAATTAACAGACAACAATAAAGTGCTTTTTTTAATGGTCTACTACATTAATACTAAAGCTTTCTGTTAATAAAATTACATCTACCAGAGATGGTATTTCTCTACATCCTTGGAAAGTTGACACAAGTCTGTAGTGTTGACATGCTGTAATGAATGACTTGAGACAAGACACTTCATGTAATCTAAGTATTTTAAATTAATGTCCTCACAGAACTACAGAATAAAGAAGCATTCAAAAATATTATAAAAAAGATTTTTTGTTTCCTATGGATTTGCGTCCTAAATGCTTTCCAATGATCAAGAACTTCCATAGTATCCTGACCCTGCCACCACGACAACTTTAGTCTTTACCTCCTCAGGTCTCTGCAATAACTCTAGTGTGACTACACCACTCATTCCCCAAATCCCCATGAGACATTATTAAAGACTTAGTTTTCTGTGGCTGTTTCAGTGCTATGGCTTGCTGACTCAATCCATCCATTATCCAAGCTTATTACTTGTCTAGTTTTAGATTTAAGATTTTAGACTTTGCTAGACATAAGTTTCACAGATAAACTGTGGAAATTAATAGACACAATTTTTAAATGTAATTATTTTACTTTAATGGGGATGTAGTTGAATAGTGAGATGTGAAGAGCTAGGAATTGCATTTTCAAGGTATGTTTATTTTTATAGAGATTTTCTAGATTAGATGTTTCTATTTTTTAAAATATAGAAAAGGATTCAACAGATGCTAGGAAGAATTCAATAGTGGGGGACAACCTGCAAGATAATCTTCAGACTGTGAAGCTGTTTTCTTCTTTTTCCATATTACTGCATTCTCTGACAATCTGAAAAGCTAGCTGTCTATTTTTAAGTCATAGACACTCTTTTTTTCTAGGAATTTCTATTTCACTTTTTTCTGCTGCAAAATTAAAAACTTTTCATTCAGAAGAAAAGTCACTACTGTGAAATTACTTTAATAAAAAATTGGAATAAATAGCTGTCACCTCAAAATTTATACTATTATTTTCCCTGGGAAAAAAACTTCATACATATAAAATACCTTATTTAAAACAACTTTTTTTTTTCCCCAAAAAAATTGAAGTATATCACTTTGTTGACCCTTATGCTACTAAAATAGCACAAGCTAATTCCATTAGGCATATTAGCCAGGTTCAGTGTTCATGCAAATATACATGCAGTACTCTATTGTGTTATCTGGATATTAAAGGCATATCAAAATGATAATATCGAAACTACATGTTTTTTACACTACAGAAGCATTTCAGTAATTTGTGTATATTTTCTTGCTTATTAACATGTTACAGAGAAATGTTTTAGTTTTATCTAATCACGTTTTTCAAAAAGAAATTTTTCTTCCATCTGATATCCACCAGAAGAAAATTAAACTCCTTTATATTTCATTATTGGGTCATACCGTACTCTCGGGCAATCAAAATGTTTTCTGTTGAAGGGAAATTGAGCAGAATAATTACAGCATACCAAATAATTCAGGGCTCAGTGGTTTCTCTGTAGTATGAGTTTATGAGTTCTACATAACGTCAAGAGTAAAATAGATTCCAGCCCATGACATGTAACAAGAAGCTGATTAACAGGTAAATTTCTTGCTATACTTTTGGGGTTTTATTTACTTAAAAATAAATATCACTACATTTAAAATATAAGAGTTTTTAGAGTTTTTTTAGAGTTAACCTTTGGAATAGCCTTAATTAAGATTTCTTCACAATATGAATTTACCATTTGCAAGTATGTCTTATGTCAGTAATTTTAATCTCATAGTAACATACAATTTTTCCCAGACAACTATTGTTTTATTCAATGCACACAGCAGCTCGTATTTACTTAACAACAGTTCAGTAGTTTGTGTTACACTCATTGACCCACGCATGCAGAAAATTTTATCTTCGCTGCTGATATTAACTAGTTACCATGAAATAAAATTATTAATTTCTTTGTGAGCCTTTCAAATCCTATGCTATTTACTTTAAAAATATTAGTAAATGTGCATGTATCTCCATTGGATAAAAAACTGAAACTGTAGAGAACAAAAATACTGAAGGTGAATTTAGTTCTAACTTTAGGGGCTAGACCAGCTACCTAAACTGAGGCACGTTAAGTGCCACTTGGGATGCATGAGAGTGGCAACTATGACTCAAAAGCTCAGCACCTTCTGCATAGGCACCTAAAGGTTAGGCATTTATTAGATCCCTAATCATGGACAACTGATTCAAGCCCAAGGTATAGACAATGCTTGCGTATAAGCCGCATTCTTACACTGCTGTTACAGTTAAGTGGAGACCTTGTCAGGAGGGCTTTGGTTGACTAGAGTTTGGCATTGTTAACTGCTATGTAAATGTGCGTAAATAATGAGTAAAGGGAAGACTGTGAGCTTTAAGGAAGACTTATACTTAGATCTTGATTTGAAAAATCATAGAGGGACGTTGAAAGATACTCTTGTTTGCAAGGATTACTTTGAAGAAGGCAGAAAGAAAGCAGAACGGGAGGCATTCTGCCATGTAGTGCAGACATGACAAGAAATAAGAACAAAAATACTTGAAGAGTCAGATCTATGAAAAGCAAGCAATTAAACTCATCCCAAATTAGACATCAGCATTTGGTCAGATGAGAGACTCTAAATTCCCTTAGTCATACTCAGTCTTCTTTGGTGCAAGCTTCCATTGTAACCAACGCTCACATGGAGAACCCATCTACCTCACAGATACATACGAGCTGAATCTGACTTATAAAACTTAGTCAAATGTGCCTGATGATAATTTTTAAGGGTTCAATTTTTCACCATTCCACTTAGCATAGCATACAAAGCATGGCTCCCCATGTCTTAATCTACAGTTCTTTGAGTAACCACCAAATCAATAGCCTGAGAGGGTCTTAAAGTTCTAAGGTTAGGCATATAGCTTGGCTAAATCACCCAGTTTGGGGAGGGCGTAAGTGATTAATCCAGTATCACATAGGAATTCTGGCACAGGCAGGGATCAAATCCAATTGCAGTATTGCTTCATCAGAATTCTGTGACTCCTTCATTGTCCACTGAAATTTCTTGCCTCAGCTTATCCATTTTTATAACAAACGAGAAAATTACTGAAAAACAACCCATACACATTTCATTCCTCCCTTGGGGAGGACGACAAGAAGTAAATTAATGTTAAATTTACAGAGAAACTTGGATAATGATTACAGAGGATTGATATAATTTCTGTGCACAGTTCAGAGGAACAGAGACAATTCACAGATCACAAAACCACAATTTTTGCTTGAAACTAAGTATTTCAGAGTATCAGAGTCTTTACGTTAGGATCTTGCTCACCATTTCTGTTCTTTGGAATTAGCAGCACTGACAACATCTAAAGCACAAAATTCTTCCTCTCTGTTCTCATGACTAATGTCTTTAGTGATGCGATAGTCATTAGTCACCTTAGTAAATGCAATCTCCTGCTCACTTGCCTGTCTGATTTTCAGCTCACAGCACAATATAGTTAAAATACATCTCTCTCATCCACAGACCATTCTGTATTTATCTTCCTTTTGTGCTCTATCCATTACCTATCACCTATTGCTTTTCCCTTCACTCTCATCAGTATACCCAGAGCTTTTCATAGATCTGACTCTTCAAGTATTTTTGTTCTTATTTCTTGTCACGTCTGCACTACATGGCAGAATGCCTCCCGTTCTGCTTTCTTTCTGCCTTCTTCAAAGTAATCCTTGCAAACAAGAGTATCTTTCAACGTTCCTCTATGATTTTTCAAATCAAGATCTAAGTATAAATCTTCCTTAAAGCTCACAGTCTTTCCCTTTACTCATTATTTATGCACATTTACATAGCAGTTAACAATGCCAAACTCTAGTCAACCAAATAACTGTACAGTGTTTTTTTAACATTACTTTAAGCACAGGTTACTGTAGCATTTAATTTACTTATTATTTATTTAAAAAAAAAATTAAAACACTAGCCCATTAAGTTACCTTCACCTTAGAAAAGCAAGCTAAAATTCTATCTCCTCACAAAATGTCTTTCTGGAAGAAGTGATGCTCTCCGGCTGAAAAACTAAATACTTCTGTCTTCCTATGTACACCTATATAGGTTACAACATACACAGATACCTCCATTGTACTTTACCGTATCAATAAAAACTAACAGCCTACTGCCACTATTGCCTTTAAAGAACCATGAAATCTGTTTGTAATCTAGCTTTGCACTATTTAATTTGCTTGAATTTGTTTCCAATGGATGTCCAGACAGTACCCATATAACAAAGCTGTGTTTGTATATTTTTAATCTAATCAGGCCTCGGTCTTAGTGGTAAAACAGAAAATAATAGTACTAGAGCCAGCTCAGAACACAACTCAACTCTTTAAGTGTCTGTTCTCCTCCACTTCTTTGGGGCAAATGAGCTTGCCTAGATTAAAAACTTTGTGATAAAAATTAGTCAAAACCATAGACTTTTGAGCTAAACTGATTGTCTCTGCAATCGGAGCTGACAAAGAAAGACCACTCATGATTTAACATAGTTTTGACTAGGCAACAACCTACAGGAGAGATGTCCCAGTAGTAAGGAGCATTCTTAGTATTGAAAAGCAGTGTAAGAAGCTGTTGCCTGCCACTTCTCAACATGTTTGTTGCTGCCTCAGCCCACCTTTTTCCCTCATCCTCTCGTTCAATTCTCAGTGCATAGGGGACCACAGGAAAGACAATTCATATGATTCCCAGGGTTTTAAGGCAAGAGCTAAAAAGTTTTTTTCAAATGACATGAAGAAATGAGCACAAAGCTGAGCTTGTGGAATAATTTCCATTATTCCTTGTGTTCCTCAGTTTCAAGGGCAGAAAAAAAACAGATAAACTGAACTTTTCCTGTTAAGATTAGTGGCAGATTGGTACAAAATCTACCTTCAAAAGCTCTGGTTGAATCAAGTCTTTTCTCTCAGCAATAAAGTACCAATTCTCCGACTGCCTGATGTGGAACATATGCCAAAAAGCCTGAGAAATCGATGATCTATTGTTTCCATTATTATCCTTCTGTAGTCATTTTTTCAAACATTGAGGAAGGGTGCACTGTGATTTAGAGTGATTTACAAGTTTTTGAGTTTGTAGAACAGAAACCTCTATCACATTTACTGTGGAGGGAATAGTCTTCTTGTAACAACACAATAATTTGAGGAATCTATTTGCAGCATTTGAAAGACATCTCTTGAGTTCTTTGTTAGTTCCTTGTTTTCCTACCACCTATTGGGTATCAGGAGAGCAATGGCATATGTGATATGCTGCAACCGTATTGTCATCCTCCTCTTGTGAGAGGGCAGGTTTGTCCCTTAATGAGTCATATGTGCTGTGTTTTAATCAGTGCAGGCCTTTTCTGGCTTGCCAGAAAAAATACATTCCTCAATGTGATTGCCTGGAAACTGTGTTCTTCATTATCAGTACAGATCACTGTACGACTTTAGAAAATACAGAATTACTCAAAAGCACATTCATATCCTGTAAAAAAATGCATTTACTACAGGCTACAGTTTTAAAATAAGTAAGTACCTTCTGATCTTTTGTCACGATGCACTGGAGTCCTGAATTCAAACTGTGGCCAACACAAGGGCAGAAAATGTGTCACTCATAAAATCACCTCTGCTTCTCCCAGTCCACGTAACTCCAGACTCACCGGCACTAAAACACGTGAACACCACGTTATCTGTCTCACCAAGGGCAATGGCAGTGGATGCCTTTAGATGGCAGGAAGCCATCAGTGTGTTGAAGTGCTTGGGGTGACAGACCTCAGCAGCAGCAGGATCAACACCATGCTCAGGTGTGACTGCTTCTTGCCAGCAGTGTCCCTTCAGCACGAAGAAGACATTCGTATGGCACACTGACCCTCGGCCTTGCCCCAGCCCCCCGTTTCCAGGTGGACTGAACCGGTCCTGAAGGTGTTTCCCAGACCCGGGCTAGTTGCAACGCTGGTCTCCTCAGTCTAAAACTGCTCCTGAGGCCCAGGTGGTGTGGTGACAGGGCCTGCACGCCGAGCCCCAGCGACCAGCGGTGACAACTGACTTCCCGGGGCCGAACCGCTAAAAGCAACGAGGGAACAGCCCAGCGCGGGGCACCTACCCGCCCCGGCGCGTCCCACCGTCTTCCCAGGGACCGGGCCCCCGGCCCTCGCTCTGCAGCTGCCCGCCGCGGCGAGGGCCATCCCCCGGCGAGGCTTCCTGCGCTCGGCTGCCGCCTTACCCAGGATCCAACCTCCCGGGCTGCCGCCGCCGGGGGTGGGGTGAAGCGAGGCAGCAGATCGCGCCTTATGCAAGCAGCTCAGGGAGCAGCCGCCGCCGCCCCGCCAGGAGCTCGGTGCTGACCGTGAGTCCCGGGGGCGGGGGTGAGGGGGGCAGCTCTCGCCTCAGCCGTGCCTGCCCTCGCCTCTCCCGCCGGGGCGTGCCGTCCCGCAGGTGCGGGGCCCGGCGCAGCGGGCGGCTCTGGGCGGCGGGGCCGAGGTGTGTGGCTGGCGGTCGCCGTCGGCTGCTCGGCTCCCCTTGCCCTGCTGCTGCCTGACCGGGAGTTGGTGCGGGCTTCCCAGGGCGGCGGCGCACCTCTCTGGAGGAGGAGAGGTCGGGAAGAGCCTCAGCCCTTACCGGCTTTCTCCTCAGACTCCGCACCCTGACTGGCTGCTCCCCGCGTCCCGACTCCGTGTGTCAAGCGGCCTGGCTGTAGGGAAATGAGTGGCTGGGACGACCTTTATCCATTCCCAATGCTGCCCTCCTGGGTGCCGGGCGCTGCTGCCGGGATTGCCTCCTTGCACCTCCTCCAGAAACTCCTCTTTCCCTACTTTTGGGCTGACCTGAGATACCTGCTGAAAGTATTGATGTATGGGCTGAGAGTGGAGATGTACCGGCTGCAAGGGAGGATTGTCACTGTCCTGGACCAGTTTGTGAAGCTGGCTGAGAAGCAGCCCCACAAGCCGTTCCTCATCTACGACGGGAAGGTGCACACCTACCGGGATGTGGACAGGAGGAGTAACAGGGTAGCGCAGGTCTTCCTACACCACGGGGTGCTGAAGAAGGGCGACACGGTGGCCTTGCTGATGGGCAACGAGCCAGACTTCATCCACGTGTGGTTCGGACTGGCCAAGCTGGGCTGCGTGGTGGCTTTCCTCAACTTCAATGTCCGCTCCAGATCTCTCCTGCACTGTGTCAGTAGCTGTGAGCCCAAGATACTGGTTGTGGGAGCAGGTAGAGTATACGCCTGATTTGTACATCCAAAGCTTTTAATGTCACATCTCCTCGGTGTATGTCTCTGCAGCTCCTTTATTGAAAAACTGATTTCCAGATGTTCACAGAATGAAAGAAACCTAGGGCTAGAAGGGGCTTCAAGAGATCATAAAGCTTTAGCTTCTCAGGCAGAATCAAGTATATCCATGCTTTGGGGACATTTAACCTTTTCTTAAAAAATGCGCATTGCAGGAAAGTTTGCAATATCTAAGTACAGCCTGTTCCAAGCATTTAATCACTTCAGTAGTTGCTTAACGTGTCTCAGAAAATATTAAAATGATCTGTTAAGAATAACTTACCATTCGTTTTTAAATGGTCAATTTTAATCTTATTTAAGTTATGTACTTTCTTCTCGTGTACTCTCTCCCCATCTTTCTAGGGATCAAAAACTGCCAGCTAGAAGGTCTAAGCTCAGGATTGTACAACCTCTGCTGTACAACTGTTCGCAGAGGTATCATAGACTTCCAGGGACTAAAAATGAGAGGTTTTTTGTTACAGGTGTAGCACATAGGAGGTTGATTTGTAATAACCAACTTACTGTTGGCGTTAGATTGTAGAAGAAATTGCTGTATTTGAATAGGAGATAATAGTGTGTGTTGTGTAAGTTTCCAAAGTACTACATTTTTATTAAGTGCTTCAAAACAATTTAAAATCTTGATGTAGGCATACTGTGCATTGTATATTCAAATTTGGCTTCAATTACAGGGATGTATAAGTTGAAGACAGGTCCAAAACCTAAACTTGCCTCAGCATTTATGATCAAGTGCTAGTGAACCTGCAGTGTTAAAAGATCACACAGAACCTTGACATTTGGTTGGAGGAGGATATTTCAAAATATTAAATATCAGTGTTGTCCTGCCTCTCTAAAATTATTATTCCAAGTCTACTCTGCCTTGTTTCTATTTCACAACTTCTTGCCTTATTGCTATTACGCAGGCTGTGGGGTTTTGCATCCATGACATCTAAATGGTGGAATTTCCTTCCATCTGTTCTCTGCTGCTGCAAATTTGTGCTTTCAAAAATATATTTAAGATTTTTCCCTTGCATATTTTTTAATTTCAAATTTTGTCATTCTGATTGTATATGGTATGCTTGTTTAATAATGCTTGGTAATTAAAACAAACTAATGAAACAAAAGCCAATTTAAATATAATCCCAAAACACATGATAACAATGCTTCTGAACTGACAGTTTTTAATTCTGCCTTTTTCCTTACTTAATTAAAAAAAATCTCATTTAACACCCTCTGATGAATATGTGCTTTTGAGTGTATGGATTGAGGAATGGAATTAATGTTCAGGAAATTCTTGCTCATGGACTCTGGTGAAGGAGAACTTTGGATCAAAACTTCTATCTAAGAGTAGTCTTTATTAAAATGGAAGGTTAACTAATGAATGAAAAAAGCATTTGCAATGCAGGAACGGGGTCCTGCATTGTTTCTCCACTTTTGATTTGTTACCAGCAGCTGATAGTAAGAGCGACTATGTTGAAATAATTTGGTCTGAGAGTCTGCCTCAGCTCACAAAAGAAGAGCTGTGTGCAGAGGGGTAATACAACAGAGATACCAACAAATTAATCTCTGAGCTGGTCTTTTATGTGTTGGTCTTCTTCATTCATGGGTTTTAGTCTCTGCATTAAGTTTGTCAGTCCCTTGAGCCTGCAAGGCTTCACAGTATTCTTCTCTGGGACTTAGAGGCTCTTTTTTATCTGTATCTGTGAATGAAGCTGGAGTTCTGTTATGTCCTTGTAATCAGCCACGTCATATGGAAAAGGAGCCTCTCCAACGGAGTCCAGGTTTTGCAACTGAAGGTTCATATACCATTCAGTGACTGTGAGGACTAACTCATACCACTCTTGAAACAAAAACATTATACATAATTATTGTACATAATAATTTCCCCCTAATGTTTATAAAAATTACAGGGCAGCATTTAACATTGAGGTTACACAGTCAGTCAGATAATCCTCAGAGGTCTGTTAAACATCTTTTTGTCCAGTGTTAGTGTGTGTTTCAAGGGATTCTTCCTTATTGGTAGGCATAACTTGAACTTTCTTGTGTGTTTTGCTCAGTGACACCATGTTCCACAGGATTGTGCATACCTTGAACATAGTATTTTTTTTTTCCAAAATATTTACACTAAAAACAATCAACCTGTGGTCCAATATGTATCATTGTCATAGTCATGCATCATGTTTGGCAACTAAGATTGTTTTTTTATTCAGAGATTAGTATGTAATGGTATTATTTCTGGATAATGGAAATTCTAATTTTCAAAAATGTGTAGGTTTTTCACCCTCCACAAACAAATGTAGGCTTGACTTAGCAATTCTGTTTCTTGTAACAGTTACAAAACTATCTTTTCGATATTTTGGATGATCTTCAATCTTGTTCATATACTGCAGCACAGCAGAAATCATCCCCTTAACAATTTGACCATTAACTGTGCTCAGCAAGACCAAATTTACTCTTGAAATTCTTGTCTGTAATGGCACATTAAATCAGGAACCTGTATTCAAATCCATTTAATATTAAGGTTTCATTTCTGCTGAAGGGAACCTTCCGCTTTCTGCTGGTATCTGGAACAGTTCCCACAAATAATTGTTCATTGCTAAATCTTCCCTGCTCAGAATGATGGTGTAGCCTTCCTCTGTCTGAGATGGTTGCATCTTGCAGCTTCTTTTGGTACATCTTGTCATTTTTCCAAAATGCTTTTATTTTTTAGAAATGCGATACCTCTATCCAAATAGGCTGGGTACTATTTATGGTTGCATTTTCTTCCACGCCTTGTTCAGTCTTTCATGCTGCCTCTTGCAAGATCACTCTCATTTGTACTCTTTGGAATTTGTACTCTTCAGTTTTGTTTTGTGCCTGCATATTTTTCAGAGGTTGTGGTTTGGTAACCCCGTCCAATTAGTATCATTTTGTCTTTCCTTCAGCACTTGCAGTCAGACTTTCTTCTGGTCTGACAATTCTCTGATATTTTGATTGCTTTTTCTAATTTCAGATGGGAGTCTTCCAATAGTACTTAAGTTTTGGGGTTTGGTTTTGACTTATGTATTCTACGAACTCTCTGCAATTGAATGTTTTATTCTTAAGCCTCAAATATGTTATAAAAACTTCAAAATTTCTCCCTCCTGTTGGTTTCTTGAATGAAATGGGTATCTCTAAAAGGTTGAATTTTTTTCTGTGACAGCAATGCTGTTTTAATTAATTTAGCACAGTCTAGTAACGTGGTTTTTTCCCGCTCATCCAACCGCAGGCTGTAAGGCAAATACAGATTCTCTGATTTGCCAATACTTAGACTTTGTATTTCTTTCCAGTATTTTCACTTGCCTTTGTGGCAGAGAGAGAGTTTTTGCTTTAGCTACCTTCATTTGTCTGCTGCCTTCCCAGAGCGTTTAGCTCTTGCGTTAATTTGTTATGTAACATTCTCACACTTCCATTCCCAGAAACACTGTCTACCACCACTCCCATTCTGGGGAATGTTTGTTGAAAGAGATTCAAAAGTTGGAGTTTAAAACTGCATTTTTAATAAAATGGCAGTTAACTACCATGTAAGTAAATGAGGAACTTGTAAAGGAGGAAAAAAGAAGCTGTATGCTCTTCTCTCTATAAGATTGCCAGGATTAGCTTACTTTAACAGCAATCTGACCTGTTTAAAAGGTATTTGTCCTTACTACATTTGTTACCAGATTATGCCACCCTTATTTTTAAAATTACTGGTTAAACAGAAGAGTAAGATACTGCTTAAAATGAAGGCATCTTTTAAGGCACTGTGTCCTTTCTAGGGAATGTTTCAATTCATTGGACTCTTGCTTGAACAAGGGATTACATTTTATCTTTTGGACAGTACTTGTGTGACAGCAATACTATTGAACAACACCTACAATCTAGTGACCCACCAGAAAGGTACAAATGGAATTTGCCATTGCATTTATAGTGTGTTGCTACTCGGAAGTGTTCAGCTCTTAGTAGTACATCCCAGATTGCCATCATGACTTCTGGTGCAAGGATTTAACCGTGAAAGGATTGTGTTACGAAACTCTATGATATTGGTTTACATCAGTCCTGATAGCAAAGGCTATTCAGGGAGACTCCATGCTGCATGGACACGTGTGGGCACCCTGCTCTATGTGGGCCTGCTTGAGCAGGGGTGTTGGACCAAGATGATCTCCAGAGGTCCCTTCCAACCACAGCCATTCTGTGATTCTGCAATTCTGTACAGAATTACATTTCTCAGCTGTGCAAGTATAGCATTTGCCTGGCAAGGATTTTTTACTCTTGAGGCACCAGCAGTGCTTTCTGCTGCTGCTGAGTGTATTCTGAACTTCTCGCCATCTGAGCTCAGAACCAGGGTTTACGCTGGCAGGAGTAAAGTTCAGATAGAAGTGTGTCTACATCCTGGAAAAAGACAAACGAAGGTTTTTTTGGTATTTGTGAATTATTGGTATTATATGGTATTCTATACAAGTAGCAGTATAATCTCTCCTATGTTAGTCACTGAGTGAAAAAAAAAAAGATCAAAAATAGATCAAAACGATCTTTTCTTAACTATTTGGAATAAAAAGCTATTTAGACCTAAACATTTAGGACAAGGAAACCATAGAAGACCTGCAGAAGGCACTCTTACCTGCTCTGTCAGACACCATATCTCTTTGATCACTTGCTTTTGTGTCTCTGTCCCAGATGGCCTTCGAGTGGAAAACTGTGATTCCCAAGCCAGTTTCTATTTTACTACCTTTGCTGCCTTCAGTGGCATCTCAAGATACCAACACTGATCCTGAGCCATAACTGACTTGAAATTTCTGTTTTTATTGCTTAGTGAGAATAAGTGCTAAGTGTAAGGAGTCACTTGAGGGATCAAGTACAAGTAACAATTATTTCTGAAGCCAGAGTGGGGAAGAGTTTGGACTTGCCATAGCTTACTGAGCATATCAACCAGGGTACACATCAAAGTTATGTAAGGACCATTTAATACAGTTTTCTTTCCGAGTAACTTTCTGTTCAGTACAAGTTGATCTCATAATCTGTTGTATTCCTTTCATCAGTGTAGGACTGTGTCCTTGCCAACAGGCTGCATTGTTTCTTTGCTAGAAAATAACATAAAAAACCTTTTGTGCAACTTGAAGCCTAGGACAGTAGTTCAAAACCAAAACATATTTTCCTTGCTTTCTCAAAAGATGTAACTGAGTTATGTACTCATGTGAATTTGATATAACAGTTTCACGAACTTCGTGTCAAATAATGAAATGCATTAAAAGCACGAGAGGAAAAAAAAGGCAAAAAAAGTGGAGAAGCATATTCATCTTGACTGATTACAAATATTTTTTTTTTCCCAGTAGAAGCCAAATAGTTAGCAAATAGTGAATATTCATATACAAAGTATGTAAACAACGCTGCTGACTACATTGCCAAACTTTAGATAAGCAATCATTTCTTCCAAAACAAATAAACAAAAACCTGAATATACTTCCATAGTGTAAAAAGCAAACAAGTAGTTGAGAGAAACCACAAGCTTATATAGCTAAATTGCTTTACTATAATTGCTTTCATATATGGTAAAGTACACATACCAGGTACCTCCAGAAATAATCAAACTGTAGTGCCTCCAAGAGGGCTGTTTCTTCCTGACACATGGACAAGATGATAAGTAATGACCAATGAGCCCGACACAACGTCTGGCACAGAAGTTCTTTGTTCATGGAACAAAACATTAGTTGAGTATCATCAGAATTATTCTTTGGAAGTATGTTAGTACAACTGAGAGTTATCTTCAAACACCCCATGCTCTTGTGTGTTCCAGAAGTAATCTTCAGTTTCTGGCACTTTGAATACAGCTGTTTTAAATTACCCTTTCTTATTCAGGAAATCACTTATTGTTTCTGCTGTCTCTGCTATCTAACTAGAAATTTCTTTTAAGATAACGTATATTTACAAGCTGTTCACATATTGTTCCAAATACTAGATTCCTGAGCACAGAAGAAAAATTCTACTGTAACCAACAGTAGGATAGCCTCTGTGCAATAACAAAACCCATAGGTTTTATGAGTGAGTGTTTAGAGAAACAATAAACAGTGTGTATGTTTAATTTGAAGATTGATCTTAATTATTTAGAGTAAATATGTTTCAGTCTACTAAAAGGGAACTATGCCCTCCTGTCATTCTTGAATCTTAAATGATGGTGTCTGTAGAGTTGAAATTAATAGCTGCCATCTTTCTTCCTTTGGAAGAAGGAAAGAAAAGAGGCAAAAAGAAAAAGAAAAAGAAGAGGTAAGTCCTCTTCTTTTTGAGAGACTTGCACTTCATGTTACTCAAATACACAAAGAACTTGGTGCACACCTTATCTAGAACTTCTGAATACTAAAAAATTAGAAATATTTGTGAATTTCTTCATGTCATGCAGTCCTAAACAAAAATGTCTTCTGTAGAGAAGTTAAGAGTTGGTAGGTAATACAGCTTCATTTTCATCACTTTCAAAAATGTAAAAAGCAAAACAATTTAAGGAAATGCAAGAAGGAATGAATTTATATATGGAAAATAAGCAAATGCCACAATGATCCCTTCGGTATCTGCAGTATTTAAGATACTCACTGAGGAGTTTTTTTGCCAGGCCTTCTGCAAGAGGATAGTTTTCAATTAAACAATAGGTGAAATTTCATTTACGGTTATACTTTAGTTACATAGGATAATTTTGCATGATGAGTTTTATTGGGCAGTTTGTCTTAATATTTGTACATCATGTTTGTTATCTGGTAAGGACACTGCACAGGATGCATAGCTGAGTCTGATTCAAATGATTACCAGAAGCTGGAGAAGCCAAGAAATTCTTAACAATCCTTAACAATTAACAATCCTTAACATCTTTGCTGGCACTGTAGTTTGAGCTAGTGCACCAATAAAGAATAACAGAGAATGCTATATTCTTTCAGTAGTTTTGAGAACAGAAATGGAGCTCCAGCCACTTCTAACACCTGTGTTTCTTTTGCTAGGTTCTCAACCTAACTTGTACCTACACAATCTATTATCAGTATATTTAGGAGACATATATGTATATATATACCTAATAGGAAGACAAAAATCAGTATTAGAAGGTAGTAAGTATATAGTTATGCTGTCACACTTGGTTTATTAATAGCTGTTTTTCATTAGAAGTAATGCTGTAGTATTTTCATATTTATTACTTGAAAAATATACTCTAATTTTATAATTTTATAATATAACAGCAAAACAGAATTAATATGCCAATGAACCTTGACTTTCAGTGCATCAGGTTTCCTCCAGTTAATGCTATTGTTAACATTATTTTTTATTCACATTTTTTTCATTCTATTGCTATGTATAGTGGAAAGGGACTGTTCTCCAATGATTCAAACAGGAGGCTATCTATCTTTTACATTTTCATAATTATTTGTATGATTCCTTCATTCCTTTCTGAAATCATTCTGCGGTGCAAGGAAGTTAGAACTCAAAAATTTTTATGTCACACTCCATCAGATCTGTTTGCTAAACATTCATAAAATATATAGAACTTGTACTCTGTAGGCTTTAGGTTTTTAAGACATGTTTTGTTGGCAACAGTAGGCTATATCTCTGTTATAGTAATAGAGATTAGTAGGTCATTCATTAAAATATATACAGCAGTCTGTCATTAGGAAAGTAGTTTTCTGAAAGATTAAAAATCTGAAAATCTTCAGTTATTTTGGTGTAAAATTTATGCAAGGGGGTTCTATTAGTGGTATCCATATTTAATATTTGCGAAATGAGCTTGGAGTTGACATCAGGATTTCAAATGCTGGCTCTGGCAATACCTCATTATGAGGTTCTGGGTGAGTCATGTCAACTTTCGTTGTTTATTCATCTATAAAAATTTAAATAATAACATAAATTTATACCCACAGGGCTATTTGCAAGATTAATTACATAGGCTGAGATCCAGCAAAGCACTTAAGTGTAAATGAGTTTTTAAGTATATGAATAGTTCTATTGAAAACAATATTATTCCTATTCTTGAGAATTTTCCTGGGTTAGTACTTTAATGCCTGTGCAGTGTTCTGAGAAAGTGCCAGATTGTAAAAATGCTTAGAGATATAAACATAAATACCAAATGTATTGCTTAAGGATTGGCCTCTATTTATATTTTTTCTTTTTGTTTAATCTGGGACTCTCTCTCATGGTTTCTTTCCTGATAAGCCAACAAAATACATCTTAGTTATGCTGCTGTTTTTATTTTATAAAAGTGAGTTTGTATTTATATTCAGGTAAAAGCCAATACAAGGAACAGGCTTTCAGTGAATGAACATGTGATTATATGAAAATAAAATTGTCTGGTGTACCTAAAATCAGATTCATTAACGTATCTAAAACACTCAAAGCACTACATAAATAGCCATATGGTTCTTTGGCAATGTCTGAATAAGGCACGGGCCTGTATCATATTTCTATTCTGTGAAATTCAGGTACCTACATAAGTGATACAGTTTTTGGCCTGTGTGTTTGTTTTTAAATTAGTCACTTGTGTGCTTTTGAAAAAAATACTGCTCCATGAGAGATTGCTTTTGAGGGCGTCCAGGGAAACCTGCACTGTCATTACCACCTATGTATATATTTGCTTGCATCTTCAACAGAATTCCTCATAATTTATTTGAAGTTGAAGCTTAACTACACTTCATTCTGGTCTTAGCAATGACCAAGGGTTATCCAAAATGAGGTGGAAAGCAGCAGTTAGTAATCAGTGCTCACCATTTTGCCTTGAGGGCTAGCTGACAATTAGACCTTGTGGGGTCAGCAGTATTTTTACCACATTATACCCTGTTTTCAGTGAATTTTCATTCTAGTTCATCATTATTTTATTGAATTTGTCTATGTCCATGGTGGTGACTTTCATTCCTCTTTCTCTTATAAAAAGTAAAACTTTCAGAGGAAAAATACTTTATTTGCTGGTTTTCTGAAGACATAATGTAAGTAACATTATTTTATGTTAATTTTTAAGATTTGCTTGGGACACTGGAAGAAATTCTTCCTAACCTCCAAAAAGATGTTAGCGTTTGGATAATGACCAAAGACTCCACTTTTCCAAGTGTGCATACCCTTTTAGACAAAATAGAGGCTGCATCTGAAGACCCTGTTCCAGTTAATCGACGCTCTGCCAACAACCTCAAGTCATCTGTTTTATATATATTTACTTCAGGAACAACAGGTACAGGTCTGCTAAAGAGTCTATGTTATCCTTCAGCTTTCATCTAGAAACTTAATTTTCTGAAACGCTAATCTTTTGGTTCATCTTTTCATAGTAGATTATCATATTTCTTACCTAGAAGCATTATGGTAGAAAATCAGCATATTTCCTGTCAGTGACTGTTTATATTCAGTGGTTTATGGGCTTCTCTTCTGTTTTTTCCTGCCACATTGTGCAAATACTATGAGAAGCTTTACCTCTTTATTACTTCGCAGCTAAGGTGTTTATAAAACATTTTGCTTTTTCAGTGGGTTTACAATTATAATAAATATTATTTTGTGATCACATACCACTGCCTAGCTAATATAGCTAACATTGTATCTAGAACTTTAAAAAACAATCTTCAAACAAGCAAATAGACATTTGGTTTTTCTTCATTAAGTCATGTTCTATGCAGGTCACTGTAGAGACAGAAAATAGGATTAAGTTACTAGCCTTTTTGTTTAGAAACAGATGGCTGAATTTATTACCAGTGCTCCAGCAGCTAAGAAGCTAAGACTTTAAAAAAACTGATCACTGACATGAAAAGCAGCATGATGTTGTTAAGATAAGCAGATTGGCATTCTCATTCAGCTGAACACAACAGTTTTAGTCACAAGAAGATTTAAAATGAAGATGTGTTTTATGGCTTCGTTCCCTGATACAAATAATTATTTAATTTATTTGCTTCGGGTTCTGGGGAAAAATTAGGAAATAAAAATGTCAGTCTAGAATAAAAAAATTAGAAAGGTATAAATATTGTCAAGAGGTCAGGTATGTTTGGAATACCACTAATATAAATATGGTAGAGCTTGCTGGTTAAAAGTAAGGAGTTTTAGCTAAAAAATACTATAGAATTCTCCAGGTAGAAGGATTTTGTTCTTATAGCTGCATTCAGAATATCTATGTGCAGTCTCAAATTTCAGTTATGTAGAATTTAAGATATTTTTGAATGATGGTATGTATTACATTAACTTACATTGGATTTCTTTCACGTACCATGTGACTAAAAGAATAAGGTTTGTTTAGTCTGAAGAGTATGAAATAACTAATTCTAATCCAAAGTAACTGAGCGTTTTCACACTTTTTGATAAAGCAAGAGCATAGTGTTGCTCCTAAAATAATAACTGGTTAACTTAGTTAAAAGAAAGAAATTCCCTTGCATGGTCTGTAGCCAGCTGTCTGTAAAGGCAGAAGGAAAAAACTCAAGACTCTGTAGAGCACTTCTTGCTATAAGTGGTTCATTGGCAGCATAGGCTTATTGCCTTTTCTCTTTAGTGTGATGGGTTTTGGAATAGCTTTGAAGTGTAGCTAGAATCTCCATAGATTACACTTCCAGTTAACAGCTTTAGTTAAGTCTTCAAATGAATGGTAGCTTTGCTAGAATAGGTGAGAAAACTTTCTGAACCATTATATTTTTTGAAATTTTTAACAGTTCTCACTGTTCCTCATCAGGACTCAGGCTGAAATTTGTGTGTGTACGTGAGAACATATAAAGCAAGAACACATTCCCTACTCAAAATAACGTGTACCAGAGTAGTAGCCCAAGAAGCTCTTGCATGTGAGTCTGTGTGTTGCTAAACAGAAATTCTGTGCTGAACCTGAAGAAACTCATTAAGAAGAACCTAACTGGAGTGGACTTTTTGCTGGATTTTTTTTTTAATTCTACATAGTCTTGATAGCATTCTAAAACAAATAGGTAGACTTAAATGTACACAGCCACTACATGATCTACTTCATGTAGATCCCAAACCTTTCTTAATTACGTTACAGTCACTATGACTCTTGCCTGAAAGAGATCTAGTGTGATGCCTCTTTATGTTAAAGGAGGTCCATATGTACAGTAAATGCTTCTGGCCCTTTGTTGGTTCTATATAATTTGATAGCATGCTAACCATGGAATTTTTTCATGTTTCCACCTATTTGAATTGACTTCACATCAGATTAAATAACTAACAGATGAGGTTACACACTTTATGTGTACAGAACAAACATGCAATACTGTATTAACAGCCAGTTGTCTATTATAAACGGCCATCTGAACAGATGGCTGAAAATTTGGTTACAGAAGAAAGAATTGATTCTTTTATGATTTTAGAGACCTTACACAGGAAAAAAAAAATTGAGTTCTCTTTAAGAGAAGCTTTATGCATGGTTTTATGTTTTCATTACAGGTCTTCCAAAGGCCGCAGTCATCAGTCACATGCAGGTTCTTAAAGGAGCTGCTGGATTGTGGGCTTTTGGTGCTACTGCAGAAGACATCATTTATATTACTCTGCCTCTTTATCACAGTGCGGCATCTCTTCTTGGCATCGGTGGATGCATTGAATTGGGTAGGGCTCATTTCATTTAATTGTATTGTTAATAGAGAATTAATTATTATAAAAATGTATAAAACTCACTTAGGTTCACTGCCATTAGAGAAACTAATGCTTTGCTGAAATAAATGAATAGTCTTTTTGTAATAGCTTTATATTTCTGTATTTTGGGGATGGGAGGGTGTTGTAATAGCGAAGGATCTCTAACAAGCTATCTTTGTCGTACTGGAGAAGAATTAGTTGTAGGTAGGTATTTGTGTCACAAATGATTTTACTTTCTTTTATATTTAGGCAAAAAGGAATTTAAGGACATATGTAATATTTTGGCAGTGTGTATAGCGCATTAATATATGTACAGACTAAGCATTGTTCAGTGGAATAGAACTAAAATGTATTTTGGTGAACTTAGAAAGACTGACAAATACATTTATAGTGAACATTCAGCTTTGTCATATATCATTAGATGATATATAACTTTTTTGCCATTTAATTTCTGTACTGTTTTGGCATGGACAATAAAACACATATTTTACTGAGACCATGTAGGTGTCCTCAATGACTCTCTTATAAAAGATTTATTTGGAACTTGATGGCAAATATTTCCTGCTTCCTGAAGCATAAAGGACAAGTCAGAGCAAGGGAAAGATCATTGGATTATGGATTAATTCGGTCTGAGTCTGCATTGATGACTGCTTTCTTTGTTGAAAAATGAGGGTTTAGTGATACCCAAATGATTTGCTAATTCAGACTGACTTTTCTGGATATTTTCAGTAAAACTCTCTTGAATAATGTTACAACACCAACAAAGAGAAGCTGTCTTCTTGCTTTTAACCTCTTATCTATCCGTTTCCGGTCTCGCCAAGGAGGAGACTGGGTTCATCTCCCTTCTTTGTCTGCTGGGTTTGAACACGCATCTTCTAATAAAACAGCTTAAATACCATATAGTTCTCTGAATGAGGCTGCTCTTAGTTCCTCTAATGTTCTATTTTGTAGAAATAGTGAACATAGCTAGCTAAGCTGCCATATAGAGAAAATGCTTCATTTCCTTTTCTACTGTTTCCATAAAGGTGCAACCTGTGTGTTGAAAAAGAAGTTCTCAGCTAGTCAATTTTGGAGTGACTGCAAAAAGTACAATGTAACTGTCATCCAGTACATTGGAGAACTTTGCCGTTACCTTTGCAGCCAGCCAGTGGTAAGTGGAACCAAAATTATAGCTATTCATCTCTAAGTGATATGTACTTTTATTGTTCTTAATGTGGTTATGTTAAAAGGGAAATAAAACTGTACTGAACCTGTCCCTCTACCCTTCTTTTTATGTGAGATTCTTCAAATATTTGGTGATCTGTAGACTGTAAAAAAAGAAATGGCTTGAATCAGGAAGATGTTAAAGTATTAAAAGAAGAGACTTCGAGACTAAAAACTGATTCAGTATCATTTGGTGAAAAAATATTATTTCACAGAGTTTCACAATGTCAGTTCAGAAAACCAGGATTACTGTTCAATGTCTTTTCAGAATTTTCAAAACTTTGTTTCTTGGCACATAAGTATATCAGAGGTCTCAAGTTTTGTAGGTCATGTTTTAGCACTGTTTTGGCTTGTGGAATGTGCGTGTTTTGAGACCATCTAAACCATATTTTAAAATTTGGAAGGAGTTTGATCTAGGTTAGCAGTTCAAAGGAAGAATGCCTTTTGTTCCAGTTAGAAAGCTATTCCGGACAACAAAGCTAGTTTTGTTAAAGTGACATTCCTCTCTGAAACTGTGTTAGCCCGTGGCAGTCAGTGGTGTGATGGTCTATCTACATGGTATCAAGCACGAAGTGTGCTGAACCTGTTGTAATTACCAAGTATAGCTGAGGTTAACTGAATTAACTCTTGATCTGGCTTTTTTCTGGTGTGTTTCTGTATCTACCCACTGATGAAAAAGAGAGCCCAAGATGTTTAGGCTAAGCTAAATGCTTAAAATTCGTTGGAATTAATTCAAGATGTATAAAATAATATAGACGGAACAGATATAACCTCTTGCATAGCAAACCCAACTATCTACTTTCTATCCTCAAATGCTTATGGTAAATGTGTCAAAATGAATACGAAACAAACATTCATAGTCCAGTATAAACTAAAATTCGTCTTGCTAATGCTGGCAACTTTCATCCATTTATGAGCTGCAGGTTGTCTTATTGTGTTTCAATAATAAATCCTAAATGTTACATCATATATTAGCTTAACTGGTTAAGCATTTTAATAAAAGACTTTACACAGTTACTTATGATCATAAACAGCTTTTATTTTGAATACTAAATAAAAATAAATATCGGCTTCCAAGTACCTGTATAACATTAAGCAAAAAGAACTGTATCCTCTTTTAAGTTAACAAAATGTTTAGGAGAACACGAAGAGATTTGTAAAAATGTACAAAATTGGATGCAATGTAACTGTTACATCTTCAAACATTCTCCCTTTGCCTCTATCATAATTTCATTTTGTGATTTCAAAAAAATAATCAGTGGTTTATTTTCTTTTCAGTGAATTTTATTGAAATGACTCATCTCTTAGGATATGGTGCCAATAATTCAAATTAAGTAATCTGAAAATTCTTTTCTAATCCAAGTCTTTATTTTATGATTTTCCAGAATAACCTCCTCCTTAAGCAGTGTTCTCATAATTCGAAGAGAATGCAAATCAGTCTTGTTTTCCAGCAGAATAACGATTTGCATTAATATCTCAAGTGCTGACCAAAGAATGGAAAAGGTCAGTGTTCATAAGACATTGGATTTTTTTTTCTCCTGAAAATTTTCAGAAGTATGTTTTAAGTAACGTAGTGGTGGGTCACAGATCCTACGGCACTATCCATGCATGCCTCAACAAAGAGAATGTTCCTGAATTAAGGAGGGCATGGCTGATGTCCCAGTGACCACCACTGGCTGTGATAGGAAACCAGAATAGTGATACTTTTCTCTCTCTGTTTCTTTTTTTTTTGGTGTTTTTTGTTTTAATTTTTTTTGTTTGTTTTTTAAACTTTAACATAAAATAAACAAAAAGTTACAGCATTAAAAAAAATCAAGTTAAAGACCATAAGGAAAATGAAAACATATGAAGGGCCTAGCTTTTATAAATTGTGATTTTTCTTCATTCTGGGCTAACGTGATTTCCCCAAAGTCATTTCCGTTCTCTCAACACTTCCCAACTTTTGCTGTGTTTGCAGCCTCAGATATTAATTGTTCCTCTTTTCTGTCCTTTAACTGTACAGTTAGAGCATGGCATTTTGTTTTACCCATTTTATCCTGTTCAGTATCTTAAAGCAAGAATGATAGATTAATATACTTCATTTTCTAAAACAAACTCTTTCATTTTTAAATCCTTACCAAGCCATCATAAAGGTAAAGGAGCTTTAAATTTTGCAAATAAAGTTATTTATACCATCATTAACTATTTATATGCTATATACTATATTTATGCCATCATTAACTATGCATTAACTATGAATTAACTATTAATTTATGTAAGTATTTGTCATGTTAAAACTGGAAGAGAAACATCTTCACAGAAATAAGTGGAAGGATTTTAAATATGTTGTCCAATGCATTATTATTTTTCAAGTAGGTAAAATAATTTGCCAAGTTGTTATCTCTCTTTAAGTTTCAGTAACTTAGAAGTGCTATATATACTAGCAGCATGAGAAAGATATGGCTAATAGAAGCTTTAAAGCTCTGTGAAGATATTATGTGGGCAGTGTTCTCAAGGTTACAGAGTATAAAGCCCTTCTAATGAACACAGAGTAAAACCATACCAATTATCTTAAGTGCTTCATTTGTTTCTTTAATACTAAACTTGAAATAAATGGTATATTTCTAATAGTTGCAGGCCACAGAGTGGCCTCTTATTTCTTAGATTTTGAACAGAACTTTTGATAAGTCTCTGTGGTAGCATATAGACTCTTGGCTTAGCTTTCGTTATTAGTTTTGTCTTGTTTGATCTTTCTGCCTCCCACTCACATCTGCAACAGCTCTTGAAGACTCTTTTGCAGTAGAATTTTTCTGAAACCTGTTCTGCATCCAGTTTGGTTTAGTAACCTATTGTCGGGAAAGAACATTTGTCAGAAAAGGAAGTTGTCTTTTTTCCTTAAATACGAGTGCAAAGACCTTGCATTATGTGACATTCATAGATTTTGCTGGGCTCCTAAATAAATGAGTAATCCTCATGCTGCCCTCTTTCAAGCTCTTTTTCTTCAGTCTTTTGATCATAGTGAAAGTAGAAGAGCCAGCATTTTGGTTAGTAGCCATCAGTAGCTACAAAATGGATCCTGCTCTAAGATATTAGCATGACTACTCCAGTGAAAGAGAATATTCAGCAAATAACTTGGTCTTGCTGGCTGACATTGCTCAAAGTCTCTATTTATAGTGACCTCTCTATATATAGTCTCTATCTATAGTGATAATTTCAGAAGTATGGCATATCATAGCTCCCTATTTCCTCTCTAAGCAAAGGCCTTGGAAATACTTCTTTATTAATCTATGGAAATACTTGGCTTAGAGGGTTGCAGCACATCTAAAATTTAACATTTGAAGCGTATACAAAATCTTCCTGATGCACTTGCAGATTTATTTCAAATTTGAAGTAATGAGCTATTTAAATAATACATTGCATCCTGAAGCTTTTGGAAAGATAGGAATGGTAATGCAGCATCTCTTTCCTGCTTTTCTGTAAAGGAGACCTGAATCCTGAAGTGGTTTACAGACAGAGGCTAGAAATCAGTTTTCTTGATCATTATGTGCTGTCTTGTACTCTCATAAGCTGTCATACGTTATGACATTAATTATATGATTTATGATACCTTGCATGAACTTGATAAGCTCTCTATTAAAACCAGAGTTCACTTCTACTTGTATTTGAAGTCTATTTCACAATTAATTATATCATTGCTTAGAAATTTTCTTTCAATATCTGTCCTGTTTTATGTCCATTTGGTATTGAGACAATGTTATCCTTCGGCATCAGTAACATTTCGTATTTCCTTGGGGTTACCTCAAGTGTATAAGACCATGTATATCAGCTTTCAGACTTTATTTTGTTAAGCTGAAGCAAGCCAATCTCTCTACTAGATCCAGTTTGGCCAAGGTTTCTTTGGATGGGATTAAGCTCTCTGAAGTGACTTTAGAAAAGATGCTTAAGGATTTATTTTATTAAAACTCTTCTGTGTTAGAACAATAGTAATTTAGAAGGAGAAAACTGTTTGCTGGGACAAGCAATGAACACTTATTTCCCTGATGTTGTCTTAAGTGTTGTGGGAAGGGGTGTAAGAATGGGGTTTATGTTGGATAGCACTTTCTCGCACCTAGAAACAAGTTTCTTTGAAGGAAGGCAATTTGATAGTTGGGTGAGGAAGGAAAAATGAGTCAGCAGACACTTCTCTACAATTCAGGTTTTATTTGGCATCACATTTTATTCCCCATTAAAGTTTAGCTCAGTTTATGTTCAGTACTGGAAATTGTTCTTTCTCTTATCACTAAAATGTGGAGTGGAAACTTGGCAAGCCCCTTTCAGGTTTTCAGCATAAATATTTTATTAAATACCTCAAACCTGTAATGTGTCACAGTTACGGACAACCACATCTGTACCTTCCATTTGAAGTCTCTGAATAATCTCTATATGTCATTACAATTTTATTTACTGGAGGAATTTGCAATTTATTTATTCTTCTAATAACCTATATTTTTTTAAAAAAAAATCTGCGTCCACTTCCCTATGTCGTAAGCAGACATCATTCTTAATCCAAGTTGTTACCGATTTACTACAGTATTAACAGTGCCTAAAAGGAGGATTGAACAGTGTTTGTACATGCAGTTAGGGAAAACAGGATTTTTAGGCACATCTGAAATGAAGCTTAAAGATGGACTTGGGATTTGGAAGCTTGTATTTTTTCCCTCCAGACAGTATCAGTTGATCTAATAAAAAATACACTGTATATCACAACAAAATTTTTCTGTGCTTTAAACTGCCATGACTACAACAACAGTATTATTTTTAAAAAGTGTGTTTAAAAGCAGATTATAATCCATTTTGGCTACTGCCTTCTGATATTTAAATGTACTCACATATGTCTCTTGGACTCCATCCACACAATGATTCTGTGTCTGTTTTCTCATTCTTCCCACTATTAATGCTAAAGGTTTTCAGGTTTTCTTCCTGAAAAAGTCTTCTGTAATGTTCATAGAGTTCCTTTGACCTTAGGAAGCATTGGTTTTCCATACCCAAAACAGCACTGAAGGCTAGTTGCGATGTCTGGTTCTAGCATGGTGGCTCAAGACTTTTCTGTGTCTTCAAGAGGTCATATAACTTGGCCAATTTCCTTCCTTCCAGCTTCTGTTCCTAGATACTCATCTTTTGGGTTAAGCTAGTGGAGTCATGCAGAAAATGTCCTGATAGTGAAGCCTAGAAATCACAATCATACAAAGGGAAGCTTTATATTGCTTACAGAATACTGTCTGCAATGTGGAGAGCAAGAAATAATCTGTGCGTGCTTTAATGCTCTGAATTGACCTTTGGTAAGTTTTGTGTATCCACAATTTGTTTTGACTTGTGGGCTCCTGGGGCAATCACCAAAAATACAACTATCTACTTCGTATTACTGGGTGGAACACAGATAAAAATTACTTCTTTTATTGGTAGATATTTTCTGAGGAAATAGAAGTACAGCTAAAGAAAACATTAGAAGAGCTAAAGGAAGAAAACTCCTGTTAGAATCTAATCCTGTTAGATTATCAGGAGATTGATTAAGGAAAGCATGGTGAGAGTGAGCTATACTAAGTAGCAAACAACCAGTTCCAGAACTGGGAGGATGTGTCCTGTTCCTTGAATTCCTGTTTCTTTCTTATGGTGCCTCTCTTCAGTACCCTTGCCGTTTTCTTTTACTTGTATTTTTAAATTTGGGCATGTATTTTACTCAAAAAGTCTAGTCGCAATTTATCATTAGGCATTACTGAAAACTGAATGTAAGCATGCATCTTGAAGAATTTATTACATCTGTCATCATAATGGCAGTAGGATACCTCTCATAGTCTCTCTACTAACTACCTGATGCCTCTTTTTTCAGGGCTAATGTGTCAATAGAGAACTGCTAAATGTGTTGTTATATGCATTCCTTGTAAATACATGAATGTAAACTGTATGTGGTCTGTCCATCATATTTTATATTTAACAGATGTTTGTATATCTCAGGCTGTGAGATTGCTTTTAGTTTCAAGGCCATAATACAGGAAACATTTCATGCCTCCTTTTCTTGAACTTACCTTTGCTTCTCTCCATTTGTCTTTTCCTGCTGCAGAAATGGTAAAAGTAGGACAATGAACCTCTTTTCTTATATTCTTTTAAAGCAACTGCTAAGTACATTTTTCTATAGCTGCAGTCATGAATCCTTCCTGCACCAGTTAGTACACTGTTGATGGCACTTTAAAAGGCATTTCTTTTGTCAACAACTTAATCATGTAGGTAGTCCACATAGTGTACAAAGAACTCTTAAGGAGGAAAGACTGGCAGATGAAAAATTCCAGGTATGTGCTGTTTAGTGTAATAAGGCAGATCTTGACTTGTCGATTAATTACTATACAAATGAAACAAGCACTCAAAATGGAGAAATAGTGTGTCAGAAACTGATTTATGATGTATGCAGATATTTGATATAAAGTTCAAAGATCTTAGCAGAATGAACTGAAGAAAAGTCCAGGTGTAAGGTAAGAACAGTTCTTGCTTATTAATACTTCAAAAAGGCATTGAAAAAAATGTTTCACTTTTACTATTAGAAAAAAGTGGATATAGACTGAATCCCCATTTTCTTTCAGAATCACTCTGTAAGAAAAGAAAATCACAGTGCAGGAAAATAAATAAATAGACATTTTTAAGAACTTTGGAAAGATGTTCTAACATCCTATTATTCTAAAATCTGTCTTCCTAATTATCTGTAGAGAACTATTAATCACATTCAGAAACACAAAGCATGAGCAAATTATCACAGGGCACACATTATTTGAACTTATTTGTGACAGTTGACCAGGGCAAGGCACTGAGTCCTTCGTAACTGAGATATTGTGAGGAAATATAGCTTTTAGTGAAGGAAGTGTTAACTAGGTACTATGCTGTTGCAGCAGGCTGAGAATATGCATGCAGACAATTGCTGCATATCAAGGTGTTGCACGGTAACTGGCTGACGTGCCACAGCTAGTTCAGGTGTCAAGAATGGCACAGGGATAGCAGAGCCTATCTCCCAGAAGAGATGTGCACTAGGTGACTCCTTGGAATTCCTCCTACTCCTATAATTCTATCTACTCTACTCTAAGGGAAGCTGGTTGATTAAATGACATCTGAATATGGCAGAAATTCAAAGCATGACTGTTTGGTGCCATAGTCTGTTTAAAGCATACGTTTTCCCTGCATATTTAATTTATTTCAATTTTCATACATTAGGATACTTAAGTGTGCATCACTCAACCGTGTTTCTAGAATTTGTTGGAATTATCATCCCTTTTTCTTCCCTTCTCTTATGTATTGCATTTTATTTACTGCATAAGTTTTTGGCCACAGTGCCCATGGATACCAACATGCCTGCCCTAAAGTTGGGATCTGGCAGTGATGTGGACAATAATACAGATGATGCATATATAGATCGAGTCATGAGAAAGATGTTAAAATGGCTAACTCCATTTTATTTACTGTGGTTCACTTTCCATTGAAAGTTAATTACACTCAGAACTAACATGAATTAATGTCATATATTAGTTATAGAAAAGTTTAGGTAAAAATATGTAAAAAAAAGCTATATGAATTTGCTCACATGTAAAACTAATGAGAATTATCACTGTTTAATGTTTCCCTTATTATAATCATTCTCTTCATACTTATTAAACCTGCTGGGAGATTAAATTACATATAGTTTCCATTCTCACAGTTGAAAGACTGCTAAATGCATGACAGTCTGAATGCCTTTTCCCCCGAAAGCTCTGCAGTGCTCTTCGGGGAATCTTGTATCAACAGATGGGTACAACTGTGGTGGAGCTGACTACATCACAAATACGGCAGTTGCAGCAATGCAGTCTAACAGAAAATTTACCTTAGTTGTGAAGAAGTGAATTACTGCCCTCTTTTAAGAAAATGTGCTTTCTGCGATCACTTCTTGGTGACATCATACACCTTTGTATTTTTGCAAAAGGGCTGAATGCCTTAAGAGAATACTTCTTTAAAGTGAGATAGCCACACATTGTATGTTTGATAGGTGTTAACATTGCAAGCACAGTAGAATGCTGACCTGTCAGGTTTACTCTGTATCTTTTCCACTAGAGAAACAACTTTGTGCTGTTGTAATATAAACCAGCCAAAATAACAGGAGGAATTGAAGGAATTGAAGTAACTGTACTTATAAATGATGCCATTATTTGTCCTTTTGGAAAAAAACCATAGGCCATTGTTTTCTTTTCAGCAAACAGCCATCAATGCTTTTATTTTTCTTAAAGTATAAATAATAGAAGCAAACTCACCTGCCTGTTAAGTTGGTCTCTAGAGATTTCAAATGTTCCTAGCCTGATGAATGACCCACTTAATTAGTGTGTGTATATATATGCACATATTTGTCTCATCTGTTCATTGTGGAACAAAGGATTTCTGTGAAAGAATCTCTTGTGCTATTTTTCATATCTTAGCAGAGGTGGTACATTTGAATAATTCAGTAGCGTCAGCAAGGGATAACTGCAGTTCAGTTACTGACATGTTAGTTTCAGTTTAGCAATGAAATTGTACAGAAAATAACCCACTTTGAAAAGTTTTAAGTTGAGCTGGCTGGAATGTTCTAAAGATGGTAGACAATTTTCTGGGGGAAAAAAAAAAGAGTTAAAAGCTTTCCTGACAAAGTTCAAAGTAGCACTGAAACACTTTCTCTTAAAAAAAGGAATACTTTCATTGTTCGTTGACAGTAGAATGATTTTGAATGTGTAATGTAACAGACCTTATTATTTCAGATACATGAAAATCTACACTGTTGCATTGTGATATTGCATCTGAAGTTGAAAAAACAAACCACTCCAAAAATTACATCTATGGGCAATTTTTAGACACCTTGTTCCAGGCTATGTCCATGGTCAGTTTCATTGTACTATGTAATGCAGCACTTGTTAATAATTATTTAGCATGAAGTCAGTGAAGTATGTGCTTGTGTGTTTAGAAATTACTTTTACATCTAAAGTAAGGTAGGAGAGGAGAAGGGAAAAGGGAAGAATTGGGTTGTTATAAAAACAGAATGGTTAGTGACCAAGGGAGGCTGGTGAGCGATGTAGTTTTGACGTAAAATAGCGGGATAATGCCTCAGATTGAAATCTGCCAAGAGCTATCTGCATCTAGTGAAATAGGTAAGTTCCTTGCTGAATCATTCCAGCAAGAGGACTTAACTTCCAGAAGAAAGACTCTGAAGCTCAATAAAGGAAATTTGTATCTTTTTATGAGTTACTGATTTTGAAGAGGAAATAAAAAAAACTTGGTCGGTCTTTGTGATTTAGGGGAGGAACTTAAAATTTCACTGTGCTTGCAGTTTTTGTTACAGAAGTGAGAATTCACAATCCTCTTGAAAAATTGAATTTGGCCAAGACATAGGCCTCTGAGGTAGACTCCTGTCTATATACTCAGTAGAAGCTTCACTGGTTTTAACATCCAAAATATTTGAAGATTCCTGTTTCAGTCAGCTGATCAGATCTCTTCACAGAAATAATTTGCCACATTATGCCACATTAAAGGTGCTAAAATGGATTTTCACTATAAAGACATACCTAATTCATACTGGATTAGAGTTCGGAGGGGAAAAGAAAACTAGAATAGAAGAACAGAAAATAGGGACTAGCTGCTTTCTTTAGTATATGTATGTGGACGTGTATATATGTATACACATAGATATATATATAAAGAGTGTGAAAATGTGCATATATGTGCATATGTATATAGAGAGGTATTTGTGTAAGTGTACATATATAGAGGTATTACAGACAGTGTTGCAGTATCAGAGTGCTATGCAGTTCTAAAGGTATATTTATTTTGTGCTGTTTCACTTCCAGGGCATTCTGTATTGCCACTTGCAATGATTAAAAAAGGAGTCTTATTTTAAAAGAGGTGAAATTAAACAAAGAAAACCAAAAAACCATTTTAGATCTTTTGCCTTCTGATAGTTCAACTTAAATCTAACTGTATTTTAAAGGTGCTCCATGCAATCACAAGGTTTGGGAATGTATTCATAAAATTAGAGAGTCTCACTGAACTGGATGAACACATACTGTCGTGTTTCCTGTAATAAAACATGTGAGTTGACAACAGTAAAGATTCAAGATTACCAAGAAATAATGTATTCCAAGTAACATTGCACAAAACTTGCAAGTCTTAATATTGAAAGAAATACAGAAGATGACTCATACGCAATGTGTGGGAAGGAACAGATATTACAAGTGTGTGAAATCTGATTGTTTCTTATAATCAGTCTGAAGACACAAGAAAGTAACTATTAATCTCTGCTGACTTTAATCCCTTGACAGAAATAATTCCTGCCTTTGTCTTTCTTCCCAGTTTTCTAATTCCTCTGAGTGGAAACAGACAGAGATGATACAACTTTTAAAATATGGAAGCATTTATATAAATTAATGTAGCCATTATTCAGGAAATAATTTGCTTGTTCAACAAGATAATAGGTTTTTGATTGCGGTTTGCTACATTGTAGCCATAGGCAAGCTATGCCAGCTTTCTTTAATTCTTAATTGTTGTTTTTCTTTTTTGTTGTTGTTGTTTATACTTGATGTATTTAAAGAAGGTACATTTTCCCCACAATATATGCAACAATCAAATGCAGTTATCAGTATACTATATTTTATATTATTTTTTTCTTTTTTTAACAGAAGGAAGGAGAAAAAAATCACAAAGTCCGACTAGCAGTTGGAAATGGAGTGAGAAATGATGTATGGAGAGAATTTTTAGACAGATTTGGTGCTGTTAAGATCTGTGAGTTTTATGGTGCTACGGAAGGAAACATTTGTTTCATGAACCACACAGGAAAAATTGGATCTGTTGGACGCACCAATTTCTTTTATAAGGTGACTATTTATTTACATTGTACTTTGTAAAAGGGAGTGCTGAAAGTAAATGTGTTTCTCAGTTTGACGACAGGACATGGGGCTGCAGTCATAAGTCCAAGGTAAATTTTCTAACTAACTTAGTTATTGCAAGTTTAATTGACCCTTTGTAAAATCTTGGCTGCCAAAATATTGCAGATGGTGCTTAGCACCCAACCCAGTTATACTTTCAGCAGTAACACTTAGATTTTTCTTAAAGTTCGCAAGAGTCAAAAAGGCCTTGCCTCTCTTCTGACAGTTTTGAGTAGGTTCCGAGTATCATTTCAAATCTCTACTATATTAAAGGACAAAAGAGGAAGTTGGATTTGTTTTAATACTAAGAACTCATCATCTATGAAATAAACATACAAGTGTCCTGTTTTGATTTAGTGTTCTTCAGATTATATTTAGAGCTATTTTCAAAGAGTATATTTATATTGCATATTACTGTGTAAATATTTGGCATAAATGCGAATTAATACAAATGGTAATTAAAATAAAGTAACATATAGGCAGATATAGCTTTAAGAGATATACCTAGGTGCAATTAAACATAAGTAACTCAATTAAACTACTCTACATCTAGCCTGTATCATTATTCAGAAATTTCAAAGATAACACAATACAAATATAATCACTGTTGAGTAATTATGACAGACAGTACTTGGCAAGGGTATTAATTTAAAAATTCTGTGCCCTTTATCTACCAAGTCTGCTATATTTATTTGGTTTGTTCTAGGTTACTAAAACTAGAAAAAACATACATTTTTTTCACTGCTTATCCAATAGTCTCTGTTTCATATTTCATCAGCTTTGACAATGGAAGTTATATGTCTCGGGGAAGAGGAATACATATTTATATCACATATGGTGGCTTTTCCTTCATCCTTCTGAGTAAATAAAGAAGAATTTATTTCAGCTTGAAATTCACAGATAGATTTTTCGCTTTGGGTCCTCTTAACACCATCTCTTAAATGGTTTGAGAAGTCAGTAAGTAACATGTGTCCCAAGCTTTAGCTAATAATATGAAAGATTATTGAGCAAGGCTTTCTAGAAAGGAGACTAGGTATTTAACATTATGTTGTTATTTATGCCAATTTTTACTCTTCTTGAAATAAATAGGACTACATGCATTGCCTAGAATTTGCAAATTAACTGAGATACCTATCTATACTGGGCTACCTATCTATATATACAAATCCTGCTGACTTAAGTGGCATTTGTGCTCCTGAGGAGAACTGATCGTAAAATGTCCTGACAAAACATTTTTTCAGAGAATGATGTAAAAATATTGTTTGGAAATACATCAGAGGTATCTTCTGATGACATGCAAATAGTCTAGGTAGCGTATGTTCCAGGGTCCACGACTTCAATACAGCATCAGCACATTACGATCACCACAGACTACTTTACAACTCGGGGCCAGAGGAATTCTTCACTTCTGGGATAGGAACCCAGGCTGCAGGGAGGAACCTGGAAACCTCAGAAAAACACAACACGAGCTAGTGTGTTTTTCAGAAACTGTTGAGAGCTCAGGAATTTAAGCAGACCAACTGCTGATTCTCTATTCTACATGAGTGATGCTCTACATGACTGTCCTATGCATGGTGGACATCTGGTGCTGGTGGATGACTCTAGAAGGGTACAGATCCGCTACAGGAAATCAGGAATCTGGAATTTATGGATGTTAATTTTTGTTTCAGACTTTTCTAAGCCACATGCTTTAATTATTTTAAACCTTCTTTTTTCTAATCTTAGGAAATTTTACATTTGTTCCAAACCTGAGTAAATTTCTTTTCAGTATTTCTGAACTTTTGACAGAGTTTTGTCATAAGTCATTAACCTTTTCAAATACTATGTAAAGGTTACAGCAGGTAAAGGATTAGATTTGAAATGACCTACTTATTGATTTAATTACCTGTATTTTAAATCAAGTAGTGGGGGGGGGGTTGCATGTATTAATAGTGGCACTTCATATGTCAATAACATATGCTGTTTGTGTTTCCAAAAAGAAGATTAGTATTTGGGTTTTTTTTGCATGTGAAATATGCTACTTTTTCCTCTTTAATGATTGGACTTATGATTTGAGTTAGTCACTGCAGATTAGGAGAAAAAATAGCTCATGCAAACTACAATTAAAAAATAAATCCAGTTGTAACTGAGTACTGGATCTCACTAGACATCTTTTCTACAATTTATATACTATTCCAAATTGGGACTGTTACAGTCTATGGAAACATCAGTATAGTCTGCTAAGATAATTATGGATTGTCCCCTTGCATACTCAGTATGAATATGGAAAGACCATAAGATATTTTATGAACTGGAAAAAGCCATTCATTCCATTTGGCTTGGCTTGAAATAAATTTTATTCTGTGTTTTTCAATACTCTCTTTTCCCTAGAAGTAAATCTACAGTAAGTCTTCAGTTATTTCTGTAGTTTATGTCATAAGGAAAGTAGCTAAAGCACATTATTTGTGAGCAGGCTCAATATTTACTACTACCATTCTCCAAGGGGCCTGAGGTGTATTGGCTCCCCACCCTTTCCCCAATATATATACATTTGGCATTCTATGACTGTGGAGTTTGAGGGAGGAATGAAGGTTGTCACTGAAAACCAGATTCAGTGCAGAGACAAACTACCTCGCCTTGTTTACATGGGCATGGTATGTCTAGCCAGGTCAGTGGGTGGATTATATGACCCATTTTATGTGGAAATAGAACTGCCCCAAATCTCTTCCAAATCAAGGAGGTTTCAGAGACTACTCCAAAGCTCCATCAGGAGCTTTTTCATAAGTAATATATTTTGATCCACAGCATTTATAGTTGTGCAGCATACATGGTCTCTCTCTCTGAAAGAATTTGTATCAGGGGAACAACATGGCATATTAATAATGTTACAATAGTTACATGTCTCAAATTAACAGTTCTGCAATCTGTTAACTACTGGGGCTCTACTTCTGTCACCAGTGCTGTTCCTCTGGATGGCAGTTCCTTCCGTCTGCTTCATGACGCTTGTTTGCAGGAGCAGCTAGCTCCCTCATATGCTGAAGCAGAGTAGTGTTGACATGAAAAAGGCTTAGATATAGTGCAGTTTCAGAAAAGTCTAGAAGAGGTTAAGAGAGAGAAGGAGTGTTGAAAATACCATGAGACATACTTTTTAGTGATTTTCTATTTTTTAAAAAAAGTACATATTTAAACAAATACTTAAGTTTTGGGACCTTTTATATGCGTTTTTGATTACTCCACGATCTGTGAGTATTGTGACACAAACTATGTATTTTAATGCCATAGATAAGTTCATTTTGACTTATTTCAGGCATGTGTTGTGGTTTTTTTAAAATACATTTTACAGGTTACAGATTATTAAACTACATTCTGAAGTGTAGCTGTTGTGTTTGTTTTACTTCAGTCTGAATGACATCTGCTGGACATCTAGCAATATGTAAAGGAGAGCAGCTTTATTTCTGATTTGCATGAATGATCTGAAGTTGGAAAGGGAGATTGTCTTCTGCTGGAAAGCAGAGAATGGCACAGACAAGGCCCAGCCATCCAATTCCTAATTTTTTTTTTTCCCAAAGAAATGCTACAACTTCTGAAACATCATTCTCTTGACACATGGGGCGATATGAGGAGATATCCTTAGACAAACCCTCTAGGGATTTCCTAAACACCTATTTCTTAAGGTGGGACTATAAAAAAAGATGTTCACGTACGTGATACAGTAAAGGAGAAGGAAGAAACTTACTCTCTTTCTACTGGCATAATTGCACAGTCGGAGTGAAGTAAATGCAGTATAAAAACCCATACATACAGATATTGAGAGTATAGTGGGAATAATAGCAAGTAGGTTCAAAGAATAATATTTTTAGCAGGGAAAAAAGAAAAGAAACAGGAAGGCGTTTCTGTTGTAGGTAATGGCAATGGCACAGTTTCTAAAGGTGAAATGCAGACAAAAGTTACAGCTTTAAAAGACAAATTGAGCTCTTAGAATGAGCAAAGTAACTTTTCTGTCAGTAACTGCCAAGGGTTGGGGACAAATACTTGTGGTAAATATTAAGGTTCTGCATAACACATTTATTCTCATAAATAACATGGAAGACACAAGTTAATAGAAGGAAACAGCAGTTGCCACACATCCAAGAAGCCACTGTGTGTGAGATGTTAACTCAAAGCAGTGCTCTTGTTTGCACTTGTTTATTTTCACATTACACTTTTATATAAGAGGGGTTGGTTCATGTGCTTGAAAGCATCACTGTGGTATATGAATAAATCCTTCAATAAGGATGTTCATATAGAGTCAATAAACAGAAAAGTAGAAGCCTCTGAATAGCTTTTTAGCTGGTAAAATGTAAAATGTTTTACAAAGAGGATTGTGTATAGATTAACACAGTAATATAATAAATTGCTGTTTAATATTTACATCTGGCATAGATATGTGTGTAGTTAATGATTAATTTTGTTATAGATGACATACATTATGTGTGGATGACATACATTTTATGTGTGGATTATAAATGTGATGTGGGAAAAAGATTCTTAGTCGTGTCTATCAAATACGAATACAAATCTCCTTCTTACACTGAAATAAATTCTGAGTGATGGCAGAGAACATGCAATGGGACTAATGAGATCCAAGGAAGCTTGTAAGGAGGGCTAAAAAGAATCCATGGCAAGTACACCTGAAAAAACAGTGTGTAAAAAAAATATTCCAAACTTTATCTATAAATGCATTTTCTCATTATTTTAAGCATAGGTATTCCAACTATTACAGGAATTTAAATCTCTCTTACTGAAAACAGTATGGATCAAAATCAGGTTTTTGCTGAGAAACATTTAAATCTTACAACAAATCCCAAATCCTTTCAACTTATAAAATATTTTGTCTTTCACACAGCAATGCAGAATTAGTATTATGCACTTTTTTCATACAGTCATAGAACTTAAGTGACAGAAGAGATACTTTTTAGTTTAAAAGTAAATAAAGTTAGGTTTAAGCAAATCTTAAGACCCTGGAAAACTGGATTCACAGAAAGAACATTGGCATGGTAATCGAAGCAATGGAAGCTCTTAAGTTCATTGACCAATGAAAATTAGCGTTGTTTCTGCTTTTTTGTCTAGTTTTGAGCTAAAATAATCTAAGGTGCTTCAAGTGTATTCCAAGGTATGTTATTATAATATGTGGTGATTCAGTTAATATTAAGCATAGCTTTAAAAGTTTTTTTCTTGGTTTTGTTTACTTCGGCTAACAAAAATATGTGGAGGACCTATACATCTACTCCTTACAGCATAAATAAGGCATTACAAGTATATTTTTAAAACATTTATAAGATATGATGATACTATGATAATTTTTTTTCTTACATTTCACTTTTTTAAGATGCTTGGAACTAAATCTAGTAAATGTAATTCAGAGAATTCAACATCTCATCTCTAAAACAAATAACTAAATAAAAAGCAACAGTGTGTGATCTTTGTTCTCTGATGAAAGTTCTGTGAGCACTCACTGTAAGTTGAAACTTTAGGAATTTCAAAATAATATTTAAACTCACATATTTCCAGTCAATTAAAAAAAAAAAAAAAGGGGGGGAGGCAGGGGGTGGGATGCTATTCTTAGGTAACATCCAGGCAGCATAGTAACAGACAATGTTGCAGTTTAACTCATTTTAAGTTTCAGCTAGATAGATGATGCTTTTTGTTTGGTACTTTTATGTGATGCTTTTGGGAGCAAAATGTAGATTAAAATGATGAATGCTGCATGCAATACTCTGTGAAAATAATATGGTAATGCTTCAACTGCTCAGGCCTTCTTTCCAAAAAATTTTAAATAATGAGATAAAAAAATGTAGGCCTGTACCCAGACTAAATGTTTTGCTCTGGAGCTTTCATTTTCTAATATTTAATATGAAAAGAAAGCTGTTTGCACAGAGACAGCTGTTTGCACAGAATATATATTGGCATAGTTTCATTATGCATGTCCAATGCAGTATGTGGTGTTTTCTCCTTTTAATTATGTATTTCCATGATTATTATTTCAAAAAGCTAACTGGAATAGGCATAGTTAATAGTCTAAAGTTGCAGCCCCTAAAAGATGTATGCAGCAACATAAATAGTAAAAGTCTCATAAGTTTTTAGATGATCTCAGATACTAAATTAAAGTTTCTGAGTATTTATAACAACTTAAAATAATGCATCAAACAGACTAATATCTTGACAAGATACAGCTATTAAGCTCTGAAGGAATGAAAAGATAAAAATGGACCTGAACAGGGCACACTGCTGTTCTAATCAAACACAGAAATATCAGAATAATATTTCATTTTGTACCATTTCATTCTAAGTATTTATATTATTCATTGCATTTGGTCTGTCACATGAAACCTATTAAAGTAGTAAATATCAGGGTAAAAAAGAAAGTGAAAAAGAACACCAATTAAACGTAGACAGACAAAAGAAAAGACTCTAAGAAAAAATGCCTTGTGTTTGTTATGAATACCTCCTATTCTGTTCATCAAGAATAATACAATTATTTTCTAATTAAGGTGAACTTTTTTGCTCTCAAATTCTTGACTTTGGTAAATGCTATAGTCTATATTTATTTAAAAAATAGCCTTTACGTTATTCAAAAAATGCCCAGTTCTTGGATCATGACTTGATTTTGCACGCTATGACCTTGTTCCTTTGATCAACTGTTAAAAATATCTTTTTGTTTCAGACTTATGGTAGAAGGAATACACAGTGGTGAACATTGAAAAGACTCAGTGAAACAAGTTTGTCCATCTGAGGCTGAAATTGTGTACTTGATGTTTGATTCAAGTTGCTATTTATTCAGATTTCCTTGAAAACAAAATTATGGGATATGGCTACAGCAACATTTCCAATTAGGATAAAATAATTATGCAAGTCTTCATCCAAATTATTTGCAGAAAAGCAAAGCGGTTTATGTTTTAATCACTTTTGTCACTTTACTTTAGTCGCTTTCATAACACTATCCTTAAATTATGTTGCATTTCTTTATTGTGAAGAGTGCAGATGTATATTCATATGTTTTTGAACATATGAAGAGGGGCAAACTGAAGCCTTAGGATAACAACTGCAGTCACATTGGTCCATATAGTATCAGGCATATGATATCTGTCAGTGTTTCTCAAAGCTCTAATTTGGATTTATATCACGGTAGAAAAAGGAAGCAAAATAAGAGTCAGACCCTGTGTATTGGAGAAAAAAAGTATTGCAGTTTCTAGTATTGATAAAAGTATCTTGCCCTCTCCTTCAGCTTACTCAGAGCCACATTCTCTGTGATCCTCATACAAGAGGAAGATCAGTTGTAAAACATAACTAGGAGGACCATTAGGTCAGCAGTGGCAGGACTCAAGGGTTCACAGTATTTCAGAAAAATGCAGAACTAACCCTGACATAACTGTGGAACATGCACAACTACATGTCAAACAACATGGGAATATATATCCTTCTGCTGGTGCTCGTGATAAGACTTTCCACCGTACACCAGCCTGAGAAAGCTTGAGGGAAGAACTGAGGCTAGTTAAGCAAGCGTAAAGCCCAACAGGAATCAGGTTTCCCTTTGTAAGGAGAGTTAGGCTTTTGCTTTGCCAGTTTTAGGTGCCAGAAGACCCCGAGAACACTTTTCATATCAGCCACCACCATTAAATGTCAGTTGAATTATAGATATGCTTCTATTATCCTGACTTATGTAGGCTCTTACACCGATATGTGCATCCCAAACTTATTTTTAAGAAAGTTAACAAAATTACGGTTCTATGTCTTCATCAAGTATTTTTGAAAGTTACAAGATTATAAAAATGTTTTGATGTTGCTTACCTCCAGGAAATGGTGTAAGTTTACATACAGAGTATTTTCAGTTTTAAATGAAACTACATTCTACTTTTAGATGAGCAAGACTGGAGTAAAGGTTTCCTTGCCTATATTTGCTGCCACCAGATGTCACTGTGTAGATTAATAACTACGACCCTTTTTCCCTTTTTTAGCTTTTTTTCCCATTTGATTTAATCAAGTATGATTTCCAAAAAGATGAACCAATTAGAAATAAGCATGGTTGGTGTGAAAAAGTTAAGAAAGGTGAGTATGTATTTTAATACGATATAACAGCCTTTTGATTGTAATACAAATACTCCAGAATATTTTTTTAAGGAGCCTTACTATTGTGTTACCGTACTATGCCAACATCAACTATTGCTCTTTGTTCTGACAAAAGCATGATTTTTGATCTAAGACAGAACATTATTAAATATACCAGTGCTGACACCAGAAGAACTTGGGAGATCCTTGGGTATATTCACAGAAGAGCAATGTTCAGAAGTGATGATGTGATATTATCTCTGAATATGTAGATAATGACATCTGTGTTTTTTAAAGGAGGTTAACATAGTGAGATGGTTGCCTAAGAGATCTACAAGAAAGACTGGTGGATTAGAGCAGATGCTTTTTGGTGAGAGATTAAGTGTTCCTGACTAAGTGAGTTGATTAAGCTTATCAATTATTTTTTTTTTTTTTTAAAAAGAGGTTGCTTGATTATAGCTGTCTTCAAAACACTTATCAAATATCTGGTATCTCTTGATTATACCTATTTTCAAAGTGTTTAGCAGATACTGAAGCATCTCTGTTGTACTGTAGGAAGGTAACAGCTGTAATTAATGCCTGGAAGCTGAAGCAAGAAAAACTCATATTAAAGGTCAGGCAGACAGCTTTAACAGGGAGCTGAAGTGGATTTTTCAAAGGAGTTAAGAGAACAGGTCTTACTCAAAGATGGGCACTTTCAGGAAAATGTGGTCCCCAAAACATGAAATTTTATAGGAAATTATCTGTAGGGATGTCACACTGACCTGTGAAGGGAACACATGCTCTAATTAGACACCTGGTCTAATTCTTTTCCAGTTATACCACTCAGTCTAATAAAAAGTATTACCTCTGTCTATAGACTTTGTCTTACCCGTGTCCTATATCTTCAGAGCATCATGGCTGCAGTGACGCTACCAGTGAACTAAATGCTTTCACCTTAAACACTACCAATTTATGGAAAGAAGACACAGCTCTTTTATGAGGAGGCAGTCTTAAATTAAAAATTGAGCATATCTTTGGACACATTTTTATTTTTATATATTTTCATATTTATAATTCTTGTCTCTGATATAAAGTAATGTAACTCTTAAGCTTTATTGTTCAGAATGTGCTTCCAAAAAGGTTAGGAGTTCATACAACTATTCCACTTTCAGCAAACTAACACGCTGATACTCTACATGCATAACAGGATAATCCTATCGCCATCTCTCCCTATTTTTTGAGAAAAAAAATTATATTGAAACTTTTATATTTTACTTCAAAAAGATTGCAATGAGGCTATATCACATTAATGAAAATTCTTAAGAAATGTTCTCAGAACTTCTGAAAGGACACTAAATAAGGATTTAATGCCTGGGTTGAACACCTGCTTTTCATTAACACTATTTTTTAAGTAGGAAGCTGATGAAGTTGACACTTATCACTGGAAATTCAGTAAGGTGCGGGGAGTGGGACATAATATTCACTTGAAGTGTGCACTTTGAGAGGATAGTAAGCCTACTAGTGAACTCACAACTGATAGATGGCAGTTCTGGGAGAAAACTGTTTGATGAGTCATCAGGAAGAAATACAGAAGACTGGGAATTTGAGTGGACAATGTTGTACTGTGTCTTTATGGTCATTTTGCATGTAGAGGTGACCACGGGAATTGTAAGCAGTAGAAACAGGTAAGTTTTTATTGTTGGGTCTTATGTACTGAACCCTGCCAAAGTTGGTTCCTGGTCTTGTAAAATCATGTATACCAAATTAATATTAACGTAAAGTACAGGAATGCAATGATACCTTAGGTTTACATTCTGTCAACTTCTCTGTATAGGTGAGGCTGGTCTTCTCATTTCCAAAGTCAATGCGAAGAACCCCTTCTTTGGTTACGCTGGCAATAAGAGACACACAGAAAAGAAATTACTCTGTGAGGTATTTAAGAAGGGAGATCTTTATTTTAATACTGGAGACCTAATGGTTCAAGACCATGAAAATTTTCTGTATTTTTGGGACAGGATTGGAGATACCTTCAGGTATAATAATTGTTTCTTTTCATTTCTTCATTAAAAAACATGGACATGCAGAATAGAGTAATACTGTTCTATTTGTTTTCAACCAGAAGTGTTCAGTTTATTACTATTGTGATGTAATTTATAATGATCTTGAAGTGGATGATAGGGGCTTAATTTTGTAAAAAGTGTTCCCGTGGAGCTGGATAGCTCATTTCCAGAATGTTTTGTAGGAATTACAGCTCTTTGAACAGTCCTTCCAATAAGCATAGTAACTAGTGATGGTTTTGCTGCAAGCAAGGAAGTTGGATACTGAAGTGGAGAAAAATGTATCAAATAGTAAAGACTGGTCACATCTGATACATTTAGATACATGTCAAAATTTTGAAAACCATTATATCAGATTATGATAAGCTTTCATTGTGCTTTAAGTGATAGCTAATACCCAGTTCCATTTGAATTGCAAGCCTTGTCTTCTGGTGATCAGATCAATATACCAACGTGACAAGTGGGAACAAATTTGAGGTGTTATTAGTCTGAAATTAATGGAGTTCCTACTAAAGTTAATGTTTTTTAAAGAGGAGGTGTCCATATGTTTTCATGGGATTAAATTATTTTTTCACATGTTTTAGATGGAAAGGGGAGAACGTTGCAACTACAGAAGTTTCCGATGTCATTGTAATGTTGGACTTCATACAAGAAGCAAATGTGTATGGTGTATCTGTGCCAGGTAAAAGAAGCTTCCACTGTATGTTTTTCTTCCCCTAGGTTAGTTGCTAACCCTCATAACTCTTTTATTTCATGTTTTAAACCTATGAACCACTTCTGATTGAATCATCTGTTTAACACCTAGCTAAAATGTAGATGTAGATAATGAAAATACCACCAGATTTATGAATGAGCCAGTGAATCATGCATTTTTATGTATATGCAGTGATGTGTATTTTTGAAAAGTTATCTTTCGTGAATTTGTGATAGCTACATAATCTAAACTAAAGTTTAAAGATTTATTAAATTCACATCCATGGGAAATCCACACATCCATGTGTCAAAATAAAATGTCAACAAGGTAAGAATTAAAGGAACTCTGAAGGAAAGTCTATGAAGAAATTATTTTGTCTTATTTCACTTTTCACTTATCCTCATAAACCATCTGTAAACAGACACATTACAAAACCAAGGACAAGGTGAAAAAAAAAAAGGAAGAGAAAAATAAATAAATTATTAGGAAAGAAAAGACATTAATTTCTTTTTAATAGTTTTTTTTTGTTAATTTTGATGAGATCATCTGAGTTTCATTCCCATTCATGCTAAATCCTTTTTTAAAATATGTACTAGGTCTGGCTGGGATAGAGGTAAGTTTCTTTATAGGAGTCCGTATGGTGCTGTGCTTTGCCTGGGTGGCTAAAGCAGTGTTGATAACTTACCCATGCTTGGCTATCACTGAACAAAGCTTGCACAGTATCAAGGCTTTCTCCCTGCAGCGAGTATGCTGGGGACGGGCAAGAAGTTGGGAGCAGACGTAGATGGGACAGCGGGCCCAAACTGACCAAAGGGATATTCCATATCATATGATGCCATACTTAGTAATAAAAGCTTGGGGAAAGGAAGAGGGTGAGATGTTTGTGGTTTATGGCGTTTGTCTTCCCAAGCAAACACCACATGTGGTGAGTGGGGCCCTGCCCTGAAGGAAGTAGCTGGACATCTGCCTGACGATGGGAAATAGTGAATGAAGTCCTGGTTTCGCTTTGCTTGTGCATGCAGCTTTTGCTTTCCCTATTAAACTGCCATTATCTTGATACATGAGTCCTTTTGCTTTCCTTCTATTCCCTTCCCATCCCATAGGAGAAGGGAGTGAGTGAGAAGCTGGCTGGATGTTTGGTTGTTGGCCAGGGTGAACCCACCATAAAATGATAAAAGAGTTTAAAATGTGAAAAAGGTGTCACTTACCTCTAGTTTAAAGCCACATGACAAGAAAAATCATAATAAAGAAGACTGACTGAAAATCAGACTCAAAAATATGAGAGCTTCTTATTTCCTGTAAAACATTTACCTGCAGATTTTTACCCAGTTTATGCAACTCTCTTGATTAATTGCACTTAAACATAAACAAATCAAGTTCCTCACAGATTTTGTAGCATTTGTATTTTTGTAAAAAATATAGAAAGGAGACAAAAAATAAGGTTGGCAGAACGTCTCTGCTATTATTACTAGCTGATGGTTAAAGTGTGCAGTTATTTTTGATTGCTGAAATTCATTGCGTTTATATTTTACCCATTTTGGTCTTTCCCATAGACCCACAGTGCTCTCTCTTTCCAGACAAACCAGTAAGAACTTTTAATATCTCTCTCTGTTAACAACATTCAGATCCACAGTTTTGAGAGAATATACTGGCAAGAGAGAAAGAGAGAGACATAATTGGCTAATCTGGGAAAGAGGCTCAGCACTCTTGTTTTTGAAAGACGAATGGTGTTGATGTTTATCCGCATTTATTGATTAATATTGAGCATGGCACCCCATTTACTCTTACCTGCCAAACTCATTTACAGCATTATTGCTTAATTGATCACTTGAGTGATCTCCAAATGTATGTAATACCATATAAAATATAAATGTAATCTTCCAGCTTTACTGCAACTCAGAAGATGATATATGACTGTCAGGTTATTAAGGCACTACAGTTCTTTTTTGTAAGGTTCATCACTAAAATGTCAACTTCATTCATGTTTCAAAATTCTTATTGCGCTTCCTTTCCCCCAGATCATGAAGGAAAAGCAGGAATGGCCTCTCTTATTTTAAAGGAGAATACATCATTAGACTTGGAGCAAATGTATAAGCAAGTAGTGACCTATCTACCAAGTTATGCTTGTCCTCTTTTTTTAAGAGTCCAGGTAAGCTGCATTATTGCACAGCGCATACAAACATCTACATCATTTGAACACAGAGATGGCTAAATGAATAACAGAAAGTGCTTGTTCATGTATCACTTGATTAGTTTTAGAACTGGTCCTATTTGCTTCATTAATGGAGTCCTGGGAAAGGAATTACACAAAAAGTCAATAAAATTTGCATATTATGTTAAAACAGGAGGAATTGTACAAATGTTTAAGGATAGAGACCATACAAAAGGATTTAGGGAGATCAGAAGCATGAACATGGGAAAACAAAAAGATTCAGATTAGTAAAATGTGAACAATTGCATCTGGAGAAAATCTAAAATCCATTTTATTCAGCGGAAATGAGAGAAGAGAGAAGTAGAGCTAAAGCAGGAAACACTGATCGTGCACAATAAATGAAATGTTATATGCTGTGTAATATAATGACAAAAGTTAAAGCATTTGACAAGGTACTAGGTAAATTGAAAAGGTGAATTAAAAATGTACACTATTATTGTCAGCACCACAATCATCATTCCTATTTATGTACTACCACTTTGCTGTAGTAACTGTCCCATTTGGGAAAAAAAAAGTCCCTCCCCCAAAAAGTTAAAAATGTAAATGTAATACAATGGACTACATACGGCTAGAAAAAAATGGGAGAGTATAGAAAACATACAATACTGATCATCACGATGAGTGAAGTCTGATGAGCATCTTCTGGTGAGTGTTTTGAAAACACCATGACAAAGGCCAACAGAAAAATGTTTTTGAAGATGTTTATGAAAGAAGTCTCCTAAGTCTGAGGAGAAGGTGAAAAAAATAATCATTGTTTGAAAAGAGAAGATAAGTTATAGAAGTTGGTTCCCTGGGCCAGAGATTGAATACTGATTCAGAATAAAGGGGGAAAAAGGAAAAGGCTATGAAGGACCTTGAAATTGAAATATATGTATATGTATATATATCTATATCATAAGTCCAGGAAGATACCTTTTGCAGCAGCATTCTGATACGAGCAAGCAAGATTACACTTGAGAATGTTGCAGTAGCCAGTTTACAAAATGATGAGAACCTAGTCTAGATTTATTGCTATACAGAAGTACAAAAAAGCCTTTATGCGGCACAGAAGGAATCTGAATCTAGGACGTAGCCTGGATATCAAGTATATGGAACTTCAATTAGAATTTAAATGCCTACATTCCAGATTAATTGCTGCTGGTACTGCTGTCGTTAACCAAGAAAGAAGGTGGTGGGTGGAACTTCAAGGGAAAAAAATAAAAATTTATTGAGCTTATTCGGACATGTAATCATACTTTAGAAGATGTCAGAATGTTTCTTAGAACAACCAAAGCAGGCAGATACAATCTGAAGGTAGATCTGGAGTAGGTACAATAGCTCTCTGAGTTGTTGGAGATAACACTTAATTTTTCGTTTCTAGAGATTGTTTGCATATATATAAAAATATAAAGACAGAAAAGAAGATAATGGAGAGAGGTCATAAAGCGGGGCTGAGAAGAGGTAGAGAGGATAGAGAAAAGAGTCTCACTAGAGATGCCTGCCACTACTTTTTCCAGGGGACACAGTGACATTGAAAAGAAGCTTGAAAACATTATAAAATGTATGGTAAAGATCCACCTTTATTTGAACCTGGCTGAGTATGGCTGATTTCATATGTGATTCTTTCAACCCTTTATTTAAGGTGACAATAATCATAGATGTAGAGAATTTCCTCAGTTTTATCAGTAAGAATTTCTTGATAATGACAGTTTTTACTCTCAGATTCTTTACGATGTGTAGTTTTACAATGCGCACAAATGAAGAAGCCAGATTGTCTTGGACAGGCTGGGGCTACACCAGATGAGACACTGTGATGAGACACTGCACAGCGATGCAGAAAGCAATGGGCTGTGACTTTTTTCCACCATGTGTCCAGGTGTTGGTCCATAGCAGTACAAAAGTTCTAATTTTCCAGCGTAATGAGAATAAACAATATTAACCTTATATCAAACTAAGATTTTCAAAAACAAACGTGAATGTGAGCGAAAGAAAATAAGCTCTTCTATTGAACAATAAATCTTTCTCTCTTCTATAGGAGAAAATGGAAATGACTGGAACATTCAAACAACAAAAATTTCGACTAGTGGATGAAGGTTTTAATCCATCTACAATTACTGATCCTCTTTATTTTTTAGATAATACTAAGAAAGCATATGTCTTGTTAACCAAAGAAGTACATGAGATCATCTTATCTGGGAAAATGAAACTTTAATTAACCTAATAATAGACTATTAAGGGACAGTCTATACTAGCTACTGTATGAGAAAACAGTAACATTAATTACCAGTATTTATATGTAGTTATCCAAAATAATATTTTATATACTTGATATTTACGTTCAGATATGTCTTGTATCTTTCCTCACGTGATCATTATTGTTCACTGATCATTTTTTACCTCTTGAGACCAATTTCTAAGTAAATGACCTGTAAAACATGACTGAAATCTATTTTATCTTAATTTTGGAATATAAATGCTGAGTCTGATAGTTTTTCTCAGTACTAAATGAACATGAATGATATATGGTATGAAACATAGTAAAAAAAGATTCAACATACAAAGATATTGTGAAACAAGTTTTTGTTTATATAGAGAGAAAATATTCCAGTAACATCTTTTTTTTAATGCAGTTTACATTTCATATGTACGTCTGAATATATATTTTAAGAAATAAAGACTTGACAGTGGTTGGAAGGAAAAACAACTCTTCTGCAGAGGACTTTTCCTGATGGTACATAAGATGAAAGAGAGTGAAGCAGCAAGAAGCCCTCCAAACAAATCCAAAACTAAGAGGTTTATACTAACACCACTGCTGAGACTTTTTGTCATAATCCATGCTCTTTCAAATCCATGCTCTTGTTAAACTGGCTGTTTGGAGTGTCAAATTCTGAAGACAGAGCAAACTTTTGTGAAATGTTTAGCAGCAGATCAACAATAGGCAGAGGAAATGTGCACACTTAATGGGGAAAATCGGTTATATAGCATAAAAAGAATTATTACAGCAATTTATGTAATGCATATTGACTAACAAATAGCTTCCTTACTCTCATTAATGACTGCCAGAGTTTATTATTTTATAAGTATAAAATATAGCAGAAATTTTAAAATTCTGAAACATATGTTCTAATGAATTGCTTTTAAAAAGTTTTAAAATACAGTATAAGATTATTTAAACCAAATTCTGTACTGTCTCAGTTTGATTTAAGTCTGATTGCATAAGGTCTGTTTTGTAGCCTGTTTTGATACACTACTTGCACAGTGTCCTCCTCTAATGGATCGTGATGCCAGCTTTGACCAGCCAGAAGCAGTACCATAGAATACTGAAAGAGTGACTCTTTTCAACACAAGGCATCATAGCATCGTAAGTCTCTCTTGTGACATAACTGTGGTATGAAACCAGGCTCTCATAAAAGAGTAGGATGTAACATACTTTAAAAATTAACTGTCTTTTCTTGTTTCTTTCTACTTTGTTCATCTAACAAGACATTAGAACTTGTGTCAACTTTGATTCTCTGATTATCGCTTTCATTGATTTTCCTTAAAAACCCAAATCAAGGACGTGGTAAAAAATATACAAAGATTCATAGCTTGCTTATATTTCTGAACACCATATTCTTTATTGGACTGCCAGTATAAATAAGCAAGTTTGCAAGTTTGCAATTTACAAAGCAGCAAGACCAAACAGTACTTACACCAACATCATGCTTTATGGTAGATGTTAATGTAATTGTTAAGTACATAATGGGGAGAGGACTGCTGGGTAAGGATGGAAGGGGTCACTATGGTCTAGCACTTACTAAGCAGTCCCATTTTTTATATGTGTTTCTTTATGTAGTTCCCAAATGTCTTCTGTCTGTGATAGAAAGCTGGGGAGGGGTTGCAGCCTATTCAGACAGATGGAAGTACCATTGCTCTGTTCTGCAGATAGTTGCACTTTCCTAGTCAAGAACTGCAAATTTAAGAATCAAGTATTTACTATAAAGTCAAGCCCAACTTTGCAAGATAGGTTATAATTTTAAGCAAAGAATTGGTTGTTGAAATCAAAACTATTTTCTCTCTTATGCCCATTTTACCATAAGTGTGTGCTGAATATACTTCAGGATCCCTTTTCTTTTATTACAACAGTAAAAATTATGCAGTTTCTACGGCAAATAATACATCTTTTTAATAATTCAAAAAAAAAAAGTACCCTGAGATCCACAGTAGCATGTTTAATCTTGCAATAGAATATAAATGAATATAATGAAATCAAATGCTTAGCTTTGGTATCAGATTTACCACTTTTTTGATTTATTTTACTTTACAATATTTGATACTATTTATGACTAGTGGAAAGGTTCTACCACTTAGATGCAACAGAAATGAAAGGGGAAAAAAAAAACATGAAAAAAAGATAAGGGAACAAGTAAATACCTTTCCATACAAAAAAAAAAGGGGGGGCGGGGAAACAAAAACCTGTTTGTGAGTGTCACCATTTAGTGGCTTACTTTGTAAAGTATTTAAGATGAAGAAGATATTGTTTTCCATTGTGTGGAATGGTTAGGGCGGAGAGAGCATTAGAGAAAGAAAAATGCATGTGTGCTAACTTTCACGCTCTGTCCACTACTAGGGCAACCAACTGGTGTTTCTGAGCTCTATTTCAGCAGGAGCAGGACTCTTCTAACTTAGCTGGCTTGAGCAGCCTACAGGTGTTTGTTTCCCAGCTGTGACCACTAGAGTAATACAGAATTCCAGCTACTCCCCTGTATTTCTTAGTGTAACCAAGACAGCCTGGGCAACCTGCCTGTTTTCAGAGGTGACTAGAAGAATCCTGTCCCACGCATTATCTCAAGAGATAGGATGCTTATGACATCAAGAGAATAATAAAGGGAAAATCTACAGAACCATGGGCTCTGTATTTTCTAAGGGGAAAACAGTATGTTACTTTCAATCCAGTAGTTTTCTTTCTTTTAGCCGGTAGGTTAGGTGCCAGCAGATGCACTGAAGCATGTTGCAGCAAAATGTCACATTTCCCATGGATATGTAAATTGTTAAACTAGCACTGAAGGTAGGCTGAATGATAATGATGTTCATGTCAAACACCAGGAAGGGCTTTCCTTTCAGAATGAGAAAATACGTGGACAACTTGTTCGTTTCCTACCCTAACATGTGGAATGGCTGAGGGCTGAGGGCTTGATTGTCACTGCAAAATTATGCCCCAGTATTTGCCTGGGAAGTTTCATTTCATGTAGTAGGGGTGAAGAAGCAGCTGAGGGTGGCTGGGGTGTGGATGGAGAGCTGCACTGCTAACCTCACGTATTAAAAAAAGAAGAGAGAGAGAGAGATTAAAATAAATAAAGGTAATTATTTTTGAGATTTAGCAGAAATATCTTGCAATTTTCCTCTGCAACTGGGGATGGTCAATGATGAAAGAAATGTTTATTTAAAAAAAAAGAGACTGGAATTATCATTTAGGGAAGGTAAAATTCTGCAAGGGTAAACACATATCCGCTCTCTTATCCTAGTGAATTTGGTACAGTTAATACAGTTATAATCTAGATTAGTTTTCGTAAATCTTTCTCAGGATCCTCAGGAAACAGTAAAAAAATACAAAATTCCTAAGCAGATCATGGCCTGAATTTTACCCTCCTCACCCAAGTCAGGTAAATACAGCTTTTCGAGAGATGAAGCATTTAAACTGTCCCTCACACTCCCACCAGCATTCCCATACCTGTAACAGCCACCATAAAGAATGTATTTCAATTGACCTACAAATTCCCTGCAGATGACATACAGAAAATGTCTTCTACTGTTGGTTTTGCATTTTTTTTGTGGCGGAAAAAAGAGGTAAAGGGAGGAGCAGTCTTGTTTGCATTTTTAAAATTAAAAAATACTGGATGGCGATGGGAGGAAAGACAAAAAAGACCCTCTACTTAAAAAAAAAATGTGATGATTCATTTTCAGTAGCCTAACAATGCACCTAACAATGCACCTAGTAATCTGATGTGCATTATCACACACAGCAGAAATTATAAGACACATACTAGTATTTATGAAACTTACTCATTCAGTCAAAACTAATTTCAAGCAAATAATGTGTTTCTGTTTAAAATTTGCTATCTCAAAAAATGCTATTTACAGTAAAATTAGATACAAAGATTCAGCAGATAGCCGAAGAAAATTGCACATGAATAGTAATAATTTTAGGAATAAATTTAGTGTGATGTATGTTATTAGCAGCACTGTCAATAACTGACAGCATAGTCTGATAATTGATTTTGCCATAGGGGTAACATCAGAAGAACATCAGATTGTGTCCTGGTACTCAGGACATAATACCTTACATGTTATACCCTTAATTAGACAAATAGATTATATGATGTAGATGGCAATGCTAGTTTTAAATAAACTAGGTCATTATCAGAGTGAAATGGAATTCCTGTATCACTAACAAATCCACTAGTTCTCCACAGTCTGAGAATCTTTTACCAAAATAGTCCTCATTCAGTTTCTCCAAAGACTGCGCCAGACACAGTTCAAATCAAACGGTCAGGAATTGCTTTTGCAATATAACAAAGCAGTCTTCGTTGCTGCGTTGCAGCAGGAGATACACTGGCCTATTTCCTTCTGGAGCTGTTCCTGGCACCGTGAGGTTTGCATAGTTCCTGCTATTACATAGTCCTGCTTAGAAGTGGGGGGTTTTGCATTATGTCAGCTGTATCATACACAGGCATAATTCTCACCTGTAAAAAGGGCACTTCGACTGGAAAAAAAACACTTGTTGTTGTTGTTGTTCTCTCCTTTTCTTCAAGTAACTGATACTGCTATGCTGACAAAACTAATAGTTCTTGCAGGTGTGTATGGATAGTGTTACCAGTATAGGGCTGACCAGGTCTGGTAAGTTGCTCTTTGTGGTGGTTCTGGGCTTAGAACTCAACTAAAGGGCTTAGTTCACGTAAAAAAACAAAACAAAAACACAAACAAAAAAAAGATGGTTCTAACAAGTACTGAGTACTCAATTATTTGAAGCGTATTTTGCAAGAAAGGAGTGAATGCCTTGATGGGCATTCTAATATAAAAAGAGTCCTGCTCATTCAGTGCAACCTGCTGAGTACAGATTAACAGAGTTGTCACTCTTTTACAGTGCTTACTGTATGAAGGACATATCTTTGGTTTTAAAATACTGCCTAAAAAAGCAGATTTGATCCAAAAACCGCCGACTTATTTTGGTATACAGTTATTTGTCTGGTAAAATTTATTACTCATCTGTTTTTGCCAGGTATTTGCACATCTTTGTTAACTATATGTGACCAAAATACACTCACTGGTTTCCAAGTCAGACAAGCTCATTTAATCTAATTTACATGGAAGGTATCTGTAATTGGCAAACTCTGACATCGACACTATGTTAACAATAATGAATCAGATGGTTATATACAAGTGCAGATCTTTACAGTTCTAAAAATGAAACTAGTCATGGGCATTAAGATAACATTTTCTGATTAAAGGTACTCAACCTAAACAAATACAGGTGTAAATAGCAAAAAGTGCCTGTATGGGATGATGGACGGCAGAGAAACTAACTGATGACTTTGTGAGTAATGTCAACTAGAGCATTGCTCGTGATTCAAGAAAAACATGTTGTAGTTATTAGCACAATTTCCATTCAATTTTCTTTTTATTCTTCCTTTCTCCTTGCTAATAACAAAATATATTTGCATTCTTAATTTTTTTTTAAAAGTTGGTAATAGTAAGTTAAGAACAGAACATACTAATGGTGAAACTGGTTGTGTTACATGGGAACTCTGTTGGACCCAATAATGAGTACGGACTTTAGTATTCTGGGCACATTTTTGTACTAGATATGTGAAAATGTACTTAAGGGGGTTTAAAAAAAAGTTGGACTAGTTAGGTTCATGGCCTCACTGAAAGCAGAGAAATCAAACATGCAGACTTTACCAGGCAGCTGCCTTTGAAAATCTGGTGAATGACTTAAGTTTTTCTCCAAACGCAGGACATAACCACACTAATTTTAAAAAATGGTATTGAATGCCAACATAATTAAATAAAATATAGGTAGCTATGAGATCATTAAACACTTGCCTAGCTACCCAGGTATTTCCAAAATGTTTTTTTTCCCGAAGTCATTGCTACTAGGCACCTTGCAGTACTTTTATAACAGAAGACACACCTGTCTTCTATTATATGCTAATAGTTTTCTCCACTGAGTAGACTGCACTTTAATAGTAAAAGACTTGATCTATACTACTGCTTTTTTTTTTTTTTTTTTTTTTGCACTTGACATGCACAGGTTTTCCAGCTCAGGCAGAAACACCTGTACTATACCAGTACTAGCTCATGAGCAAACTGTGAAGAGGGATTAATTTGTGCCAAACTGTACTCTCCATGTATGAGGATTCATTTTTACTGGTATTGTAAAAGCGTGAATTTGAACATAGATCTCTGGAGAGGAATGCCTAAGCATTAGCTCATTCTACCAGCTTCTTGTCCTAAAGGTATGTAGGATGCTACACATACACATTTGTATTAGTAAATCAGGGCCCTCTCAGATCTATATTTCAGTTACATTTGAATGATAAGACTTCTCAGTAAGTTAAGAATATTCACAGACAGCAAAACTGACATGAACATCAAAATTGTCTTCTAACATTTAACTTTTTTATCAAGGAAAACTACCAGCTATCGTCTCTAGTGGATGCATAAAAAGCTAATGATGTCATTCATTCAAATGTCAAAGTAGAGCTTTAAAATTAAAAGGTACTTATGTCTGTCAGCTTCTAAAAAACAGCATGCAGGAACTGTAGATTGCTTTCCACTTCACTAACATTACAATGAAATTCAATACTTCTAGAGTATAATTCTACTGTGGTACTAATTAAATGAACACCATGTATGTAGCTGAAAAAGACACCTCTTAAACATCTTCATTAGCCGCATTTCATGGTGCAAACTTTTGATACCTTTCCTACATTTTTTAAAATAAAGTTGTTAAAGAAACTGCAGATTGGCAGTAAACACAGTATATCCCAAATTAGCCACTGCAGTTTAGGGAACTGGGGGTGATTAAGCCAATCAGATAGAGTGAGATACAGGGAGGAAAGAGAAGGTTTCAAACCCCTTACCATTTTCTCATAGAGACTAGCATTTACTCCTGGCTACGTAAGGTTTTGTAAGAAAGTGGGGTGAAGTCCTTAGCCTGTGAAAATTCTTTAAAAAACCAAGAATCAAAACATTAGCTATGAAAATTTGGACTGTACTCCAGATTTATAAGTGGATCCTTATTTCTATAATAATCCAAATCAAAATCTTGGATAGAAAGAGACTAAAGAGACTATCATTTTGGAAAAGTTAAGTTTAAATTCCAAGGGTGTGGCACATTTTGAAGTCTTACTACTTGGAGCCCTTCCACTTATAACCTTCCACCTTTACCATCTTTTTTATTGTTTAAAGCATATCTATATCTTTACATATATATCTATATCTTTGTGTATATATATGTATGTGTGTGTGTGTATATATATATAAAACAAGAGAGATCTAAGTTCCTGTTTCATTTTGAAGCCATCACGCTTAGGAGTAAATGTTGCTCATCTTTGAAGCTGAATGGCTGAAGGTAACGGAGTTGCTAGAGGCATTGTTTCAGTGCCTAGCTCAAGAGCTCAAACGCTTAGTGAAATTCACAGACATGCCGTTGGATGACGGCGCCTTAAAAAATGTAGGGGAAGAGTTACATGCCTGAGAACAGGATCCACAAAACTCAGCTCAAAGAGCAAGAACTGCCTAAATCAACTACTGGGGAACAGTGAGAAGATGATTATGTCTTAAATCCATCTCCTGCCAGCACGTAGGAATCTAATTCTTATTTGCTGGGAGCACAGAGATATTTGAGCTCTCTCCTGGAAGTACACAAACCCAAATGTTTTGCAAATGCTTGTAATTCTGCAGATTGTCAGCGGAAAGATAGCCATATGCATTCAGCTCAGTTTCTATCCAAGCATTTCATTAGAATTATAAATGAAAGATAAGAGAGGAAATTACTTATTGATGGCCTGTGAAAGCACTGTAATCAGTCATATATCACTGCAGTAACAAAGCTATATTCTGTTGTAAGATGAGGAAGACCTCTTTTGGATTATAAGCAGTATGACTCCATTTCCATTTTGCTAGCCACAAAAATCCAATTTTTGTGAAGAAAAGCTTACATCTACCCAAATACCTGTAATCTGCCATTAACAAACTGGTTTTGTTGGGAAATTCGTAGTTCAAAACAACATCAAGTATGACTCACCATTGTCTTTGTCCGTTTTTATACTGGCAAATCTCTGCTACAATGAGGAGTCCCTATGCCGTTTGTCAGGTGTGTTCTGAACTAGCTTGAGGTAGTAAATTTTCTCCAGATGTACAGATTACCTTTAACGACCTTTTGGCTTCCTCTTGTGCTGTATTAAAACTAAATTTCTTTAGAGAAATGTGGCGTACAAGAAAGCAAAATATTGTCAAATATTTTTGAGATCACTCGCTTCGTTCAGCTAGCTCATAACATTAAATCAAAAGAAGCCCTCCCTAACTAAAATTTTGATCCTATAGTCTGTATTTTTCTTGAATCTCTCTATATGATGTTCAATACAAGTATTGTTCTTCTTAGATAACCTGTGACCTAGTTAAGATAATCGCTGCCTTTCTTTGGTAGACAAAGAATAGTGTCAGAAAAGGAGTTTCTAAAAACTGTTTCTAGAGAAAAACAGTTTCCAGGACTGAACGAGGACCGTCAGTGAATTACCAGTAGCTTTTTCAGATGAGTATTTACACAGGCAGGCGGTGGATGACAATTACCCTCGTGTTAGCATGCACTGTACGTATTCTGTTGGCAATTCCCACAGTTACGTTCAGCACCTGTATATTCAGTGATCCACAGAATTTATATGGAAATCATTCTTTCTGCATCCCATAAATCACAGTATCTTGCCTTGTGTCACCACCATCCTGTCTCTGTTTAATAAGTAAAGTTGTTATGTATTCTCAGTACAGGAGCCGGCAGGACCTTGAAACTGTACAGTGAAATCAACTGAAGCAATACACTAGATAGCATAGGGCCTGCTGCATTTAATAAAATGTTAAAACACAAATGTATGACTCATTTTGATATCACTCTGTTGAAAAAATAGTTCTACATAGATGTTTCTTGAGCTGCACGAGAATTATATGCTTGCTGTGACATTAAGAGTGGAGTCACCCAGAAGCAGTTATTTGAAAAATTGATGTCCAGTTTCCAAAACTGCAGGATTTTTTAATCTTACTACAAGTTTCTCTGAACAATTAGAAGTTGTATTACAACTGCTAATTCACACATCTGGCAGCTGCTGGTCATTGCGGAGCTCCTCTCACCGTAAATTCTTACAGAGGATAGGGCATTGCGCCTAGCAACACGGGCGGCTCAAAGCCATAATCCTGCGGTCAGCACTGGAGTTCTGCTTTCCTTTTCCTTTTCTAAATCCCAAATAATGCATATGGTCACTCCACTTTGAAGTAACCCCCAAGGATTATTAGGAAAAAGGGAAAGGATTTCAGCTATTGAAACTCTTCGTAACACTGCCAATGCCATTCAGTTGAACGCACTGAAAACACACAGGGAATAATTTTGGCCCTGCGTATTCCATTGCACCATTCTTTATTAATAAAATCCTGTTCAAATTACTGATTTTTTAGCACTGGCTTTCAACAACTCTTCATGTTACAGCCCATCGTTGAACAAATAGTCCCACAAACCCTACTCCTACTAGTAGAAATCCCTGAAAAGACAAATTTAAGGAGAAGAAAAAGCACCTTTTTCTTTTGCTTCAGCTTTTTTTCATCTTTTGCTTTTCTGTGGGTGCTACAGCACTAAAGCCTGACTCAAGAAACAGTTTTGTAACTACTAAATGTCTCAGACACATTTACGTATTTGTTTGCAAAATGGGTCAATTGCCACTCAGCTTCACTGTTATGAATATAATCTATTAATTGTGCAGGTGTCGCCAGACCTGGAGTGATGATGAGGCTATTCATTCTGGTTTCTCAAAGATACTGACAATAGCTTCTAGCTAAAAATATCTGGGCTTTGAGCTCTTCTTTCTCCTATGCTCTGTTCTTCCATTTAAATAAAATAAAAAAAAAAGTAGTAGTTAATTTTAAGGAAACAGGAGGCAAGGGATAATTCTTTAGCTAATGCAAAATCACTCATGGATTAAGGATTCCTGGAATTAAACATATGAATCTCTTGAGGAATGAAAACCACATTTCATTCAGTAGCTGCTAATGCAGAAGTTTGTCAGGCAGATGTTCCAAATGACAGTAATCAAGTTAGAAAGCTTTTGAAAGAGCTCTTGAGTTAGTAAATTACATCCTCAAAATAAAATATTTAGAACTGGGAAACTGAGGACTGGGGTGATTGATTTAAAAATAGATACAATGGAGATGAATGCTGACAGTGAAAGAGTAGACAGAAGATATTTCTTTTCTCCTTAAAAATCTTTACTAGTTTCCTCTGTGTTACAGTTTGCTGATACACCTCATAAGAGTGGAACTACACTTTCCAATGTAGGTCAGAAAGCATGCCAAGGAGGAAAGCATGTCAAAAGAAAATGCAAAGGCAAAATGTGATAGAAGCACCTTGTTGATTCAGGTAGCTATTCACACGGAGAAAGGAGCGGAGAGGGCAAGAATTCGGTTGTATTTAAATTAACACTACAGAGTTTAGCTCTAAGTAATCTATTCGTATTTTTAAAGGTTAAAGGCTAACGTTTGCAGCTGGTGGTGTATCTGCCAAAGCTAGGCTTCATACTTCGTGCTACGCAATTACAGGCCTCGTGTCAAAACCCCGCGTGCACCAACAGGCTCTGCAAGCTGCCCCCTGGGGTCTGGCTGCCCGAGCTGCCGCCAGCCCTGGCACGCTGCAGCCGCCGGGGCCGGCACCAGGCTGCGGGGCACGAGCTGCGGGGTGCCTCGCCAGGGCCCTTCCCGCCTTTGCCAGGCAGCTGCTTCCAACCTCAGGCCTTTGAGCTATGCTGCGGGTATCACCGAGCCCAGACAGGTACTCGCTGATCCCAACCCTGGTGGAATAGCCCACTTGTACAGAGCAAACCCTTCACATACGTTATTTCTAGGATCCTGAAACAGACAGCTCAGGGGGTTTTGCAGCCCATAAAGACAGGTGCATTAAGAAAAATAATGCTAGTTACTATTCCTCGAGGCTTCTTTTAATTTAAATATTGCCATGGGCTGCTTTTAATGTCTCCAAGGAACTGTGTAAGAAGAGCTATGTAAAACCCAAGAGAAAAAGGACAGTTATTACAAGCTCAGTTCCATTCTCAGAATGTGACAACAGGGATGATTTCAACTCATCTTCAATAGCTGAAGAAGTGTTTTATTGTCCTGACTATTAAAATGCATCAAATGCTTTCCTTTTTTATCATTACATGTAAACTACTGCTTTAGTTATTATAAAAAGGTCGTACAGTTTACAATTAGAAGCAAAGTCGGTCTTAACATAATAAAATAGTGATCGTCTGAGAAAATGAATAGCATTTGTGATTCCATGCACATCAGTTACAAAGAACAAACCAGACAGTACAGTTCAAAAAATTGAACTACTCCTATTTGTGGAAGAAATGTCACATCCTACCAAAAAGTCCTTGAGCACAATAAACATCTTCCAGTGTGGAAAAGGCTACCACAGTGTACTGATGGGGAGAGGCCGGTCCTTCTGCAAGGAACCAAGCATCTCACCATAACTCTTCTCTTCCACCCCTAAATGTGACCTGCTCTCTCTGCAATCCTTCCTCCTGCCAGGGGAAGCCCTTCCTCCAGGGTGATGCTTTAGCAGCCCTGCGAGTCACCAGTGAACTTCCATACACTCAAGGCTCGCACACTCCACACAAATGACTGCTCAGAAAATCTTGCCCATCCTACCACAGCTACAATCAGCAGCTATATATATAAAATTACATCAAGTGTGTACTATGAGATGTTAGTAATATGAACACACACGTATACATTTATTACAGCTATTGTGCGAAAAAGCAAAAGCCACGATGGCTGGGGACAGAGACAGGATGCCAAAGCATGAAAGTCAACGAAGCAGAGTGTAACGGCAGAGATGGCAACAAAACTGGGAAGCAAGCTGAACTGGCAGCCATTCATTTGTGAATAAACAGCTCATTTGCAGGAGAAAAAAATGTTCAAACTTTGAAAAAAATGGTTACTTGGGGAACCTAGACTTCTCTGATAGCTCCCTAGATATTTGTCCAACCAATTAGACAAACCGGAAAGGTCCATAACTGCTAACAGCATGAATGAAGAGAAAAAGGTGCCACTTTAGACATGTGACTACATGAAAAGATATTGCCTGCTAGGCAGTGTATGAACTCTTCCAAGTATGAGCACAAAAGGTTTGTTGAGATTGTGGAAACTCTATAGATCCCCCAAATGCAACTGTTTATAAAACATTTCTGCCTTATAAACAAAAAAAAAAAACAAAAAACAAATGAAGTGACTTCTGAATATACGACAGGATTAAAGGAACTAGAAGAGTTCTGCTGATCTGGAGAGAAACTACACAATCCTAAGAAGGACTTGCATAGAGAATTCTTTCAAGAGCAGCTTGTGACTAATGCTTATTTGATCCAAAAATGTGCAAGTCATCAAAGATATAAAAATAAGCTGTGGGTCAAGCAAAAGGCACAGTACAGACAACACTCAAAACTATCTTCACCATGGCAACTCGTGTCCCATGTGACCAAAGCTTATTGATTTGAAGCAAAAATTAAGTAGAAACTTTAAATAACTCACAAAACCTAAGATGATGGAAGAGTGACTGCAAGAGGTGCACATCAATTATATCATAAAGGAGATGCTGTAAGTTTTCAGGCTCATCAACCTTCAGCCAACAAAATGGATTCTACCAGGTACAACTCAACATCTCTACCACTGTCATTAGCTGGCTTGAAGCCAGGGGATGAAAAAAGCCCCCTCCTATTTGGTGAGATTCTGTCTGACTGGCAAAGTGTATGTTTGTACATTTACATTAACATTTTAAAAAAATTTTTGGTAATAAACCTGTCTCAAAAGGAAACTTAACTGAAATTTTGGACCAACAGCGGGTGTAATTCCAAGTAATTCTGTGCCCTGAAAAGATATGGGTGCAATGCTTGATCTTGAAGAAATAATTGGTAAATGTTGACAACTTTGTCTGTTGTACTTTGTGATTCAGATTAAGGTAAAAGATAATCAGATCATTAAAAATGTTCTTTAACAGAATTACCATACCACATTTAATGCCAGTAATTATTCATACTGGTAGAAATGCGAGGGCTACCACATCTGAAAAAAGATCTAAGACATTTTATTTTCACATATTACAGTGAAAACAATCATATGATTATTCAGTAAGCTCTTTTTTTATATATGTATATTTTATCTTTTATATTTATATATTTTATCAATATGGTTATTACTATTGTCATACTTTACTATCCTGTTGCAACTGCTGTTATACATGAAAGGAATTAGGATATCAAAATACAGCCTAAGTGACATGGCATTGAATTGATTATTAACAGTGGAGCTTTAAAACACCTAGCAAGCTGCAAAATCAGATGGTGGACAGAGATTTGTCCCAATCATGCACTTTTTACTTTGAGGTATCATTGTGTAGTGGGCAATCTTAAAAATAAAGAAATAAAACAGTCTGATAATTCTTGATAAAAGGGGCGACATGGGCAGATGACATTAGAAGTAAAAGTAAAAACACTACCAGTATCAACTCATTTCCAAACCTTGCAAGGAAGCAAAACCACCCAGGTGAAGGGTACTTTATTCTTCCAGTAAATTGCAGGAGCTCTTTGCCAGTCACACCTATTTCCATCCATACTGCTGCAAAAACTTGTTTGTCATTCAAACATACAGCATCAACACAGTTGTAAGCTAATTAGCTCACATATGGGCAACGCTTGGGTTGTCTGATCTCAGGGTCAGTTTGACATCCAGAATGCCCAAAGAATCCACCGCTCCATACACAGGTTCCCATTATAGGTCACTGCAGCTGAAATACAGACATCTCTCAGAAAGGATTTTGTGCGATGCTAATGCAATGTTCGTGCAGATGAGATAAATGGAAATGGCTGTGCCAAGTATGAGGTGCTGAGGCAAGTCCACATTGCAGCTGGCACGATTCTGAAGTGCAAAGTACATACCTGCAAAGTCCTCGCCCCAGCAGTATCAGCAGAATTACTACAGAGGCAGCGCAACGGACATTATCTCAGGTATGTAGCATAGATAGCAAGTAAATCTGGCTCTAAGCCCAGTGTCAAGGGTAGTTTTAAAATACAATGCAAATCTAGCCAGATATATTAAAGTCAACAGAGAGTTCAACTGGCGCTGCAAAGCCAGGATGGCAAAAATAAGCTATCTGTGCTGAGCTGCGTGATAATGTGGTTACATTGCTAGAACAAAGTAGCTAATACAGGTTTGCGGGACAAGATGCGAGATCCAACAAAGGCTTTTGTGGCAAAGCTATTTTGCTTTAACACTGTAATCTGTGACATGCCCTCAGAGGGAATAAAAGCAGTAATTTGGACGTGAGATGAGAATAATTCTGAAATATCACAGGGAACTGAGTAACACTGAAATGGTAGAAAATCAATGAAACTGCACAGAAAGGCAGTGTATTTATGCATGCCAGTTTATGAAGTATAGTAGTATGGCTGTTCCCTTTTCCTTGACTTCCTTCCTATTGCAGATATTATGTAAATTTCAGGCAGTTGCTATGCCAAAGAGGATTTTGAACTATAAGAAATCTGTCAGCTCTCTCCGATTTTAAAGCTACCTGCCCACTTTGGACTTTCAAAGCATGAAACTGTTAACTGCAGGACATGCCTCACCATTCACATTTTTCTCACTGACAGAGAAAGCGTCACCAGAGCAGTAAATATTTTTTCTCTAGGGCCTACTCTATACATGATTTTACTGTAATTTTCAACAGAGTACTTTGGGGAGTGTATAATTTTAGTAGATTCAGTTCAGCATTGTGTTTTATTCTGCAGAAGATGGCTTTCAGGCAGACTGAAATAAATAAAACGAATCAGGCAGAAAATATACTTCTGAAACTTTGAATTGAGAAACTGATAAACTTTCATCCAAAAGTTAGAATACTGAACTGGTTTCGTCTTACAAAAATGTAAATTCTTTTCTCTTTACATACTAAGAAGTTCACATTTTAATGCCCTGAATTCTGACCTTCGATCTGAAACTTAACGCATGCCTCTATTTTTGAAGTGGACATAGCATGAGCTTCCATCTCCTTCACCTTATCCATCCTCGCTCTTAATGGAAGTGCTCCTTAACTGCTGAAAATGAACAAACAAAAAAATGCTTTCCAGAAGCTACAGATCAGATGACCTTGTTCAGTTCTGCTGCAGGAGAGGAAGGTCCCATGTGGCAGGCAGAGCCTGAGCAGTGTCTGAGCAGTGGACTTTTTAGTTGGAAGACTTCATATAGACAGAAATGTTTCAGAATTGGGCTAAGGAAATTTGGCCTTCACTTAAAATCTTTGATGCTTCCGTAGTTTTCAATGAATTTCTTTATAGCGTGTTGTCATATGTACCACCCAAGAGGCGTATTCGGTGTGATTATATCCTCATTTTTATGACTTTGTCACATGCTGAGCTTGTAAGTGTGAGATTGGCAGCGTCTTAAAAAACCATGGTTGGAGATCAGTAGCACTGACTTTCTAGTAGAAGTTGTATTTTTCTTTATTGCGTATGAGGACCGATCATACATTATTTGCAATGTGAAGTGCCAGAGAGATGTGTTACAGATGCTCTTACACACTTCTGTTGTTCAAACTGGGTAAAAAGTACATCTTTGGTTTTGGCCAATGTAATGCCGATCATTGGACATTTTCCCTGTATAGCGCATCATACCCTCTCTTCTTTCAGTGAAGCAAAAAATGCTATGCTGGATTTTCTAGGTGGGCTAGAGCCTCATATTTGTGATGGTGCCGTACCTCTGCAACTTAAAAGCAGCCTGATCTGCCACTGCCACAGGAGCTGTATGATTAAAAGACACAAGAAATGTCATCCAGCTGGTGATGCTTGGAAAGTGTCCCTTCCTGAGTTTGTGTCTCAGGGTGATACTTTGAAAACTGAAGGAAAAATTCAAAGTCTGAGATCTGCTGCCATCAGAAGTGTCTTCCTCTATGGGACAGTACCATCCAAGCACAGGCAGCTACTCAAAAAGTGCTTTCAGAAGAAAAATTAAACTACATGTGAAAAGACTGACTGTGGAGTTGCTGGGAGAAGAGAGAGAATTCGAAATGCAAAAAGATCCAAGGTGGTATAGTATGATATGAGCAGAGTTAAGATGCAGATAAAGGCCAAGGTTAGGTGTCACTTGGTAAGGACAGATGGGCTGCATGGTAAAGCAAGCTGCTATCAGCCTTTACCTTCATCTGTGCGCAGGGATCTGGTGGTTGTGCTCCTCTGCCTGCGAGACCTTGGACAGGGAGGGAGGGAGGGAGGGAGGGAGGGACGGAGGGAGGAAAGCCCCCGCTCTGCATGTCTGGGTCCATCTCCCGGCTTGTTCCTTGACTTGAGATAGAGGGGGGCATGGTCAGCTGCAGCAGAGGAGCCCCTCCTTGTCCAGATTTTGGATGAATCTGAGCACTGCTTCCTTGCCATTGCATAAATCTAACCCTGTCAGCAAAAATTTTTCTGTTATTTAAACAAGCTTGAATCTGGCCAGCTTACCAAAATATCAGTTATATATTCTGCATAATAACTGAGTAATTTGTATTCAAATGTATTCATTGCAGACAGCAATTGTAGAAAGGTAAGAACTTGCTATGGCGTATTTTGTTAATACAGATAGCCCTATCTTGCTATAATGGAAAAAGGAAGCCCATTTAAGACATCATTAATCAACAAAACCACTACCCATGCTATGTTTTAAAAATACATTGAATTTTAGAACTGCGCTCAATTAAAATAAAGTACAAATTAGGAACTGGAAACCAATTTGAGTCACAGAAAGTAAATAGAATTCACTGAGTATTCAATTTGTCACCTTTTCTTTTGGAAAACTGGAACTGATTCAAGTCAGCTAATGACAGGGCCATAAAATTGTTCACCCTGTATGCCTCTACTGTAACACCATTAATGACTGGCTGTATTCATAAATTAAATCAGCAGACCAGTAAGCATGGACAAATAATTAAAATAAGCCCTGAACCCTGGCTGCTGGATATTTTTACAGCTGGCAGGTGGAATAGAGTTGTATATACTTCACTGAACGCTCTTATATATCTATTTCTAGATGTGAAAATTGCTTTTTTTCCCAGCTAAATATTGTCACACACAGGACAGGATCAAATGTTTAAACAGAACCCAGACAGACAGGATCTCTTGCATCTTCACTCTTTAAAGTATTTTTTTCATCAGAGAGATGTGTTCAGTTAAACTGAATACAAACAGATTGACACTACCTCCTTCAGAAAGAAGGCGCACACTCTATATGAATCCACTGGATTCACTGGCAGTAAAAGAAAGGCAGAATCAATGTATATTTTAGACTTGCAGTTGAATCCTTTTAAAACCTTACTTTGTGTAATTTCTGCTTAGACATGGTAAAATTTGCATGTTTTCCCTGTAACGTGCAGAAGCCATTGCACATTTGCTTCTTGGGTAGTGTATAAAATAATTACTTCAGGCTGCTTCAGTGACTAGTGAGTATATGAGTGTGTAAATATATAATTGTGAAAGGGTCCTTACGCTTGCAATTTTTAAATCAATTCATACCAGCAATGTATTTTCTGGAAAAAAAAAAAAATCTAGGGAAAATAGAATACTGTCATTTTAACATGACGGCTCCAGATTTCCGACATCAGTAAAGCACGAGAACAACTTCGAGCTTCAGCTTGTTGGTATTTAGCCAGGCAGACATCCATTAACCTTGACGGTGGTGCCACTGCATTGGATAGCACGTGAAAACATCCATTTGGTTTTAATGGAGAGTATTTTCTTTCTACGAGTGTAACACAACACTCAGATCCTTTCCCCCAAGCACACTGAAGTGCAACAGAAAATCTGGTAATTACGGCAAAAATACGGGCAACATTTCCAGCTGCCAATCACTCTTGGGGGGTGGAGGGGAAGGGTTAATGAATCTGGAAATTTTGTAGAGTACACGAAGCTGGGAAGGCTGTAATGTGGGGATGCATTGCATCCTGCTCACTTCTCCTCATCCGCGGATGCAATTGCAGGTGCAGAGCCTCGGCGCGCAGCAGCTCAGGTACCTCCCGCTGTTCAGAAACTGACATTTCTGAAGAAAGCCTCCTGTTAAACTCAACAACCGGTTTCGGTACCGGGGGAGCGAACAATTGTTCCCCATCTAGATCCAAGCTCGGGCTGGTTGACGCTTGAAAGAAACCGGGCGTTTTTCAAGCCCTATCAACAGGTCCGTCCCCAGCTCCGCGGGGACGCCGCGCACGGGCACGGCGCCCGGCAGCCCTGCCGGCTGCCCGCCCTGCCCCCCTCCTCCCTGCCCGCCGCGCCGCCGGGGCTGCCCTCCCCGCTCGGCTCGCCGCTCCCCGCCGCCGCGCCCGCCCGACGGGGCGCCGCGGCTCCCGGCCCCACGCCCCCTCCCCTTCACTGCAGCGGGCTCTGCCGCCAGCTCGGCGGCGGTGGGGTGCGCCCCGGCGAGGGACGAGCTGCCTGCCGGCCCCCACGGGGCCGCCCCAGCGGGAGGTGCCCTTGCCTCCCGCCGCCTGCCCCTCTCCGGGGGACCTGGGCTCTCCCCGTCGGCCCGGACGAGGGCAAACGCTTGGGTGAGGGGCTGCTCCTCCCGCCGCCCCCCTGAGGGGGAGGCACCGGCCCCCCGAGGACGAGCGGCGGCGGCGGCGGCGGGAAAGCCGGTGCGCGTCCGGCCGAGGCGCCCGGGCGGCGCACCCACCCCCGAGGGCTCGCGGGGCAGGGCCGGGCCCCATGGCGCGGAGGAGGAGCAGGAGCAGCCGCAGCCGGGATTGGGGGCCTCCGGCGCCGCCCGCCCGGCCGGGGGGAGGAGGCGGCAGGAGGAGGAGCGGCGGCGCGGGGCGCAGGGAGCTGGCTGGGCTCGGCGCGGCTGCCCCGGAAGATGGCGGCGGCGGCGGAGGCGGCCGCTGCTCCGGGCGGCGGGGGCTGCTCGCCGGCGGGCGGCGGCTCGGTGCCCGTCCTCTTCTGCTTCTCCGTCTTCGCGCGGCCCTCCAGCGTGCCCCACGGCGCCGGCTACGAGCTGCTGATCCAGAAGTTCCTCAGCCTCTACGGGGACCAGATAGACATGCACCGCAAGTTCGTGGTGCAGCTCTTCGCCGACGAGTGGAGCCAGTACATAGACCTGCCCAAGGGCTTCCTGGTCAGCGAGCGCTGCAAGGTGCGCCTAGTGCCGCTGCAGATACAGGTGAGACCCGACGGCGGGGCAGCGCCGGCCGCCACAGGTGCGTGTGCGGGCGGGCAGCCCCGTCCCGCCGCCGGCTGCGGCTGCCCGGCCTCCCCCGCACCCTTCCGGGGAGAAGCGGCAGCGAGCTGCGGGGGCGGCGGCCGGGGGAGCCCGGAGCGGGCCGGAGCCCTGGGCAGAGCCCCGCAAGCCCGCCTGGACTTACTTCTCCGTGGAAACTTTTTGTTTTACTAAGGTGGGGAGGCAGGTGCGCTCCGCGCACATGCGTTTGGTAACCCGGCTTTGCCTTCAGCCAGGCGGAACTTACTTGGCCCCACGGATGGGAGAATAGCCTGGTGGCTGAAATAATCAATACTTCTCCTCTAAAACGGGCGGCTGGTGCTACCCAGCCTTAACCCGAGGTAATGCTGCTAGGTGGAAGCTCAGAGGGTGCCGGTAAAGAGGGCTCTGCCAAAGCTCGGTCTCGTGGCTCATAGGTCCCTGGGATTTCTGTATCACTTCTTGCCCCAAAAAGCTCTTTCAGATTTACGGGTTCATAACTCACTAGTTTTGCGGCCATGAACCAGGAAACCAGACTGCCAGACAGATACAGTACGTGTGTTTCATACTAAGATATCTTTATGCACACTGGAGATTCGCGCCAGTCGTGCTGTAATAGTTGCACTCGAGGGGAAAACTGCCTTTTCCTTTCTCCAGCATCAAAGAAGTCAACTTTTTTTTAAAAAAACAAAACAGATAGTTATTGTTTTGATTCAGAACATTCTTCTTAATTTATAATTTAAGTTTTAGTTTGTCGAGCCAACATTAATAGTAAGTTGAAAGTGATATCATAACAACTGAAACATTGCTCGTTTTCTCTTTATGTTTCCAGAAACAGCCTAATTCGTGCTGTTTGTAAGCGTCACTTAATTGTAGTGTCTTGAACCCATAAACTCTCAAGGTGGCCTGTTTGCTTAGACTGTACGTCAAGGATGCCTTTGGAGTCTTTTGTCCTTTCCTTAACCCTATGTATGGAAAGAGTGGTTACGAAGACAAAACTAGTTTAATAACTTATTTTGTCATTTATTATTCATTTTGTCATTCATCACTCATCGTGTTCAGTTTAAAACCTTTCTCCTTTGTGTGTTGGAAACAGAATGGATGGGGGTCCAGCCAGAGAAACTGGAAAGGACAGTCACTCCAACTTGCAAAAAGAGTTGGTACGGGTGTTAATTCAAGCAAGGATTTTAAAAACAGAATTTGTGTGATTTGGCATGTAATAGTGGTGCAGGTCAGAATTTTGTTTCTTACTTGTGCGTGCAGATCACTGCTCTGCAAAGACTCTCTTGCAGATGGCTTCTGCACTGAAACTGTAAATGCAGCCCGAGCATTCGTAGCAGGACATACATCTTGGTGTAAAAGGTCAGTGTTGAGACATGGAAGGATGCATCATTCCCAGGGTGCAGATGCACTATGCAGCTTTAACTGACTGCAGGGATCCAGGATGAACCATGAAAAGAAGTTTCGCTTCTTTTGTTAATGCATTAATTGCCTAACTGACTAGCTGCTTTCACCAATACTATTGCAATTCTGTGACAACAGCAACTGTTGAAGTGAAAAGGATGGTACTTTTGTATTATTTTAGTTGCCTCCTTGACGTGCCTCAGCAGCTGAGAATGAGCTGGAGGCATTGCAATGATGCTGGTCAGCTTGCCTTAAGCCACCGGCAGGTGCTCAGAGATCACTCGTTTGGGGAACATTTGGTCTGATACAGTCACAGCTGTGCTTTTTAAGACCTTTAGGATTTACTGATGGGAAGATTATACTTTTTGTATGTTGATTCATGCACTGTCACTATTGTGTGCTCTTTTCTCCCCGCCCCGATGTTTTATCTGCAGTTACCCATGACATAGGTTTGTCAACTCTGCATGTGGCATAGTCAGTTGAAAGACCATTTTGAACGTGTTTTTCAAGAGGGACAGCCTTTGCTCACTGATGTGATTAGACTTGCATATTTGGAAAGATATATTTGGGTTAAAATTGAGATTCACAGATACTAGCATCTGTATCCTTAGACAATAATTTCACTATTTTTATGTGCGTACAAAATACATGTATGCGTTTAGTTATGGGTGGCATTTTAACCCCTCGGGTGGTAGTGCCCGTGCGCTCCAGAAGGATATCCTCCCGTTTCGATTCCTGCACAGACCTGTCATGGAAGGATGCCTTTTGTTGCAGGAGCTCAAGAAATGTCAGCACCAAATGGTGTTTGACCGGGCTGTTTCAATTTCCTGTCCCTGCCGTTGAGGGGGGCAGTAATCTCACAGAGAAATCACCATATGCTGCCCTCGGAAAGCCGTTCCACGCAGCTCAGTTCAAGGCTCGATCTGTACAGGGGCATTTGCTCTCCAGTCGTATTTGTGCCTTTGTACAGTGCTTGTGTATGTACATTTGTTTGGTTTAGCTGTCCTGGCGCAAAACAGCCTCTTGAACTTTTAATGGCCACCCAGCGTTAGGCAGGCTGGTGGGGTGCAGTAAACCCCGATGTTCAGCCTGGCCGCCGCTCCTCAAACTCCTCAACCACAGACTTGCAGCGAGGAGGGACTTCTCCTTTGGCCTCTCCCGACTGGTGAGGAGGGCATTTGCTTGCAGCTTGAGGGACTGAGTGCTAGCAGAAAGCAGCCGTCTGCTCTTCATGGATTTTATGTGTTTTAAAAGTTTTAACAGAATAATATAGTTGGGGTGGGGGAATGCAGGACCACTTTAACCTCTTCTAACTCTAAATGCAGTTAAATAGCGCTACTAAAACTATTGTGTTTTGCTGTAACTGTTGTACCTGCTTTTGGAGGAGAGAGGCAGTCAGGAAAAACACTTTGGAGGTATCAGAAGACAAGACAGCTATGCTCATTACAGCCGTGTAATAGAGGAGTTCAGGCAGCATTCGAATATGTGCCCGAGACAGGCTGTTTCACTGTCGCTGTCATAACTTCAAGGTGACTTCTCTTCAGCAGTTCTTGTGCTCTGCATTTACAAACTTGTAACCTTAAGATGCTAGAGCTGAAAGGGTAAGATTATTATTGAAATCATTGCGTGAAGGACCCCTACTTCAGGGTGTTTTCTAAGAAGACATGTTGAAGTCTCAGGTGTATCTTTCTTGCAGAAAGCTGCTTGCAGAATGATACTTATTTGTTGCTGAAAGATAAGGTAAATAAAATAGAACTATTTATACACAGATTTTCACTCTTTTTACACATGTCTAATATTGCTACGTTCAGATGCTTTGGAAGTAGAAGTAACATTAACTCAGGAGCCTAAGTCCATTTTCTGAACTTCAGGAAAAGGCAAAGCATAAATTGCAGGATTGCAGGATATGAGTCAGGTGAAGGGAGTTGTTTGCTTTTTTTTTTTTTCAAAAAAAGGTGCAATTATACATTCTGAACATTAGTGCTACAATTAAATACAGTGTTTCTAAATAAATAAATTGGGGGGGAAGCAGCACTTGGAACCTTAAGGGAAAAAAAGGACTGAAAATACTGGAAGGGAGGTTTCTTCAAATCTGGACTCCTTGTTTGTGTATCTTTACTCTGCAGCAAGCATTTTGATCATCTCGGATTTTGGTGAAGAATTTTGTATTGTCTTAATTATACGAACATCATGTGCTTATCTAACTAAACCTGTCCTTTTTAAATGCTGAGTTGCATATAAAAGGCTGCACTTTGGCTTAGCATAAAATAAATGTTTGTATTCCTAAGTTGAAACACTTGTAACCTATTTTTCCCTTGAAATACATTAAACTGAATTTCTTCTTTTTTTTTTTTTCCTTTGAAAGGTAATCAGCAAACTAAAACTGAATCTTACAGATTTCCTTTTAGAAATAAAGGAGAAGAAAATATGATAGTCAGCATCTTTTCATTGTTGTCTTTTTATGCCGTCCTTAGAATACCAAGGCTGCGAGGTCCTCTGCTCATCCTTTTAGTGGGTAATCTTGGCAAGAGATTTATGAGGTGACTAGTGATGTTACATGGGATTATTTATCTGCTTCCATTTTCTTGTTCATTACAAATACTGGGGAAAAATTGCATTTTGTATGTGTAATGGTTCTCTGAAGTTTGAACAGGGAAAGTACAGATAAAGAGCCAGTATATCTGAATATTTTCGTAAAGCTGATTCTGTAATTACAGTACTTCATCACAGTCACATTTTGTATGATTAATAATAATCAGCAGAGATGAAATAGATGTGAAAAAACACCTGTCCTTTCCCACCTAGGCCTTTTCTAGAGTAGGATTTAAAGCTGTATGTAACTCGTGACAGCATACCTTTAAATCCTGGTCTGGACAAGGTCCTAGAGATGACTTCTCTAGCTGGGTGAAAGAGCTGCATCAGGTTACGTGTCCATCTGACGTACCTATTCTGTTTGTGCTGTGGATAACTTCCAGCTGGGGGGAGGAAAGTCCCGGTGACTAACTGAGAGGGGTGAAGCGAAACAAATGGAAAAGCTTATATACTCTGTGGGGAAACTTCAGGTGATTTGGGTGGTGGTTTTTGGGGGGTTTCTTTGCCTTTAAATTTAGGTTGTTGAATGATACCGTGGCCGAGTAGGTGTTCTATTCGGGGTGGAATCGCACGGGTGCCGTGTGGCTGCGGTGGCTCACCATCCTTGCCCAGCCTGCCCCTCCTCGGGGTGAAAGCAAAGGGGTGCTGGCGTGCCGGCCCACGGTTTGACGTTTGGCTGTGGGTTTGCCCCCACCCCAGCTCTCTGGCGGGGTGCGGTGCTGGAGCATGCGAGCGGTCCTGGTTTTCACTCTCAGGGGATGTGTGAGGTGGAGGTGTCCCATGTCCCTGGCACGGTGTGGCCGTGGAAGGGGAGGACGGCTTTGAGAGCGAGCGAGCGGTAGGACTTAGGCGGCACATTGAAGAACCAGTAAATGGAAGCTTTTCTTTATACGTAGCAGATACTTGTGTGGATTTGTTTATGGACTGCGTTAGCTACTATTTATGAAACTTAATTTCAAACTACATTCTGCTGCACTCTGTCCTTCCCACATCTGCTATTCCAAGTAACACCAGCAAGTGTTGATTTTTTGATCTTGCTATCTATTTTTTCTGGTTTCTTCTTGTTCTGCCACGTGTTGCATGGTTTGATTCAAACTGCAACTTTATTAGAAATAAATATGAAAATCAATATAGGATTTGTGTTGGATTTTGTAAAAGCTTTTCTTTAGCAAATATATCGTTGACCCAACTTTATTTTAGAGTGCTGCTGGTATTAAACTGAAAGCATAAATTAAATCATATTAAACCAACTTGATAATAGAGGAAAGCAGATATAAGGCTTTTGCTTCAGCTCCCTGTGATGGTTGTCATAAATGCATGAGATCATGGATTCAGTGGACGTCTGTATTGAGGATGCTCCCTGGCTGGAAAGGCAGTCGGTTTTCCTCTGTGCTTCACTGTCAAATCAGAATAATATTGAATTGGGCTCTGTAAGATCTGTTGCGAATCCACTGTTTGTAAATGTTCCGTCATCCGTGTCATTGCCGAAACTTAGGACAAATACTGTTTTTGCAGAAGCAGCCCATCTGGGAGGAGCTGCAACCATCTGAGGGGGCGGAATTCAGGCTTTTCATGACAAGTTGGAGTAACAAGGTGAAACAAGATGCAGTTCAAAATGGAAGCAACGAAGGTAGAAATAATTCCTACCCTAAGGTAGAAGTAATCAACTGCGCAAATAAAAGATGAGGGAGAGTGCAAGGGATGATTTTGAGGTTAAAATGCATCTCAGAAGTCTCAATATCATCAATTATGACAACAGCAAATAGTGTGCTGGAAAGTACAAATTGAACAGGGCCTGCAAGGGCTGTGAATTGACCGATCTTCTCTGAGGCTCTACTAGTGCTGAGAAGTATTATGGGCAGAGCAATACTACTGTTACAGCAGTTTTGGGTGCCTCACTGTAGACTGCAATTTGAAAAGCACCCCAGGGAGGGCAATGAAAATTATTTGAGTTGTAGGAGGAAAGATTGAAAGTATTAGATATATTTTAGAATAAGGGAGGGGAGGGGAAGGACTAAAGGGAGACTGGATCTGAGTTGTTTGCGCATGGTTATGCATATGAAGGATGGTAATGCTCTTGCGTTTCAAGTCCACCATGGACAGAACTGGAAATAATGCTCTTAAAAGGCGACAAAGGAGCTGTGGTGAGAAAACACTGCAAGGTAAAGATAACAGCGCTGTGGGATGGATTGTATAGGAGCTCTGTAAGTTGCGCATTGCAATTTACAGAGCTCTGGTCAGACCAGGTAGGTACCTGTGAAGAATATTTGCGTTTGGTTGATCCTTCTGTAGAGGCAGACTATGCAGCTTCTTGAAGGCCTTCCTAGTCTATTCATACTTGTTCCTCTGCTAAGGATGGTAGTGCCATCCACTGCCTTGGCATAGGAAGGTGTATACTAAGGCAGTAGACTTAACTCCATGTAGATCACTCTACAATCCATGATGGTTTGCAGTAGTTCAAAATTATCTTAAAAAAATTGAAGTGGTGAATGATTTATAGAAGAAGATAATGGTCTTTACTTGTCATATAAATGCCAAGACAAAATGGCACATTTTCTGAGTAGGAGACACGCTTATAAATATTGCCTATTCCAATTACTCGATTTTTGCTGCTGAGTGGTAGGAAAGTTAAATGTCATGATTGACTGCTCTGATGGTAGTAAGTGCCAGAGTAAAATGAGTCATGGTAGGTGCTTGCTGTGGTGTTGAATTGTATGTTAGTACTTCCCACCAGCTGGCTTCTGCGTTGTTCAAGCACGTAGATGGATGATGTTCAAGAACAAGGCAGTTATTCAATACTTAATTTTATTTTCAAGCATTCTTGGTCCCAGACCTTTTTTATTACATGGTGTAGAATTGCAGAAGTGTCGTTTGGGAGAGGTATCTAGAGGCTGCCTTCCCTAACTCCTATGCAAAGCCAATTCTTGATCAAATCAGCTGTCGCTTTGCTGAATGCTGAAAACCTCCAAGGATGGAGATTCCACCACCCGTGGTAGCCTGTTTCAGTGCAGTTGTACCTTCCTAGTGAAAAAGATTTCCCTGATGGCTATTGTGATGCTCTTCTGTCTTCCTGTGGCATCAATGGGTCCAGTGTTAGAGCATCTGCTTCATGGTCATTACTGCATTGATCTTCGTAACTGCTTGTGTTAATAGCGTTGCCGTTTTGCCCATGAGGACTGGAGGAACTGCGATTATGAACGTTCGCTGTTTTGGCAGTGGTGGTGTACTGAATCTGAGAGGTGTGGGAATTTAGCATTTACAATTATAATGCACAAGTAATTTTGACAACAGTTTGAAGAGGCCATTCTGTATGGTTGGGCGTGGTCATTACTGTAGTTTTTTAGCCTTGGAAATTGACATCAAAAGTTTTACTTGGGAGACGTGGTGAATCAGTGGAAGGTTTGGGACTAATATTTAAGGATTCGTGATTCCCTTGTGGTGAGTTGACCTTGGCTGGCTGTGAGGTGCCCACCAAGCTGCTCCATCACTCCCCCCGCCCCCAACAGGGCAGGGAAAGAAAATATGACAAAAAGCTCATGGGTGAAGATAAGGGCAGGGTGATCACTTACCAGTTATCGTCACAGGCAAAACAGACTCGACTTGGGAAATTAATTTAATTTATTGCCAATCAATAACAGAGTAGAATAATGAGAAATAAGAACAAATGTAAAAACATCTTCCCTCCACCCCTCCCTTCTTCCCAGGCTCAGCTTCACTTCCGACTTCTCTACCTCCTCCCCGCAAGCGGCACAGGGCGGGTGTTGCGGTCAGTTTATAACACTTCATCTCTGCCACTCCTTCCTCCTCACACTCTTCCCCTGCCCCAGCACGGGGTCCCTCCCACGGGAGATAGTCCTTCATGAATTTCTCCACTGTGGGTCCTTCCCACAGGCTGCAGTCCTTCACAAACTGCTCCAGTGTGGGTCCTCTGCGGAGTCACAAGTCCTGCCAGAAGATCTGCTCCAGCGTGGGCTCCTCTCCATGGGGCCACAGGGTCTGCCAGGAGCCTGCTCCAGCATGGGGTCTCCATGGGGTCACAGTCTCCTTCAGGTGCATCCACCTCCTCCGGCATGGGGTCCTTCACGGGCTGCAGGTGGATATCTGCTCCACTATGGACCTCTACGGGCTGCAAGGGAACCCCTGCTCCGGTGGCAGGAGCATCTCCTCCCTCTCCTTCTTACTGACCTTGGTGCCTGCAGAGTTGTTTCTCTCGCGTGTTCTCACTCCTCTCTCCCAGCTGCTGTTGCACAGTGGTTTTTTTACCCTTTCTTAAATATGTTCTCACAGAGGTGCCACCAGCAATGCTGATGGGCTCAGCTTTGGTCAGCAGCAGATCCGTCTTGGAGCCGGCCAGCACTGGCTCTGTCCCACATTGGGCAGCTTCTGGCATCTTCTCACAAAAGCCACCCCCTGCAGCCTCCTCCCGCTAGCAAAACCTTGCCACGTAAACCCAATACATCCCTGCTCTTCCAGAATATACTATTTTACAGATTTTGTAATTTTGTTTTAGTTTAAAACATCGCAATGTCAGTTTGCGGAAAATGAAGTGTATACAATTAATGGCTACTTCACAGAAGCAGTTTATTCAATTTGATTTATCAGTTTGCTGAAAAGCTCCTGAATGGATGCAATTTCTTTTGAGTTGCCGTAACAACTAAATGATAGTATGTAGCTGCTTTCTTTCCCTGTAGCCTCCAGCTGAAGCCTTTTCCTTTGCTTCTGCAGGTAGTGCAAGTAATTTCATACAAATACAAAGCACTCTTTCAAAGTGTGAGAAAATGCAATCTTTGATTTCTTTTTTCTTACCCCTCCCTTCTACCCCACTCAGTAGCCTGTACGAGGGGAAACTCTGGGATGTTATTTTTATCATTAAAATGCATTCATTTCTAGTTTCTGGTCATAATACTGACAAGCTTCTCTGCTTTCGTTCTAGCCTTTGGAGTTTCATCAGACTTGTGCTAAAACAAAGCAAAGACAGAACAAACTGACTGCACAATTAAACTATTGAAAATATGTATATATACAGTATTGAAAGCAAGTGGAAGCCTGACTTTTTTTTAACTTTAATTTATGCTGATTTTATGTCAGTTCCAAGAGTTGTGGATTTAAAAATTAATTTGAGGAATGTAATTTTGCTGTTGGTACCTTTTTTTTTTTTAAACAGTACTTTAGGCAGTATGCTCCTCCGCCCCCGTTCAGGGTTCAGAAGTTTCCATGTACATTTACATTGACTTGTGTCTCCCACCTAATAAAATCTTGATTACCTATTGATGACTGTACTATACTGCTCACTATCAGCTGTTCATTTGAATTTAGAAACATACAAAATCAGGCTTGAAAAACCTTTCTCCTATTTTGACTTAAAGTAACGTAAAGCTGTTACTTGGCAGAGGCGTTGCAGACTCTTTCTCATTCTGCCGCTTTTCTGAAAGGATCTTCACTGCCACGGAAAACATTATCTTTATTTTGTTTTTCAGATGACTACTCTGGGCAACCTGACACCCTCAAGCACTGTGTTTTTCTGTTGTGATATGCAAGAGCGATTCCGGCCTGCCATCAAGTACTTTGGTGATATCATCAGCGTGGGCCAACGACTGGTATGGTTTTTGCTTTTTTCCTTGTAATGAGTTTTGATCTCACATGTAGATTATTATTTTACACATAGCCAGTTTACTGGTTATTCAGTTTCAGGTAATAACAATGTCTTTGCTGTTATCATTCTTTAATAATTTCTTTTCTGGTATGCTTTCCTCCCTGCCCTGTTGCAGCTCCAAGGTGCACGGCTCTTAGGAATTCCAGTTATTGTAACTGAACAGTATCCCAAAGGTCTTGGCAGCACTGTGCAAGAAATTGATTTAACAGGAGCTAAACTTGTGCTTCCCAAAACAAAATTTTCAATGGTATTGCCAGAAGTCGAAGCAGCATTAGCAGAGATCCCTGGAGTCCGCAGCGTTGTCCTGTTTGGAGTAGAAGTACGTGCCTTGCCATTCTTGTACTGTTTTATGGTAATGTCTGTTGGCCCACAATAGTATTAAGCATTGCTTTCTGTAATTAAAAAAAAAAGACAATTTATATTGCTTAGGACTCAGGTATCCTCTACAGATTAAATTATTCTTGTGTTACTTGTCTTTGATATTCCCTCATAATAAAATCCGAAATGAGAGATTTGTAAACTACAGGCTCTTGTACCAAGCTTGGTTGGCATTTAAAACGCACATTGAGTTCGCTAGGAATGTCAAGGGTAGAAAAACACGTGTTTGAACCCTAATTAATGAGGTACTCTAATTTGGCATTGTGCTACTCATGTTTTATAATAATGGTTTGTTGGTGGGTTTTTTGCCTTTGATTTCTCCCCTGTAGACTCATGTCTGCATCCAGCAAACAGCATTGGAATTAATCGGCAGAGGTCTCGAAGTTCATATCGTAGCTGATGCCACCTCATCAAGAAGTATGATGGACAGAATGTTTGCTCTTGAGGCAAGTTTCTTAGTCAAGGCTTTCTCCACCTTGGGTCTGTATGTTAATTTCCCTACTTATTGTAAGCTAACAAGGAATTTCTAAGAACAGTAAGCAGTGGACAAATGTAGACTTGAGAAGAGGTGAATGCTCTGATTCTCAGAATAGCTTCCGGGATGGAGAAGGATTACTGCCTTATTTTTCCTCCCTAAATTATGATTTAATATGTGGAATCCAGTTTGGGACACTTGGATTTTAAAAGTGATTGTTTTCATGCAATTTAAGTTACTCTGTATAACCATTAGCATTTTAGGATATTTTCTCATGGAGTGCTATCTGTACAGCAGAGTAAAAGTGCTATAAAGCTTTTGATTTTGTTGTTCCAAACAGTATTTGTTCTACTGTTGAAATTCCTCGAAATGCAATGGAATATAGTAAGTGATCCTGTTCAAAGCTCCTTCTTGTACGTCTGTCCCTCCCTCTGCTTTTCCTCATCAGTGCAAATTAAAGCTTAATCTGAAGACACTGTGATTATACTAAAGACTTCCCCTCCTCCCCTCTCCGCCCCCCCAGGATCTTAGTCTAACTAAATATTGAGAAAGTGGAGATAAATGTAACAAGAAGATTTAAAAGCATGTACAACTATGTGGTAGCAAATTCATGCAAACAGTTTTTTGATACTGTACTCTAACTTGCCTACAGGCATCACTGCTGGAAATCGAAAACTGATATATACATTAAGTATTGCAATTTTTGCCTCAACTACAGCATTTTATACCTTTTTCATAGATTTGGAGAAGACTTTTAATTTCTTCTGTTTCTCATGAGTAAGAGAATTAAAGGCTAAAGGGAAATCACCAACATACAGTGTTTGATGAAATCCACGACTTTGATTAAGTGGAAGCTTAATTTCATCTGCCATGTAAAGTATAGTGGCACACACAGAGTGCAGGAATGACTGAAATCATGGACTTCCCAAGTCAATGTGGTGCAGCAGCAGTAGTAGACAAAACAAACACAGAAAAACTGAAATCTGTTTGCCTTATTGTGTACGTCTCTGTACCTTTGATTATCACTTACACTGTGTCTGCAAGCAGTTGGTTCAGTGTAATAGAAATCTAGTCTTTTCTGTTCTTCATCTGTTCTACTTGTTCCTGCGGTGTGGATGCAACATATGCTTGCTGCTTTTCTTCATCTGAAAGACCATATTCTAAGAAAACTTTTCCTTTCCTTGAACATCATCCAGTATGCTTAGCACATGCATCTCTTCATTCCTACTAATCCCAAAACTATATAAATTATACTTAGTCCTAGAAGTAGGGTATAAGCCAATGCCAGCCTCTTTGACATGTTATGGTATATTTTGCTTCTAAAGAGAAGACATTCTCTTTTTTCAATCAACATTTTTCAGAAGGCAAGGTTCTTTAATAGTTTGATTTTTTCTTTCATCCATACTAGTTAAAAGCAAAAACCTTGTATTCCTGGAGAAGTACCTCTTGAAAACATCGCCATAATGTTTCATTTTGATTTTCCTATTTTTCTCTTTTGTATATGTATGTGGTTTAAACAAATGTGTCATTGTACAGAGTAGGAGAGCTGGGGAAGCTATCTGCTTTATTTCAACTTAAGAATATCGCAAGGCTTGCTGCCATTATTGCAAGCAAAGGAGCATTGACTTGAGTAAACCTAGCCTAGTTAGTTTATCATTATATAGACTGTAGTTACATATACTTTACTGGTCCCCTAAAATTAATAACTTTCCCCCATCAATTGCTTTGTAATTGAACAACTAAATAGCAGTGGTCTATGTCTGCCCTAGAAAGTTTGGAGCTTCCCTTTCCTTTAGTAATTACCATTGAAATCTGTCTGAAGGCGTACATATCTATATTTTCTGCCTCTTGCCCTTTCTTGGCTCATTCAGGACCCCATTAGATTTGGTGGAGCATGCAGCTGAGTAGAGGGTGACGGAGGAAAAGCTGGATTCGTGAAGAGTTTTACTGCCAAAGAGTTTTACTATGTGATTGCTGGGAAGCTGATGAGGGGCAGGGGTGGTCAGCCTTTACTTAAAGATAACCTCGCTACGTAGGCAACAACCACGGTCTTAAAAGTCAAAAAACTTTGCAATAAGTCCTGTGGCTTGTGCTACGTGGAGCATTGCTGTGTTCAGTTGCACACTTACAAGATCTAGCAGACCTCTTTCAGTTTTGCTTTCTGTGCAGCGACGCTTTTTATTCTGTAGCCTGTGAGAACTAACTTGGGAGTTACTGAGGCTGTAAGAGATGTTGGTTAAAAGGAGCTGCTGTTGTGCCAGTATGATTTATAAGGTCTGTAGAAGAGTTTTTCGTTCTGTCTCTTGAGATTATTAGTACTAGTGCACTGTGTAGTCCAAAGACCGAAGCGCTAGTACGTAACAAGCCCTGAAAGAGAAATTGTTACAATTAAGTTTCTTGCTTAATGCCTTTTAGCTTGAACCTTGCTATTTTCTTTTTCCCCAGGCCTTTCAAATCTGCATGAGTGTGAAGAAACCTGTCCTTGGGACCAAGGGGAAAGGGTTGTTAATACAAGAGGGGGTGGGTCTTGTGCGTATTAAATCGGACATGGGAAAAGAATCCAGTCCAAGTAGGAAGCCTTATTTGTAATCCAGGGCAGCCTTTTTCCTCCGTAAAGTCTAAAACCAGTCACTTTGCATCCTAGCTTTATAAATGGCACCGCTAAGAAATGCTGGAATGGAATTAGCAATACTTTTGTTAGTAGGAGATGTTTTTAAAAATACCATCTGTCTTTTATACAAAATGTATACTCATTCACATTTGCAAATATCTCACGTTATTCTCTCTCTGCTCTTTTCTCTTTCAGCGTCTTGCTCGTACTGGAATTATAGTTACTACTAGTGAAGCTGTATTGCTGCAGCTGGTAGCTGATAAAGAACATCCAAAATTCAAAGAAATTCAAAATCTCATTAAGGCGAGTGCCCCTGAGTCAGGGCTCCTTTCCAAAGTTTAAAGAGGATGTGGAGGAAGCAGAACTCATTGTCATCTTTAAGGAGGACGGAAAGCTGTAAGCGCACATGTACACCTTCTTTCACTCAAAGTTTGGTAGAACTGTAAAATTAAGAATTGACGTACTTGCCTTAGCAAAATTGTCTGGTTATACATCTGGGTGTCAGTATCTTCTGTTTAGTTACAGCTGTCAGAGGCTTTGGGTCCATAGGACCCTTTTGTTGTCAAATTCTCTTATTTATTTTAAAAAAAACCAAAAATTAACAGAGGTGTCGGCTAGTCTATACTATACATTGATTGTAACAGTTCCAAAAAGTGCATATTTCTGTGACACCTCTTGATTGTGCACTTCGTAAAAGTGTTCTGTGATATTCTGTTTTACTTTTGTATTAATAGAAGATAATTACATATTGGAGAAATGTGATGTGATACGCTTTAATGTTCTATGTAAACGAACTATTTTAATAGGGCATAAGTTAAAACTGAGTAAGATGTATGGACTACATGTGCGCTTTTGTTCTCTAGGATAAAATTTAAGTGCTTTGCTTCATAGACAAGAAACATAGATCAAGCAGCAGCTGATGTTTGATTGCTCTAGGTAGCTGAAGCCTGCATCATGACTTTCGATTATTCTGAAATTGACTGCCCAACCCTGTACTTCACTTAAGTGTATACAAACAGAAAACTGTCATTTAATGAGTTCTTTATAAACAACTGGTGTAAAGTCCTTCAGAATTAGCAGAAGATTACCAAAACTTTAAATAAATTGGAAATACCAAAGATGTTAAAGAACAAAAGCTTTTCAGCTTCGAGTGCTCAATCTACTACTATGTTTAGATTTATTCGGGGGCTTTTTACCCCATTTTAGTTAGATTGAAAATTCCATCTGATTTACTCATTTGGCCAAGCGAGCTCTGAAAGAAACCTCAGCTTCTCTAGGTTTTTGCGCTTTTTTTGTGGGCTGCAGTTGGGTGGAGTTTGAATGGAATCTGGCCTAAAAGCATTCTTCAGAAAAATGACATCTTTAACTTAATCATATATATATATTTTCTATCTAGAACCAATCTTTTAACACGGTTGTTCATAAAGGCACTTCCTTCATGTTCCAGTGATTTAAACAATATTGTATAAAGTTTACAGTGTGACTGAGACATCTATTTTTTTAAAAGAGTACTAGAAGATCACACTGAACACTGATTTTTTTATTTTGGTAGAAAACCAATTAGAGTACATGTATTGTTTTAAATTGCTTGTTTTCCCCACAAGATGGCTCTAAAAGAATTGTTTCAGAGAGTTATAACCTTTATATGTTCAAAACAAATAAAATGTTAACATTTGCTGTCTCTCTTACGCTTGTGATATTTATTGAAGAACAAATCTTGAAAGCTGTGTTTGCCATGGACCTTATTCTGTTTTGTGCAGCTGTGGAATTTCTATAGATGTCATGGGAATTTTGTGTAAAGATCAAGGGTGGATAATGTCTAATAATTCTTGTCTTCTGTGTCTAGTTACAGTGTTATTTAGTGCTCCAAAATACAAGGAATGAACGTTACGCGTCAAGTTGGAGGCAGGGAGGGGAGTTGAGTTGAAGAACCATTGTCCTATATCATTGACCTACTTTTTACCTTCTTTTCTGGTATATTAATCACATTGCCTAGCAGTATAAAGTCCACTTATACAAATCAACAGCCGTGCGCAAAAATACTATAAATTTCTTATGAAATAACGGTTTTATTGCTTTCTTAACCTTATGTGTTGATGGTACCTAGTAATTGAAGGAAAAATGATAGCAGTTTTTTTTACACGTTTATTTTTGGAACAGTATCAATTTCCTCAATTACAAATACATGTGTTTTTAAGAGGTAATTGTATTTGTTACTAAAAATTGACCATTTTTATACAGACATAAGTTGGAGGACAGATGTCACAAGTTCCTTTGCACACAGTCCTTTTCCTTTCCTAGCTAAGGTTTTTACCAAAGGGGAATCATTTGGTAGCAAGATGGCACTAGAGAAGAATCTATAAAATACATTGCTATTCTCTGTCATGTTTTTGTTTGTTTTTTTTTTTTCTTTTTGGTATTTGCATAGCCTTCTGTTGCAAACTAGATTTTTGTCAAAGCCCTTAATTTGTGGTTTTTTTCCTATAAGCTTAAAAAATAAGTGTTACGCTATAAAACTGAGCTCTAAATGTGAATTTAGGGCCAGAATGATTGAAGTCTTTCTCCTTCTTTAGATGGGTGTGTTAATCAGCATCAAATGGATCATTCAGATGAGATTTTAAGAGTGTTTATTTAAAACGAATAGAAAAAGTGCTGCCATATTTCTCTTACGTAAAGTAAATTTATTCACAGGAGAGAATTTCCTTTGCTTCTTCATGCTCTAACTCATCTGTATTTTCTGTTGTCTGTCAAGCGGGTGTTCCCATGCAGTAGAACAGCAGAACTGAGCTCTGTGAGAAGAGGTCTGCAGGCTGTTGCATTATCTAGTGTAAGCACTGTTTGGCCCTGCAAGGATATGAAATAAATTAATGAAGCAGCACAGAGGAGAATTGCTTAGGGGTATGCTCCGCTGATTGTAAAGAAGCCTAATTCATCACTGTCTGAGTGCCAAGCTGTCCTTTATTTGAAGGCTTCACCACAGCTGTGGCTAAGCCACACGATCGCCACCTGCTGTAGGTGGCTTCAGCGTAATTTCTCTTTCCTTGGGGAAGCAGAAAGACAGGCCTCGATGGAGGAGGCTGGTTTATTTTCCTCGGTAGGTATTCTACTTCTGTGCAAAGTTGCTGATGTGTTGTTAGCCTCACTGGAGTAGCTGGTGTATAAATTCTACACCAAATATAATAATAGGCACGTGCGTGATTAGTTTTCCTCTGCTAAACCTTTACAAAGATGGGTGCTTTTTTTCTTATTGGGACAGTTTAGGTTTTGAATTAAAATATGATCCTGTCTATTCATAGAACCATGGTCCTTTTGTTATTTTTCCACCTGTATGATAATTTTGTATGAACTAAAACAAGTAAGGTCTCCAGTACCCTTTGCAAAACTTGAAAACGGAGAATGGACTTCTATTCATTCAGCAGTTGCTAGCCAATGTTTTCTATTATAGTCCTAATAGAAATGGCTGGAGAAGTGATGCCGTGGGACTGCTCCACCATCATTTCTGCATTTGCCTGACAGTAGTTCTCAGGCAAATGTGCACTTAAATAAATCATGCTGCTTATTGAGTAAGTTTCATATTAGACATCAAGGTGGTGCCCTCTCCCTTCCGCCCCCCCATATTTATTACATTACCTAAACAATGACATTAATCTTTCAGAAGAGAAGAATTAAGATCAGTCTTCTCTTTTTGACATGAGCACTCTCGTTTTTTCTTTTAGAAGCCTCATAGATTTTTTTTTTTTTGGTCAAGATTTTTGTTGAACTGAAACTCTTCTACTGCTACGGATTTGTTCTCTTATGAAAAAGATGAACTTTCAATGCTTTGTTACTTAAAAACTTTGTTTCAATTAAACATGAAGTAATAGCTGGAGCTGTGGAGCCCTGAAGAAAGGCAGATGATATTAAGGAGGATAATGGCTTTTACTCTGGTAAGCGGTGATGCCAATTAGTACTCTCATGTAGGTCACTTGTTATTCTTCAGAGTATTTTCTACCGTATTAAGTGCCATGGCAATGACAGAAGATGTCAGTGATTTGTAGAATCTGTTTTCCCCATCCCCCCCACCCCTGGATAAATCGGAGGTAAACTATACTAGATGGATATAACACATGTCCTTCAGATAGGTTTAGAACATCTGCTCTGCAAATGGGCTATGGCAGGAAATCCTTGGAAAAAAAGTTCTGTTTTGATTGTCCAGTACTGGTTCCTTCTTAATAATCTCTGAAATGGAATACTTTCATGAAGCTGTTTTTAGACCTTTCTGTAATCTCAAGAAGGGCTTCTAGTACAGCAGAGGTTATGATTGAAAGTATGCTGCTGCTTTTCTTAGGGCAGAAATATCTATATGTCTGTATATATATATAAAAAAAAAGATAAGGTAGAGTGTGGGGTCTGATCTTTTATTACCTATTTGAATTGCATAACTTAGTTTTTCGTATGAGATAAAGGAATATTTGCAAAGGACTGCTGTGAATAGAAGGAATTTATTAAGTATTAGCATGCTTAGGTCAGCTTAATAGACTTACTAAAACCGCCAGGTTTGGCAGCTCTCCTGCCACTGACAGCATTAGGCTTTGCTTTAATGAAACCCTTTTATCTGCTCAAGAGAGAAGATTGAGCAAACAAATGAAGAGAGCAGTTAATAGAGAATAGATGGTGAAGTGCAAAGGCAAAATGGGAAAGAAAACTTGTTTTCTAATTGTTACTGATTTTTTTTTTCCATGGGGATGTTAAGAAGCTGGGACACTTATTAACATAGGATTGCATACCTTAAGTTTGCAAAAACTGAGTAGGTCACAGCACTCCTTGCCTCTGTCTTGCTGTGCACTTTATTCCCTTCCTGGACTGTTTTTACCTTGTTTTCATTACCTTATAATTGTCCGAAAAGCAGGCTCTGCTAAGCTTTTTGGCTCTGAGTACCGCAAAAATTGCCAACCGGAAGGGTAAATATTCTGCTATCAAAATAAAAAAGAAGGGGAAGGTGTTGGAGCAAAGACTGAAGATTACCACATACTCGGCACTGACATCCCCAAGGCAGGTGTGAACTGTTACCTGCGTTGTGGTTTCAAGAGCAGGAGTACGTACAACTGAGACTTGGACAAACTAAAAGCTTTCTGAAAACAAAGGTGCTCCTCATAATTGGAACGATTTTACCTGTCTAGAACATGGATTTTTACAGCTAAAAGATCTTTGTACACCTAAAATGAAGCAAGTTAGAACTAAGTTGGTGCCACTCATCTTGTGCCATAGGGAGAGGGCTGGATTGTTAAATTGAGCCAAAATCCACTAGGGCTGGCCTCTCGCTGTGCTGCCACAGGGAAGCGGACATTTGCAATTAATCCAAATGAGAATATTTGAACTATTTTTTCAGAAAGATCTGCCTGTTCAGGTTCACAAGGCTCTTGGTAAAACCTTAGTTCAGATGAACTCTTGAAGCTGGATTTTAAAATATCGTTCAGGCATCTGGAAAATCAGGTGTTTGGCTACCCCATTGTTTCCGTAGTTCGTAGGAACTTATTAAAATTAAGTGTAATGCTACCATTATTTTGAAGTTCCAATATGTACCTGTTTGTGTTATTTGTGTCCCGATAAAACACATTAGGCATTCTGGCCTTCGGATTTTGATCCAGAGTTTAAAGATTTCATTGGGTATCTTAGTAATTTCAATGGGCTTTGAACTGAGGCATTGTAGACAGGGAAGACTTCATCCAGATTTTCTCCCAAGTCATAAAGTAGGAAACATTGCTGATGGGAAGAACCGGGGAATAAGCTAACTGTTCACCGGAGTGTTTAACCAACTCATGGCATCAGTGTTTCCACTTTATGTCTCTGGCTAACTTAAAAAAGACAAACTTGGAGTCCTTTCAGACATTATCTTTTTCTCTGTGTGTGTATGTATAGTGACATTGTTTAGTTTTGGTGTATTTGTACTGAGGCACTGAAAGTCTTGGAGCGTTTGTCATGTTGAGTAACCCTGCTGAGTCTTCCTAGTCAAAATCTTTTCATCCAAGGAATCAAACGATTACCATGTCGTCTGCTAACAACTTCAAGGCTATTTCAAGACCCTTAGAGGAGAAAGACAATCTAAAATTGGGTGAACAATATCATACAAGAAAGTGTTATCACTGAAACATGGTAAATATAGATTTATGCTCTTGGTGCCTACTGACTCAATACTCAAGGTGCCATCACTTTTGAGTCCGTGCCCTAAATATCATAAAGTACCCACACAGTTCTATTAGTGTTTGGTAAGCGTGTTTGGGCTGGTAAGTATGATTAAAATGAGCAGTTTCACTAAAATTACTAAAATCACCTGAAACAACACATCGCAGGAGATGTATTACTCATAATCTAGTAAGACCGTGCTAACGAGGTAGACTAGAGTATTGTGTTGCTGTATAAAGTTTCCTTATGCAAAAGAGAACGCGTTGTAAAGATTTTAACTTGTATTTCTGCAACTTCTAGTGCAAGGATTAGTATATTAAAAATTCCAAGGTAAGTAAATAGTTAAACAGGTAAAAATCTCACTCCCATGTACTATATGGGAGTTTTACTGTTTAATTCAATGGGCCAGGCTGTCAGTCTCTCTGTTTGGTCGGAAATGAGCGGTTTACTGAGCATAGCAGCATGGAGCTGAGGCCCAGGACAGGGTTCTGTGCTTTGCTGGGACTGATGCAGCCGGCTGCAGTGGTGCTGCTAATTCCTCCCTGCTCAGGTGTCTCTGACAAGTCCTGACACATTCATTAACTGTGAATAACGACGAGGTGGGTTCCAAGTAGCCTGCCACAAATAGGTATTACATGGAATAAGTTTTAAGTTTTTGTAAAATTAAAAGGAGATCTGTGTCCTGCCATGTCAAGGAGCTGACAGGTACTGTCTGCTATTTCTGAACTAAGTGGGATATACTTCAGATACAAGCTGAGAATGAAAAGTGTATCTCTAAAGTTAAGGATTTTCCTTCCCCCTGTCCCTCCCTCTCCGCCCCCTTTGACAATCCCCCTTCCTCTCCCAAAGTGAGAAGTAGAAGAGTTTTGCTTAAAGCCTGTCAGGAAAGAAGGAAGAATCTGATTTAATCTGCATCATGGTCGGATTCAGGCCATGAATCCATTACACTGCTGTTACCATTGAATAGTATCTATCTATCTATCTATCTAAAAACCTGCTTCAGTACAGTGAGCTACTCGATGGCGTCCATGGGTGGCTGGGATAGGAGGTGACAAGAAGTATTAGTGCCAGGACCATCCAAAGGCTCTGAGCAGGCTTTGCCAGCTCTAGGAGACAGACCTTTGCAAATGCACAGTACCAGTCACTCTAGGGAAACATTGCAAGAAGCCTGTGAGAGCAAAATAGCAGGTTTCCTCCTAGGAAGCAGAAGTAGTTGAATGCTTAGATGTGTATTTCTCTACTGGGGCAACATTAAAGGGAAGAGAGGCTAAAGTCTGCTAAGGAGCCACTCTTCCCTCCTGAGTGATAAACATCTCCTCTCACAATTATGTGGAGGTCAAGCAAAAGGCTGAAACTGAAAAGCTAAAGAAGAGCAGTTTTATTGTTTCAGACAGTTATTTTATTTTAATGAGTACCCAGGAGGATACTCAAGCAATTGCAGGAGGGGTTGAGACCAGCAGTGCATGACAATTCAAAGTCCCACACTAGAGAAATATTGAAGATACCAGGCTCCAGTCTGTAAAATGAGATAGGGTTAGACAATTTTCCTGAAAAGCCATGATTTGCAAGGGTCACTGTATTCTATTAAATGCTTGTCCTTAATCATATTTCCATGAAACATGATTTCTCCTATACGTAGTGTCATCAGTTCTTTCAGAATGGCATATTTTAGTATATTTTTTAATTCTGAATATTAAAAATGATGTTCCTGTTATCATTAGTTTAAAACAATTGGGTAACATACAGCACATTTACATAGTGGATTTTCTGGTGAGGATAGCTGATATGGTCTCCTTATAAAAATATATTTTTTCATATTATAAAACCTCTGTATTTCATCTTTGCATATGGTAAGAAGAGTGGCAGTAGCTGTGTTCCACATTATTCATTAACTAAAATCCATGCATTCCTAGTGGAAAACTGACTAACAGAAGCTGAAGTGCTGTGCTACAGTAATTTCCTCTGTGAAAAACCTGTTCTAAGCACACAAAAAGTGATGACAGAAAATATTTCTTTAATGCATTGCAGTAGAAGCAGTTTAGGGTGTGTAACTAAACAAAACACAACTCCCTGGAGGGATGTGCATTCTAGCAATGAAGGTACAATAATTTGAATGTGGTTTAAATGAGCCTTTGAAGGTGACTGCTTTTTCTCCAAGCTAGGTTAGCTCAAGTAGATCATCTGTATTTCCATTGCTCATCATCAATAATTTCCATTATTCAGGAAATAATTTCTGCATCGTTTATAACTTGTGCTCCAGCTAGAATTCAGATCATGTTTTTTAACATCGCCAGTCTTGAATAGAAACTTCAAATTTTCTCAACATGTGCCTTCAGTACGCTTTTATACTAGCGTACCACGGAGAGTCACAAAGGTCAGCTATGATTTGAGACGGACAGATTGCCCGATCCCTGGGCGCCCGGGTCTGGGCTGTCACGGGCTGTCACAGGCTGTCGCAGCTTTACGCGATGTACTCCCCGACGGCACGGCAAGAGGCAGGCGGTCCTGCACCAGCGCTGCGCGGCTGAGCCGGCCAGCTCTGAGGCAGCTCTGGTCCAGCCACTGGCGCAGAAGCGTCTCTGTGACAGATGCCACATAAAGTGGACCAAGCTATGACATCTGAGCAGCTTCTGAAATGACATGGCTTCTATCCTGCTGACTGAGAAGAGACAGCAATTGGGCCTCTCTGAATTACATGCCTATAGAAAAAGGTGGTTAGGGGCTGAACTTCTGCCTCTTCTTGTTCTAAAAGTTTTCTTGTCTGTTCTCCTGAGCGAATGCACAGGAGACGACTGCTAAAAGCATTGCTTACATCTTGACATTATACATTTGAAAAAACATGTTCAGTTCCCAAATGGGATCTGCTGGCGAAGTGGAATTTGGGGGGGTCAAGTGGGGCACAGCACCAGGTTTTTTTTGTATTGCATTACTTTAAGATGCTCTTTCAAAACTTCGATGATATACGGAAGAGGAAATTGCTGTCATTTCTGGTCACGTGGGACAAGTATACACAGTGGAAATTGTTGTAGCCAAAACTTAAAGGTATATGTCAGCATAGAAATGGTAAGAATTTCTGGTATTATATACTTACTTATTTCAGATTTTAAATCTTAAGCGGAATTTTGTTGTTGAGTGTCGGAAATCCCGGATATGCAAGTACGGATCAAATAGAGTAGAACAGGGGCAGTGCAGGATTCAAAGCCAAGTACCAGTGGTGTCTTACAGCCATTAGCAGTATAATGCACTACTTACGTACTCAACTAATTTGTCCACACAAAGAAGTTTATGTTAAGAGAGGAAAAAGTTGAAGTAAAGGTGACTTTACAGTGACATTCACACAAAGTAAAGATTCTTAATGAAACCCCACTGTAATATTGTTGGTGCCTGATGCAACCCCCTGCCCCCATAAATACTTTCAATGAATGTGTTTTCTCTTTTCTTTGTGTGTGTAGGGAACAATAAGAGATTACTCTTTCCTGGAATAAAAACAAACAAATGAAAAATTTCAGAGTGCATGAAAAGGTATTTTGGAAGCAAAATGTGCACAGAGACTAATTTTTCACAGCAGGGTTTTTGCAGACATTCAGGTAAAGTATGGGACAGCATCCTATTGCTTTACCACATACCACAACCTGTTTCTGAATACCAATAGAATAAATGCAGTGAAAGATAATTAGGATAGGGTTTTCAACTGTAACTTGAGTCCAAATACATACTAGAACTTACTGAAAATCTCCACTTTACAGATGAGGAAAGTAACTTCATTTAGATGAATTTAAAAAATTCAATCAGTGGTTTAAAAAACATGGGATATTTCAAACTATTCCGTTTTGGAACTGATCCTGTCTAGGTCATCAGTATTGTAAATCTATTACCAGCATATGCACACAAGTAAATTATTTTTGTAATCTTTGCCCTTTCACAAGTGTATGTCTGTATTATTAAAATAGATTTCTTTTCATGTCGTCTTGTGTTCTGCAACTAAGAGGCAATTAAGACATCTCCCTGTTGGCCACTTACCTCCCATTGAAACTGCTGGACATAGGTAGGCCGATACTTAGTTTCTTTGCAGATTATATTCTGGAATCCAGATTATGATCCCAGTTTATTTAGGTTAATGATCTGATAAACTCATGAGTAATCCCATTGATTACAAAGAGATTAACAGTTTCAGGGGATGCAATAGTTTCACCATATGTTTCATAAAGCAAGCTAAAATACTCTCTCTTACTGCTCATCACATTCTCGAGATCTTCCACTGTTTCCACAGTTTATAGTAAATTCCATATGGCTTTTTCTTTTTTTCATAGGGAGAGTAAATAATCCTTACAAGCAAGCACGTTCTCACCACCAGAATAATAATTAATATTTAGTAATTATTATTAATACCAAAAGCATTTTTTCTGAAAGTGGTAGTTGCAGTCTTTTCATTGTTACATGCAGCCTTGCAAAGACTTGATGGTACATTTATAGTCTTTTCTCAATACCTGATGGAGTAAACTCTTCTGTACAGAATGCTACCTATTGCTGCTGTGTAAGACAGAAAGATCACCTCTGCATTACCACACTGCATCCTTGATCCCATCCTCGAAAAAAAATCAATAGTATTCAAGGATCAGTGAAAGGGGAACCCAGGAAGCTGGTGGACAGGCATTATTCCTATATGCAGCAGTATAGTAAACGGTCCAGTCTGGCTACGTTTAACCATATTAAAATGGAGAACTCAGTCACAGCTGAGAGACAGCTTAGAAAGCTGTTCCTTACTGCTTCCCAATTGTTAGCTGTTATTTTCAAACTGAGAGGCTGGTGCCTGTCTGTGTGTTATTTTGGATACAGTAAAAATTTAGGAGTCTCGGGCGCAGGCCAAATATGCAGTGTGACTAAAATTTTTAAATCGTTGGCTTATTTAAACTAGCGGAATGAAAGGATATATTTGCTCTCTGCATGAGCATCGGGAGATAAATGCTAGGGAAGGAAAAAACCATCAGAGCTTAAGAGTTATAATCACAAAAGAAAAATAGATCAGCCAGGAGTGGCTTCAGACTGGAAATTAAAGACAACTGGAAATCATCAGAAGAATGTGTTTCTGAAATATTCCTCCAGTGGAAGTAGTGCCACAAACCCTGACTAGTTTCAGATGGAATCTGCATGTGTAACCTGCATGTCAAATCTTGTTAATAAACAGGAGTAGAAGATATAGTTGCTTCCAATAGTAGGGAGCTAGTTAAAATTTAAACGGTGAGCCAAACTCTGAATATTTGCCACTTCACGGCGGTGAGCACTTTGCATCTGCACAGACCGGCTGAGCCTGGCAGGCCACCCCACAGTTGCATTTGGATCATCAGTGGGTCAAGACTGTAGCCCTCAGCCAGTGCTGTTTCAGACAAAACTGCCAACAAGCGATAAGACTTTTATGAGAAAAAAATCAGTCTGGGAGTTGAATCCAAGTCCCCTAATAGGCTCGAGATTTAGCCTTGAATAAATATTAAAGTTACAAATAAACTTTTGTTTCTGTATGGATAGATAAGTCATTAATCTGTTTATACAGAAATAATTCTATTATCACTTTTTTAAAATTTATGTTTAGGTTACAGGACAGTATATCCTGCCAGCTCCAAGAGCCTGGGAGAGGCGAGGCTGCTCAGCTCCATGTCCCCAGGTCCAACCAGCAGCGAGCCTGGAGACGCGTTCCCAGTGGGCGGACACACTCAGAGCACACGTACACGCCACGTATGTATCTGTACACATATCCGGACCGGACAGACGCCCAGAGCACTCACATGGACACAGTCAGCACCGAGGGCTTCATCCTGCTCCCCTCTCCAGCAGAGCAGGATGGGTGTCCACAAGTGACAAAATATACACACGTACGGGCGAGGTGGGTCCCTCTGGCAGCCAGCTCAGACCCTCAGTCTGCCCAGCAGCTGCCCCTGGATCCCAGTCTCTCCAGTTGCTGGTGCTGGGACGTACAACCCATGAGGCTGCAGCCCCACGCCAGCTGCTGGGACAGACCGTTGCACACACATACACACGCATGGACACACACACGCGCACATGCACACAGAGCTGGCTGGGACTCCCCTGTTCTCATAGCCAAACCCCTTGCGCTCTCGCCCTCAGAGACCCCCACACCCACTTACTCCTGGCCACTTCACCAGCCAGCGCCCTGTCTAGCGTGATCCTCGCTGGCACTTGCACGCTCACTTGCAGACCACTTGCACACCCACACCCGCTGTGGTTGCTGCACCATGGACACGGGGCTCCCAGCTGCCCTCTGACCCCAGCCACTGCACTCAGACCCCGTATATGCGCACACACGCGTGCACAGGTGCACACACACACTTGTGCATGCACACACGTGCACACACACACTTGTGCATGCACACACACGCACACACACGTGTGCACGCATGTGCGCACACACACACACACACAAAGCTGTCAGTGACAGACTGAGGAAGGACTCTGATAAGCAGCCGTGACAGGCTGCGCTGGCCGGGCGCAGGGCATGGCTGACGAGCGTACCCACCTGACAACTACTTACCTGCCATTGGCCCTTTTTGCCCCCTTGCCCCTCATTTTCCCACTCCTGGTCCTCCCCAGACCACCTCAACCCCCTTTTCCCACCTTTGGTTCCTCCCCAAACATCCCATAATAAATCCTATGGGATCCCAAGCTGCTCTTCCCCTGCACCCACAACGTGTCCCCCAGCCCTGGGCAGCAATGCCCTGCAGTCGGAAGCCTGACCCGGGGGAGCTCCCGACGGCTGCTGGTGGTGGGTTTCATGCTGGGCGTGGGCTGGGCTCTGCTGGGACAGCCCTGGGGGGGGGCCACGGCAAGGTGGCTCGTTCCCCAGGAGCCCTTGGTTTGGATTCCTGCCTGCCGTCCTGCCCCTGGGCTCCTCGGGGCTTGTGTGATGGGCCTTTGATGGGCTGCTGGCCCTGGAGCGAGCCGGGAGCAGGGTATTATTTGGGGTCCCCCTTCTGCCATTGTCGTTCTGTGCTCCTTGGTGGGTGTGCAGAGGAGCTTTGTCACATAACCTAACAAAAACAGTTCAGAAATCAGACATTTACAACATACCATACGTAAAAGACAAATTGTCTTTTACCTTCCAACTCACATGCCCTTAAACAGGCACGTGGTAGTGCAGGCAAATGACTTCTTGCATTGCGATCTCTCATCTTTGCTTGTGAGAAAGCAAGTAACGATGATGAAAGAAGGAGGCAATGCTTTCCTTTTCTCAGGGTGATTAGCCCTAGCAAGTCTACCATTAGTTCCTCCATACTGCCCCATTACTGGCTATTAATGATCGAGTCTCTTGGCATCATCCACTATTGTCTGAGAAGAAAAGAATGGAAATTAATAAATATTCAACCTGGGGAAAAAATGTCTGCGTGACAGGAAATTATAGACTGGAAAAACTGGGTTAAACTGGCAAGGTCGATAAAAAGCTGAAGCATATCAGTAACGTACAATGACATTTGACAAATTCAGTCACATTGGTACCTATAGGCCTATGCAGGAAAACAGAAACCAGTTCTGTTCCATTCAATTTTTCTTCTATTTTATAAGCATCTGACATAAAACGGGGAGAGAGTTTGCTTGCTTGCTTGTTGCTTGCTTTGTAATGAAAACTTTTAATTAATATTTAAGTTATGACCTTTAAACTATGTTAAACAATTTTTCATATGTAAATAGAAACATCTTAGATATAATCATAAAATCAAGGCATCACATTCTGAGGTCTTAGATAAAAATCTTCATTTTCAGCAAAATGTGGCTTCAGTCATATTAAAGCAAGCCAATTATATTTCAGGTATTCTGCTTTTCAGCCCTTTTTTTTCATATTCCTGAATTACATGTACTCCTGAACACTTGCAGTAAGTACTAGAGTTTCTTTGCGACATCTCATACAAGTGTAGTTTATCACGTAAGAAAGTGTAAACTTAGTGTATTCTTTTCACTCATTCTTAACTTGCTTGCATACTTGGCATAGGTAAAGCCTGCTTTAGTGCTAAAATTATTTGCTGTGGAAGTCCTGAATTGAAACCTCTGCATGTTCAAGATTAAATATAAAACTCCTATGTCTTCTATTATTAAATCCCCCCAACCAAACACAAGCACCCGCACACACTCACATGCCTTAACTCTGGGGTTTTGCTGACATTTCATAGCATTTTATTACTTCTGAACATCTCAGCAACAGAAGCCAGTGTCCCTCCATAAGTATGCCAACAGCTTATAGATTATTCGTTTAACTTCATAGCTTTTTGCACAAAGACCTTGACACTGCAAATCCCTGGTGTAGTTTGCTCTTAACTTGCATGATTGATGGTCCCATTAGCATTGCTTAGCTTTCAATTACAGTATCTTGAGAGTGATAATTATTTCTTAACAACTTAGCTTAATGACATAGCCTTTAGTACCTTTTAAAAACCTCAGTGTCTATTATAAATATTTATGTTTAAATACACACGCATTCTGTTTTCTGTATGCTGTTCAAGTTCACGACATCTTTGTCCTGGTCTAACGTGGCATTGCACTACATGTATCACTGCGACAGCAGACAGCCTGGGGACAGTCTTCACAGTGGTTCACCCTCTGTGCACAATTGTAGCCTGCAGCCTCCAAGCTAATGCATCTTTTGTGGTCTCGTGGAGGATGAGAGTATTTACAGAATGTTTACAGTATTACAGAAGCACAACTGATTGGAAAATGTGACAGCAAGGAAAATGTGAGTCCACATAGTTTGATTTTAACAATAGCTCATTCTGACTCTCTTCACTAGGGAGCAACACAGGGGAGATACTTGTGAGTCAGATGCGTAGCAGCTGGAAGACATAGATACGCACCAGACTGCATGAGGTCTGCTTTGGGGTTGACCCTGAAGAAAACATGATCTTTTAAGGGCATTGGATAGCAGAAGCAAACCAAGGAATGCACAGTTGCCCCTATTGCCAGCTTCTACAGCACGCTGCCCTGGAAAGTCAGCCGCTAGCCAGAGGGAGCGTGTGAGGAGTTAATATGGGAGAGATGGGTGTTGTGATTAAGTCGCAGTCTAGCAGACCAGTAGTCATGGGGTTACCACTTCACAAAATATGCATAAATACAATAATGGAGAGGGGACTCATGATCACAATTTTGTTATTGTGCTCATTACTTTGTAAACAGTCACTTGAACTCACTATCAAACAACTGCGTTAATTCTCCAGTTAGTCATTGCAACACACTTACCATAACTTCCTGAATTTAAGGATGATATTCCTTTTTTTTTTCAATATATTTGACAGTGCTCTTGGGGATTTCAAAACCACTGATTAACAGATACTCAAGAAGTTGTTAAGTAATGTTATGTCTCCAAATTCAGATGGAGTCATCATAAACAACAATTTAAGGAACTTACTTTAATTGTAAGGATTGTATGATGTGCTGAGTCTGTAATGCACAGGGTTTGACGTTAAGATTTAATGAGCACTTGATGTTCTCTTCATTAAGAAAAGCTAGGGCTGCCCACACGTCTAAAACACAGGCGTTATGTGCTTAAAAATAAGGTAAAAGAAGTTAGTTCAACAAATAGTTGCTGTGATACAGTGAAATCTATATATATACTGGACAATCAGAAAGCTATTCCTTATACGCTTACTGAAGTGAAAAAAGCCATGCTCAGAGCTGCATAATTAACTACAGTTGAATTGTGATACTCAAAGGAAGACTTGCAGTCGGTTAATAAAACCACAAGTGCCTTGAAAGTGTCTTGTCTTAGGATAATGCTTTAACACCACTCATAGGTTAATCAGTACCATGTGAATGGTAGAGCAATCACTGTGGAAGCAGACACATGCAGTACTTTGGAAAACATTAAATGCTGAAAAGGTGAGGAGATAAAGCAAAGTATAAGACAGTTAAATAGGGCAATGCTTCAGAGTTAAATTTTGATTCAGAGGACAATGCTTTTACAGGATATATTTAACTCTCAGAGGTAGAACGAGCCCAGGCTTACATAGCATCTGTATTTACATAGGAACCAGTGTGATTTCTGGATGTTCTTGTTAGGAGCTCAGTGTGAGCATCTTTATAGCTGACCCTACTAAAAAGGACAGATTCGGAGCTCTGATGTGAGGTACAGTAATCAAAACACAAGTGTTTTTGATGTAATACTATGATTTCTGATATTCTATGATTAAGGACTAGTGGATCCACAATCAAACAGTGACCACACATAGAGAAGACCAGTCATAGAATCATAGAATCACAGAATCATAGAGTAGTTTGGGTTGGAAGTCAGGTAATCCAATCCCCCTGCCATGGGCAGGGACATCTTCAACTAGATCAGGTTGCTCAGAGCCCCATCCAACCTGACCTTGAATGTATCCAGGGACGGGGCATCTACCACCTCTCTGGGCAACCTGTGCCAGTGTCTCACCATCCTCATTGTAAACAATTTTTTCCTTATATCTAGTCTAGATCTACCCTCTTTTAGTTTAAAACCATTCCCCCTTGTCCTGTCACAACAGGCCCTGCTAAAAAGTTTGTCTCCATCTTTCTTATAAGACCCCTTTAGGTACTGAAAGGCTGCAATAAGGCCTCCCTGGAGCCTTCTCTTTTCCAGGCTGAACAACCCCATCTCTCTCTGCCTTTCATCACAGAAGAGGTGTCCATCCCCCTGATCATTTCCGTGGCCCTCCTCTGGACCCACTCCAACAGGTCGATGTCTTTCTTTGCTGAGGACTCCAGAGCTGGACGCAGTACTGCAGGTGGGGTCTCACCAGAGCGGAGTAGAGGGGCAGAATCACCTCCCTCAACCTGCTGGCCACGCTTCTTTTGATGCAGCCCAGGATATGGTTGGCCTTCTGGACTGCGAGCGCACATTGTCAGCTCATGTCCGGCTTTTCATCCATCATTATCCCTCAGTCCTTCTCGGCAGGGCTGGTCTCAATCCCTTCATCCCACAGCCTGTATTGACACCGGGGGTTGCCCCACCCAGGTGCAGGACTCTGCACTAGGCTTTATTAAACCTCATGAGATTCACACAGGCCCACTTCTCAAGCTTGTCCAGGTCCCTCTGGATGGCATCCCGTCTCTCAGACGTGTCAACCGCACCACTCAGTTTGGTGTTGTCTGCAAACTTGCTGAGGGTGCACTCGATCCCACTGTCCATGGCATTGATGAAGATATTAAACAGTACTGGTCCCAATACGGACCCCTGAGGGACACCACTCATCACCGGTCTCCATCTGGATATTGAGCCATTGACCACTACTCTCTGGATGCAACCATCCAACCAATTCCTCATCCACCAGACAGTCCACTCATCAAATCCATATCTCTCCAGCTTAGAGAGAAGGATGTTGTGGGGGACTGTGTCAAAGGCCTTACAGAAGGCCAGATAGACAACATCTGTAGCCCTTCCCATGTCCACTGATGTAGTCAATCCATCATAAAAGGCCACTAGGTTGGTCAGGCAGGACTTGCCCTTGGTGAAGCCATGCTGGCTGTCTCGAATTGCCTCCCTGTCCTCCATGTGCCTTAGTATAGCTTCCAGGAGGATCTGTTCCGTGATCTTCCCAGGTACAGAGGTGACACTGACTGGCCTGTAGTTCCCTGGGTCTTTCTTTTTTCCCTTTTCAAAAATGGGGTTGTGTTTCCCCTTTTCCAGTCAGCGGGAACTTCACCAGACTGCCACGACTTCTCAAAACAATGGATAGTGGCTTAGCAACTTCATCCGCCAGTTCCTTAAGGACTCGCGGATGGATCTCACCAGGTCCCATGGACTTGTGCACCTTCAGTTTCCTTAGATGGTCTCGAAACTAACCTTCTCCTATGTGGGCAGCTCTTCATTCTCCCAGTCCCTGCCTTTGCCTTCTGTGGCTTGGCCAGTGAGGCTTGAACACTTGCCAGTGAAGACCGAGACAAAAGAGTCATTGAGTACCTCTGCCTTCTCCGTATCCCGGGTAACCAGGTCTCCCATTTCGTTCTGGAGAGGCCCCACATTTTCCTTAGTCTTCCTTTTAACCCCGATGTACCTATAGAAGCTTTTCTTGTTGCCCTTGAAGTCCCTGGCCAGATTTAATTCTATCAGGGCTTTAGCTTTCCTAACCTGATCCCTGGCTGCTCGGACGATTTCTCTGTATTCCTCACAGGCCACCTGTCCTTGCTTCTACCCTCTGTAGGCTTCCTTTTTGTGTTTGAGTGTGTCCAGGAGCTCCTTGTTCATCCATGCAGGCCTCTTGGCGTTTTTGCCCGACTTCCTCTTTGTTGGGATGCATCGCTCCTGAGCTTGGAGGAGGTGATCCTTGAATATTAACCAGCTTTCTTGGGCCCCTCTTCCCTCCAGGGCTTTATCCCATGGTACTCTACTAAGCAGATCCCTGGAGAGGCCGAAGTCTGCTCTCCTGAAGCCCAGGGTAGTGAGCTTGGTGCCCTAAGGATTTGAACTCCACTATTTCATGGTCACTGCAGCCAAGGCTGCCCTTGACCTTCACATTCCCCACCAGCCCCTCATTGGTGAGAACAAGGTCCAGCAAAGCACCTCTCCTCGTTGTCTTCTCTACCACTTGGAGAAGGAAGTTATCATCAATGCATTCCAGGAACCTCTTGGATTGCTTATGCCCTGCTGTGTTGTCCCTCTAACAGATATCGGGGGGGTTGAAGTCCCCCATGAGGACCAGGGCTTGTAAACATGAGGCTGCTCCTATTGGCCTATAGATGGCCTCATCCGCTTGGTCTTCCTAGTCAGGTGGTCTGTAGCAGACCCCCACCGTAATGTCACCTGTCCCTGCCCTTCCTTTAATCCTGACCCGTAAGTTCTTGTTCTGCTCCTCATCCATCCCCAGGCAGATGCACTCCAGCTGGTCATTGACATAGAGGGCGACACCCCCTCCTCGTCTCCCCTGCCTCCCCTTCCTAAAGAGTCTGTATCCCTCCATCCCAACACTCCAGTCATAGGAGTCCTTAAATTGTGCCCTATAATTTTAGAATTTTTTAATACTTTTTCCCCTGAGAAAAGGTGGAGAATCTGGTAGCACATCTTAATTTGAGGAAATAAAATTTGATTAATCTTTGGGGAAAATCTTACTTCTAGTTCTTTTTAAGAACTCTATCTATAATCTTGTGCTGATGATTTGGTTTTCTGTAACTTCTTTTTTTTTTAAAAAAAAAGATACTCTTTTTCCTATTGTATATTGGGAATTAAAAAAAGTGAGAAAAAAATTACTTTTTGTTACCACCATGCTTGGCCTTCACTAGAAAATTGCTGAGGTTGTCTCTGGGAAATTTGTTCCACGGAAATATAGCTGAGAAGCATTTAACTTTTAACCTAGCAAAGAAATACTGGTAGAAAACAACACATTCATTGCTAAGATGAAGTCAGTCTATAGTGTGTTGGTAAACACAGGCTGGAGAAATGTGAAGCACCTTGATTTCTCTCTTTATTTCAGAGATCATAAAACCTTGATAACAATTTAAAGTAAGTATTCTACTTGTGTACCATGGCTTACCGACCCTATAGAGACATCCCCTAAAGAAAAAGCTAGCATATAAACCCAAGCTACTCTTATAAAACTGTCTTGATGATTACTTCCTACATGTTTTCAGAATGAGTATCAAAGGTCTCTAAAGTAAAGTTTTTCCCTTTGAATAGTACCTGAATTGACACGCTGGTGCCAACTATGCTTGAGTTCTTGTGAGAATAATAAAGGTATGCGGGAAACAATCAGGTACCACAAATCCTTTAAGGCACGGCATTTTTAATGTGTGTTGTGCAAATGTGTATTTATGTATCTGGCCGCTGTTGAACAAGAGACCTGACTAGCAGTGTACCTTGTACTGCTAGCCACCTGTCTGCCACGGCTTTGACTTTTCGGCAGTAGGTCCCAGAGTACCTATTTCCTTTGTAATCACTGCCAAGGGTCAGGCCATCCACACTGCAATAGCTATCCCTCTTTTAATGTTATCTAGGAAAAAAAGAAATAAAAGCCTTATTCACACTTTCATAGTGACACAGATGAGCCAGACAGAAGCCTAAGAAGGATTTTCTAGCAGAGAAAGAGGGAAATGGTGAAAGAAGGAGCCTGAGGGATGTTTTCTCCAAGGGTTGCTCAAAGGGAAGTGTTCTAACCCTTCCTCTGCCAGTTTTGGTTTAAAAGTGATTTGAGGTAAAATTTTGTCTGCAAACTTTGCTGCAAAAACTAACTTTTACATTTCAAGAGGCTTAAGCTATCCCCCAAATTTAGCTAGAGACACTGAGTACACTTAAATTTTGTATTTGCAGAGCTCCTGTTGGGTGAGAAGCTATTTCACTCAGATATATCTCACTACATTAAGAAAGAGCTTTGTCTTGCCCCTTCTCTGATATGACTTCTTGACATAGGTTAAGTTAAATACCTGAATGTTTTCAGCAAGAGAGATCTGTTTAAACCAAAGACACATGTAACAAAGACGCAGTGTTTTGAGGGACTGATGCAAATCACATGGTCTTCAATGGATAAAGAATGGAATCTGTAAATTAGAAGTATTTTTTTTCTAATATGAGATAATAGGACATAGAAACATTTGAGCATCGATTATTGCTGCTTTGTATTATTAATAGTTTTCTAATGGTAACTACTAAGGACTAATTGGCATAAAGTTAACCAAACTTCCCATGGCTTTGGTTTTCGAATAATACCTAGTAAACTTGATGCATACTATTCCAGTAATAGTCTGATACTTCTTTTGTTTCAGGACAAATATATCCAGAAAGTGGGTTTTTTCAGTATTCAGTAACTGGCTATATGTTACACTGAAATAAGAACTGCACTTTTTCAGGGGGGTTTTCAGGGTCCACCAAGGAATGCAGTTAAAGGAGTGGGAAGTCTTAGGGGTATTTCAGAAGTTTATCTTGAGTTCTGCTACTTTTTGGTTTCTTTCTGTCTCCTTTAGAGAGCTATTTGTTCTTCATTTATTAGACAAGACCTAATTTAATACCTGCATAATTATTGTAACCTGTCAGAAAAAGAGGTGCTCTAGTAGAATCTGATAATAAATTTCATTTAAATTGGGAAGTGGAAGATGGGCGCTACTCTTCAGAAAAAGTAGGTCACCTGCCAGTGAAAGCTTCTGGCAAGAGAGTGTGCTGGTGCTTGCAAGAACATAAGAATAAATCCATTTTGTGTTGTACAAAGCACAAAACTAGTATGAGGAATATTTACCTACTTTCTAAAGGTTTGATATTAAGCTAGATCTTGCTATATGCTGAACGATCTGTCTTAAGAGTATAACTGTAACCTCTGCCACAGTGCTGAGAGGAAGAAATCCCTACCAGACTCTTCTACTCGACTAAAAAAAACAAATGGAAAACCTACAAAATACCTGATTTCGTTATTCTGTTGGACTGCGTCAGAGCAGTATACAGATTTACATACTCAGTCTTTTCTAAGGTCTTTCACTTTTGCTGATTTATCAGGAAGAGTCAATCACCAGAAAAGACTAGAAAGGCTGCTTAATCCATACTTCATATATGGCATCAAAGGTTTGGGGATTTAGTACCATGAGAATGATATACATCTCTCTTTCCCTCATGAGAAGATTCTTTCTACATCATTTAATTATACTAAATATTGAAAACTGCAAGAACCATAAGCAAGCCCATCTACTTGATGAGAGTATAAAATAAGCTGCTTTCCCATCTTAATACATACCTCAGTATGATCTACTTCTGCTAAGTTTAAGAAATGTTATTTCCATACACCCCAACCCCCCTGAACTGGGTGATGAAACTCATATTCCAGCTTCTAAAACTCTCTTTTAATCTTGAGTTCAAATCCTTTCCAGGTTCTTTCTGTCACTTTTTAGAAACCTGTAGTTTTTCAGTTTTTCATTTTACACCTTACAAAAGCTTACAAACCTTTCATTTGTAATCCAAAATGCAAATGTACCAGCTATAAGACCAGTATAAGACAGTAGCACACGTGCCAATGCACTAGATAATATTCTTGCTTGAAAGTGAAAACAGGAAGGTGTGTTTATTTCTTAACAAAAAACCACATCGGTTGCCCTTATGTGCAGTTAAGTGGGGTGAGAAAATATTCAGATAATATCTCCTTGTTTATAAGAGGAGAGAAACCTTCAGTTTGAACTCTCTTTTCTGCATGTATATCCAAAAGGCATGGTGGAGCAGTAGGACTTTAGTAGTAGCATCTACTGCCCCATAGAGAGAATATAAACATGTTCTGTACAAAACCAGACCACAGGCCAATGTAGACAGGTAGGCAGGTAGCCAGTCTCCAACAGTAGCCATAAACAGATGCTTAGAAGGCCAAGAAAAGAGTAAGAACAAGGCATGTATTTTCATACTTTCCCAGTCTTCAGCTTTCCTTGGCTTAACGGATTTCCTGAAGTGGATATGATTTTCTGTCTTTATTAAAGCTTCAGTAGATTTTCCTCCAAGTGCTTGTCCAGATTTCCCTTCACCCTGTATAAATTATAGCACCCAAAAAGTTCTTTTCTTGTTTCCTTCCGAAAGATCTCCTTGCATGGTTTTGAACTCTCCTCTTACTCTTTTATTTGCTGCCACTTCTTCTATCAGGAAGGACAGTAAACAGCGGGTCCCTAGATATGGTCTCTAGGCTACCTTGATTTTTGTAGGCATCTGTGACATTCTGTTATCCCCAAATGTCCCTTTTCCCATCTGAAGCATCCTAAACTGCTCAAGAGTTCCTCACATAGGAGCTGCTCCATGCCTTTGATCACCCTTACTACCTCTTGAACCTTTTTCAGCATTAGTGTGTTCTCCTTGGAATGAGGGGACCAGAAATGCATACAGTGTTCAAAAAGGCAGGGAACCAGGGCTTTATATAGTGGCACTGTAACGTTTTCTGGTTTATTTGCTTGTTTTGAGCCCTGAGCAGAAGATGCTGCTTTGACTGAATTTGTAGCCCCAAGGTCCTACTCCAGGAGTGGTAATGGTCACTTCTGAGCATCCCTTTTTACAAGTGGAGTTGGGACTGATTTTGCCAGTATACATCACCTTGTGTTTACTGACACTGGCTTTCATTCACCTTGTGTTTTGTTGCCCACTCAATGGATCTAGTAAGGTGTTTCTGCCATTCTTAGTTGGCCCTTGTCCTTACAGATTTATTAAGTTTATTCAGCAAGCTGTCACCTTATACAGTTTTTTCAGGTCATTTTTTTACTTACACAGCACAGGTTACTTGCTTTTTCTCATGACTTTACTGTAATATTATAAGAGGTCCTTTTTTCCCTAAAAGCAATCTTCTTTTACTATAAAAAGGACATGTGAAGAGACACAGGTACCCACCCTTATTAATTTGCTCTTCTTACTACTGAAAACACAGGGCTGAACAAGTTTTAAAACTTAGAGAAAGTTCCTGAACATGAATTTATATTTCAAATGTGTTTTAAAAAAAAACCCCAAACCCCTAAACATGACGATTTCCAAGAAGCAAATATTATCTGAAGACAGCTTTTTGAAATAAAGTGCCTTATGCAACAGCTTATACAACATGTCTTCCTTCAGCGACAAGCTCTGTTGTAAGTGTTTGATTGAAAAGACAGCTCTATGGTACTCCAGCAGATGGAGGTAGTCCAGCCTAGGATTAAAGAGTTAAAAAAACAAAACCACAGCATGGAAGGTGTTGATGGAGTAATGATAGGAGTAAGACGAATACACATTTAAACTTACACTTTTGGGGAGAAGTCCAGATGTTGGGGCAGAAAGCTTGTAGACACTGATAAAAATATTCATAAACGAAATGGTATGAGAGAAAAATTGTTTTAAAGATCAGAGTAAGACCAGAGTTAGGAAGAACAGGATAGGAAACGAAATGGTATGAGAGAAAATTTGTTTTAAAGATCAGAGTAAGATCAGAGTTAGGAAGAACAGGATGGGATATGATTTTTGCTAGTAAATATGAGAAGTGATGAACAAATTAACATACTTCATCAAAACAGCCCTGTTTTGGCCAGGTAAACATAAGAAATCTTTCAAAACTGCTTTGTAAGGCTAGCATGGACTCTTGAGAACTGCATTTTTTTGTATTTTTTTTTCCTTTACAGACTGCCATATCTTAAAAAAAAAAAAAAATTGTATTCCCTTGAAGATGTGCAGTTATTGAGTTGGATTAATATAAGCTGCTTTTCCATTCCCTGCACTGACAAGGAACCACTTACTAATTATCACAGGCAACCAGCTTGCCCAGATGCATTTAAGAAGGTCATCTTTTCATTTTATACTGATTTCTTGAGAAAAGTAAGAAATTCTTTCCCATAAAAACTGTGCAGTTAATGGAGTAGAAATCCCACCTTGTCAGAAAGCCCATGGAATATCAAGCACCTTCTCAAGAATAAGCAGAAGGGGCAGGAATGGGCATCCATGTTGCCGTTTCTTCTTTCTCACTGTGTGTCACTGTCTTCTCAGAGGTCTATAATTGGCAAGATTTGTTTTCTGGAGGAAAAGCAGCAATATCTTGACAGATGTGTGCTTCTGTGCACAACATTTTCCAAGAGGAATAGAATTTCAGTCAGCTAGAAACAGCTCCCCACCTAATCTCAAATTTTTTGGCAATTTTTTTTGTATTAGTTCCACAAACTGGAGGAGGTGGCAGAACCTTTCACATTGAGTCCCACTGTCTTTGGCACAATTCCCTTTCCAGCATGTCTGTGTTGGGACTTGAATCCATATTTCCAAAGGTTCAAGAGAGATACTGATCCCTAATTCTACATGCTTAGGGTGGGCTAATTGTAGTATCTCCACTGAAGTGCTAGTAGAGAATACTAATAGAGAGTATATAACGTAGAGAATACGTTCATTTTCATGTAATCTGGAACAATTTTGCTTTTTCTCTTCTTTTTTTTAAGTACAAATGTAACCGAACAAAATATAAACACTTTGTTCAACTTTTCCAGGTGAATACTACACTTTCAGGCTCATCCAATTGGCCTTCAGAGGAATTCTCATCTTTCAAGAATACGTAACATCCCTCCCCAGAACACTGCAATGCTCCTGAAAGTGAGAAACTAATAGCAATGGTTTGGATCAGACACAGTGTGGGCAATCATTGTGAAATCCTCCCCATGTAACTCTTTTAATGCACCTCAGTGCTGGCTTGTGGTATCCCTCTTGGTTCCAGTCCTGGACCTCTCTTGAGTGGTGGCTGCCAACTGTATCGCATTGTGCCAAATTACATGGTGTTTTTCAGAGATGTGCATATGGTGCCAAAGAGAGATTTATTTAAAGAAATGAATCAGGTGTTGAGATGTTGTTATAAATAAAATAGCACCATTTCTATGCTGAGCTTATTTCTAAAGTCTTTTTTGATACGCAAATCTAAACAATCCAACTCTTGTTAAAGTGGTGTTTGGTTCCCTGCCCCCCCCCCAGTTATAAAATAAAAAAGCCACACTGATGAGGCTCAGCTGAGAAATGGTTGGTTAGTTAGTATGCATAGTAGCCACCCCAGGAATTAAGTTGAGAAGAACCAAATGTGGAACAACAGATTCAGTGGAACAACCTGTTCTGAAGTTTTAAGGGTTCCCTTCTCGGAGCTTGTTCTGTTCAGCACACAAAGCAATGGAGTGATTCGTGTTCCTATGTAGCCCACATGTTGCTGGATCCCTCGGTAGTACAGATGTGTGGATGTAAGAGAGGAAACTTCCAGTTTTAGATTCAGCCACTGCCAGATGAAAAAAAGCCACAGAGCATAAAATCATAACAAAAATATTTTTAACATGGTAACTGCATACCCTGGCTTGTTTCTTGATTCCATTTTTTTGGAACTAGCATTGATGAAAGAGAAAACAAAAGGCCTGGTTACTATGCTAAAAGTGTATTTGAACCCTTAGGGTAGGATTTTCGAAAGCGCTTAGCGCTGGCCTTTCTATGCCCCCTCTGACATCAACAGGAGCAGAAATAAGTCAATGCTGACAATGCTATCTTTAACATGTTCTATAGTAGAACTTATACCTCATGTGACCCCACATTATTCCTCTTTTCTCTCATCTAATTAATGCTCTGTTTTGATTCATTTACTCTTCAAATTGGTTAGCCAGAAATATTCAGTGGCTAAAGTCACTTTTGATACTTCATCCTTAAAAAGACTTGCTGCTTTTAGGGAATGTAGGACAAATGTGTGCAATTTCAGAAGCTATCCAAGTGTCATGGCAATATACTGACTAATGCAACAAAAATCTGGGAGTTCTGTTAAGATAAGCATAAAAAAATGGATTATTGGTCAGAGCTCTCTAGTCTACAAAATGGTCTAAAAATCTTGCAAATGCAGTGAGGCATTTTTATGAGGTTGTTAGCGTATCTTGGTTTTAGCCCAACTGGAAGGATCAAAGCAACAAACTTTTTTTTTTTTTTTTTGTCTTTTCTTTTTGGTTGGCTGGTAGTTTCTCTTCTCACCAAACTAAAACATAAAGAGGTAAAATAAAACATGTACTTAAATCATTTGAATGTGTAAAGTTTAAATGCACCTTTGTCTGTAAGTTCAGGTCTGGGCTTTTTTAATGGGATTATAAATTTAGAAAGAATGTAATGGCACAATTTTCCCCTTTAAATCTGATCTAAAATTGAAGGCTCAAATTCTGTTCTTGGTTACACCACCACAATGAATTTTCACTAGTATCTTACATAAACACTAAATAAATTAGAATTTAGCACACAATTTTTCTTTTGTCCCAAACACTAATATTACAATATATAGAGAATAAGAACTCAAAAACTGTTCTTTCCTGGTAACTCTGCTTTAGAACTAGCCTAACGTCTCTGAAGGCATCTCATTTCTACCTAATGAAAATGCCAAAATCAAGAAGTTTTTACAGAATTCTGGAAAAAGTTACAGAAGAATTAATGTTACCAATGAATTACTATACGCATCACCATCCTTGATCATTATCTTCCTCGGTTTTGACCAACTACCCCATTTAGAGATGGTTAGAATCAGGAAGGAGCACCTGAATTTTAAAGACATCCCGATCTGAATCTGAAAGCTGGGCTGGATCATAATTCTAGATTTGAAAATGGAGGAAATGTGAAGAAGTGTAAATTCTCATCCAAACAGCCTGGCTTAGACTTATCGTTGTTCTTTTGCCCATGGATTTCACTGCCAGACACTACTGGCTGATTTTTTTCCAAGCAGATAGTTTAACAGGGACTTCTGTTGCTTTTGTGTGGTTATTTAATGGAACTGCTCAATACCACAACTTGGTTAGAAATCTTTTTAGCAATAGCGTCCTCTCATTTTCATCAGTTTTCTAGTCAGTATAATTTTCAGTGATAGTAATGTTTTCCCTTATGTATGAAATCTTAATTGCTAAGGTAGATGCAATCAGTTTTCAAACATGGAATTAAATTATTAGCATTAGTTTTAATTAACATTAAGGGGTAAGAACTTTTCCTGCCATAACCCGGCAAGCTTCAGTTGTCATAACAACTACTGTATGTGTAACTTCTTAATACAGAGAAATTATTGCTGCTGCTTAATACAACTTTCCAAAAGACTTTTTTTTTTCTTTTCTTTTCTGAACCACAGACACCATAAAAGTGAATTCAACACCAGCTTGGCTGCTAAAACAGTAATATGGAGCACTGGCATATTTCCCTCTTTCAACATGGAAGATTCTACAGCAGACAATGGTGACCTAGTTACAAGAGGTACTATAGGAAATAAAAATGAAAACAGAGGAAAGTAATATCACAGGCCACTCTTTCCTACTATCAGTGGCTCCTCCTGCAAATAATTCAGAAAAAAAGGGTTCTTCATCTTATGACACTAAGATTGTTCATCTATGACAATAGAAAGAGCTGAATTAGAATATATTGAGGGAATACCAAAGCTAAATTATTTTTGAAAAGCATTTAGAGTATGCTTTTCCTCCTTTTTCCTTTTCTTACTTTGCTGATGAGGTAGTAGATTCAAGTGTAAATTAACCAGCAGGTGGTAGCAGTGTTTAAGATTTCTAGAACTGGTATCTAACTCATGCAAGTTACTAATACATAGACAGAGAAAATATTTCAGAGAGTACAGACCACACAGTCAATGCCTCTGCAAGTTTACCTTCATGGCCAGGTTCTTCCACCTTTATTGATGATGGATGGACATTTACTTGTCACCTTTAAGACATTTCAAAGATTATTTCATGTGCACAGTAATGGTAAAATGAGAATAATTGGGCTTTCTTTTTTTTTTTGGCAGGAAGTGAATTATTAACCTAATGGTTCATCTTCACTGTAGTCCTCATTTCACCACTGTTTCCTGTGCATCTGCAAAACATAAAAACGGTTTGAAAGAGTTCACATCAGAGGGTTTTCTTTTCATATCCACTTCAATTCTAGTACATTTCAGCTCTATCCTTTTATTCTATTTGGCTTCATTTATTTTAGTCATTAAAGTGAATGGACAAAAAAATGCACTCCATGCTATCATTTCTTTGTAATTACTTTTGTTACTTAAGATAAATAATTGCAAAAAATATGAAAGCTCTGGATGTTGTAGCGGAAACAAAATTTTATTTTAACAAGAGAACTTTTGTGTTAATAAGATAGTTCAAGGGCATGATACATGCAGTCTCTGTTAATGGCTAGTTCATTTCTGAAAAATGCCTGAGGCAGATGCCTGTTAATGAAAACGTGCAAGTGTAATATCAACACTGTAGCAAGGTAGCTGTACTTGAATAGGTGATCCTGTTTGAATAAGAAATTTTGATCCATACTAGACAATCACTAAGAACAGCATAATTATGTTGAAATTACTGACCCATATAGCCATGGATTTTCCCAGCTGATAAGTAGCGGAAAAGAAGTGTATCTTCCCAGACCTCGGTTTTAAGAGGTTACGATTAATGCATTCAAATTATATTTAAGATACTTTCAACAACTGCCTACATTCATATAAATATTAGCAAGAAGATGCTGGCAACAAAATATACCGGGCATTGCACAACATTCAACTTTGTGGTCATACTGGGGCTTGTCTTTTGCATTTAAGGCATATTCATTGCTCTTCTCCATATTAAGCAACCCAAAATCTCACAAAATGGGAAGGAAAAGCATGACTGTTAGGATATAGTTATGACAGAAATAAAAAACAACTTACAGTATACTGCAAAATAGTTCTGGTAACTTATTTTTGTAGTCTGTACGCTCTATAGTTTTAGGGGGGAGAAAAAAAATAAAAAGAGAGGTAAGCAGTGAGATGCAAGAAGAAAACAGTAGATCTGAGTCACAAGTTAGAAACAGAGAATGATTTAGTCATAACATAATACTACCTAAATACAGCCAAGGTAAACCAATGCAAATGATCAGCAGACAAATAAAAGTGTCTCGAAACAATTCATTTGGCTGAGGTAATTTTGTCTGCTGTGACGTTCCTAGTGACTTCATTTGTCAGTTAATAAGATCTATTTGTATAACAAGATGTATTTGCTTATTTATACAAACAGATTCTGCTTCAGCTAAATTGATACAGCTGCCCTGCACAGAAATTACATCCAGAATACTTCATTATAAACTATCTGCAGTTATTCTGGCATTAAAATGAATTCATCATAAGATTTTAGGGTGATTTTTTAAATATTCCAGAACATAATGCACATATAATGTGCACTTAGCATCATAACTATCAGAAATCTATGCTTGTATAGCAGCATATTGTAATTCCCAGCCCGGGATGTATAGCTTCTCTTAGTGCTTTAACACGCTACATCTAAGAAACAGAGATCTTGTGTCCTTCTTGGTATGTCAAAGGTAGTTGCAATGTATAAACCTGATACAGCTGCCAAGAGCTGTTCCTTTTGGCCGGGTCAACCACATTTTTCGGAACCCAACTTCCTCTATTCCATTTACTGCTAGTAATTTATTGAAATTATTTTGTTTCTTCAGGTTGTTTTCTTATGTATTTCTCTTTGATGAATGCTTTGTAATCAGTTGATCTTTGATTCAAGGAACTCCCTAGATGTTGTCAATAACATTTTTTCTTTCTTGCGTGAATTTGATTGTGAGTAGTGCTAGTAAAACATCATTTACTGTCTTGCAGCTGTTAACAGCATGAAGAATAGATAACTCACTTGTCTGAAAAAAGAAAAAAAGATGATCTATTAATTACTGTAGAACTTAGTTAAATATTTGGCTGCACATACAACTTCCTAGGGTGTCCTTAAAATTGTAAATGTAGACAGTTGCCGAACTCAGTCAGTCATGAATTACCATGTGTTACCCTTGCTAACTTGTTAAGAATTCAATGGCAAGCAGACTAGAAAAGCTTTGCTGATTCTCCTCAGTAATCAGGTGCGATTCAGCAGTTGCCTAGAAGTTATAGAGAAGTGTCAGCACATCATGTCTGAAGTTAAATGGGTTGAACACCACAGTTGTACAGCTTCCAGACCAGATCTGGCTTCTTTGGACCAGCTAGGGCTAGAGAAACTGAGCTCACATCTCCCTGCAGCTGCCTATATAGATTTGCCCCGAGAACTGGGGTATCTTGTTACAGCCTGCTGTTCACTTTCTTTTCCCTGTGTCTCCCTGTGTTTGCTGCAAATTTTTCACACTGATATTCTCTATAGCGAAGGTTGCCAAGTTAGCATGAATGGGATACCTCAGGTTGTGACCCCTTTGTTTCAGATGTTGTGGTGCTTGTTCAGAATTTCTGACCTCCTACTACATGTTAGTATCAGAAAATAAATAATATTTATGGTCACACACATAAACTCCATCCATGATCCTTAACAAGGGATGGGGTTAGGCTTGGGAGAGAGACAAAGCCTAGAGATCCCATTGGTGTGGGGCTGCAAAGAGGCTGCCAAAGGAAGGGGTGGGCTGCAGAAAGGTTTCTCCCCTAAGACCGTTTTCCCCTGGGCCATGGGGTGTGTTAAGGTTAGCCAAGGTGTGCTTAACTGGCCTTGTCCTACTCATCATGGAGAAGTATCTGAGTCATGTGCTGTATTTTATATATGTATTATATGGTGCTCAGCCCCATGAGCAAATCTATGGCTTGCAGCATGAAGAAGGTTGGACATGCCTGTAGTGGGTAGATAAGACATATAAGCGATTTTTAAAGGCTAGGTTGAGCACAAACTATCAATGTCAATTATTGTAAAATAAATCACCATTTATAGTTTTTCCACTTCTCAACATCTCTATTCATTTGTTCATGATCCACTGAAGATCTAATCTGAATCGCACTCAAAAGGTGGAAAGATTCATTTTGTCTTTAAATAGAATTGAATGTTGACCTGAAATATTGCTTCTGTACGCTGGCTTCATGAATCTCAATAGTTTGCTCTTTTATGTGGAAATCAACTTCATTTCTTCATAGGGAGGGCAGAACCTCATTCTCTGAATTGCTTATGAAAAAAGTAACAGTAATTTTATCCCACTGTGTGACAAATCACACTTCTTCCCTGTTAATTTCTGAATGTATTTCATCAGCTTTTCCATACCAGTGCACAAAGAAATATAGCTTAAATTTGTTTATAGAATTGTAAAATCATAGAATCACTAAGGTTGGAAAAGACCTCTAAGATCATCAAGTCCAACCGTCAACCCAACACCACCATGCCCACTAAACCATGTCCCCAGGCGCCTCATCTACACGTCTTTTAAATACTTCCAGGGATGGTGACTCAACCACTTCCCTGGGCTTGACCACTCTTTCAGTAAAGAAATTTTTCCTCATATCCAATCTAAACCTCCCTTGGCACAACTTGAGGCCATTTCCTTTCGTCCTGTCGCTAGTTACTTGGCAGGAGAGATCAACACCCACCTCGCTACAACCTCTTTTCGGGTAGTTGTAGAGCGCGATGAGGTCTCCCCTCAGCCTCCTCTTCTCCACGCTAAACAGTCCCAGTTCCCTCAGCCACTCCTCATAAGACTTGTGCTCCAGACCCTTCACCAGCTTCGTTGCCCTTCTCTGGACACGCTCCAGCACCTCAACGTCCTTCATGTAGTGAGGGGCCCAAAACCGAACACAGGATTCAAGGTGCGGCCTCACCAGTGCCCAGTACAGGGGCACGATCACCTCCCTGCTCCTGCTGGCCACACTAGTTCTGATACAAGCCAGGATGCTGTTGGCCTTCTTGGCCACCTGGGCACACTGCCGGCTCATGTTCAGCCAGCTGTTGACCAGCACCCCCAGGTCCTTTTCCTCTGGGCAGCTTTCCAGCCACTCTTCCCCAAGCCTGTAGCGTTGCCTGGGGTTGTTGTGGCCGAAGTGCAGGACCCGGCGCTTGGCCTTGTTGAACCTCATACAGTTGGCCTCGGCCCATTGATCCAGCTTGTCCAGGTCCCTCTGCAGAGCCTTCCTGCCTACCCTTGAGCAGATCAACACTCCCACCCAGCTTGCTGTCATCTGCAAACTTACTGAGGGAGCACTCAATCCCCTCATCCAGATCGTTGATAAAGATATTGAACAGGACCAGCCCCAAAACTGAGCCCTGGGGAACACCGCTTGTGACCGGCCGCCAACTGGATTTAACTCCGTTGACCACAACTCTCTGGACTTGGCCATCCAGCAAGTTTTTTACCCAGCGAAGAGTGCACCCGTCTAAGCCGTGAGCTGCCAGCTTCTCTAGGAGAATGCTGTGGGAGACAGTGTCAAAGGCTTTACTGAAGTCCAGGCAGACCACATCCACTGCCTTTCCCTCATCCACTAGGTGGGTCACCTGATCATAGAAGGAGATCAGGTTGGTCAAGCAGGACCTGCCTTTCATGAACCTGTGCTGGCTGGGCCTGATTCTCTGTCCTGCACATGCCTTGTAAGCGCCCTCAAGATGAATTTATGGACTTATATATTGTTAGTAAGCTCCTAATCCAGTCCTTGGGTAGGCTTTTTCTTGTTTATGACTTGAAAGGTTTGGTCATTTGGTGCTTTTTGGTTTTCAGGTTATAAATTTCTAGAATGACAAGTAGGCTTTGATGTAGTCTTTCATTTGCTTTTAGTTCAGCTATCCTTCTTTCATAATTTATAAATGCCTTTCATATCAATACTTGCTTTATGCAACTCTTTACCTTGCCTATATTACACATTTAATGAGTAATGTATCACACATTTAATGAGTCATTTTCACACTCACTTTGCAAACAGAATCATAGAAGGCTGCAATACTTATTGATGAATATGATGGTTTATTATCTGTTTTGGTTGTGCATCATATATACTCACCACCAGCCAGTAAGCAACTCCATGCACTCTTTTTTCAATCAAGCAGAATACTCCTGTATTTAAGGCACTGCTGAGAAGGCATCTTCCAGAAGGACAGACATCTGCAACAGCTGAGCTCTTAAGTGTTTGGCTAATTCACAATATTTTTATACTTCTGTGAAAATACTTAATCCCTCCCTACATTTTTTACCTCTCAGTAGCCCCCACTGTGAGCATTCCTCTCTGTAGCATGTTCTACTGTGACTAAATAAAAATTAGTAATGCCATACCGACATTCCCTATCGAGCATTATAAGGACATCTTGTTTGAGGTTTTCTTTTAATTTCCTGCCATAGCTTCTTCCTCTTGAAAGGCTGAGTGAACTTTTATGCAGTAGGCATGCCAGGTATTGCTAAACCATTTAGTCCATATGATAGCTGCCTTACTAAGGTAAAACTTAGGACTTGCTTGTGTTTTTGAACATTGGAAAATACTCTTCCATATTTTTTATTAATATTTTTCATCTATGTAAGAGATGATTACGCTCCTGGGTGAAAGGGATATTGGGATGCTAAGAAGCAAGGAAGATAACGTGACCTGCTTATTGTAGTGATTAATGGGAAAGGAACCCAAGTAACACGAAGAAATTGCAGCGTTTGTCCAACTGACCTGCCTTCTCACGAGGCACTGATTATTAGCATAATCCTAAAAAATATGCTGCAAATAATCAAGTTACTTGTTTCTGTGATGTAGCACCTGGACTTGTTTAAGGAAGGGATGTCATGTTCACAGATAGCCTAAGGAAGCTTGTCAGATGCTGCAGGTGGTGCAGTCAGTCTGTGCATGTCATTTTGCTTTTATAAGATTGACTTGTGGATGAATCAGCCATGAAAAATGATTCAATATCTTTCATAATTTAGGGCACCAGAAATTACTGAGGAAAACTGAAGCAGTTGAAACACATTTAAAACTAATCTCACAAGTTGTTTATTTATTTTTCCGAGTATAAACTGAGAATTCTGGAAAAGGATCAATCTCCTCTCCAGTAACCACCCACACTGTCCCTCTGTGCTATCATGACCTGTTACTTCAATTCCCTTTGCTAGTGTCACCATCTAAATATCATTTAAATGTGGAAAGCAGCAAAACTTTATTCAATAATTTAACTCTGCCATTCTGGATAACCTCTCCAGTTTCCTGGTTAGATTTCTTACAGTGGCTGCAACATGAAGAGCTAATCAGCTGCAATCAGCTAGCAAGCTTGCCCTTTGAAAATGCACACACTGCTGCTTTGAAAATGCACACACTCTTTTCTCTAATGTTGAATTAAACTGATAGTTACAAAGCAATGGATAACAATCATGTGCAAAATTCTGCAAACTAGAAACAAGAACGGAGGAACACAGACTATATTTTTGGTTTAGTAATATTTCGCTTTAATCCCAGGTTTTTGTTTTGGTTTTGGTATTGGTTTTTTTCTGACAGAGCTTAATCCTAGGGAATGGCTATGCACTTTGTTGCAAGAGGATGGCCTGGGAGGGTGACTGGGCTGGGATTTGTGTTTTGAATGAAAATTAGGAAAAAGTATTTGGAAATATCAATATCAAGACATGTAGCTGGTAAACTATTTAAATATATTATTTTATAAATTATTTTTATTTAGCTAGTTTATGGGTAGGAAAATGATGCACACATGTTCACAAGCGCTTCCTTCTATTATTTTCTTTTGCGGGGAGGGAGCGGGAGTCAGGTTTGTTCTACATTACTGTTTCCAGTGTATTTTTGTTTCCAACAGTAAATGAATTCCTGCAGCATATGATCTCGGATATTTTCCCTGGTGTGCTTAAGCTTCAAGTTGGACTAGAACAGGAAACCACTCTTAATCTTACTTGATAGTAATGATCTGTTCAGCAGAAAGGTCAAATGCCTCCCCCTTCAATGAGACATTGCTAATAACTCAATTAAGGAACCTTGCAGAGTTGACCAGAACTTCCTAAAGTGTTGATTCAACTCCTGTTTAGAAGATCACATGGCATTGAATAATTTTTCTTTCTCTCTGGGGGACCCTGTCCATGACATCTCTGTTTTCAAATCAATCACCTCTCTCAGCTGATATGTAAGTGTACATACATAGATACACACACATATATATGCATATAAATATGTATTTACACACATATACGTATATGCATATATACGCATATGGGTATCTGTATGTACGTATATATACACACAAATATATACAAATAAATATAAATATATCTGTATCTGAACACATATGAAACTGCTCTAGCTACAAGGGTGATAGACTCATATAACCATGTAGGACCTTTCAGACCATGACTCCAAATTTGTAAATTTGTTTTCAGATATTCTCCTTTAGTATGCTTACTATTTCTTTCATTTTGGTGTAAATCTAATAAACCTTACACAGTAATTATTCAGATTATGAGGGAAAAAGCTGGGGGGGGGGGACGATGACGACAAAACAAAACAAAGGAAAACCATATGTGAAACTGTGCTCAAGACAGCTATGTTGGTAGTGTGCTAATAATGACCACTGGCACTTTGGCATTACCCTGTACTGTTTTCCTCTGGCTCATGCTTCTGTAGTTGCATATAACGTCTTGTGCAACATTGTCAAAAGCTTTTCTAGACAAACCCAATACATGTGGTTAGTGCTTTCCTTTGCTTAGGAGGCTATTAACCTGTATTAGGAAGAAAAGAGATTGTTTTGACATGATTTGGTTTTTGATGGTGTTTGCAATTTGGCTTGTTCTCATCTTGTTTTATTCAAAGAACCGATATTAATTTGTTTACTTACTCTTTCCCCTTGGCCCCATGGATGTTAAACCCGGGGAGGTATATGTGCCTTACAGAATCACAGAATGGTTGATGTTGGAAGGCACTTCTAGTGCTCATCTGGTCCAACTCCCTGCTCCAGCAAGGCCACCCACAGTCAGTTGCCAAGGACCGTGTCTAGACAGTTTTTGAATATCTCTAGGGAGGAAAACTCCACAACATCCCTGGGCACTATTCCAGTGCTCAGGCAACTTATTCCAGTGGTCCTTCCCCTATTCCTGTTCTTTTATAGATGACCATCACTCTTGCTTTCTTCCAGTTCTTATCTGTCATTGCCACTAAACAGGTGAATGTCCCTGATCTTTTCAACTTGAAATCTGAGGCACTGAAGTTGAATTACCTTGAAGTTGACTGTAGGCTAACCTGGTTGCACAGAAATGGACTAACAGTGCTCTGTAGTAGCTGTTATGTTAGCAAAAGGTAGTAACAAATAGCTGTTGGGAAGGCAATGCATTAATTTCTTCTTGCCCCAGATAGATCACGTGGTTGTGTTCAGTTGCAAACCTTGTATTTACCTACTTCAGAGCCTTGACATTTACCTTCTCCTTTGCAATGATTAAGCCTGTTGTAGGAAATATTCACTTGGTAATAATAAATTGAATGAGAATGATCTATTCTTCACCTTGCAAACAAGGACTGTAAGAGATATCACATCTACCTGTTCTCCTTCTCAGTCTTTTTTTTTCTTTTCTGATTTAGTTTGCAATTGGAATTTGACAGATGTGAAAAGCTGAGTTAAATTCATGAAGCCAAGTTAAAGTCAGTACATAATTCTAGCTGGAAGAAAGCATGTTGGGACCAGAACTAGAATCCCCAAATTGGTGCTACTGCTGCTGCCCACATCCCCACTGTTTTATCTAATGGTTGACTGAGTGTATGGAGGACAACATTCATAGCTTTCCCTCTCTTTTATGTAGAAAATAGGCCTTACCATATGTCCTCAGGAAAAATGTTCTGATCATCAGGCTATAGGATGTTTTGAAATAGTATGTTTTCTGTCTAATTCAATGTTCATTAGATCAATTTTAGATAACCCGTCATGAATGAATGCCCTAAACTACTTCCATTCTGAACTCTTTACTCAGCTATTATTTATATTAAACATCTGATAAAATATTCAGTATCATAAAACTAACTGAAAGAGTGTCATAATACCCTATAGCCCACAAGTTAAGTTCCCTGGGAGGAAAGGCATCCCAAGCTGCTCTTTCCCCTCTCTGTCTCTGCTGGAGAGCACAGATTTGTGCTCAGGGCTCCCTGACCCCAGGGAAGATGATCACTTAAAGATCAGGTGTTTTGTGCCATGAGAGGAAAGCACTGGACTTAGTAAAGGTCACAAGATACTAGTTTAAAATAAAAGTAACTTGCCCTCTGAAGTTTTGTGGTGTGGCATTTAAGGCTTACTCCTTTAAGTATAACATTATGAAAAGTAAGTTTAGAACCAAGAGAGTGCTATGAAAACATATTTCTTTGAAAAAAGATATGAATTGTCCCAACATTTTTGCTCACTGAAGTCTACTTAGGCAGTTTAAGTGTATGAAATATGCAACATACATATTAGGAGCATATAATTTAGGATGCTGTCATCTGTGTCTAAATGTCTAGACCAGGTATCCTGTTTAGTTCAGCAGTAGGCCAGCTGTTAGAGTTTACCAACTACTGTATAAACACTTGGAGCTTGGATAGATTTCAAAAATACTAATGCCATTTGCTTTTCTAGTCTGGAAAATGACCCATTAGCTCTTCACCTACTGTATGTAAACTACAAATTAGACTATTTCAGCTATAAACTTGAAGACATTTAGTTATTTCTGTAAATTGATTTATTTCAGTATAAAAGCATAACTTTTGGACTTCTTATAAATAGTAATGCACTTTTTTTCCATTAGAAAGCAGCATTACCTTGGTAGACTACAGAATTAACAATCAGGATTGTTAACTTCTACCCCTGGTTCTTTCAATGGTTTGTCGTATTATTCCATGTAAATCACTTTCTCATCTTTTCAAATGCATTCCACATCTTTAACTACTTTTCAGGTTGTAATACTGACATTTGTAAAACCACCTGATATCTTTGAATAAGCAGTATTGTAAGTAACAAAAGGTCTTTCTAGATACAAGAAAGTTCAGATGCAAATCTGAATATAACTGTATTGCATCCACCTGTCCTGTATTAATAATATTGTATTCTTCCATTTTCCTACATCTGGCACAACATTAAAAAAAATCATTAATTACTTTACTTTAAGTAGACAGTCTCGATGACTACTTCTCTTTGTCTTCAGTTTGGAACTTTTATTGGTGTCAGTGGGAATTCCATATGTAAATCCAAGATTAAGGAGCAAAAGTTGCCTTTTAAAGTACATTACCTGGCAAAGGTGTATATTATTTGGAGTGTTGGGTATCCCTCCCTGCTCCTCTCACTAGTTCTGGACTTGCTGATATTTGCCTTCCATTTATAGGAGTTCAAAATCATGCCAGTTGGAAAAACTAAGAAACACTTAGCATTGTTTAAGTATCAGTTCTGTCAGGAAGTGTCAGGTGACACTTTGCTTATATGCTTTGCAATATAGGAATATAGGAATATAGCACAATATCTTGCTTTTTCTATGATATTAGGTCTTACATATAGTGTTACAGAAGGACAGATTCTACTCAGCTTCTATTAAAGAATAGCATGTGCAAATATTAAGAAAAAAGCATAATAAATAAATTGGAAATAGTATCAATAAGTAACTTCATAGTGGATAAGACAGACATAATGTCAATGTCAAATTTTTAATATCTGCTTTCAGATAAATATAGTCTGATTTACTTGAACTCTGAGAATAATTGCCCCTATAAAGTTCCTTTATATGCTTGCAGAAATAAGTTTTTCCAAAGATAATAAGGTTAACAGCTCTTGTCTTTGAATTACTTCGAAGGGAATTTAGTGCTATCAGTCTTCAAAGTGCTGAGACAAAAACATTCAGTCTCCGATGCAGCCCTGGAGGCCACACAGCTCTGCACTGCCTGAAGAGATAATTTTCCTGAAATATAGCAGTTTAAATGAGGGAAAGAAGTTTGTGACATAATTTTTAAGACTCATCAGAGTGATCACTGTGCTGAAGTAACAGGCCCATTTGATAACACGTGTTGCAAAGCTGCAGGGCTTAAATATATTGTCTTTCGAGCTATGAGGCTGGGCCTCATAGATTCTAGATGAAGGTGACACAATTTATACAAGCAGTAATTTGGTTTATTTTACCTAACCCAGAGTAGGAATCTTACTATAGAGGTGATGGACTTCTAATCTCAAACTCTCTATAAAGTCCCAGCATCCTTCAACCTTCTTCTTATCAGATGAGATCAACACCTCAGATGTTCCTGTGGCTCTGTGTCTTCTCCTCAGAGGCGTGTGGAAAGCACAGCTGGTCAAATTTGACATGTTGATGAAAAACAGAAACTAACATTCTGAACTGTTTTCATTTTTGTTTTTCATCATAAATTTCACTTTTAGCCAGGAAGAAGGCCTGGCAGAACTGGAAAACAGAAGTAGATGATTAATCTGAATGGTCCCACCAGGAAATCTTGGCAAAACGCAATTAGGTTACAAGGAATGATCAACTCCTTATGTGATTAATTTTAAAACTTCAAAATTGGCCTATGCAGGAGATGCTATCACAGTCTTTGGAGCTGGTAGGAGCTGAAGTTGTTTATGTAAGGAAAGCTAAATAAATGCTAGGAAAACTGGAAGAAATGATCCACAGAAATAATTTTTAATATTTTCATTATAGGAGATAGTAAGCATAACACTAAAGCTGTCATAAGGAGTTCTATGTTCTATGAAAAGACACTGTGTGTTTAGCAAAGATCTAGTCTCCAATCTAGGCAGCAGGACTCTTTTTCTGCCTTACCTGCAAATTTCAGCAGAGACTTAAAAGATGGAGCTGTTAGTAAAAGAATCATTACCATGTAATTATCTCAGAACATTAACTGAAATGCAGGACAAATGAATTACTGATATTTGAAAGGTGAAAATATTATAATGTCATTTTTTGTATTAACAGATTACTTTATTTGTTAATTAAAAGGTCAAAAATGTTTAATTTTTTTTGCACTAACTGATTACTTCCATGTGACACCTAAATATATTTTAATGATAAAAATAATAACATAATATTTAATTTGTTAATTAATCATAAATGAATTATTGAATTTGTGTTGCTGTAATTAAATATGGATATGTAAGAGGTGTTCTAACAGTGACATCCTATACTAAAGCAAAATTCATTCTAGCTATAGTGTCATTTCAGGCTGACCATAATAATACTTGCTTGCTATAGTGTCAAAGTAGTTATTTACCTCGAATGAAATTAAATCTCAGTGCAAAAGGGACCAACTTCAGTGATTTCAAGGGAATTATTCCTGCATATCTTGGGTCAACTTCTACTACCCTTTACTCATTATGCAATATCTGTAATCCCTGTAACACCCTGTAATACCTGTAATTAAATCCATGTAACACCCCTCTTGCTTCCTTCCCTGTTTTTTGCTGAAAGCACTTTGGCCTGGTATATTGAATTATGAGACTAAAAGTATTTTGGTATTTAAAATGCTTTATTGAATTGGTTTGACAGATGTGAAAGCTCACTTCACCAATCTGTTGGATAGATATAAGAAATATTATTACCCTGTATTCTTCATTGGTATCTATCCTCCGTGATGTTCCCACCTCCTATCAAAATATCTGAATGTTGTATACTGAAACTGAGTCTTGCAATGCCTTGACAATAGATACCCATAGATAATTGCATATTAAATATAGGAGAATTTAGATAAACGGATAGTGATACCTCTGAAACTGTAGTCTCTCTGGCTGTGTAGTACTTCCATTTTATTTTCTGCATTTGATTCTTTATTTGTTATCTGTAGGTATTATAAAAGAATTAAGACAGAAGATAGCCTTCTGGGCTTCTAGAGTTAAGGTTCTTTGACTATAAAAATATGGGAGAACTACCTTCATTGATTACTTTGTGCCATAAAAACATCAAAACAAACTACAATACTACATAAAAGCCTTTATTTTGGAAAATAATCAAAGAAGTCTTTTCCAAATACTTGTCTCAGCCTAAGGAAGTAAATATAAGGCAAAAAAAAAAAGGATTTGGCCCAAGATTTACACCTGCCAGACAGCTTTCTGAGAATGTGAACCACTCATGGTATCACATAAAGACTTATGTTAGAGAGAGGTTTCAGGAGGCTCAGTCCTGCATGTGAATTTGCTCTGTTGGACCCGTGCAGGATCCCACTGATACCATCAGGACTCAGGGAGGCATAAAGCCAAGCAGCTCCGCGTAGATTTATTTGCAAGGATCAGAGTCTTAGGTGGTGAACATGTGAATTTTGTCAAATCGTTCATTAATTTTTAACAGCTTTGGGGGAAACACAATGAATGACAACACTATTAGTTTCACAGATCATAGATCATAACTCACAGAGAAGGAGAGAGCGAGCAGACCGGGGTACTGTAATTCCCCACTAAGGTCTCCCATCATCAGGAGCACAAACTTCCTCTTATATGGTGGGGAGGCATCCGGCTCCCTTTGGCAGCTGACATCAATTATTTCAGAAGTATAGTTTGCTACAGTGCAAGGGTGTATGTTTTTAAAGAATAATTCATAGGAATGCTAATGGTTTCTTTTGCCAGTATTTCATCAATGTTGGCATATATCCTTAGACTATTGAAAACATATCCATAGATTTAAGCGGATTTGAGCCTTTAACAGGGAATGACGTTGAGAGCAGGTGATCTTTTCCTCTAACTACATCGGTTTTGAATTGGAAAGTGCAGTATTGATCCATGTATTTTTCAATTATTGGGCTCATTTAAAATGCTTCAAGTTTCAATTTTTTCTCCTAACAGTGCCAAAATAAAGGCAGAGGTAACCAAGACTATGAAAGTAGAATACTCTTTCCTTCTACGCCCAGGAAAATTGTCATTGCCAACTGATGGGCTTCCTCAATAGCTGGAGGAAAAAACAGCAAATCCCAATTTTTCCCTAGGAGAGATTTCCAGCAGTAGCACACCTAGAAATGTCTGACCTACACTGCAACCCTGCTAGGCAGGGCAAGACTTCCACAACCGTGGCAGAGAGGGCAATGGATAAAATGGTTGTTCAGAAAGGAGATCCAATAAATGGGATTATCTTTAATGGGATCACTCAGTAGGGGACCAAACTGTGAATGAATACTCTTATAAGAAAGAAAAAGACAACTCCAAATTAACAACAGGTTGATGTGACAGGGCTAAGGGGAGTGGGAATTAAGTTCATAATTGGTCTGAGATATTTGCCTTTCTAGACGTAAAAGTTCAATGGAAACAACTGACCAAAGTTTGCGTTTAACTCTTTATATATTATACATAATGAAGAAGTATGTTTCTTTAAGCTTAAAGAATAATTTTTACTAAATATGCTTAATATGCAAGACTGGGTAAAATGCATATTCTTACTGGCTTGCCCAAACCTAGAACTGGCATAAAACTTGGAATTTTTGTTTCACTTGGAATTTCCGAAGTACCAAGGTTTGTTCTCATGCTGAGCAAATTTGAAAAATTGAACTTTCAGAATGCTAATTCTGGAAAAAATGTCAGAAGCTTTCAGTTCATTAAAGGATTATACATTTCCTGATGGACTTCCTATCTAAATAAAAATGTGTAACATCTCCAAATGTTTTTGTCTGGCTTGCTGAACTGCCTTTCCTCTTTTATAAAGATTTAATGGAGAAACCTTTCTTGACTCTGCAGGTACCAGGCAGATGATACCTCCTAGATGAGGCCCATGATAAGGCTTGGTAGGAGGGAAGGATGCACTGCACTGCACTGCAGGAAAGGAAATCTTCCATGGATCTGGGCTCAGAAAAAAGAATGGTACCTTGAATTACATGTTTTATGGGGCAGGGAGCTGCTAAGAAAATGTTGAACTGATTAAGTTCAACAAACAAAACAATTCTGATAGATGAAATATTTTATATCAGGTCCATTGATAAAGAAGAATTTTTAAGCCTAAACAATGTATCTTTCCAAATAAGACTGTGATCAGGTGGAAAATGTTAACCAGTTACATTTTAATTTTTTAATAAATCTTCATATTAAACTATCTGTTGCTGGATACTGATGTTACATTTGACGTCATTTCCTTCGACAAGCAGTAGAAACTCTTGAGTGGGAATTAGGCTCATTGACAGAATGTGTTTAGAAACTGCTGTCCCTAAAACACTAATTTTAACACATCCAACATCTGCATTACATTAGCTTTAATTCATACAGAATAATTCCAGTCATTTACAGTAAGTATTGAAAGCAATTTAAAACATATGTCTCATAAACTGTCTGCCATAATCTATGTAGATTCATTGCTACAGCACAGATGCTTATGCCCAGGATGCGAAAGAACGGGTTTAAGCGTATTTTTGCAATCTTTAAAATTTTCTTTCAGTTCTTGATTTCTGTGTATCATATACAGCTAACAGCCAGAGCCTTTCTTTTTACAGTCCCTAAATAGCTTTTGTGTCATTCTGAGAGTAGGCATGAACCGATTTTTCTTGGATAAGCTACCACGATGACACACCACTGGTGGATCCGGACACATGCACTCAGCTAAATTTAGGAGAACTGGTAACATTTGTTTATGGGTGAACCCATCCTTTCATGGGTGTGTCATGCATTCCAACAGCCATGACAGATACTTTATAGTTCTGTATACATACGTCTATTCCTATGACATTTATCCATGATAATTCTACAGAATGTGTCGTATAAAATATAATGACTGTCTCTGATTGCATCTTAGAATATTGACCTTGTGTCTTTGCTAGCACATAGGACACGCTATCTGCCCTCACCTGGTATAATTTTTAATCTAATAAAACTCATTAAAAACTCTGTTTTAATTGTGAGAAACAGGGTGTTTCCCATGTTTGTAGTAAAAGCTACTGTCACAAAGTATTCACTGTGACTGTGACTCTCCCTTTTTTTTTTTTTTAATAGGAAAAAGAAATCTGAGGAAAGACACTGGATATAAACTAATTTAAAAAGTAGAAGTAGAGGGATGATGCATGGGATACAATGACCTTTATTCACATTCTGAGTACTAAGTTGTTGTAATCCTCTACTTAAATGGGCAAAGGAAAACCTGATCTCAGTACTCGAGTCTGTAAAAGAGCACAACACAATTATGTTCTTGAAGACTTTGACCTAGAAATGCAAGAAAAAGAGCTGAATTATTGAAAAGAGCAATTTAATTTCTAAGGACTTCAGGGAGCACACACACCCACACATAGAGGTACATACATACATGTATATACATACACATACACATATATTTTTATACATATTTTATACAGACTTGAAGAGTGGGCCAGCTCCCACTGAGGTGTTTTGACTTCCAGTTGCATCAAATAGGCATTTCCAACTACATCTGGGTAACCATCATGGGACTTAATTTTATTTCCACAAAGGGGTGATAAGGTTCATGTGCAGCAGTTTTAGAGGTACAAGGGAACTTACGATGTGACAAACCTCACACTGTTTTAATCAGTAAGTCTACTTCTTTTCCAAAGCTATTACAGGACATCTACTCTGAGATCTCCAGACCTTCTCTTTCATGTTTATACTTGCTTACTTCTCATGAGGTGGTTTTAAATGTATGAGGTAAACAAAATAACTGCGTGGAAATAATATTTTTTTATACTTGTATTTACATTCAACATAGATTAGTGTTCCAATGTATTAGCCAACCTTAAGTAAAGTAAAAGTAAACTTTGTCCAATAGCATTTTCTTATGAAATGTTACAAGGAGTCTATATATCCAGCAATCCCTGTCCCTCTGATTGAACTTCTTGGGTAAAATTCTGGCACCACTGCAATCAGCTGAGGTTTTGCCATTCTATCCACTGGGACAGGATACCTCTTCCTGTTTCTCACCACCTAGTAATATTAAAATAGAGGAAACCTTAGCTCTATGACTTTCGTAATGTTAATGTCAGAAACATGTTTTGTTTTCTATCACTTTCAGTTGCAAATAAGATGTTATTTCTTAGATGCCACTGACAGACCATTAATAATAAGTTAATTGATAGCTAATTTGCTAATTAGTTGTATTCCTGAAAAAAAAAATTGTTTCCTTTCATTACAGTGAAAAGAGGATAGGAGTCACAGACCTTTCATGCCCACATCTCTGAAAAAGCCACATGCAAATTAATGACCATCCTCCTGACCTTTCAGAAAATCTATCCAAAATCTACAAGAAACCTACCAGGAAACAGGAATCTTAGAGAGTAGTCCCTAAGGTAGTTAAGCATTGGTTGCTAAAGAGCTCTTTGTCGCCCAAACACTTCCTTTGATTTAACTTGGAAAGCTTGCTGGAAAATTGTTTGAGTTGGCCTTTTCCCATCCAGTGATTTCTGTATAGTCCACATCTAAGTAAATACGTAATCACAACAACATAGAATTATGTTAAAATCTGACTCTACAATAGTGAAGGAATTAGTGGCTTTGTCAAAGTGACCAGAAATATTTTTTGTCGTAATGTTAACTAGCACTTTAATTTTGAAATGTGTGTTATTATGTAGTTTAGCTTGTTAAAGCTGGATGAAGGTAAAAGAGAAAACAAAAGGAAAATTGGCTTTCTTCTTCCTTTCCTAGTCAGAAAAATATAAAGAATTTCAATTGATTAATCATTGACTTCGTGGCTTATGTGGCCATCACACATATTTGGAGGTTAGTATCATAAACCAGACTTTTTTTCTTCTATGAAAGGTCTTTATTATTCAGCATTGTTTGATCTGGAAAAAAATAATTTCATTTTTCTCTGCCTTACTATCACAATATTCTACAGTAGAACTATTGAACTCAGAATGAGGAAAAATTTTCTGTAGGCAATAACTTCTCTGTGAGCTTGGAGATCAGATCGGACAACCTGAGCTAGAAATATCACTGTCAAGAATTGCCTTCAGTAACGCTAAACACAAGAATTTCTGAGGATTCCTGCTCAATAGCCTTGCCTTTTCACGGTTGAGAGATATTTGAGGGGGGCAAAGAAGAGAAGAGAAGCCATTTATGGTCCATTAGAAGGAGTGCTGGTTCATTCAGGTTCTCAGAACCCTAAAAAATATTGCCTAGACAGAATCTGATTCTCGCGAAAAAAAAAAAACAAATCAGAGAACACTGTGTTGAATGATTTGTGGGACAAACGACTATGAAGTATACAGTAAAACAAAACTTCAAAGGAAATTGGAATTGGTGTAATTTGTGGTGTACTGCTGTACTGGTGAATACAGAAAATCTAATTCTTCATGAAACTCTGACATTCACCATTCAATCTAATCAGTATATTATGAAGTAACCTACAAAATCACTTTCCATTAAGTAAGTTGAAACAAATGAGTTTATTTCAACCTTGGTGATGATTCATTACATTCTACTTAGAATAAGAGCTCCTCTTCCCAACTGTTTTCTCTCACTGCCAGCCAGATTATATATTAAATTCTATAGAAATCCGACTTTTTTTATTAGCTTGCTTTTGGCCACACTTGCAGTGGGAGTGATATGCAGTATGTTACCTGATTGAATTCCTGTTACACATCATAAAAGATACTTAGATGGCAGTTCGTTGTGTCTCCTCTCCTCTCATCTCCGCTCTTCTCCTCTCCCCCTTCATTTTTCTGCCTCTCTTTCTTTTCTCTCTTTTGCTTTCTATCAAATCTTGCAATGATTTTCTGAAGTACTAGAAAGCTGATAATGAATGCACAGAGATTTGAATTGTCAGTCAGTTCCAAGAAAAATACTGGAACAAGTAATCATTGTACTGTGACAGCGCGTTATCTAAATTCTCCTTTCCAATTTCTAAGAACAGATTTTGTCTTTTAAAATAAACATGTTTAAATACTCTAATGGACTATAGAGACCATGTAAGTCTATATAAATTTGTCTTTTGCACATATATTTTCACAAATATACAGTGTTATATCACAAATACATAGATGCAGTTGTTCAGCTGAGCAGGGAATACATGAAGGTCAGGATATCTCGTATTTCTCTTTAATCCTTTTCACTGAAAATTATTTCCAGTCTTCAGTTTCCATCTTTATTTTCCAGTGTAAAAGACCTTATGGCTTGGAGAAATAACCAAGGTGACCTATTTATGGAAGAATAATATGCAAATATAAAAAGTCAGAATAACAGGGAGTGTGAGCAGAATTTGATGCAGAATACTTGAATTCTGAGACTTCACATAATAACATTTCTATCTTTACTTGGGAATGAAAATGAAATTTCTTATCTACATATTTTAATTCTCAAATGCAAAAATATTTCTGAATCCACTCCCATTTACTGCCGTGAGAGGTTTCCTTTGCCATTGATTTCCATGATCTTGAGTTGAGAACAAGATGAATAGTACTTCGAAGCATTTGTCAATTGAAAAAAAAAAGTATCTGATGATTTTTTGTTTGCTCATCTCCTTAAGAGGTTAATAAGGGCCTTACTGTAGACAATATATAGGGGTTTGAGTGTCTCTGATTTTTGCAACTTTCGCCTTGCAATGTTCAGGTAAGCTTTTCTGCAGTCTTTGTGTCAAGAAACATGTGACTGACACTGATACAGCAGCCCACTCGTATCTACAGCTAACTGAGAAGGTGACAGCCTGTTGAGCAGAAGATTTCTTACAAAGAAGCTGTGTAAACGTCTTAATCCTGCTTCCTACAGAGGTCAGTGAGAGTTTTGCATTGGACTTTGAGGAAGCCAAACTGGTCCCCGGTTGAACAGAAAACAATCACTCACTGTATAGAGAGAATTTATATCCTGCAAAAAAGAGTGTCTATTATTAAAAGGGACTGACATAGGGGTCACTGGGCAATTTAGTAGCCTACAGATCATTACATTTAGTACTCAATTTTTTTTCCTTTTATGCAAGAAAAACTCACAGTGACTTCAGTAAGAGTTTTTCTTACTTAAGGAGTACAGGATTGGGTACTTAGTTGAGAACTAAAGCGGTATTAATGACTTCCATATGTCATTGCATAAACCTCATTCATGTGTTTTTGATTTAATGGATTATAAAACAGAAAACAAAAATATTCTGTGTAACTTTTTGCGAGAAGCAGAAATGCTTTAAAGATCACGGATGAGAACAATGGGATTTTAGTTGGATGTGCAGTAATTGTTTGAACCCTGGAAATCACTTCTACAAAACAGTCTCTTGTTCTTTTTGTTCAGTCTATCTGTCTTACATACTGTTTCCATTCTCTTGTCTTCACCTTTTTTATTTCCAAAAGCCCTGTGGGGATATTATGTCAGCACTTCTTGACCTCATGTGGTGAAGTTGTCAATGTTGAATTAAGTATTTTTTTAATATAACCATATCAATCCCATGCACAGATCTTCCATGCAATGTCGTTGATGGTATAGTGAGGTGAAAAGGCATAGGGTAACGCTATAACTGAATAAAAGTGAGAATGTGGAAGCCAGAAAAAGAATACGAACTTGCTATATAGTAATTGACTCAAGTGTTCACCTCTTATTTTTATGCAGAAATCCTTAAGCACAGACACAATCCCCTGCCCTAGGATATGGGAGAGCAAGACTGAAAAAGAAAATAGAAATAAAACCCTTTGCCACTGAATCTGTAAATAATATTAGCAGCATCCTTAGGTACTGAAAATAATTAACCTTTTTTTTTTTTGTTCTAAAGATCATACCAAAATATCATATAAACCCGTCCTGTAAGGACAGCTGTCCAACATGGACTTCTACTTTGAGGTCAGGATCTGGGATTTGCAATTATTTGTATTCTCTAACTCAGGTTTCCCCCCATGGCCGTTATTTGGGTTCCTCTGCCAGATAGCTGTAGGCAGAGAGCATGAAAACAGCTGTTATTTTCGCATTTACTGTATTCAGAATTTAGCTTGTAATTTACCTGGATGTGAACCATGGAAAATAGTGTAAGTCTTAGATAGTGATACAAGGAGTTGATATTTTTCTTCATATTTATTTAATGAACTGTGCTGTGTTATTCTCTTACAGATGAAGTGTGGAAGAAAACATGAATATGGTAGTCTTTTAATGAGCTGTGGTCATACCAGACTAGCAGTTTTCAGGCAAACTTGCTGTGGCTGGAGATTTAGATCAGTAGGTCAGGAATTACTCATTTAGAGAAAAACGGCTGACACTGACCAACAAGGCTGTAAAATTTAGCAGCACATGTTGAAACAGGCATATGTAAATACAGTAAATAACACAAGCTGAAATGAAATAAAAGGATCAAGGCACTGGAAACATCTCCAGGTCTCTTCCTGTGGATTACTACATTTTTAAGGGCTTTACCGAGGCCATTGTCAACTCTTGAGGAAGGAAGAAGAGTCAGTAGAAAGAAATGAATAAGCAGTCATCATTTCATACATGCAAAATATTATTTTCCCGCTGTCTACAACCTAAGTATTTTCCCCAGCAGTTCGTATACCTCTTTCCCTGCAAAGTAAAGTTAGAGCTTCCTCCATGGTACACTTCCAGGCCTCTAACCCCCTCCATTGTTCGAAGCGGTTTCTGTTTCGTCTCTGCCTGGTGTCTCCCTCAGTGTGGTCGTTCTCTGCAGTATCGCCTGCATGGGGCACTCTGGAGCACTGTCTTTTGAAGCCAGCAGAAAGAAATGGGAGAATTCATGGAAAACAGGTTGTGGAGAAGGAATGAGTAGGTGGTTATTCTCTCAGAGCATTTCCCATCTCTCATCATTCCTCTGAAATCCTGATGGAGCTTTCCAGCTGAATGATATGACCACTGAAGTATTACTCATCTAATCCTAAACTGTTTATGTGCCATTGGTGAGAAATGCTGCTTCTCCACTTTGATTTTAAATAAATTATTTGATCAATGTAAGCAAACAACTCAACAATCCCCCACTTCTTTTACTCTCAGAGGTTGCGAAAAAGTTCTATCTCCTCTGTTTTGGATTGCTGACACAGGAGCCGATTGCTAATACAGGTAAGAGATTGTTTATCAGGACATAGGCGATGCCTCCTGGGTGGTAGCCACGTTAATGGTTATGTTTTAGCTATGTAAGCAGTAGTTTGAATTGTATTTAGCTTGATTTTAGGCAGATAGGACCTCACAGAATAAATTAGAAACAGCAAACTGTTATATAAACTTGATAGAAGAAAGAATCTTTTTACAGTGAGAACAATCAATCACTGGAACAACCTCTCCAGGGACGTGGTGGAGTTCCCACCACTGGAGACTTTCAAGATGTGATTGGACAAAATGCTAGATAATCTCATCTAGGCTCCTTTTCCCACGAAAGGTTGGACCAGATGACCTTTTGAGGTCCCTTCCAACCTGAGCTGTTCTACAATTCTAGCATTCTATGATTAAATTGAAAATAGCAAAAAAGCCACACAAAAGATGTAACTCAGTAAAAAGAATCTCTGTCCTTAAAAAGGTTTTGTCTTAATGTTGACAGTAAGTTTTCAAGGCATTCAAAATTAGAAGTGGGGGGTCATCTTGGACATCTCTTTTCATTGCCCTGCACACTTGATCCGTCTAAAGTTGTCAGCAAAACCGACCAGGAGCTTGTGTCCCAGCCAGCAGCAGGAAGTCCTTGCAGTCTCTAGAGGTACACTATTCTTGGTGGCTTTCTAGACCAGTTTTTGATATCTAGGTAAGCATCCAAATTCAATGCAAACCCTCTGATTCTTCTTATTGGAATTTTGTACTGTTTTCTCCACCTAAAAGTAGTAGTAGTTGCCCACTATACAAATAGTTGAAAAAATGTGTATACCCGTCCTTCTACAATGACGTAATTAGAAAATTAAAGGGAAACATTGTATACAATTCATTTCCTGGGGTACACTGCAGGACAGTTTTTAGATATATAGTGTGTTACTGTATTATTAGTCACAAATTACTGTGAGGTTTTTTGAGTATGTAGGTAAAATGATAACACAAGATCAAAAACGGATAACTTGGATCAACATTAAAAAAAAAATTACTCTCCAGCCACCATCCCCCAAACCCTCAGCATTTGTTTTTCATTTATAAACTTTAGTGGCAGAACATTGATCACATTGTGTTAAAGACTTAAAGAAATATCACTTTGAGAAGAAGGATTTAGTTAAAGAATGTACTTTGTTAACAGAGATGGTAGTAATAACGTACGAAGTGTAACATATACACATGGCATGGCTTCCAGCTGTTTGGCTTCAAGGTTATTATGTGCACTGTGAAAGAATAAACGAATCTTTCGATAATGCAGCAAAACATTTTTGAGTCTGCCAGTTACTCTTTCTGAAGATGTAAGGAAAGTTTCCTTTCACTATTAATTCTGAGTTACATCATAACCTCTGCTGGGTAGATCCTAAAAAATTAGAACGACTAGTGAATTTTGAGAATTAACTTAAAAGTTAGTTCAAGAAAATCCATTACCTTTTCCTAGATACAAACATATTCTCTTAAAATCGTTAGCTTTCCAGAAAGAAATACAATTTCAAGTCAGTAGTACAGTTAGTATTATTTCAGAACCTTCTATTCTGATACTGATTTCAATCTAGGCAAGTATAAGTGAAATTTTTGGCAAATTCAGCTTTTAGGGGAAATATATATTTGGGAGAATTGTCTCAGGTCAGTGTGTACTAAAAAGATGGCTGTATTTTTCCAGTTTCTGCCTTTTTGATTTTTTTTCCTTTTTTATGCCAGATATTCTCCAAACCGCATTTGAGGGAAGTTCTTAAAGGCAACTTTATCGTTTTCACAATACTTTTGAGGAATCACATTTTCAATGGGAAAGTATTTCTGCTTCTTGAGCTATTTCTTGTATATATGTATAAACTCTTGACAATATAACCTGAATCCATATTTATGCTTAGGAAGAAACGTACATGTGCAGAAAAAGAACAGAAATTGAAAATGGGAGTAAATGCAACATGACATTTGACTTCTAAGTCTTGGGTTGAAGGAGACCTTGTGCTGGTGTCGCCACATCCACTGGCTACAATAATCTCCTTAATGAGAAACCAGAAAGTTTAGTTTTAAATTAAATATAGGGACCTTCTGAATTCGGTAATTCCTTAAGATACAACATTTAATGAACAACACTGAGATTTAAATATGAAATGTACAAATCGTGCAACGTGTTGAAAGGGCTTGGAATTGACTGAATGAGGCCTGATGTGCTCAGGCAGATGGGAATCCTGTTTGTGAACCTGCATTTAAAGGTTTTATTTTGGCCATAAACACAAGTACAATTTACAAACAAGAACTTCTCTTGTTAACCTCCTGATACTTTTGCCAAGAAATTTCAGAATTGTAAGATAACGGAAAATAAGAGACATGATTTAAGAGGTTAAGTATCTCTTCAGTCTGCTCTGTGGGCTCCAGCCTGAGATATGAAGGTGGCTGCCAACCCACCAAAATATAACAAAAGTTAAGCAATGAAATGAATTACAGTCTTTCTCCTAGGTGTTTCATTTCAGCAAATGGCCTGTATGTTGGAACAAGATACAATTGTTGTAATTATGTCTGTATATAATGCAGGGCTGTATGTGTGTGTGTGTATATATCCCTTATTATACAGTAAAGTGAACTTTTTGTTAAGCCATTATTTTTTCCATCTTTGCATCCAGATTTCACTTAGAGGAAAAATGACAGGATTTAGCTCTCTTACTGTCATTTCAGGAAAACATTCATGTTGGGAGAATGGCCACTGGGGAATTTGGGCTTACCCAGTGAGCCAGAGCATAGACAATAACCGTTTTCTTTGTGTTATTCCGTCCAGCTCACTGGTATTTCTGCATTCATCTTACAGCACTACACTTGACCCCATCCTCCTATCTGAGGTGAAGCTATTCACCACTACTATCTTCTTTTCATCACTAGCACCATTTTTTTGTCCTGTCTTGCTGTTAATAGCGTCCTTGGCTGGCCTTCTGCATTAGTCTTCACTGTTACACTATCAAAAGTTATTTTCTCAGTTCATGTAATTTAGTCCATGATTTAGCTGCTTATTTGCATTGCTATTGTAAGAAAAAACAGTGCGTTGATTATCCTGATTCTGAGTCTGGAACAGCATGAGCGGAGCCCCAAGCTTCTAGGTAGCTGCTTTAAAGACAAATAACAAAAAAAGAGAAGACAATAGAACTCCATAAAGGCTCACAGGTTTGTTCACATGGGTCTAGTTATGGGATTGGTGTCCAAAAATTATGTCACTTTTGCATGTCCTTACAGATCGTCTGTAAATAACTTCTCTTTGGCCAAGTGCTCCTTTTTTATTTTGGTTACTTGTGTAAGTCACATCACTACCACAACACATGTGGGGGCTCCAAAAGCATAATTATATTTCAGAACTGGACACACTTGTACAAAGTGCTAAAGTGACCTCTCAAGGATCACAGAAGATGTTTGGGGCAGAAAAAGAATGGAATTTGCATTTCCCACAACCTTGCCCAAACCTTGAACCACTGGTACATCCTTCTGTTTCACTGTTACTGTTAACACTGTGACTCATAAGTTATCCAATCTGCAGTCAAGCTTGAAAGCTTTAGTTAGTAGAGCTGGGTAATTTGTAAAGGAAGAGAAACTTGGAATATTCAAATAAAATTGCAAAAAAAGTGGCTTTGGTCAACCGTGAACACCATTTGTATTCACTGTGCATTGCTAATTATGCAACTGAACCTCCTTAGAATGAATTTCGTCCGAGAAAGAAAGGTAAGTGGTGGATATTTTTCATGCATAACTTTTCCATACATACAATATCCTGCTATGTGTGCTCAGTTACAGACAACTGGGCTCAGAAAAATAGAAAAATTCCACATCTAGGATAAAACATAAAATCAGTGGGGAAAAAACATCTCTGATATTAGGAAGGGTATGATTTCACTTTCAAATTTTTAACTCTGAGTGGACCATTTCATCCATTTTTCATGGGCAAAAATAGATAAACAGTTTTAGATATTAAGAAGTTGAAATGATTGTATTCCTCTGTAAGGAATGCTGAGAAAAAACCAAAACGACAGTGTTTAATAAATAATCACTTAAAGACTGATTTGCCCCTCTCAAGGAATTAACTTCTTTCTTGTCCTTTTAGCTAGATCAATACAAATTAAAGCATTAAATTTAGTTTATGCGGAAGAAACTCTCCTGATCTTCATGAGTTAAGAGCTTCTGCTGTGAACAGAAGGAAGTTTGTCATATATTTCAAAGGTATTTAACATTGTGTTCTTAAAAGAATAATTTTCTTTAAAAGTATTTTGTATGTCTTAAAGTCACTGTATTTTAATTGATTTTTTTGCTCATCACTAAAGCTTACCTCACTTGTTGGCACTTTTCTTCTCCCTGGAAAACTTTGACATACAATTTATTTATTGTAGTTTCACAGTTGTTTCTCCTTCATCTGTCACTAAGTTCTCCTTACACAAGTGCAGAAGTATGCAACAATGAGAAATAATGGCAGGAAAACACTTAAACAAACATTTCCAAGGCTGCAAGAGAGTTTGGTCTGGCATGAGTGATAAGAATGAAGGTTCAGGTCATGGGGGTAAAATGGGTTCCTTATTTTTTCTAAACTGTTTTCCCCTCCTCTCAGTGATACCATAGAAAAAAAGGTACTAGTAACATAAAATATTAAGCCACTATTTCAGTGAATTTATGTAGACCTGTATTCCAGGAACTGCTGCAACTAACTAAGAGAGAAGCCACTCTTACTTTGCGAGACCAAACTTCATCAAATTTTTAAGGAATGATGCAACTAAGGTAACTAGTAATAAAAATCATTTTGCAATTTTCAGTTTACTAAAATGCACTTTGGGCCTCTGGCCAAGACAGATCTGTTAGATTTTGCTTTTAAAGTGTCTAGAAACGATAGTAATTTATCACATCCCCACTGAAAGCTCTCAGGTCTAAGAAGAAAAAAGTTGCCACTCACTTCACTCAGTGTGAAGACAGATGAGACTGCCTTAGCAGTCCTCATTTGGGTGCTTTGGGGGAAAAATCAAGGTCACTCACTTTAATCGGCTGTAGCAAGTAGAGTTTGGGCATCGATTTCGGCTGCAGGTTGCCTGCTTGCATCTAGTGCAAGGATTACCTGGCATGCAGGTGAAATGAGTTTTTGTCTGCACTTATCTCCTCTTCCACTTCTTTCTAGTACAAAGCCAAACAAAGTATCTTACAAGTGTTTAACCTCATCTGCTTGACTGGAAAGAAACAGAAGTATTAAAAGGTAGAAAGATTTGAAAAACTGTTTTAGAAGCCACCTTCTCATGCTTATCCTTTACTGTCTTTCATTTCAGCCCAGAAACTAACTGTACTTCTGTGAATGGCCTTAGGTACATGTTACCAAGTCAAAAATGGATGAACAATTTATGAACAAATCTGGACTGAAAATTTGCAGGCACACCTCTGTTGCAGTATCTCCTGAGAAAGCACTTCAGCAGTGCATGGATCCTCTTAATCCTGAGAGGCGGTTCTGCACAGTGCTCTGCTGCCTTCCACGCTCTCCTGACTCACCAGAAACCTCCCTGTTATTGCTTTCCTCTCTTTCCTCTTCAAGAGGAAGATAATGAACTTCCCATGGTAAGATATGCAAATGTGGAGGACCAGGCAAAATGGTATGTGGATGAGTGAGGAGCTGCAAACCAAGGTGAAATAGCCTTTTAATATTTTAAACAATATATATATAAAGATTCATGTGGCATTAGCCAAAAGCAAACTATATTGATTTTTTGTGACTTTACGGCTATATTATACATGCTTCCTCTTTTGTGCAAAAGCCTGTTTTAAAAAGAAATTTAGGTCCAAGCATCGACACAAATATCTAGGCAGCTAGATACCCAGAGAGGTACAGCACTGACTCCAGTGGGACTTGCGTGCATGAATGCTGTTGTAAAGCTGAGCTGTAGTACTTAGTAGTGGAATGGTTAAGGCCATATTGGGGATGTCTTGCAGTGGAAGCTGCCTAAATATGTTTGAATTATTAGTGAGTTAGCACAGAAAGCAGGAGAGGCTACTTAAGCATTTCTTACCCTGTTCAAGTTTATCAAGTTCAGCCAAAGTTAAATGTTATGTTCAATGCACTTCAAGTTTTATAGGTGGTATGGGGATAGATACATGAAGGGCTGTGCTACTTCTGCTTGTGGTCAGCAATTGCTAACCTTCTTTTGCTTATTATCTAAAGCTGGTCTCCATGGTCTCAACTATTTGGGACACATACATTTAGCAACACCCCTATGTTAATATGGCTCTCCTGAGATCACAGCTGGGACACAGAGTTTCTGTAGCTGCTTATGATTAGACTAAGACTTTTCTCTGTCCAGCTTTTACTTCTTATGTCACTGTAGAATCACACAGCCTGGTTTTACAACTTTTGCCCACTTAAATTGTAGAGACATCTCAGGGAGATGGTGGTTTCTTGATTTTATTTATTTAATTTTAATTAGTCCTGCTGGCATTGAAAGGGTTTTTACTGTGAAGACACTTAAATCACTGTTATTCCTAAGGAATAACAAAGCAATATGTTCACATCCACCTTCTCTTGTTCCCTTATTGTGAAAAAGAGAAGTATGTTCATCACTGCATTCAGACCAGAAGGTACCATTTGCAAAGCTGCCATCCAAGTTGCTCATACAACAGCTGCTTAACTTGCTTCAGTTGAAATCTGCTGTGCTACTGTAAACTAAGTGCTGGATGTGCCCTGAATCCACTTATTTTAACTGAAAAAAAGGATAAGGCATACCAGATGAGTATCTCTACCACAAGATCCAAAGGGATGTGCTGCCCGAGGGAGTCTGAAATGGGAGACTGTAATTTCCTGCATTGACATGGCTGGATTTCAAAAAGGACACCCAATGCCTGAAAGTGGGCTCCTAGGCCAGTACAGATACAATTGGGAGTCCTGAAAACCTCAGATGCTTTTCACAGGAGAGAGTCTTCCAGCAGTTTTGGTTCTTGACTTGCTATGTGTAGGTTTGACCTTCCTGCGTCCAAAATGCATAGCTGTACATATATGCACGGTCTTTCAAACCGATCTGCTGCTGTAAGTGGTGCACTGTTTTCTCTCTTCCATATGACGGGAAACTGTTTTACTGTTCTTTGATTCCTTTTGCAGTATTTGTCTTGGCTGCTCCAAAAAGGCAAAGCCCTTATCTTGTGACTGCTTTAGTGCAGCCAGTTTTCTGTCTCCCTGTTAGACAGGGAATACACCTATACATTTGAAAAGGTGTACAGATGTTGTGTACCGAGTGAAGAGACATACTGAGTATTTTCACATGGGGGTCATCTGTACGTCCTGGCAGAGGACAAATCAGGAGGGGTCTAAGGCTATCAGGAAGTTGCCTGGTACTAAGTGTATTGATGATGTTTCCCATTTAGTAAAGAAAAAAATCTGCAATAAGATTGTTTAAACGCATTTATTGCTTGCCAGAATTTTTCTTAGGTGAAGCTTTTAGTTTCTTTCTGTTTAGTGCTGTCCTTGCTAAGATCCTGCAAAAAGTAGTTGATCCACATTCTTCCTGTTTTGCTTTTCTGGAAAAATCTCGAGATATGCAGTGAAGTTTTGCGATCTGTCATATCGTGAAAGACTATCAGAACATCACATGTGAAATATGAAGGAAATTAACTACACGTCCATAACATCTGTTTCATTACCTTTTCAAATTTACATGTGTATTGGAAGAACAAACAATTCAGATACTGCCTATTTCTGTAGTGTCCCTGACTTCCAAGGCCGTGAGTGGGGGGATAGCACTGATGTTATCAACCTCCAACAATATTATGAAATAATATTTACCAAAATACATAAATAATGAGGCAGTGGTTTTTTGTCTCCACTCTCCTTTCACTATAAACTTTAGAACTAGTTAGACCATCTGTGGTTTGACAACCAGACATTTATTTATTAATTATCTCACAAAAGTGCTGTGGTCATATCTTCTGTCCCTGAAATTCAGCTCAGTGGGAGGGAGAAAGACACTGAAATGGCGTCAATGAAGCACACGACTGTGAGAGTAAAACCAGCTGTTCGGGGTGCAGCGCTCTTTGCATGAAGAGCAGCCTGACATACTGCAGCCATACGGTACATACCAGATCGATTGCCCCAGTTGTTGCATTAGATGCATAAACAACTGAAGAAAGGCTGAGGTCCTCTCCAGCTTCTCTCCTCCTTCCCTTTTTATCACCCAGCTGTGAGAATTCATGCAGACAGTTTTATTGATGGAGGGTTAGTCCTGTTTTGCAGTTGAAGTTCTTAGCATGTCACAGTCTCTTAAGAGGTGATACTTGGCAGTTAGGGAACATGGTCAAATTCCTTTCTGTCTCCCGCCCTCCTTCTTTCCTTCACCCCTTGTCTGTCTTTAACTTTATAATAGACATATTTGAAAAAAACTATGAAATAATTGCTGAAAACTTGCTTACTCTTAAGGTTTAGTATAGTCATTGCAAGAACGTGTGTGTAATGTAGATATGGATTTAGTTTTTAACATATTGCATATATTTTATAACTTTTGCATGATGTTGATATTTCCTATACGGCCACATGTGGTGCATATGCACTATGATGGCACTATGCTGAGGGCTTGTCGACACTCAGATATATAGCCGGTAGCTGATACTTCAAGAAATAAACAAAGATACTCTTCATCCTATTTACTGGCACAGCAAATGTGCAAATTGTTATAAGTATTAAATCACTAAATTGGTGTAGTATGTATTTCTCTGCAGAAGTACATGATTTTCAAAATTCACTGCAAAAATTATTGTTAAAAAGGAATGGCAATTTAATCTGATGTAAGACAGGACTAGTCTCACAGCTGAACTTTGTAGGTGTTGAATTTATTAATGATTTTTATTGATTTTGCATTGGGCTGCTTTTTTTTTTTTAATTTTAGTTTTATTTTTATTTCCTTCTGTCTTCAGTACCGGTGAGCACTTTTTCAGCTGGCTTATTGCTGAGCAGGGCTCTAAGGAGGGCCCTTGGCACAGCGACAGCAGCCAGAGCTGAGAGTTGCTCCTGCCACTTCATATGGCAGTCACAGCCTGCGATGTAGGATTCAAGGAGATGCAGTGAAAGCTCTCTATCTGTAACAGATTAAAAGACAAATCTTGAACACATAGCAGTGCTACCAGTTCGTATGATTCTTATTGTTAATGTTGCAGCATTTGTTTGTTTGTTTGTTTTTCCTAAAATCCTAACTACTGAATACTGGTGATTGAATGAAAATGTTAACTCAGAACATAAATTTCTAACCCTCATTTTATCACTACCTCTCCATATCTTCTCCCCAATCTCCTAAAATTCACTCCTAGATTTGAAACTCTATAGGGTGTAAAAAAGAAATAATTTAAACACAATTTTTCAAATCCATGTATTAGCTGATAGTAAAATATTAACTATATTGAAGGTCATATCTTTAGACCTTTCTCATGAATATTTTTTGTTACAGAGGTCTTAGATTTTAAATATGTTATAGCACTCAAAAATTATTCACATGTGTGGGTAATCTAGTTGATGGTTAGACCATGAAAGAATGAAGGACACAAATCAGTGAAGGGTGTAAATGATATTTGTATGTCAGTACTGTTAGTTCAGCTTTTTAAAACTGGTAGAAGAGTAGGTGAACAATCTATCATGATGACATTTTCTATCATTAACTGAGAGAGCTGAGAATTTCAACAGGTGCAAGTTTACTCAATTTAATTTATTAAGTTTAATAGATTCCTTTAAAATTGTCATAAGCATTGATTTGATACAGATTGAGAAAACAATTGAAGTTCCTCCAGTCTCAGAGTTTGCATAATTGTTGTACTCCATACAGAGTTTCATTAAAATCACAGGCTTTAGAGGAATTTTTTCCTACCAATCTCTTAATTTCTTCACTGTTGAAGCTGCAGATGCAGAACTTCAGAACTCCAAAGGGTATAATGCCTGTGAACTTGCAAAAAAAGGTAGGGGCTTCAGTACAACCTAAAGCATCAAGTCAATCTTTGATAACTGAAATACATTGACTTGAGTTTTGTTTTAGAGTGTGCAAATTTCAAAGGAATCTATTTCTATTAGACATGAATTCTTTTTGTTTACTTTCTGTTCAATCTCTTTTTTAATTTGTGCATAGTTCCTTTGTGGTTCTGTATCAGTTCAGAAAAGCTCTCTAACCTCTAGGATTTACAGATTGTGCACCTGGTCTTTGCAGAGCAAGTCTTGAAAGTGGTAAAAAACTGCAAAACATAAGGCTTGGTTTTGTTTCTGTAACTTTTTTTTTTGGGGGGGGGGGGGGAGGAACAAAGGTCTTCTGCCAAGTTCAGAACAATTGGTTAAATTTGACTGTTGAATGCTAAATTACTGTAGGACTTGACTTAATTGCCACATCCTGGAATAACTCTTGAGTATACAGTGGAATAAAGATTTTCAATCTTATGGTTTGTTAGTTGAGGGTTTTTTTGGTTGCTTTTTTTCCTTCTTTTTTAAATTTCTCTTTGGCAGAGTTCACCTTGATAAATTCTCTTCCCTCCTTACAACTAAGAACAAAAATATTTTAGAAGTGAACACTGAACTCCTTTGCCTAGCCAAAGTCTTGCAAAGGAGCTAACAAAGAAGTCCACTATTTCCTTCCCGTCCTTCAGCTGGTGTCTGGCAAGTCTGTAATCCTGTAATAACTTAAAAATCCCAGTGAAATGAGAGGTCAGTACCTACAAAAGTATAGAACTCGGCTACCACTCCAGAACATCTGGGAAATGCCAAAATAAAGGGTTCTGCCATCCCCCAAAATACTCATTAAGTGTGGGGCTGGGAAGATTAAAAGAGTAAAAAGCCATGGAACATAGAAAGAATACACCTGATTTCTTTTCTTTTTCTTCCTTTCTTTGTTTGCATGTCTTCCTTTCTGTCTGTCTGTCTGTCCTTTTTTCTAAAGTAGAGAAATGTAGTAATGTGATCAAAAAACTTAAGTAAATAGTACTTCAAAAAGATTTTGGTTGTAGGGTTGAGTGAAGATTTAGTAAAGAGGCTATGATATTTTGTGTTATGAGTTCACTCCATTAGCATCATGTAACGCTGTGGAATCTGCTATAAACCAGCATTGTAATCCATAAGATAAATATTTTTTAGTTCTGTAAGCAATATTGTGAATGAGAACATGTGGCTGAAACAAATGGTGATAAAACTCTTTTTTCACCAGGTCATATCAGCATGAAATATTTGTTCTGTCATTTATAACAATGAAAGGATTTATTATTAGAGAGTTGTTTATTCACACACATTACAATTTTATATAAAAATCACAAAAATTTGGCTTAAAAGAACTAATAACATTTGCAAACACTATGCAGCTGTTAATGTCAGTTTATCATTTTGTTTTGTTCGTTACATGGCAGCTGGATATTTGCTCTCCATGGGCTTTGCAGAGGTCAACAAAAGTCTTTCTTGTGATTTCAAAGGCTCTATTCTTGTCCTTAAAAAGAGCCTGACATCTTTCAGGACATAGTCCAATTTGCTAATACCAAACTATTTTGTACAGATATATATTTCAGATACGTTTTCAGATGAGGTATTATATGAATGTCTATATGTAATGCTAAAGATGCAGATTCTTATCCATTTGCGGTGCTGACTTTCTTGTGGACTCTTAAAAATCTGTCTCCCATATTAAACACCATTTTAGAGTTTGAGCTTTATTTTAATGATTTATTAGAATGGTATAGTAAAGCAGTGGGCTCAATTGATTATATTCATAATTGCTAAGCAACTTCATTTGTATTTCATACTTCATTCTTCCTTACAGGTTTGAATTGTAACTGACTGAAACTCATAAAAAATTTAAACATTTCTATTTCTTTCAGAAAAGATCTAGTATTGTGGAATGACTATGTGTGATCTCGTTATGGAGAAATAATAATGTGGTGAAGGATTTATCTAGCTATAATAGGAAATGACAATGAAACAACTGATTTTATTTTCCAGATTTCTTTGTCAAGAGTCTGTGAATGTGCTTGTGTGTATATGCAAAGTAAACACTATTTTTTTTAGAGGTTACTTGCAAATAAGAAAGACTTTGGGGTTTTGTTTAGGAAGCAGATAGAACTCCTATAATTTTTTTTTTTTTTTTCTCCTTGCATTTAGGAATGTCAGGTTAAATTAAAATTTTTCTTTCTTATTTTGCCTTGAGGGCAGGAAGAACCGGAGTGAGATGTTTCACAGTTTTGTTTATAATAATGATTATAATATCAAAACCAGTTAGTTTTCCAAGATGTATTTCTTTCTAATTATCATTGTTACTGGAAATCTAGGGAATAAAATAACAGATATGATATTTTATATGAGAGTGAAAATAGACCTAAAATATTAATGTCCTTCAACTTTCAAGAGTACAGAGTAAAAGCTTGATTTCTTAGATTTAATTCATTTTTTTAAAAAACATAATTAAACAGTTCAATTTTAATTTGTCTTCCAGCTTTAACAGTGTGAGAAAACTAGCTTATCTTTTTCTCTGATTGTTATTCTTCTTTTTTAAGAAATAATCTACTTTTCTACTTGAGACATAAAGTTTGTATGAGGACAAACATAACATTTGTTCCAGATCAACTTTTATTCCAAGTATGTGACTACAATGATGTAAAGCACATAGGAATACATAACTTGGATTAACATTTACAGATCCTTTTTAACAATACACATATCTTATATTTCCATACTCCACATTTTTTAGATTTTTACATGCATTATTCAGTATTCCTTCAATAAGGCAATGGAGGGAACAATCAGTTTCTTCACTGAACACCATTTCATCTGGAATTCCTAGCATACATTTTTTTAACATTGTGTTAGAGTGTGTTGTAACAGAAGGCTTTAAAAATACTTGAAGAACATATATTTAGACTAAAACTATACTTCAAAGAATACACAAATACTATATTTTGCTGGGCAAAGCAAATTAATTTACTATTTTAAAAATATGTACATACTAACATTTATGACAATGATTAATCAAGTTTACATAAGAGTTTTAGTGTAACTGTAGAAGATCAGTCATGTTTATCAATCTCGTGCTAATAGCATTCCTTAGTATTCCAGTTCTTTTATGTCCCTGTCTTGAACTCTTTATTCTCGTAAACTTCTCACTCATGCTGTTTTGTACTCATGAGCGAAAGATTAGCAATGAGCCAGAATAAATACACTCAACTTCTGTCCCCCTTTTGCTGATTTTTTTTTTTAAATTGCTGTTCAGTTTTAGTTATTCTTGAGACTCTGATGAACTGCAAAAGTTTTGAGATTATTTTTCTGGTTTCTTTTTGAAAGAGAAGGGACTTAATGTCTTATCCTACTGTTTATGAAATACCACTATATTCTGAAATGAGGTATCTCACATTACGTATGTGTTTACATATTATATTTTGGCTTTATGGTCAAGAGGTCTCCTACTATCTTGTCAGATGTCTGTGTGCTCTGCAAAGTCCAAGTGTTGTACGCGTTTGACTCTGCATCCATAATGATGTTCTTAGTGACATAATAGTGTATGTGCACATATTAAAAGTTTGTAACACTGAAATATAACGCTGAAAAAATGATCTTACTTTATTATTCTACTTGCTTGTTGATAGGTTCACAGAAACTGGACAGATGAAAAAGCCAATAAGCTGTTTTCACTGTTTCTTTCATGATGTATCTAATCAATCTCGAACTATTCATCAGTGTAAACAGTAATTTTAAAATCAGTCTTTTAACAGATCTGTGAAAAACTTCATCAGATGTATACAGCCTTCCTTGAATTTAATAGGATGACGTTAAAAGAAATTATGATGCTGTCAAAGACACTGTACCCATAATAATAGAGGATTTCAAAGGAACACTGCTGCTTCTATCTGTAATTCAGTGGAGTACATTATATAGTATTTCAGATTTATACCTAACAGTTCTTTGATCTTTTAACTAGGTTCATTGTAACTTGAGTAATTTCCAGTATTGCTGAAATACAGCAAACAGTATTCAGTAAGTGCTCAGTACCAATCTTACAAAATGATCTCAGAAAATGACCTTAGAAAGTGACTATTAATAATATTTTTGATGTTACAACCCTGAGATATTAGTATGTGGTATCAAATAATTTCCTATGAATTGAAAGTTTTAAATGTAAATGCACTTGCCTGTTACCTGGCTCCTACTGTTAGTATCTTGCAATTTACATTAGAAAAATTCCCCTTTTGTTGTGAAAAGAACTGTAAATTGTGGTATCATTAACACATATACAAATTATGTCAAATTCACTGTCTTCAGACATATTTCTTTATCAAGGAAAAATGACTTTGTAAGTAACTAGGTAAACCCTTCACTGGTAGTCACAACAAATAGATGGAAATAAAAATATATTTCTAATAACCATGTCTTCACAGTGCAATTGAAGCAAGACACAAAACATTGTAAACAACTTTTTTATCTGCCAAAACATGAGTTTGGAGTGATGCTTTTCTTTTATAACAGATGACCCCACAAACATCCAAAGCAGCAATACAAATTTGCTCCTCATATTTTCTTTGCATATTAGAGATGCCATCAACTACAACAGGAAAGAAAAAAAAAACAACACAACAACCAACAAAATAGAGAGAGAACAGAGAACCACAAATAGCTTTCATTACCCCAGATTTTGGTATTTAAATGAAGAAAGCATTAATTTTAAACAGGTTGGTTTTAAAATGTATTTTAAAAGCATTTATTAGCGATTCTAAATTTACCTAAAACTTGAAGATCCTTTGCAATTTAGGACAAAAATATTTTAGTTTACCTTGAAATTAAATTTAATGGTATTTTTTGCCTGAAGATCCAAAACCACTTTAAAAGCATAGGAATATAAACCATCATGCACCTTTCCAGACAGATAAGGCAGCAGATGTCCCTGGCAATACTAGCGCAGGGTGGGGAACTCAAGCAGATGTGCCCTGCCTTCAACCAGATCCAGTCCCCTGTTGTACATCCCCTACACCAGGAGCTCAGTATGGAAACAACCCCAGGCACTTGGGCCAGAGGCAATGGGCCCAGTTCAATTTATTAGTGCACTCTCTGCACCAGCTGCACTGTATCACTGATGAGGATGAGAAAGAGATGATGGCCACAGCAAGAAGAAGGGAAGAGAACAAACAAGAAGTGGCAGACGCCCATGAGCAGCTATAGAACATCGCTTATTTCCTCAGGTTACAAAAATGGATGGAAAGCAGTGCTGTGAGGCTGCTTGCATTTACCCTTGTTTTGCATATAAGGGAGGTCTGAATACCATCACTTGGGAAGTACTGAGTGTGCAAGCTATTTGATTCGATAGATAAGCAGACTGCTGTTTCAAAGGATCGGTAATCACAAGCGTATTCTCTGAAGGTGTAATTACTGAGTACATTAAGAAATTTGCATATTTCTTTTTAATTTCAGTTATTCAGAGTGTAATAACAAATAAACAGGCTATATGGACGTTGGACATTGAATATTAGCATATAGTTTAAAGATATTTAAAAGTTATGAATTTAAACATTGATTGTGGTCTATTTATGCTGCCAAATGCAATAAAAACTTTCAGCAGTGCTTTATACAAGACAAAAATCACAGTAGGAAGTTCATAGTTACTTCTGTCTGAAAATTATTTATTATTTCTTATTCTTCATTTTTACTCCTGGTTTTCAAAATCTGCAGTTACAAATATAAATCAGTTGCTCACGGTAGGAAAGTGTTGCTTGCCAATGTTTTCTGAGTTCCTTTTAATAGCATATTTCTGCACATATGTATTTTCAAATGATTGGGATTTCAGCTGTGTGAAAATCGGCACACTTGTGGAAAAAAATTAAAAAAAAAAATTTCAGTGTTTTGTTTTGGCATATAGAATGAATGTAAAAGAACTGCTGAAATGGTGCGTTAAGAATCTAGTCTCCCAGTAATCTAGAGGCAATATGTATGTTAAAATCACATGGGAAATGGACTATGGAGATCCAATATAAAGTAACAGGTAAAAAATACACAGGAGAGAGCTTAAATGTACCTCATTTGTACCCACAAAAGGCACAGTGGAGCCTCAGAGAAATCCATGGTCTATATCTTAGCAGACCAGCTAACTAAATAATTTGAGGTATTTTCACCTCTTTGCTTATGCATTCTCCTGCATATGCATGAGAATTCGTGTCAAAGAACATACATCAAAGTAAATGCATTTCAAAGTAAAATGAAATGACTCATGAAAGTGAATCTTCTCATCAAATGTAAATACTGTAACATAATAAAGGAAAGCAAAATGTCCATGAATTTCTTTACAGGCTACCTGGGATGGGACACAATTTCCAAAGAGTTCTACCACCTTTCCTTGTAATACAATACAATACAGTGTTCACTGCAAATTTGAGTGAACTCTTGTCTGCTTTGCTCAAGCAGAGTTGTGAAATAGCCAAAGGCACAGCTACTAGCTCCAAAATAAGGTGACCAGTTTTTACCCTGCGGGCTGAATCTACTTGTTGTTGTGATCTATCCATGGAGCCTGTGGACCAGGGCAGGACATTTACCGGGGCCAGGGGAACTGCTGGGTTGTTCTGCAAGCTCTTATCCACTCCTGCAAATTCTTCTGAGCTATGTGATTATATTTCTATGTGTCCTTATTTCCTTTATATTTGAAATTATCTCTTTTTGAAGGAAAAGTGCTTTTTGCTATGCCAGCTTGTCCGCAGCAGGCTTGAGTACTACCATGCGCTATTAAGTGCCCAAGTGTAGACACCGAGGCTTTGTCTGTATTGCTGAAGAAAATAAACCAGGGCCCATGTTCTGGCTCCAAAGCCAAGTAGCAAAGCCTGGGTTGAGTCCACACATCTCGACTTTCCTTTTCCTGTCCGCAGCTAGATCTCCTAAAATAGGACAGTCACACTGGAGTCTTCCTAATTGGAATAGTTCCTGCAGTTTGCTATCCCCCAAATTATGCTTGGGAAAGCACAAGCTGGCCGCAACCAAAAGAGCACCAGGGAGCATCCTAACAACAAAGCAGAGCAGGCAGGCACAGGAGAGAATTCATGCTATCTCTATGTTAGCACACAGATCCATTTTTTGCCTTTGGGGTCCTTACAAGCTTGCAAGATCCTGGTACAGGAGTCACTCAAAGCTGGCCTCTGCTGACATCGAAGCCTTGTGGAAAAGGCACAATTGACTCCTCCCTTGCAGTGAGTGCTGTAGGGCTGTTTAGACCTTATTCTGAATGATCATCTTCTTAGAAGCAAAAGTAATTTGTGCCTACTGAAATGCAAATATATAATGGAAGAGAACAAATTCTTTTCCAGTGGTAATGCAGATATTGACTAATTTCTACTTCAATTCTAGAAGGAGTTACTAGTTCATGGTAGGAATGGTTTCCCAGGTAAGGCTGATCAAACAGGCCTCCATTCTATTCCTTTATCAAGTCAGTAACTTTAAATTTGTAAATTATTTCATTAACGTCAATGGGACTCTTCACATTTTCAGAGTTATGGAGATATAAGGCAGTATCTTCAGTATATACTTAACGTCTACCCCCTCCCCATCTTTTGACAGTTTTCAGTCATACTTTGGTAACAGCTGCATATTTGCATCAATGCTTCTTGAGACAGTATGTCTAGACAGTCACTCATTCAAAAAAGGATATTCTTCCCTCCATGCTTGCTAATTTTTATTTCATATTCAAGATACATTAGCCTTCTCTTCAATTAAAAACATAGCATGTGATCTGGAAGTCATGAACAAAACCCACAAAATATCAAACAGACTATAGAGCGAGTACTGTACAGATACTCTTGTAGAAACGGGAGGCATCTGTAACTATTTCTGGAAGAGAACGAAAACACAACATGTGACAGAGAATTTATATGGGACGACATTCTGAGCGGGTCTAATAAGAATAACCTCTCTTCAACAAGAGACATGCTATTGCCATGAGCCGGTTTATAAGCATTTATAATTAATAGCCGTTTATAATTGTTGTAGTTATTGGGGCTGATTTCATTCAAGTGTAAGTTGTGGAAACACTGGCATTCCTTTTCAATCCAAAATGATTGGTTTAGATAGCACTGAATGGATTTTTACTTTTCTTCTCATTTCACACATTGAAATCTTCCTCCAAACAATATGTAGTATAGGTATTTCTTTTCCTCATCTTGAGGACTGCTTAACAGCTTGGGACATTAAAAATATCTCTAGGCACATTTTTAGCCTGGTTTCCTGAGGAAACAAGGCTTAGGCAGTCATGCTGTCTGTGTGTCTGTGTCTCTCTCACTACTACCCTGAAGTCCCTTGGTCAGTTTCAACAAAATTTGACAAAGACGTCGAGTTTTCAAAGATATTAAGCTCTTTTAACCGGCCTGCACAAAATATTGCCCAGGGGCCTCATTCAGGCTCCAGAGCTGTTTGTTTGATCCATCAAAGTTGAGTTGTTCTGTTCAGGCTCACCCAGCAGCCAAGAAACAGCAACCAGCTGGGCAGCCAGCTCACGGAGAGCTGCCGGTCAGCCGGCACGGCAGTGATTTTCACCAAGCCACAGTGCGTGCTGTTTCTTGCCGGGCTGTCAGGCCACGAAAAGATAGATAGGGACCTGATGGATTGTGGGCAGGCTCATGCAGGAGTAAGGATGTGGCTGTGTAGGACTGCAGGGCACTGCAATTCAACCATTCTATAAAATAGATATTAAAGAAAAAAATCAAGAACAAAACCTCTATAGCTTTATTTGTCTCCTGTCACAGAACTGCTTAAACAAAAACACAGGGTTCAACACTCACTTGCTAGCATCCAAATAACAGTTCTCAAAACTATGTGCACAATACATTTGTTAGAAAGCAAACAATATCTAAAAGCTACAGGAACAGGCACTCATATCCAAAACACGTGTGAGCGTGCGTGTAGATATATATGCATACTTGCATATGAATGCACTAATCCTGGAACCTTCATAATCTGATGTACATAGTCCATATACAGCGGACTTTATGCTCTTGTTATTTCTAGTGGATTTGGCAACAGGACACTTATTTGTTAATTCACTCCTAGATGGGGGAGCAGAGTATTTGACCACTAAGATTAGGGTCAAGCCCACCAATTTTACTGTAAAGCTTACTGATTTGGTTTATATAAATAAGACTTTTGGATAAACTATATTGTTTGTCACCAGCAGGGCTCATATTACATAATTAGAATGTGAGCTGCAAATAAGCTTCACGAGGGCAATGGTGTCACAGAAACATTCTAGTAGTTCTAGTGAGCAGCTTTGTTTCAGAAAAAAAGTCAGAAACTATTTCACAAATTTCTTTCTTTGCCAAAAACCTATCTTAAAATGTGTTAACCATTTGCCTTTACTCTTTACCGTGAACTGCTGTCTGTCTTTGGTTAAGAACTAAGTGATTGGAGCCAAATGTTGAAGGCAACAATTTAATATTTTTGTTTCATTTCATGAAAAGTCGATATTAAAAATTAAGAAAAAATTGAAGGGAAGGAAAAAAAAAAAGCATTCGGAGGGCACAGCAGAGTGGACAGCAAATGTCTCTGCCAGCAGACAGGAAATAACATATATTACATTCAAAGCAGCCATTCGTGTCTTCAGTCTCTCCAAGAATGCTAGTACAAATCCAGCTGGCACCTCAGGTAGGTTCTCCAGCCACATCTGCCTGACGCATTTGGCTGTGTCTGATACTTTTTTTTTTTTCTTAAGGAAAGGTCTAAATGCTAAGAAAAGTATAATTCATTTATTTCAGGATTTCAAGGAACAGATAATCCACCACGTGGCAACATTTCTCCTCATCAGCTTTTTCCTGCTGTTGTAATGCTGAGCAGGAACAACTGAACAGCTATGACTGTCATGCTTCATATTATTTAGAGAGGCATGGCTATATTTCCATCATGTGTTTGCACTGTGGTTTTCCTTATCCAGCAAGATGCCCCGTTATTAGCTTGAAGAAATGCTAACTTCTTGCTGTTGCACCTAGAAAGCCCTGAAGCAAAGTTCATAGTACGTCAGCAAGCAAATAGGTGTTCGTTCTGACCATATAAAGCACTAGCTGGTTAGCACCGAGTTGGTCCAAAGTGGTTTTATAAGATCTTAGAAATCATTTCACATCACAAATTATTTGGCCAGATCCCTCCTTCATTTAATTCTGTTGACTTTTGGCTTAAAATCAGGAAGGATTTGGATAACTCTGGCTAGAAATGGGCTGTAGCCTCAAAATGTGAATCTAAATTTTCAGATGCCTCTAACTTGGAAGTGCGATTTTGTTACAAGCTGTCTGTCTTTTTAACAGCATGACAACATGGGATTATGGAATTTAAATGCTTTGTATTTTGGTTATATGTTTTTCACCTCGTGAAAGTACAAGCTAGTTGTCTACTTGAAATAAATGTCTTTTGTGTATCTGCCTGCAGGCAGTCACCCTGGAAAATTGTATATAAATTCCCAGTTCAGTTTGAGTTACAAGTGCCTATGTGAAACCTCACAATGACAATACTCTATTGCACAAAAAAGGAACATTAGAAATAAAGAAGTGCATTATTCAATCTATTTCTTTATGCCTGCACAGCATCAGGCAAACAACCAGCTCTCAATAAACCATAATAAATAACAAATAAGCACAAGAGAGTACAACTGAAATAATCCCAGAGAATTAAGGCCAAGTAATTACAGCTTTTTAGATATATTGACTATAAAGAAGTGTTTTTCTTGAGGGAACTTGAAGTTAACCATATGGCACACTGACCTAATCTTTAAAAGTAAAAAGAATGAGAGGCGTTTGATGAAGCATGGCATTTCTATCTACATCTGTGACACAGGAGAACAAATGATGTAGCTCTGTAGATAATTTGGTAGTCTTTATTAATAATTGTAGTTATGCAAGTTAATATTACAGCAAACATTCAAGTGTAATGTTTTAGGATATAAACTGAGCAGTGATGGAGCCAGGAAATCAAGTCCCCTATGTAGAACAGTGACTCATTGCAGTATGAATCATTTATGTCTAAAAGCAGAACCGGTCCTATTGTGTTTTGCATTGTGTCACTATTTCCATGGTAAATCATTGTTTTCAGGGCTTCTATCCATGGAAAATGTATTTTTTATTAAAACCGGTACACAAAACAGCAGGCCAACAGCATAAATGTTAATTACTGTAAGTAATAGGTGTTTTCCCACGCAAATGCAATTTGGATCATTTGTAGAGACATTAAAGACAAATTTGATTTTCAAATTAATATTTGAACCATATTTAGATTTTGTTAACTTGAGAGGAAAAAATGTGTGTATTTGAATGTATCTCATTATTTAGCTTTTATATTTTTGTTCATTCTTTCCACTATCTTTTCTCCCAATCCTTTCTACTTTGTACCACAGACATGTTTGCTTGAGGATTTGTTTAGCTACAAGTGTAAACCCAGGGGACTTCTGAGGGCCTGATTCTTTAGTCAAAACCAGCAGAATTTTAGCTTCCTGTGTGTTCCTTGTAATTGGTTGATTTCCTAAACGTTTCATAACAGGTATAACGAAAATCTGGGCTACAAGTATAAATGTTTTCAGTCCACAGATTTTAATCAAATCGTCATGATGAGAGCAAATTCTTTCTCAGTAATGACAGTACATGAATAGTCCTAGATTTGCCAGACAGACAGTTGGAACCCTGGTTTCACTGGTTTCAGGTTGGCATGTGACTGGGATAACTAAAAATTCAGGTTTGACAAACACCCACTCCTTAGCAAAATTATAGAGATGAAGGTGGAGGAGATTTTTCTGTTTCCGGGTTCAGAGATGGATAAACTGGACATTTCTATGTAAGCCAGTTACCCTTGTATTAAACATCAGTAATACATCTGTATAATTTGAAGATTTTCCACCATGAAAATGATTTTTTTTCTTAATTCTTTTTCTCCAGACTTCAGTGTTTTGGGCTCTTGTATGCATGCATTTCACTACCAGGCACCTACCCTGAAATAAGTAGGGGCTGCCTGACACAGTTTTGTGAAGGTAGGGGGAATTTAATAAATGTTGGAAAAGATTAATAGTAGTAGGGCACCATTATGCATTCTGAGTCCTGTGAAACTTCTTTATTATAGTACAGTTTATCCTGTGTATATTTGAAATGTTCTGGTCTAATTCAATGGGGTTTTGTCTCTGGGGTTCTATTTTGATTCTTTTTCTTTTTGGCACAACGCAAAACAACTAGGTCAATTTTATGCAAAAAAAAAAAAATCTACCTTATACAAATTTTTGCTAAGATGAACTTTTACCTCTGAAGATACTACGGGATTCAGGCACTTTTTGCTTTCTCAGATATGCTGTTTTATTCTTACACAGTCTGCTTGTTGTAGCCTTCACCTGTCCCAAAACTTTAGAAGCAGTATTGTTTTGCCAAAATGAAGAATTATCTTTTCATTCTATGACTATATCTATTGCTAAGGTAAATAAAATTACCACCTCACAAGTATGACAATAACTATTGAAATAAATAACACCACTCAAATTATCATTAAAATATATTTGGGACAGCGAATCTAAACTCTAGTAAGTATTAAATAAAGCATCAAATAAGAAACGTGATGCTGCTTAATAAATACTGAGTTCAAAAATTAATAATAATAATAATTAATAATAATAATAACAATAACAACAACAACAACAACAAAAAAACCCTAGTATTCTACCACTTCCTGTACAGTATGAGAAAGTCAGCTCCAGAGTTAGAATGAAAGTACAGAAATCGAAGAGCATTTAGCAGGGTTTAATTTTGCAGTCCTCAGATAACACCCACGCAGAAAAGAGAAAATGAACTTGCTTGGGACTAAAGGTTTCACTGTTTCCAAGTAATTAAAATAACACTGAAAAGAATCCAAGAAGTATGATCTGTAACCTGACATTTTTGCTCTGACTCTAATGTCACCTTGGAGCTCTGAGAATGGGGACAATTATTCTTTTCCTATGATTATCTGATTTCTCAGCATGAAATGATGCGACTTTTTTTTCTTTTTTTTTTAACATGGTCATTTGTAGTTGAGGTTTGCCTAGATCCTCTTCTTTGTGCCATCTGGCATACCTTGACTTTCTTTTCAAGCTCTTCTTATCCCTTCTTTCAAGAATTCTTACACATTTCTTCCATTAAGGTCAATATTAAAACACTCACTGTCTTCAATATTAAGAGCTTTTAAAAAAACATTTTAAGTTTTGGTAAATTAAAAGAATAACTCAGAATGACTACATAACAGTGGTGACTTCACCTTTGTCATCATCTGTTACCCCTGCAGTCATCTTCTATCACTTGTCTCATGACAGTTCCTTCTTTTGCAAACGGATGTGCAAAATCCCATGGAAAATAATGAGGTTTAAAGATCTGTGATACAGCTTTTTTACGGCTGTTCCTGGTTTGTAATCTTCAGTGCAGATTGGGAAATGATGACAATTACGGCTCCTTTCAGCTAAGAATCGGATCCAATGTGGATGACCAGATATTTTCCTTGTACATCCATACTTGTGTAAAGAACAGGATAAGAATTCCATAATGGCAAATTAGGAATTATATATATGTACTGTACTTAATACTTAAAAATAATCTGATTATTTATTTGCTAAACGAATACATTACTGAGTGGCTCTTTGAATGAGGGATGGGAAAGATTACTAACGTCAGTTTGACACTAACCTAAAGTTTGACAATTTCATAGGACACATGTCACTTACAGGTATTCACAGGGAGGTTGGATGGCCCTCAATTCAGAACCAGAAATTTACTAGTAAAACTTCCTTCTAGAAATTGCTGGTGCAATTTTGGTCACTCGGGTAATTAAGACCAAGAATTGTAAAGGACTTCGATTCAGATATTCAGAATCACCTGCATCCCACATGAATTGGCAGACAATTATTAAAACTTTTATGCATCCAGCTACAATTGGGAGCAATTAGCAGTTAAGGTGCAAACAGTTTGTGGGCAAATACATACTCAGTTAGTTTTCCACACAAAATTGAATGCACATTTTTAAAAACTATTTCTGTTCCTTAAAAGAGAATTGCATTACCTCTGGAACCAACACGTATGATAGTAGGATAGTCTAAAATTTACCATACTTTATTAATTTGAAGTTGTAGATTTTTCCAAACTTTCCTTTTCCCCTGTACTTTTCCAAAAGTTATTATGAAATAAACAAGCTTCAGAAACAAAAAAAAAGGAAAATATAGAAAGAAAACAAATACCAACTAATGACCACTGAATAATTGTTTTTAAAGTGTCAAGAAAAATATTATTTTTACTACTATGAGGTATTCAGGTCTAAAATTAAGAAAGAAGATGAAGGATTTTTTCTAAAATTGCCTTTTTCTGCAAAAAGCTAACATGCTGAAGTCCTACTGCTACTTCTTATTTTTGTAGAAGAAATCTTGTCTTTCTGGATTTTTGTTTTTCTTTTTCTATTCTGGCCTAAATATAATAGTATGAGTTCATGTTTTAACCTGAAAGTACTCAGGGGAGAAGATGGGAGAAATCATCATCCTTACACTTCTTGGAGTGGAAGATTACCAACAACAGTGCACCAGCCTACATAAAACATGCGGGAGAAACAGATGGGAGCAAAGATCATAATCTTGGTTTCTTCTCCATATGAGTCAGAAGGCCAATTCCTTGCGTGGGTGATATGTACTTCATTCGAAAGGATGTGACATTTCCATTTTGCAGCCCAGGAGACGAGAGAGGTACATATGTCACAAATCTTCTGACTCCAAGCAAGGAGGAGGTGGTCAGGATGATGGGGAACAGTTAAAGGTCTTCTTGGGTTTCCTGTGATATACTCACTGTGGATATTATGAGAAAATATTTCACACCTGCTATAGTCTTTCCTTTTCCAAAAGGAGAAAATTTTCTCTGAAGTATTAGTCAGTGTCCCATGGATACGTTATCTCTGGCAAAGATTATCTGAGTGGATCTGCAGGAGGATGTTGCTCTGTAACCTTTTAGCAGAGGTCTCACAAGAGACACTGGGAGCTCCCTCCAACACTTTACTGTCTCATTCGATTATTTCATCCTTGAAGCTGCTCAGTGGAACTTTAGCTAATGCCTACAGATTATTTAGCTATAATACTTTGCCCATTGCACTCCATGGCAAGGCAAGCCTGCATAAGCTCTCAGTATGCTTGCAACGTAGTAGGATTTCTTTGGAATAATTGTTTCTTTTGGAAGCTTGTTGCCATTAATAGGAAACACTTTCCTACCCTCAAAGGTATGCATGATTCTTGCCATCCCTAGGTGTTGCATTCAGAACTCTGTCTGGAGTTTGCAAGTGACTCCTTAGTCAAAATTAGAAGTGTTTTATACTGTATTCATAAAGACCTGAGTTTTTGTAAGTGAAGATTAACCAAGCTATTATGGATGCCAAAGAGCGGCAGTTGTCTGCTCAGGTGGAAACCAGGTATTCCGTAACAGGAGTCCCTATGATGCAGCTTGCTGTGCATAAAAGGATGTAGGTGAAAAAGGATTTATAATGTCAGCCTAACAGGTTCTTGAATCAGGTGAGAGAAATGAAAGAGTAAGTACTTACTGCTTATATGCCTCAATATAAATGTATAAATGTGCATGTATTAAAGTATTTAATAATATCTCCAACCTTGGAGATATCCAAAGCCTGACTGGCCACAGCCCTGAGCAAGCTGCTCCAGCTGCCTCTATTTGGACGACCAGGGTTGGACTAGTTGATCTCCACAGGTCCCTTCCAGCCTCAACCACTCTGTGATTCTGTGTAATAATATCTATGTGATAATCTGCAAAGCCCAGTGGACTATTAGTTTACTTGGATGCCTTTTCTTCCTCACCCATATTCCAACCGTTAATTAGTCTCATGTGGCATGCTTGCAAAAGAAAACAAATAAAACTTTGTTTAATTCTAGAATTTACCATTTTTTGAAGTTCTAACTCCAGATGAAAACAAGTTGGAAACTGTTGTTCTCCCAAATAAGTTAAAATGTTTTCTTTTTTTTTTCTTTTTACCTTTTTGTGTAATTTTCTTTCCTTTCAATAAAATGATAATTTTATTAGTTATAATTCGCATATCTCCTCTGTATGCCATGTCTTTACATATAGAATTCGGTAGCAGAATTAGCTGATTTGTGGTTCATAGTAAGCAATATTTGCCCTTGAGCAAATACTTATATCCTTGTCAATCTAGAAATAGGGATGAAAAATGACAACTCTTTTTCATCTTTGAAGCGTCAGTAGTAAAAGCCCGACACTAAAAGTTCCTGAGACATGAGATTTTATAGTTGTGGTTTTTCTGGATGAAAAACATAGTGAAAGTCATTCTGGCTTTTTAATAACTATCTAATTTTAAGCCCAGTGGAGCTGGTTTCATAGTAATTAAAGTACTGGGGGTGACAAATTCAATACAGAAACTGTACACCAAATTAAATTGAACTTCACACTCAATTGCAGCAGGTAGTTGGTATATTGTTCTTCCAGAAATTTGTTTTTTCGTGTTTGTTCTGATCCAAATAGCATGCAGGCTCCTCTTTTAAAGATTATTGTTTTAAATTATGGGTTTGGGAGTTTGCATGTTTGTATTTAGCTTATTAAGAGCATTGCACTGTGGAAAGATACTGATATAAATATTGTAGGCAGTGGGGCTGGGTAAGCTGTCCTAAAAAAGGAGCCAAATGGCCCGTTTCATATGTGTATCTGGGGTATTTTTTACAGTTTAGTTGTTGTTTTGGTGGTTTTTTTAGAATTACTTTATTTTATTTTATTTAGTTTGTGCAGATCTTTTGCCTTTCAAGGGTTAAATCAGATACCACACAGACTTTTATTGACTAAGGATCTCCCCCACTCTGCTTCCATTAGAAGCCTTTGAACTCAATTCATGTCTGCAATCCTCCTTCCATTACGAAGTAATGTCAAGATCTCTGCAAAGACTGTGGCCTGTTCAATGTCTTATTTGTCACCTAGTTAAATCCTACTGTTTGACATTTAGAATTATCTCTAATAGCTTTACCACTTTGCTAGGATCTTCGTCCGCATTCAGCATAGGCTTTGTATAATCTTTGCTAAAATACTATACCTAAAAACAAATAACGTGTATGTTACATAGATTTTAAAATTGTAAAAGGCTATATAAACATCAAGTCCATGGAGACTCAATTATGTAATTTCAACTGTAAAGAAAAGAAAACAGACGCTATACATTAAACTTAAACTACCATAATCATAAACATAAAAGATTAAAAAAAGGGAGAAACTAGTTGTTGCTGTTACTATTACTACAATCAACTTCAAGATCACTTTCCCCAGTTGTCCTCTTTTTAAAATGGAGTTTTAAAAAGAGCTGGGCAGATTACTTCTAAGAAAGAATTTATGCAGTTACTTTTCTTAAGATATGCATTCTTTAGTAAAAATACTTTACCCTAATATTTCGTTATCAATATGAATTAAATGAGTATTTCCCACTACACCGCAGACTTGATTGTGGAGTAGTTGCATTAATCTGATATTCAGACTAAACTTCTATCTTTGAGATTAGTCATTTAAATTACATGCTGTTTTACTCTGCAATCTAGATCATTATATTTCTTAGGCTTAGACTTCACTATTTAGATGGAAAGTCAACTTTTTTGTCAGAGTTTATTTTTCACAATTTTTCAGAAGCATTTAGCACACAAATCCATGACTGCTTTCTTCAGGGAGAAAAGCTGAATGAAGATGTACCCTTCCCCTCCCCTAACCTCCAAATGGTGCTTCTGTTTCTGTGCACCAGCATACCAAGTCCTTGGTTGTTCCTCTGCAATTCTTTGTGGGATAATGTTGAAAATAAAGTCAATGAAATTATATGTGTTTAAAGGGCAAAGATATAAACTTGAAAGACTCATCCTTTAGCAAGTATAACTATAGTGATGGTGAGGGACTCGGCACCAGGGATGTTCTGGCTTCTTGGTGTTGTTTTGACTAGGAAAAGCTCTCTACCTAGGTGTTGCATCTAGGGACAATGCAACGTACAGAGATGGTGGTAAAGCATTCAGTGTGATACAATGAGGCAGTCTAAAATGGAGAAGTACTTTTTCCTGTGTTTACAGAAAAAGGAGTGGCCAGAGAAGAGAACAAAAGTATACATCATATACATCCAATCAATTGTTCTGATATCGGTAAGGAAACCCATGTCAGTAAAGCTTGTTGTGACCTTCTGTGGGTGCACCATCTGCAGTTAGCATGACAAAAATGCCTTCTGAATGACACATATTACCCCCTGAATCATAGTGAGATGCTGACTTACACCAAAATAACTAGAACCTGCACAATACAAGTCTGTGGCTGGCTGCTTTCAAATAATCTTGGCATTCCTTTGCCTAGCAGAAATCTCCTCTTGGCTAGCTTCCTTACCAAGGTAGAGTGTAAACACTGAATGTCCATGGAAACAAGTTTCCTCAACTTGACATTTTCCTCAAACTCCAAGATTTGTGGCACAGTCCTCTGTCACCCATCCTGGTACAGAGGTTTGTGATTTTATTCAAGCTTTTACTGACAGCAGTGTCTGACCTTAAAAACAAACTCATTCCTAGAATAGCCATGAGGAACTAAGCCCAATCATCAAGTCATGAGAGTAACCACACTGATGGTGATAGACTCAGCAACACAGACATGTATGGGGTAAGAAAGACCCCACCACCACTATTCAAGAAGAGAACAAACACAACCAATCAGGGCCATAGGTCACGATCTTGTAGCAAATACTACATATACACCTAGTTATATGCTCCAGCTAATTAATTCATCCAGTTTATATTACCCAGTGATAAAGCAGTGCAAATATCTGATATCAGAGATCATCAGACCTTGCCATGGGTGGGAGGGAGGAGGCTATAAGGAGCAACTTTGCTTGCACAGGGGGGATGAATTGTGCTTAAGTAATGCATTTTCCAAATCTTAGCCTCAATGTTTAAACCAATTTTCAGCAAACTTTTGAAAATTTATGAAGAATATAAATGAAGAAAATTACCTTAAATGGCCAGCTAAACTGTGGCTGGCTTCAGCATTGTAGAAGTCTGAGTATGACTGCAAATACTCTGGAGAATCTATTTTTGGTGGTTCTGTGGTGTGGAAGCTGGACATATTTCTTTGCTTTGAATCAAACACTATATATGGAGCTTAAGAGCAGTAAAAGAATAGAAACGGAAATCTTCAAAGTGCCTGAGAACTGATGAAAAAGCTAAAGGAGAAAAGAGCATTCTAAACTGAGAAACAAAAGATGAATTAACACATTCTCTTCATTAGAGCTAAGAATGCTGCAATTGTGTTGGGGTTCAATCCAGGACATGTGGTGTTAGTTACAGAGAAGTATCTATAGTATGTAGCAAAGAAGCAAATGTAGCTGCTGCTGCTGCTCAGCATTTATCAAAATGTGCTTTGTATTCCTGGTCACTATGCAACACAGTATGAAAAGTACCATGAAAATTTTAGAGAAGTTGTTCCTAGGGAACTGCCTTTGGGCTAGGTGACACAACTGATTGTACAAGCACATAAATTTATTACTGGAAAGGTGTTGAAGGAGACATTTACTACTCAGAACTCATGTTAACTCTGACAAACACATACCCAGTGCAGTCAAATTAACATTATATTTTATATAAAATACCAGAAACTGCATGGAAATACGTTATTTCCTATATAGACAATTGCAAAACACAACTTGTAAAACATCAAAGCCATGCAACATAATCTACTCAATTGCCTTCACTGCCTCTGTCTTAAAAGATGAGTTTGAGAGACTTAACAAACTCTGCATTACATTGTGTTTGGCTCAGAAAAGGGAAGTGCATTTTAAAGTTGAGATTTTTTTTTTTTAAAAGAAAAACTCCCTGCTGAAGTTCCGCTGTGAAAGAAATGAAATTCCAACCTGAGACCACTACATGATTGCAGCTGTGGCAGTACGAGCTAGGTGGCAAGGCAGCCTGAGGCAAACTTGGGCTCTGTGTGACCCATACCTTCAGCTCCATCCAAATGGACAGCAGAGCCAGGCCATGTCCTGGGAACTGCAGTCCCTAAAGCTTCCAATGGGAAATGCAACCTACCAGCGAGTCCTGAAAGCCTTTGCGTTCTGGTGTGTTGGAGTAAAACTACAGTAACCTTCTAGTGACTCATATGTGGCTACCTCACTGTCACAGAACTAGGAAATCTGCCTAAAATTTCCCAGTGTTGGGAATTCTTTGATGGAAGGTACACCCACCATATATCAAATGCAGAGTAGTCAAACCCAAGCAATGCTTTATGTAGCCTTTATCTTAAACAGGTGATAAACTGCCGTTTCTGAAGTGGTGCTGACCACTTTGGTCCAGCAGTTTAGCATTACAGTTAGCATGAGTCCAAACCAAACTGAGCAAAAGCGGACTAACAGCAGCTCTCCTCAACGTGGTGGGAACATGTGACTTCATCAGATTCACTCACTCTTGAGTTAATCCAAGCCCTGCTCTGTTATCAAGGGTGTTCAGCCACCCTCTTGACTTCATCTCTAGTTGCCTTCTTCCCATTAGCTCAGCAACTGCAGTAATGAGATACCTTTGATTTACAGCGTATGGGTAGGTATTAGGACTCCCCTCTGGGGCCTTCTGTTGATTCCTGTTGTCTTGCTGGAAGCAACTTGGTTCATCATTTGCTGTGACAGCCTGCCAGAAGACGGCAGCAGACTTATGCTTCTAATTACTCTTCCAGCCCTCGGGAGGGCTGGCATTTTGGTTGCAAGAGGAATTTTTTGAATCGCAAAAGGAATCTGCCATCTGTAATACCAGCTAAGCACAACTGCTTTGTTCAGTAGTGGGCAATGTTAGGTATAATGTAAGAGCAAGCAATTACGTGTAGATAGAAATGGAGACCTTATTGCAGAGCTCTGGCCCTGCATGTTAGATTTGCTCATTTAGAAAGCGTATGTCAAATCATCACAAGTATTTTCCTTTCCCCTGTTCAGACCATCTGCATGTAGTGTATGTATATAAAAATTCAGTTTTCTGAAAACTTATGAATCAACTATATGTATAAAATATCAGTAAAATTATGATAGTTTTTAAAAATCATTTTTAAAGCACATGCTCTTGTCCATTTCTGGCATATATTTTACCCAACTCTAACCTTTAATCTCTTTAATATCTCAGTCTTTCCTACTAAAAATGCCCTACAAGTCTCATACAATTCAGTCTTTCCCTACTTTTAAGTCCTTCTTCTACTCCCCCCTGTTCCAAGGCAATGTGAGATCTCAGATTTTCTTCCCTTTCTACATCACCCTCTTTTAAACGGACACTATTGCTAAATAGCAACCCTCAGTCTGCTTTCAAAATCCATTTCTGCTTTCCTGTTAAAGACAGTTTTGTTGACTGTAGAGACAAGCCAAGCCATGAACAAGCTTCCCCTGAAGCACTGTACTTATGTCTAATACTTTTAAGGCTATTATGCATGTCCAACACAAGGCCACTCTGCTATCTATAACTTCAGAAGGAGTGACTTGGAGCATAGGTCCCAGGCTTATTTCTGCTTGAAAAAAGCTCTAAAATATTTGTGTGTTATCATAAACATAAACTGCCCAGTATAATTATTTGCAAAACTACGAATATGTCAATTCTGCGCAATTATCTGGCTCACCAACTTTGCATACCTTCAGACGAATTATTCACTTTCCACTGAAATCTTCCCCTTCTTCAGCTGTCACTGTAAAGTGCTTAGAAAATCATTTCAATAAAGGTTGTCTGATGTTCCACATGAGTCAATTCTTAGTTCTTTTCATACAAAGTATTTCAGTCAAACAAATATTAGAAAAAGCTGCACTAATTTTAAACTTTTGCAGATGGAGAAGGGAATGGCTGATTGTTTTTTGTTCCTTTAAAAGTGCCTTAATTAATTTCCATAGAAGCAGGACACAGAATCATGTTTTCATTCAAATTCATGACCTGAACAAGCAGTATTCTTGTAAGATTTTTTTTTCAACATCTACTGTCTGACAATATTAATTACAATCAATGAAATCATTAAGTGATAAGACTTCTTTTGCAAATAATTTTTAAAAGTTCTGTGATGAAGAGAGAAATTTGCTCTGAACAGCCTGGTCTGTTTCTTTTTCCCCAGTCTTGGTGAGACTGTGAGATGCACATGTGACCGTGATGATTCTTGAAACACTTTTAGTTCAGATAGAATTGACATGGCATGACCATATCATATATCACTGACAGAACGGATTGGGGGGGGGGGGTTGGAAAGGCTTTCATATGAAAAAAAACATAATTCAAATTTTCTCTAGCTCTGTGCTCCCAGGATTTAGAAAATAGGAAGGGCAATGCATTCTGAGATTTTCTGTAGACCTGGGATTTTTCTCTAGAGACTTGTTGGAAGCCATTCATTCAGCCAACCACTGACTGAAACAAAAAAAAAACCAACATTATATTTTTAAGTTGATATAGGATAAAACTCTGGTTTTGCAAAAAGAGAAAAGTAAGATTCTAATGTATTCGTAGTCTCAGAGTACAAATTAAGTATTGTAATTAAATGAAAACAGTAAAGGAGCTATGGGAGGTATTCTGGATGTGTACAGAAAAGAGAGCAGAATCCAGAAAACACACATATTTGTAGACAAGAGGTTAATGAAGAAGTAACTCAATGAAGACAAATCTGCTCCAAATCACAGAATCTAGCGATAACTAGATAAATAAAATAACCAGAAATGACAACTCATTGAAAATCTTTGAAAAACTTGCCCTTTTGAATTTCTTAAATTAAAAGGATTAATCAGAATGATCTACTCAGTGATTCCGCAGAGGAATCTCACCTTTTTTTGTCTGTGCTTGCAAACTGATGTTGATTCTAATTAGGTAAGGTTCATAAAGCTGAAACTAAAGTAGTTTGCAGAGCTTCAGTATCTGCAATAGCTGGCCTTTAAACATCTTTCTAAAGTTTAACATCGTTCTAAAGATGTTTCTAAAACATCTTTCACACATCCAATGTGACTTAAAAAACCCAGCTATTGACCTCTATCAATATATCAGGAAGACTGATGAGGGGAAGTGAATCATGCAGGAAAACCAAATGAGTGCAAATTTGTTATGAGTAAACACAGACTAGAAATTCGATTTCTAAGAATTCAAGCAATAACATTTTGGAGGAACTTTCCTAGAGGGATAAAAATGGACAAGTTAATTTTAAGCGGAATTTTACATGTTTATGGAAGGAGGACATAAGAAGATTATTTGTAGTAAAAAGGGACTAGACTTAATAGAGGATCTTTCCAGTTTTATGTTCTTACAACACATTAGAGAAAACTGCAAGTGAATGGGGTGCATGATTTTTATTATGCTGTTGCTGAAGCTCCACACATGAAAAAGTGTTAAGTATTTAACCCAAGAGAGTCTGAGTTTGTTTTTGAAAAGGATAGTACTCAGCACATTACACAGTTGGAACTACTGTCTGAAATATTGAAAAGTGTCAAAATGAAATGCCCATTTTCAAAAAATCATGACTTAGGAACTTATATCCCACTCTCCTAGATAAACAAGTCGTTACTAGAAATAGGATTTATTTTCTAAATCATCTGGTTGCTTTTGAAATCTGTACTCATTAGTTCCTGTAAGTGCATGATCAGAGAAACACTCTTTTTAAAAAAATTGCTTTATGAAAAGCTCAACAGAAAATGATAGATCTGTTCTTGAAGTATTTCTAGGATTTACTTTCTGGGTTTTATGATTCAGCATACGACTTGATGTGATGTATCAGCTTCCTTTTATGCATGTAAGAAATTGGGTAATTCTGAAATCTCATAGTTATCTATCTTGCCACAGTATAAAGTCGGTACCTTCGAATGAGAAGCACTACAGATCTGTAAAATATTAAGCAATTTTACTATTTCTATATTTATTCAATTCATCAAAATAACTTACGAAAGTTTGTTACTGCTTTAATGTTGCCAGTAACTATCTGTTATTTTTTAGGCTATTTTTGAATTGACAGTTTAAGCAAATTATTGTTTTTGCTGACAATACTGTGTAAGTTGCAGCTCAGCAGACATTCACCACATTTATATGCTTAAATAGCACAGCTTGTGATTCTTAATTGAATTTAGGTGAGGCAAGGTATGCTTTCTAGAAGGAAGCTGTCGAAAAACACGGGCAATTAAGCCAGATTGCAACTTTGCATAAACCCTTAATTGAGAATAGCCACGATGAGGGAGCAAATAAACAGTGTACCAACATTGGGCTCTTTTTTCCTGTGAAAAGATCTATTTCGGCTTGTGAGTTTCACTGTGCTCCTTCCTGCCCCAGTACATCTGAAGGCGAGTAGTGGAGGCCCCAGGGAACACTTTCTCCTGGTTTCACAGCATAGTTCTATCTCCTACGGACAACAGCTGGCAATTAATCACAAAAATCCTGGTCCTATCCAGACACATTTATATTCCAGGTGTCCTTCTGCAAATTTAGGCTGTGAATGAGATTATGTCTGCCTTTTTTATGTTGCTTGCTCTGTTGGCTTTACAGCACAGTACCCCCAAGTGGCCTGTTTAAGTCAGAATTCAAACACAATAGTTCACTGATGGTTTTTTAATGAACAAAGCTGAAACTGAACTAAGATTAAAAAAAAAAAGAGAGTAGCAGGGAGCACTTCAAAGAATCCTATGTAAACAAAACTACAGCTCAGCGACCACGTCAAAGGAAATGAATGTTTTACTTAAAATCATGCAGAAGACAATCACACAAATTTTCACTTTGCAATGCCTTTCAGTGGCCTGTGGGTCCTGGCTCGTGGTTTTGCTTAGAGGGTCTGTAAAGTGGTAACGCTAATCTTTGGAAGTCATTTTTCCCCTCTTCATGGAGGTTTTCTATGATCATGAGCCAAGAAGGACTGGGTAGAGCTCGAACTTGTTATCACGGTTATCACATGGCATATAAAACAGCAGGGCAAACGGTAGACTGATGGCAGTGACACTGAGAGGATGGCAGAAAGGAGAGGAAAGGGGAGAGGGAGGTTCACCAGGCCTTTTTTTTTAATTGGCAGTTCTCCCTAATATTTATTCATGAACTAAAACGTAGTACGTTTTGTACTGGCAACTTCTGCTTCAGGTAGTCAGTCAGCCTGCTGAAATAAAAATTCTTTGGACCGTTGTCATCAAGTGTTTTGATTGAAATCATGTTGTTTTAAACAGCTGGAGGGCCATATTCTGCAAGGAGCTGAGTGCTTAATAGCTTCACTGAATTTACTAGGAAGTGAAGTCATGCTGGTATCACTCAGCGTGCAGTACCTTCTTCAACATGTAGCGAAAGTCAGAGGTACTGGCTCCATAATCGGCAGGGGACCGCCAAGGATGCTGAAAACACCTCTTGCTGTAGCCTTTACTCACGGCCCAGTGAGAGTTATTCTGGAGCTGAATGCTGAGGCAGACAGCAAGGAAACTTTTGTTATGAGGTCTGCCTGGCTTACATATGACAATAAGGATGTTTGCATCTGGTTTGTTCGTACCATTGTCATAATCATTACATAAAAGCTACTAGATACTGCAGTCACTCTGTCTTTCACTGCAGCATGGTAGGATACCATGCCTTGAACTGAGGTTTCTGGGTTGTAACCCTCTCTGAACAGTGTCTGTCAATTCAGCTGACAGAAGGGCAAGATGACAATGTGACAATAAGCAAAGGGTTTCATGTAATATGACACCTTCAGGATTTTTCCTCTTGTTTTAAAATATGAAATATATAGTACTGTGTGTGATTAGGATTTAGTGTCAAAGGCAAATTTTATCTCATTGAACACAATGGTTGAATAATACTGCCAATTAAAATAACCAAGTTAAAGTAAACCACACAGAATCATAGAATCATAAAGGTTGGAAAAGACCTCTAAGATCATTCAGTCCAACCATCAACCCAACACCACCATGCCCACTAAACCACATCCTTAAGTGCCACATCCACATGTCTTTTAAATACCTCCAGGAATGGTGACTCAACCACTTCCCTGGGCAACCTGGTCCAATATTTAACCACTCTTTCAGTAAAGAAGTTTTTCCTAATGTCCAGCCTAAACCTCCCTTGGCACAACTTGAAGCCATTTCCTCTCGTCCTATCGCTAGTTATTTGGCAGAAAAGACCAACACCCACCTCACTACAACGTCCCTTCAGGTAGCTGTAGAGCGCTACAGCTCCTCTTCTCCAGATTAAACAGTCCCAGTTTCCTCAGCTGCTTACTTGGGAGAAGAGATCAACACCCACCTCATTGTCAGAGTCCACGTGGTGGTTTATACAAGAACAGATATGCTGGGTTAATATTGCTGTTTCAAAGGTGATGCCAAAAATGGCTAGATGAAATTATAGTAGCAGTAGTTACGAGTTACCAGCAACTTACATTTTAGATTTTGTTTCTGTTTCACCATGTAATTATTTCATTAAATAAACAGAAAAGAAATAGTGGGCTGAAAATAAAATGGAAGACTTAGGATTTGATACACTACCACACACAACCCTGAGTGCTCAAAGGTCTTCCATTAAAGGCCGCATTCAGGAAACTCTGTCCAGCTTCCCTGCCATGGCAGCTCACCCACAGTCAAGGCAGCGTGGTTTGCATGGGCTCCCACTGGCAGAACTGGTCAATCTGCGTCTTCATTTTTAGGAAGGTGCAGTAGTCCAGAAATCTCATTACTCTCTAACAATGATCATGATAATGATAATGAAATGTCATATGGTAGATTAAAGAGCAAATTATTGAAAACTGCATGGGAAAGCTATAATCTACTCTCTCCATTTCTTTTATTATTAATGGCGTTATGGGTTAGATGCTGCCAACATGCACAGGAAAAGACCCAAAGGACTTACAGTCCAAGGACCTGATCTTGCATACTGTTGTATGTGACTGCACACAGGCATATATGTGGTAGCATATATTTACTATTTGCGTGTTGACTAAGATGCTTAAAATTGAAGTTTATTCAAGAAAAGCTCCCACCTATACCAAAGGTAATTCTGATAGACTAATTGAGGTATGCATTTTTTGAGTACTAGCTAGTACTAATATGTATTTAAAAAATCCATATAAACTGACTGGCAAGTGTATTGACGTACATCAGATTATAGGTTTGTACATCTGTCTAATAAAACAAACATTTCCAAGTACTCCTACGACTACTTATTGCAACTATTTAGGTAATGTGGTTTTTCTTTTCTAAATCACTTGGTTTTGGTGGTTGGTTAACGTCCTGAATTTAGATTTCATTATATGATTTCTACATTTTCCTAATATTACCTCCCTGCCACTGGATACTTTTCCCTCTAGAGTCCTATCATTTTATCAAAAAAAGGGATTAACCTTATAGCCAGTCAATTGTTGGCTATTCATCTTTACCTTGTTATTCCAAACTGTGAAGATTACACAACTTTGATTATGTTATTCATTTGGGGTTATTTTCTTATTGCTGTATGGCTTATCTGAGCCTGTGTCGTGGTTTAATCTGGCAGGCAGCCAAATATATTTATTCATCGGAACTGAAAAAGTATAGCATTTCAGTATTTTTAAATCATTCCTGTCATTTTTGTACAATTTAAGAGAAGGCCAGTGTAGTTCTCTAAGTGGAATTTGGCCTAAATAATGTTATTTCTTCTTCAATACTCTGTTACACAGGTATGTATGAGGCTGGCAGAATATTTTCTTGCATTTTGTAAAGAAAATCTAAACCTAAACGTTATTTAGTTGATACAGTAGTCAAACATTATATTTCTGAATAAGGGTTTTGAGGTTGAAGATTCAGAGTTTCTGCCAACCATAACACCTTACCTATCACAATTTGAGAGTGAATGCTGCATATTCTGTCCTTTAAACAAAAACTCATTAAGAGAATTGTAGTTGTGTAGAAGCAATTATTTTCCTACTTTGTAGTCTGTGTTCATTGACAATCAGACATGGTGGTGTTCTTTAAGGAAAACTTAATAAGCATTTCATATGAGGTAAGAGTGTAAAACCAGAGAAAAGTAGCTCTGTCATACAAGAAACTGAGTATTCCATAATGATTTTCTTTCAAGCTGTTCTGCTTAAACACATAGTCCTAAAAATACATAACTGTTTTCATTCTTCTTAGTTTTCATATTTAGATCAAAAAAAGCCCTGTGAATAATCTTGGTCTTTCAAGAAACTTTTTTATCTTTTTTTTTCCTGTAAATTTTCCACCTATGGAACATTGTCTGCATTTGGTCTTACAATGACCTTTCATTTGCTGAAATCCTCAGTCACGCATTAATCACTTCTTATCTGGCTATTGCTATTCCCTTTTCATAGTCTTTATAAATCCTTATTATCTCAACTTCAGGGGGACTGAAGTATCATAGCCAGACAGTTCTGTCTATCCAGTAAATATTACTATATCAGCTTCATCTTCCAGACCATTCCCTAGCTTTCTACTTAGACTGACCTTCTAACCCACCTCAGAATGGTGTTTTTCAAAATGTTTCATAAATTATTCTAATTCACTATACTAACGTGTCGTCCAACTGTACCTAACTTTGCCTCTTCCACCTTGGTATCCTCTCTGTCTCTGCTCCATAATTTGAGCTGACTACTAAGGTGTCATTTGAGCCAAATGAGATTCCCCATATTTGCAGTGTCTCTGTGACCAAGTAATTTTAAATCTCACATTAATTTTTTTAGCATAGGTTGGTTGATTTTGTGCAAATCCTTGTATGATACAAAATTGTACAAAGTTTATACAACATTGCATTACAGAATTTGCCAGTATGAGGCTGCAGAATAAAATAAGAAGATAATCGTGTGTAATTGAGTAGTTTCTTTCATTTCATACTAGATGACTTAAGCTGACATAAGTGGTTTCAGTATAGCTTTTGTTTACATGAGTCTCCCCAAAATGGTCCATAATATTTATTCTTTTTAATTCCCAAAATTGAAAAGGGAATGTGCATTAAAAATAGATATATAAAAATATAAAATCTAAAGTTGCACGATGAATTTAAAGGTTTTCAATTTTATAAACCAATGCATTTCACATGTATTTACTGCATTTATTTTCTGAGCCTTAGGCACAAAAATAAAAGAAGATTTGAGCAAGCAATATTTTTTTTAAAAAAAATCTTCAGCGCAAGATATGAAACAAATTTGATGAAAATCCTCTGGAATGAAGCATGGTATAAATTGTGAGAAATGCTTTCTAGAAGGAGAAACAAATTCACAGAAAGAAATTAAATAATAATTCTTAATCTGCATTAGCTTGTTCTAATACAGAGGGTTTTGTGACTAATACCCTTTCAAGCTGAATAAATGACCACTTCTCTGTTCATAAAAGCAATAAAACTTTGTAAGGCTATGAGAATGTGACATTTTAGCACAGCCTGAAAGAACAGACTTACAATTGTCAAAACCACCTCATACTGATGACAAGCCTTAAATTTATCCCAGCACCCACTTTTAGGCAAACTTACACTGGGAAGGTCCCTTTCTAATAAATGGAAAGGGATATCCGTGTTTTGAATCATCCCTTGGAGGATTTTGTTTCATTCTTTCTACTGGCCACATTTTGAATACTATATAAAAAAATACAAAAAATTCAAGTATAGATATTTTGTTTGATGAATTCTTATCTGTGTCACAAAGAGGCTAATTTATAACGTGTGAACTCTGTTTTCTTTCATTTTGTAAAATGTTGACTTGCAAACTGAAGCCGGAAGTAATTGCACTACTGCAGGCACTTTCCACAGTTTTACTGCCCTGGTTATACATAGTTTTACAGGAGAATCCTTCCTTTTACCAGACTAATTGAAGGGATTTTTTTTTTTAAACTTGGGTTATGAATTACTGTATGATTTAACTTGAAGAGCTGCTCTATAAGGTCTAATCTAAAGTAATAAGGATGCTACAATCCAGGAAACTGTACTTATGAAACACCCTGACTTTTCAATGAGGTACAAAACGTCACGTGGTAATGAAAGCTGCCAGTAGAAAAGTAATAGAGAGAAACAGAAACAGAAAACAGGGACAAGGTCAAGTCTGGAATATTTCAGAGACTTAGCAAATGACAGGTAAGTGTGATAGAGGCATGAAGGAATACATTCCTGGAAACTTATTTTATAATTAGAATATAAGTCCTGAGTATCTGGTGGACACTCTTCAACTACAGCTGGGTTGACAGCTTAAATAACTTTGTGTGTTCTTTTCATATAATGGCAAGGTCACCACAACTTCTCATGTTCAAATCACAATAAGGCACACCGAGAGTAGCTGGCTGTTCACCATTTCTTTTGTAATTTGAACTCTCCTGACTAGAAGGCAGAAAATCGGACACAAAGTATCTCAACAAAAGGAAAAAAATATTAGAAATCAGAATTGTGTAATTTCCCTGGAGGTTGCACTGTATACATTTAAATTAAATGCCAGTGCAGAGGCTTGGGTGATTTTGCATCATTTAAGCACATCTTCTTTCAGATTTAGAAAGGATTTAAATAAGGTTCTGTGAATGCAGGTGAATTTAATCTGTAATTACCACTTCATAGTTTTAGAACCACGTGGAAACATGCCAGTCTTTTCCATAAAACAACCTGATTTAGAAACTTACTATTTTTTCCCTCTCTTTCGGTATAAAACTACCATGATTTCCAGATAAAGCCATGTGATGTGAAGAAACATACTCAAACATGGAAAAAAAGAGAATTTTTTAATAATGAAGACAGAGAAAAAAGATAAATTGGAAAATTAATGAACAGAAAGGATAGGATTTTCTGATATAGCTAAAAAACCGCTTGAAAGAGACTTGTGAATGTGATGACAGTACAACTCAGGGGAAGGATCAAGAACCATTAGCTTAATGAAGTTTATTGACTATTGCTTAAGCAGTTGCTGAACTACGTCTGTAGGTTTTCCACCTACCATGAAATAATCAATTCAATGAGTGCTCCTTCAGTGCAGAGTTAAACAGATTGGTTTCCTTGGATGATTTCAGCTTGGACCCCCAAGGAAACCAATCTGAGAGGCAGCAACGGTGAGGAGCTCCAGGGCAACAACTGCAATTGCAAAGCTACGCACAGCAGTTAGAGTGAGGATTTTGGAACAGAAAAGAATTATTGTGCAGACACCAACAAAAGACATGAATATTAGTTTAAACATGAACAAAAGTCAGGATCTGCAATTATCTTAAAAAATTATTGAAAGTCCAGGTTACTCAGAATTCAGGCTAAAGAACAGGCAAAATACTCTGCTACCTGTCATTCCACTCTGTTTTTCATCTCAAAACTAAAATTAAAAAAAGACCACCCATGCAGTCAGTTACATTAATTAATACGTTTACTACATGAAGTATTACTAAATGGTATGCTACAACAGACATGAGCAAGCTCTTCCCAGAGCCTGAGCCAACAAGAGCCATTTAACTGCTATTAGAATATCACAGAGCCCAAGCTAAGAAGCCCTGCTGTGAAGCACTGTATGTTGTTTTAGGAATGATGCCATGCTAATGTCGCATGGCTTGTATTGGTTGAGAGTGCAAAAGAACAAGATTATTTGCTAGCTAAAACCCATGTAAACACAGTCATAATTACAGCAAAGAGTTTAGGTTGCTCAGACAGCTTAGATATTTATCTCTAACATGAATATTTGCTACAAGTATGGCCAGAGGCCCATCTAAGAACAAGATCAGTTACTGGCTTGTTTCCATACAGAAGTCACAATATCTGCTACCTAAGTGAGTTAGAATTAACCTAATTAAATCCTTTTTTTTTTCCAATGGTAGGCAACAAAATTCCATTGCTTTTTAACTATCATTAGACATGATGTTGGAAATTTGGGGCAAGTGAGATTACAAAAAAGTTTATCTGCTATTTCTCTCTCTTCTGAAATAATTGAGATCCCCCTGAAAATTACCATAAACACTACTTTGCTAAAATTACATGTTTTAAATTAAGACTGATTTGCAAATAATGAATATCTATTCTTAGAAAATATACTCTATGCTCAGAGACATTGCTACGATCTTTTAAAAACTTTTTACTTTGGAGGATAGTGTTACTTGCTGTGGAGGCTTCTCATATGTAGATGCAAGGCCACTGGAACCGAGATACTGGAGGATGCAGATCTGCAAAATCAGATTGCTGAGGAGTACCTCATTCTGTACTTCCAAATAAATGGGTACCAGTACAAACTAAGATCTTCAGCCAGTGGCTTTGTTTTTTTAAACTGTCTCATACTAAAACATTTATTGTGTTCAGTAGTTCTCCGGTGCAACAGGAAGATGTAGGTAGGTATTTACATTATGTGCTAACACTGACTTCTATAGGAAAAGAAGATGTGTGTATAAATACAAAAGACAAATAATATTATGGAAGAATCTGATTCTTCACCTGCAATTCAGTTACAGACTGTAATTTTGGCCTGGCCCAGGCCTTTGTAAGGCAAAGATAGACTGGTCAAAAACAGGAACAGAGAGAGATTTCTAGAACATCCATAAATAATATTCGGCAAAATATTTGGAAGAAACTATCATCGTTTCCTGCATATGCCATAAATGAAGGGAAAATCAAACAAAATAATCTGGTTTTGCAGTCTGAGCAAAAACTGACAAGCCCCAATGCTAAGCAGACAAAAACTGGTACATTGACTGGAGGTAGGTGGGAACCATACCCAAAGCAAATCTACAGTCCACACCCACAGTAAACCTACAGTCCCTAGAGCTTCCCAAAAGCCCATAAAATCTTATTTTCCAAAGGTAAGTTTGATAAAAAAAAGAGATGATTTTGCACTCTATTTTTCAAGACATGGTATATCTAACATAGCAGTAATGTGTAATGCACAGACCAATGAGAGTGACTTCAAGTACTGAAGTTTGGGGTTAGGTATAAAATCACTCATCCCAATCCAACAGGAGAACTATCTCAGAGTAGCAAAGTACCTTTAGAAAAATCATGTGGAGTTATTCATACTTTGCACTATCAAATTATATTTGATATAATTGGCACCAACCAAGTACAGCTGTCATATTTAGTAGAAAACTGGATGCAGTGAGCCTGTAATATTTAAAAATGATGCCAGAGGAAATGAGGAATTGCAGAAGCACAAAGAAACAAAAAAGACCAAACAGAATAGTCAATATGGTGCAGTATCTGAAGGTCTTTCCCATACAGAAAAAGATACTATATATCTTACAGGGGAAAACAACAGTAAGAGCTTGTAGCGGGGTCCCCAAAATTTGGCAGACAGAAACTAAGGAGAGGTAGGTCCTATCATCCCAGCATCCTGCAAAAGCAAAGACAAGGGGCAATGGGAACCTGCCAATTTGTACAAGAACGTCTTAAATAACAGTGACAGCAGATTAGGACTACTGCCTCTACCAAAGCAAAGAGATCCCTTAAAGATCTGCAGCAAAAGTAGTGTCTGTGCCTGAGGGGGAATCCACAGATCCAAGCCACCGAGACACATCACAGATACATCAAAAGTATCTGATATGCTTTATTCAGTCCTCTGCATTCAAACCCCTTGCCTTAACTACACATAATATGCCATATTATTTGTGTTTAGCAGAGTCTGAAAGTCTATTACATTAGTACAATACCACCAACAGAGCTGTGTCCATAATACTACTCATAAACTATTGGTAAATGCTGCTCCTCAGAGTAGCTTTCCTGCAACTATCAGCAATGTTGTGCCTCATAAAAATTTGACTTAAAAAATTCAATTGTGCTACTACTGCATTTTGGTATTGCCCTGTCTTGGATTGTCTGGACTGAATTGGTTTGTTCTGCTTCTGCACTCATCTTCCCTGACAGCTGGGGAACCACAATATGTGTTCATGTCTTCTCCTCATGAGATGTGACTATTCCCAGAATGTAAGCTTCTTTATTAAGAAATTTTGTCTTGCTTCCCAGTTACAGTTGCCTTCTCAGTTGTTTCTACTCTGTGTGGCTCTTTTATGAAATGTAACCAGCTTATAAATACGGCAGTAACGACATTTCACTTGTTGCATTCATAATAAGCACCTATGCTGTATGTTCCCCTTGACAATAGTGTGGAAGCTTTTACTTAAAAAAAAAAAAAAAAAAACTTCACCAAATGCTTAGCGGACAAATAGATCACTATTAAAGACCAAGTAAACTTTTTCAGGCATAACATAGCAAATGAATGTATTTTTATATAAGGTGTTTATTAGATCTATAAACACAAAGATTTCTTTAATATACTGATCACACTGTCACTTTTCCAGATTATGTTTAAGTTTGTGAAACAGGTTTACTTCATTTCCTCAGGAGTAACTGAATAGGTGAGAACATGAGCTTTAACTTTTGAGTGTTCTTGCTTTTCATATGTCACTTGACCTTGTTGCTGCTCTGCAGCTGGGTGAACATCAATCCTGCAAAAGTGGGAAAAAAAATCTGAAGACCTATCACAGAGGTTGAATTTCTTAGGAAAATAAAATTCAGGAATTTTAAAAAGAGGGAACAGATAATCATGATCAGATTGTTTTTTGTTCAGGATTGTGCAGGCTTTATGTAAAGCACCACATCTAAAAATAAAATACAGCTACTGTCACATTTAATTCAATTTGAAGATAATTTCTCTAGCCAGACTTGCACAAAAGGGAAACGTGTATATACTGTCCAGCTCAAAAACAGTATGGCCACCTCTTTGTCTGGTTTATTTAACTGCTTTCCTGCCAGGGATTGTGGGAAATCTCTCTCTTTCCTGAATGAGCGTCCCATGCCGTTTAAAATATACCAAATGTTTTGAATTTACTGATCTGTAAATTTCTGTCCAACCCACAGCTATTGACACTAAAGAGTTACATGTGCCGTCTCCTCCATGGCAGGCTCGCGCTGCAGTCTGTTTAAAGTTTGTGTTCCGTGAGCGTCCGCTGAGGGCTGTTTGTAATAGCCTCCTCAGGCATGTTCATGCTGCTAGACACCAGGCTATTCTTCACATCGAACTGAAGTAAAGGACCGTTAAGTGCAGTTAGCGCTAATTTGTTTTTAAGCCTATACATTTCACAGAAAGTCCCAGATCTGGTTTTGTCCCTAAAGCATGGAGAGGGTAAGCGTTCTTCTTAACAGCTGAGATGGGGTATAATCCAGGTCAGGATTTTTAGATGACTCTGAAAAGCTGACAAAGGACCAGATAATAGGAGCATGATACAGCATTGTGAAGCAGGCTGATGCACAGAAAGACAACAGAAGATGATGAGAGAGACACAAAGATGGAGGATGGCAGGTGAAGGACCATGTGCCAGGTTCCTCACCTACCCCAGCACAGGGATGGGGCTCAGCATTCTCCAGTTCCTTCTTGTGGTGGCACTCTACAACAGTTAGCTGGCAAATACGTAAGGCTTGCCATCCTGCTGGGAAGGTCACTGAAGTCACCTTTCTCAAGGATTTTTAGTAGCTTGAACTTGGCTTGGGTTCATCCTGCTTGCAAGGGAAATGAGACTGCAAGGTGGCTGGGCTGGGAGCTTTGGGATCTTCAGGGGCACTCTGGGACCTGAAGACCCAAATGCAATGTAAGTGTAAACAGCTTCAATCTGGTGCTTCTGAAAGAAAGATGTCCATGGAGGAATGCACCTCCTGCAGATAAGGTGAAGCTTAATCAGTCAGTATTTGTACAATTGAAAATGTACAAAGCAATAAAATTATCATGAAGACAGAGCACAAGTAAACTAAAAGATTCCTGTTACCTTCACTGGACATGGGACTAGTCCAACAAATAAACCCATTTGCTGTTGTTGCAAGCTAGCCCTTTTTGAATTTTAGGCTGACAGATACCTACTGGCTTACATGGGCTTGAAAGTCTTGAGGCTTATTACAGAGCTGCGTACTCTTTACATTTCCCTATCATGCTCTGTGCTCTGTTGCAGCTCAAAACAATTAAAGAGTTTACAGTTTCTTTACCCCAAGCATATGCCAAATCCCATTCTTATGTATGACATGGTGAGATTCAGCACGATGAAATCAGCTGATAGACCAGGATGTATCCTATGAATTTTCTAGGAGAAGCATCAGCAAAAAGTGAAGATTTATTAAGAAGGGAAATTGTTTGTGGTTTAGCATGGTGTCTAGAATTGTAAATGATAATTCTATTTCATTTTGAGTAGAGCAGAAATAAAATGTTTAGCATATAGTAAATGCTCAAACGGACACATTATGCTATGCTGGTGTTTATTTCGTTCATGTCAGAAAAAAATAGATTAGCTTGTCTGGTAAATCTTACTTAACAATAAAGCTACACAATGACTGTCATTAATCATTTCCATGTTACACACACATCTTGTAAAAAGTTTATATATGCTTGAAATTAACCTTGCATGTATTGTTTTGGTTTCATAGCAGCATGTTTTACGTGTTTTTTTCATTTCCAAATGGAGAAAAAACCAAAAAGTTGTTTTGCAGCAGGGCTTTTCTTTCTTTTTTTTTTTTTTTTAACATTTCTTCATACTCTTAGGGTTTGCTTGGCTGCTAAGAATGACAAACCTCTGGTTTTTGGCAGGTATGAAAGAGAGCACAACCCTGTTGAACAACTTCATACAAGTACCTATACTGTACATATAAGGATCTTTTCAATACAGATATCAAGAGGGTTTACTATTCATGCTATCTCTTCACCACAGCCTCACTTTTCCTCACTGTGCCATACATACAACAATTTTCCTTCCTATTCCAACCCCCTTACAGCTGAGTATGAATAATAAGGACAAGAATGCTGAGGAAGACATAGGGGTAAGAACAGGACAGGGACAGGACTTGAAATGGGTGGGGAAAATGACTGTGAGGGAATGATTTCTTGGTTAAAAGAAGCTTTGGGAGATAAACAAGTCCTGCAGGGCAATGATGTGGAGGAGGGGAAGGGCTGCTCTTATGGCAAGAGCCAGAAGGAAGCTGGAAGAACTCAGGAGCTGACAAGAGCGGTGACATCTGTTTAGGCAGTGCTTAAAAGGTTAAAATTTCAGTAATTGGCTGCATGTTAACCATTCTGCGAGACGCTTGTGTTTTCTGAGACAGTGGTCAGAAGAACCCGAAGATGAAGAAGAAAAGATGACAACGTTACAACAGGGACAGTACTTGTGGTAGCATCTTCAAAGATCAGTAAATATTTCACCAAAGTAACTATGCGGCAAATGATCCTCCTAGGAAGCGTGACATTGCTACAACTGGAGAATCAATTCAGGAGGTAAAGTCTGCAACAGGGAGGCAGCCCTACTTTTAGAGTTACATCCCAGTGCAGTCTGAAGGCAGAATAGTGACCTTTCTTAGTTTCAGGACAGAAAAATGCACTTCTGTCTATATCTTGGTACAAGAAAAACGGAAGGCAAGTCAGTAGAAGAACCATAACTAACTGCTACTATCAGAGCTGCAAGCTTTGAACAGATAAGATCCAAAGCAAACGTTCAAATCATTAAGGCTTTAGGATGGGCTTCACTGTTGCCGGTGTGTTTCTGTGTCAGTAAGAATACCCAGTGCGCCAATGTGTACTTAAGAGGAAGATGAGGTATGGGGTGAAGCAGTGCTCGTGAGGTTGAGTTCTGCAGCACGCAGGTGCTGAGGCCAGCTTAGCAAACGTTGAAAGTAAAGGCTGTCCCCTGCACAGCCATGCTTGCCATGAGCTCAGCCTCCCCCGCAGCGTGCTCCCTGGGGTGAAAAAAGGGGTGGCATCAGCGTGGCTCTGGCTAGGGTGAAAGAAGTAGATGTTGGGCTGCTCAGCCTTGCGGAGAGCGGCTGTGTTTTGGGTTACGACTATTTGCTGACCAGGGTAGAGGAAGTCAGCAGCCTTGCAATGTGTGAAGGAACAGTTTGTCTAACATGTAGCTTGTTTTTCATGGATGTGATGTAGTGGGAGCATTTTCCTTATTCCCTATGGAAGTGAAGGAGGCCATCAGTGGACTAGCAGCTGCAGAGCATAATTATTATTAGACTCAATCTCAAATGAGGTCATAATAATAAATATCATAAACATTGTAAAGTACATTTGATAGTCTCCTTCAACATCTGTAGTTTGCTTAGTATTTGTGGCAGCCATCACTTTATGGAACAGAAAAAGATAAATATTTTTGCTAATAAAAATTGGTCCAGATTTTCTCTGTTTCCATCTTTCCCCTTCTCTATTCCTACACTAACTCTCTTAATCTTTTTTGAAGTAATCTGCTATTCAGATCCTTTTTGCTAAGGCCTAGTTTCCTGCTAAGAAAATCTTATAGAGGGAGAGGGAGTAAGAGACCACGATACAAGGCAGATACTGTTTTGCAGTAGAATTTCTTAGATTCTGGCATAACTATTTCTCTGCAGTAAATGTATGTTTTCCATCAGACTTTGCTCTACCATGTGGCCTAATCTTCTTGATATTTTGCCCAACATATTATGAGCTCAAGCTACTATTTCTTTCCTTTGTACAAGCCAGTAATATAAATGCTAGAGCAAATGGTATAAATCCCAATGGAAAACACATATCTATTTCATTGGGGTTATTAGTTGCCAATGGGAATAAACAGATTTTTGTCTTTGAAGAGCTCATTAGCTTCTAAGAAAAAAAAGCAATACAAAAAACCTTTCTAACCTTGTAAATCTATTGGGACCCAAAAACAAAATTTCATTTAGTATTTTTGGGAGCGTCTGCTGACCTTGGCTTCGACAAACCTTCTGAGCTGTACTTTAGCCCACACAGCTTTAGATGCTCACAGTTAACTTAGAAGATATCCATTACTGCTTGTGTCCAAACTGAAAAAGGGTGTTGGTTTAGAAAACAACGGCCTGAGCTTCCACAATGAAGTCCTCTTTTAGATCATCCCTACTGCTAGCTTTTACCTACTATTTGAACACTTACCTTTTCTTCAAGGTTGGCCAAGGGAGTATCTTTCTTGGATGGTGTAAGGCACCCATCAATATTCCCTGAAAATCCTGTCCCCATACAGAAGCGCAGTGTATGCAGGAGGTGCAAATCCCCACCTACCTGTCTCACTCTGTTTCCATTAAAAAAAAAAAAAAAAAAAAAAGGAAACTAGCAAGATATATTGGGTCAAATATCGTGATTCTTACTTGATCTAAATCGCTACCAATGTTGGAAGTAGGATTGTTCAAGAAAATACTGGGAAGTCTACTGGTTTTGTTTTCCCAGAAGGCAGTGACATCCTGCTGGTGGTCTTGTCTCCAGACTGAATCTCTAGAGGGAATTCTAAAGAACCACTTTTAATCATATGTACTTCAAAATACAAATCACTTTACAAACTGGAAAAAGAGCCTGTAGATAAACAGCACATATCAGAAAAAGGCGGGAAAATTATTTTTTATTGGGGATCAATTTTATTGGTTAAAGTAATGCTTGTATGATGAAGAATAGTACATAGAAAGAATCAAGTACTTAAACTTAAATGGAATAATTTTCATCCAAAATGTATGCATGTGTGCTTGGAAATGCTGGCAAACTAACTAAAATTTCCAGACTTGTAAATAAAAATTCCTGAATAAATTTTGTAAAATTTAATAAATAAATTTAATTGTACTACTAAATCTAATAAATCACATTTTCAAATTGATTTTAAAAGCCATTAAGGGTGATTGACAATGTACTTGAATCTAAATTCAACTTTCATAGTCTAGCTAAGTAGTAATTACATTACCTGAGTTGTTCACAGTTATATATACGAATGCCTTATTTGGTCTAAGGGAATAGTACCAAAATATTCATAACGAGTTGTAAGCTCTTAAAGAATATTTTTTTCTGTATCGGTAGAACTGATCAGTGAGTATTCAGGTTTTATTGAGATATGAAACGGCCATAGGTAGCATGACTATTAGTGCTCCAGGAACAAAGCCATGGTAACCTCAGGATTCAGATTTCTATCACTACCGTCTCTACATCGTCTGTCTTGTGGCTCCCACACACTTGACTCTCTGCTTAAAAATAACTAAAATTAAAATTTCTATTACTGAAGATCATGAACAGGGTCTTTCTTTCACTTCACCTACTATTCATGAGTTTGTCTGAATTTCATGCCCAGCCCTTCTCCTAGCACAAGCATTGGATGTTTTTTATATATGTAGTCTCATCCTCACTGTGAAAATGACCTGTAGCTGTCAACATGTTAGCAGCTGTTTCTTTTTTAAAGTAATGACATTGTCTGTTACTAAGAGACCTCAGTAGTGAGCACTAAAGCAATAAGATCACTTTCATCAATTGTAGAGAAAAAAAAAGAGGGAGAATTTGCCTACCGTGTTTAAACTGCATTTTTTTCAGCAGTGCTGATATTTTTTCCTGTACCTTTCAGGATAGTGACAGGATTGTGTTCGGATTTAGTGACCCAGCTCACTGTCACCATGAAGCAGAACCTTTGGCTCTTTTTTGTGTTTGCACAATGAATAGTAATAGACCAAGATATTGTTTGTAGCAACTTTATCTCTCAATTTCTGCCTACGTTAAAGAAAGCAGAAGAATATTCAGCATTTTGCAGCATGCCTCTCTATGTAAATAAAGTAACTACAACATTCTAAACATCTTAATAAAATACAACAAATATAATCATAAATGAGTATTCACACACAACCCCTGATCAAGGCTATTTGCTTCTGAACAAGTACAGTTTGTGTATTTGTTTCATGTGTACTATAGTCCCTGAATTTACATCCTTGTATGGAGCCAAAAACAGAATCGGAAGGTCTTGCACAGAAATTTGAATCCAACGATAAAGTTTCTTTAGTCATGTAAACAAAAAGAGCATCAAGGAGGTGGCGCTATGCAGTGAAGATGGAAATGAAAGGTAAGCCAAAATTAAATTAGTATTTTACCTTTACAGAACGATGCTAAAGTTGAATTCAAGGGCCAAGGCAGGATGGCTAGATGGCATGAGAGTATGGAACTAGAAATTATTATGTTAAAGATGGAAACAGAATTTCACTAATTTACTGCCCCCCAAGTCGGGGGAACTTTATAATCTTCACTGCAGAATCCTGCAAAGCCCTCCCCTATGGTATACTAAGGTTCAGGAAGGTCTTTAATATAGAGTGAAAATGTAACCTGATTTTTTGTGTGCATGTGATTCATGTGCTACATGTTTGTGAATTATAAAACAAATTTTCCTTTCTAAACTGGAGGCTAACCTTTCGGAAGTAGGAAAAAGGAAAGATGTAAAGGTCATTGGATTATTAATCATAGGAATGCGATGGGATACTGTTGTGATTGCAGCAGATGCTATCCCAAGGTTTACAAAGTAAAGGTGTTTCCAGCAGAGATCGAGAAATATTGTTGCTTTTCTATTATGCAGAGCAAGATCCCACCTGTAAGAAAGATGGATGCAAAGTGAAATAGGTGATGAAAAGGGATTTTTTGACAAATTAAATAGAAAGTGTTTCACAAGAGAATAATGAATGGGTTTTATTGTTTTGTCAGAATTCTTCCAAATGAGAAGACCTTATAGTCTGGTAATGACACAAAAGTAAATACATATAAATCATCAGTATTTATAAGCTAAATAATTCTATAGCATCAGTGGTGCTATAGAACAACTTTCCAACAGGAACAGTGATGCGAAAATAGACTACTGAAATAAGTGATGGTTCTTAATCCATTTGTGGATGCTGAGCAGACAGCAAGATTCAATGCTGCATTAGGACCCTTCTAGTCCTGTGCTTTTTAGGGTGTAGAGACTTGTTCTTGTCTGGTATAAACAGTGTAGTCAGTGAATTTGTATTTCCTCCTTGCAAATAATCTTGTAATATTTCTTCCTCAAAGTAAGAGATACTTTAAAAAAACGAGAAATAATTTCTAGTCTAAAAGTCTCAGTGTAAAAATACCGAATCTAAAAGAGAAAAATCAGTAAGATTGAGTGAGGAATTTTCACCAGGATCTTGCTGAGTCGATGTTATCTTAGTGTCTGAAGGAAGACCCACAGGTAGACTTCCAGGGACGTGGGATGACACCTGTAATCAGCTGAGTTTTTTGAAAGTGGGCGTTAAAGGACAAAATGTGAAAGGTAACAGTTTTGGAGGTATAGCAAACTCAATCAGGGGACTTGTATAGCATATGCCTAAAAACTCTGTATTTAAGGATACCTTAAAGTGCTTGCATCTTTTCTGGGCCTGTGTCACGGTTTAACCCCCGTGGGCAGTATGGGACATCCCTTTGGTCAGTTGGGGTCAGTCATCCCAGCTGTGTCCCCCGCAAAATTCTTGTGCACCCCCAGCCTACTTGCTGACAGGGCAGTGTGAGGAGCAGAAAAGGCCTTGACACTGCAAAAGCATTGTTCAGCAATAAAGCATTGGTGTGTTATCAACACTGTTTTCATCACAAATCCAAAACATAGCGCCATATAAGGTACTATGAAGAAAATTAACTCTATCCCAGCCAAAACCAGTACAGTCTGTCCACAATTTCTGTCACACTTGCAGTGTTTATTAAAAATGTTTTCCTTTTAAGACATAGCTGTCAAAGAGCATAGCAAACAAAGGCAGGTGCTGCTGTTTTGGGCATAGAAACTCAGTGTGGGATGGTTTCCATCTTTAAAAAAAAAAAAATAGAAGCAGCAGATGCTTCAGCATTTCTCTGTCACATTCTGAAGCTCCAATCCTGCAGGTAGACCCCACGGGCAATTCCTGTTGAAGTCTGAAGTACTTTTATAATCCATGTGTGAATTGCTTGTATGTAAGCCTAATCAACTTCTATAGTATGGTAAGAAATTCTCACTTTCTTTGTGGAATGAAGAGTTCATTTCTTGAGTCATGTGCATTTTCATTGAGTTTATGTAAGATTGAAAACATGATCCAACAGAAGGTTGTAGATTCTGGAGGTATTCTGTAGGATCTGTGATTATTGCACTGTGACATCTCTTTTGCACATGCTAGAAGTAACACTCCTTGGTTGTACTCTTACAACAACAAAATTAAAATTTGAACACATTAATGTCCAATTGGATCACTTTCTCCTGCTTATTTTGTTAATCAGTGGTACATTGTAAGTACACTAACTTCACTACCCCAGTTGCATACTTTACCCACATTATTAACCATGAGATATCCTCTTTCTGAATTGCCATCAAATATTCATAGCACTTTGCTGTTAATTTATGGTGCCATTTTTAGAACTACTTACAACTCTGGTTGCATGGCATATATAATGGGTGAAATCCTGGCCAAATTAAATGACTGATGAACTTCCCTTGCTCCAGTAGGTTACTGAAGGTATTTATTTTAGAGATTTTCAATTTCCTATTTAAATAAATAGCAAGATTTTATTTTTAAGTAAATATCTGAATGAACTCATTTAGCTGAGCAAAATACTTCTACTTGAGCTGATCATCCATGAAGAAACTTACTCCCCTGGGCAACTGTAGTACCCATGTGAACACGAAATCCTCAAAACAACTTCAAAAATTCACAGTTTCTGTAAGCACCAATAAAAGGAATAATTACGGTCATTACGGACCTTTCATTTTAGTGTGTCTTTCTCTGGATCTTGCTTTTGATACAGGACTGGAGATAGCAACCGTGCGGTATTCAGAGTCCATATTCTATATAAACTCCAGTTAGAAATCACCCTAATACATGACGATCAAGGATTTGCTCGTTATAATCTGGACCATTTGCTGATCCAGACTGGCTATAAATAGCTCTGAAGAAGATCTATTTTGCTGCCTATTAAGTCATTGTTAAACTGATGTGCTCACAGCTATAGGTGCAATGCTGCCTCATAATCATTTTCAAGACTTAACATAGCAATGTCCTAAAGTATAACAGGAGATAACTAAAGCGTCAGTGACAAAGATGCTGGTAAAGACTGTGTTTTATATCATGACTATTCAAGGGAAAAAAATGAGCTTTCTTTTCCATGACATCTGTAACATCTCAGTCAGTGACTAGTTCCAAGTAATTGTCTACTCTGGGGGTTGGTTGAGTGTTTCATGATGAGAAATTTTTGTTATACTTGGATAAACTCACTAAAACTCAGACTTGACTTTTGGCTTGCAAAGAAAAAGGCTGGCTTCAGAAAGGACAAATGTTTTTTTGGCTTGAGTTTTGGTCAACAGTATCTCTTGGTGAGACTCTAGAAGCACTGGGGGAGTTTCAAACTGATAAATAAGCCAAACACACAAGTTGTTTTTGATCAATGAAATTACTGGGAGAAAGCAAGATACCCCTTCATTTGTAGTTAAAATTGGTGAAAACTTGCTTTAGTTCTCATTTCTTTGTGCACTAACAAATTCTCTAATTACTAGCTTGCTATCAAACATTCCTTCTATGAGAGCACATGTAGTCAGAGCAAAAAACTCTAAATCCTTGTTTTTCCCATGTTTGATGTTTCACGGCACAATACTGTGCTAATCTTTAATGCTTGTTTACCACCTAACAATAAATGAGAATAAGGAGTGTAAACTCTAGATGCTGATGTTAATTGAACAAACGGGGTTACAACCATAGTCCAACATGAGAGAGATAAATCCAACTTGGAGTAATTTTTTATTTATTTAATTAATTATTTAATTTATTTATAGGCTAAGAACAATCTTCTGGGTCCTCTACTCCTGTTTTCAAGACAGTTCGTGATGGTGACAAAATAGTGGTGTTTGTATCTATTACTCAGCTTTACACTGTAATTTACTAGGTACAATACCAGTAGTCATCTTGTCTCTTTTGTTCAAGGCATGTGTGCAGGTAAGTTCCCAGGGAATGAAAATAAGCAGAATTACCCTTGTAAAAACTCATCAAAAGAGCTAGTGGCATTGTCCTACCTTCTAGCGGGGAGGGGTGTAACTGGGGACTTTGTCCCACAGCTTTCAGCTGAGAGGAACACAGGGACTGTTATCAAGAGTTTCTCAGAAAGCAAACTCCTGCAATCTTGGGTTTGTGTTTTGGTTTTGTTTTTAAACTTCTATCCCCTCAATTTCATTGGTTCCTATGTGACTCAAAGACAGCTACTCTCAGAAGTGGGCTACCACAGTAGATGAGAATGTCTTCAGTAGTCAAGCTAAGATTGACTGTTTATTCATGAAAATGGGAAGCAGTGTCCTTTTGAATGAAGAGTTTTTCATAGTTAAAAATCCCAGATGGGGTTATTGTAGTCTTTTGTGAAGATGCTAATCAGTGTATGTAAAATCCTTAAAAAATTTTTCACAAAAGGAACTCCAATTCAACTATGCTAAATTGTAATCATTACTAGTATAAGCCTGGCAGAACTGACAAAGATAACTGATATGTTTCTTGCCCTCTGATCCCTGATGTGCCTTTTGTTTGGGTTACAAATGATCAATGTCCTGTCTTTGCTGTGCCTATAGTGCGACCAAAGCTCCTAGTCCTTTGACATAAATTTTCAAGCATAGTACTCAGGGACTCTCCAGTCCTTTCCATATGGGATTAGACAGGGCTGCCTGCATGCAGTCCTATTGCTGCATGAACAGGTTTGCCACTAAGCATACTTTCCAGTGTCTGCCTTTGTTGTTGTATGTATGCCCTTTTGGAGCAAACCCTGTTGTTCCAGTGCGCTTTGCTTGACTTTCATTTATTTGACATCTTCTAGTATTAGGTCTGCTTGCCTCAGTTGTTATTACAATTTTTCTCTTTTTTACTATAATGACTGTTTCTTTGTTTTTCTTCCTGCTCCCTTATTTGCTCCTCAAATTGTCCAGGGAGACCTCTTCTCTTTGCCAAAGAAGATAAATCTCCATCTGACTCTTCTTCCTTACTGTTCCTTCTGTTTCAATTTCTTGCATATATTCCTCTGATTTTTCCTTCCTGGGAATCTCAAGTCATTCTCATTAATTTTAATTATCCAACACATTCATCAGTTGAGGAAGGGGAACCCAGACACTGTTTGTGTACAGGTTTATCCACACGCAGTATGGACACTCCTTTTACTGCCAGGCTTTGTCCATATGTTTGAGCAGTGTTCCCCAATTCCTGGGTGAACCAGAGGAACACAGAGCAGGACCCTTTGCTCTTCATAATCTCCCAGGAGCTGCATCTCAAGTCTATGACCTAGGTTGTCTTTGGTGTCAGTCCATTAATGCATGGATCCTCTCAATCTATTAAAAATTCCCCTACACACCCAAAGGTAAAGATCCCATTCCTTCCTCTCGACTGAATAGTAGGATGCTACTTTTCTTTGTGTGTGTGTGTATCTGTCTGGTCCAGATGCCTTTCACAATCACTTACTAAAACCCACTGAATGTATTGTATTTGGGGGTGTGCCTAGGGGAAAATATTCATGATCTCAGTGGATTTTAAATTGTTCCTAGTATCCTTGTTTTTGTTGAACACAATCTAAGGCAAGCTTCAAATATATGTCCAGAACAAAACTGGACATTGAATTCCCTCTAATTTTCATGGCACAAATTCAAAAACTTGTTATGATCGAAGGGGAAAGATGGCAATTCACACAAATATCTTTCTGTGCAATTAAGCCATACTTCTAAATTGTTGCTGGCACCCCACAGCTGGAATCCTCAGTTCGGCCTCAGAAAAATACAAACTTCTTGGTATGCCTCTCCTCAGACTGTGAACAAACACATTATGTTCACTGCTGATTCTATACTGTTGTTGATTAAATGAAAACTGGGTCTTTCTAACCAGTTCACACCACCTAAAGTTGAAAAATGTCAGGATTTATTGTCACCAAACAAAAAGCAAAACCACTGCATAAAGCAAAACAACTTTGGTATGGGAAATTGAGATAATAAATCTCCAAGGTAAAATAACTTCATTTCTGATTTAAGAACTAATTTGAAACAAATAATGTGTTTAAAAAAAAAAAAAAAGCAAAAGCCCAAACCCATGTTTCTCCCACATAAATGGGTTTTGAAAGACACCAGCAAGTGCCAGAATTCACATATATGTTGACATATGAAAGTGGCTGATCTGGGAGCGTATTACAACCCATCCTAGTCACTTGATGTTGTAAGACTGAGAGCTAAGATTTTAACTTAAGACAACTGTGGTGAAATATAATGCAATATTAGTTCCCAGCTGGTAACTAGATGTCCAAGTACGTAGAACTATGGAACTGCGATCTCAGCTTTTTTTTTTTGTTCGTTTCGTTTAGTAAAACAATTTTGTCTCTTTCCTTCAGTATTATTTTCATAATTTTTGTCCCGTGGATTGCCTAGGCTTTTGGATAGTGAAGATTAGTGCTTGGTCCCACAGCTGTTGAAGCTAATGAAAAATTCTACCATCTGCATGGCTATATAGGAGCAGAACAATCTTTACTGCTACAGGGCTAGCAACCGTTTTCCATAGTATTCGTTCTACCTGCCATTTTATTTCTAGCTATTACTACCAATCGAATTTTCTATTTTAGTTCTCTGGCTTCCTGACTCTTACATTAGTTTTTTTTTTTGCTTTAAGTAATCTTTTAAAATTGTCTTAGACTTGATAGCTTCCATAAATTCAGTCTTGTATTGTCCCTGACAGAACATATATTCTGTTGCTTTTTCTTGATAGGGTTGAATTTCCATGGTTTTTTAAGATACCCTTTGGCTATTTTTTTTTTATGCTTAAGGTTATGCATTCCCCCTCTGATATTTTTAAGAAGCTCCCATGCTGAGCTAAGTCACTCTAATTAATGATTTTTTGGTGTCACATTGTAGGGTTTTTAGCTATCTTTTAAATACCCTATCTTTAGCACAAAGATTTTTTGTTTCATTTTGTGTTATTTCTTTCCTCCAGACTGTTGTACTTGTCTGTATTGTGGAGAGTAAGAGATAGTAATTGTGATCTTACTGTGTTGTCATTCAGTGCCATGATCCGATTCAACTAATTCAGACATATCTCTACCGCAAAAAAAAGTGAATCCTCTCTGACTGCCATGTGCTCCAGCATTTTAGTTTCACATACAGTGGTAAGTTTGTATCTGCTCCTACATTTCCACAGGTTCTACACAATTTCTGTTTGCTATTGAATACATGCTCACATTGTATCCATGTGTGTGGTAGTCAGAGATGAATCTTTACCTCATGGTAAAGGCTACTAAACAGGTTAAAGGATAGCATTATCAGATGCCATATTAAATGCTTATTTTAATTACTCTTGTGCTGGATACTGCAATGGAGAGCAAGAAGGTTGTTCTGACTAGTTTCTAGGGAGTGCAAAGGAGAAAAGTCTCAGCAGCCTTACTCAGCCACGGCTGAGGCTCCCCCTTTTAGCAGGAGGGGAACAGGGACAGAAGGTTAGAAGGACACAGAGGGAAACGTAAATGCACAAGAAAACAAAAGGATGATGAGGAGGAAAAAGTTTATAACTACCCTTACAGAGCTTGAGAACCTGACCTCCCCAGCAAATGTCTCACTTGCCTCCAAAGGATGGCTCATGAAAATATGCTTGCACTGTGTTAGCACATTTATTTTCTGTTCTTGATTGCATAACCTTGAGATTGGGAAGACCAGAATAATAGTTGCCAATGAAATTCAGTTTGGGTTCCTTTCACATAAGCATCATGTAGTATTTCCAAAAAAGGTAATGCTAATAGTAACCATGGTGTTTTTGGAGGCAGACATTTGGTGAGATCATTATATTTGCTTTCAGTTAGATTAGATTAGGTGAGATCATTATAGAAACAGGTGAATATTTTTTTTGGTAGTATATTTTGTGCTGTCTGTGGAACTACTACACTGATTATTTAAAAATTGTAGTCTACAGTCTCATATTTTTAGAAGTTTTCTGTTTGTTTGTTGGCTATTAAGTTGAGAGAGAGGTTTACTAAGAAGATTGCACCTACCATTTCTATGAGCAATTAAAATTGAAGGCCATTTGGAAGAACCAGGTCTTACAGCTGTCACAGGTTAATAAAATGCCCATGTGGATAGGCATAACTCTTTGGCTTATGACTACAGAATCTGCTAAGGAGAATAACAAATCACCATAATGTTTCCTAATGCTGAATCTGAAAGATATGAAAAATCATGGGGAGGCAGGGAACATCCTATCAAATACACCTTGAGGAAGTTTATATACAGTTTATTCCGGCTAATACCTGGAATATACCTTGCTCAGAGATACTAAGAATCCCTCATTATCATTCTTAATTTCACTCTGACAGCAAAATAGGGGAGATCAAAGAGTGCTCCATGTGCTAAATTTCTCCTCCCCACCTCCCTTTGTTTTCACTGGTCTTTTGAATATAGCAAAATCTATCATATTTTTATGTGCCTTTTCTTTTGCATAACATTTATTCTAGAAGAAGAAATGGTATATTGTCCTGGAATACAATGTACCGATACTGACTTACATCACTTAGTCATTTTGGAATGCATTTCCTATGAAATAACACAAGATAAGTATGTTACACAGTTAGCTCTTATGCTTACAAAAGATTTGAAGTCATGAGCGTTTTCTTGTCTGGGATCAGGACCAAACTCTATGTCAACAAATTTCCATAAGGGTTGCTGGATGCCTTCTTGTAAGTCCTAAATAGTTGTGCTTTTTTAAAGCCAAGGAAACAAAATATTTTTAAGCACTTTTTCTTCAAATGCTGTTGATGAAGAAAACCATGAGGAAACACTGAAAAGAAACTAAACTGTGGTGAAAGAGCCTCCTGTTGAACAGAATCATTCATCAAGTCCACAGTAGCAGAAAGTAAATGAAAACGTGACCTGAATCAGCAGCTGAAAAAAAGAGTAAAAGTTAAGCCTGTTAGAAATACTTCTGTCAGATTTTTGGCATAGTTTTGCCCTTATATTATATGTCTAAAATACTGTAGGTATGTTCTCAAAATAATAATAATAATAAAACTGTAGTAGACATTAAAGCAATTCTTCTTGAAGAAGCAATGGAAGTTTAATAGAAACCATCTGTTAAGATGCTTGGACTTGAGGCCATTGTTTTAGCTGGTTATTTTGATCCTTTTCTGTGATATTTTTAACAAAAATTTCTTCACAAAAATACCCTATTTAAGTAATTTCTAAATTAGAATGTCTGTATTTTCCCATTTTAAGGGGGAAAAAATTCAATCACGCTGTACTTTTATTTACGTTATAACTGCTTATATGCTCTCTTATTCAAGGCAATAAGCTCCTCCTGGAATCATTTGCTGCCTTGTATTTAATGAAGTCTTACGCTAAAGCTTTCTTGTAAGCATAGCACAGGAAGCTGAAGCATGTCACTAATACCTTGTAATAGTCAGCTTTTCTTCCCTGTTTTTTAACACTGAGCTCTGTCTTCTGCTCAGTAAGATGTATACGGGAGGGAGATACAACCAGAAGTCAGTAATGAGATAAAGTCTGTCTCTGCAATGCTTAGTAAATAAAATGTTTTTATTAAAGCAAAAGCACTAATAAAGAAACTCGTTTGTTCTCTCACCACACATTTCTTAACTTTGTACTTTCCTTCATTCAGAGGCCATCTCTCTGCATAGCACTGCAGTGTAGTGTACAGACCTCTGAAATAGGCCTTAACTAGCAGGTTTCAGTTCTGCTAGCAACACAGCTCTAGTGGCTAGCACATTTAGGTAAAATGTCAGAATATTTTCTTGCTCCACACAGGTTTTGCACTGGGGCCGTTTCACACAAGGGAGTTTCGTGCTGCCTTGACTACTAGCAATGCCAGGACACGCTAACGCAAAGCAGACACTGAGAGGTCGTGGCAGCACAGCTGTATGGGGGTAACAAATTGAGTAGTGGGTAAGAAGGTAGACTTACCTACTGAGGAATGAGCAGATGAAGTGAACCGAGATAATGCGACTGTAATTTATGGGCCTAATTGAGGAAAGGAGTTGAATTCTTGATCAGCTTAAAGAACATGAGTAGAAATTGTAACTTTTTCAGAGCTCATATGTTTTGTCTGGTTGTACCCTAAAACCAATGGATGTTTTGCCTAACACAAGATCAGGCTTTTCACTGCATTTCTTGTACAATAGCATTGTTCTCTGTCTACCTTTAGGTTTGAAAATAAGAAAGAAAATTTATTCCTTATCATATAACATTATTCATGTTCTTGCATCCATAACAGAACTACCATTTGAAGATACTTTTGTTAAAAGCAGACTCTAATTTGATAACAAAAATAATGTTCAAAGAAAAAACTAATGTTTTACAGATCATCAGTAACCTAGATGTTGTGCTTGGAATGACATACAATATAAGTATGTCATTTCAAGTTCACATTAATTTATCATAATTCTGTGTAGTGTTATGGAAATTACGCATGCCAGCCACCATAACAGGGTTCAACTCTAGGTTTCCGCTGAATCAATAAGCTGAAAAGAGATTAAAGTCCTTTTTATTAATAGCGCTAACAGCTTGAGCTGGGTGTCTCCGAAGAGGGACCCCAAACAAAGAAATCCCTGGGCAATTATACCCTTACAATCTAAGTTCCCAACCCCTCACGCGATAGTTCGGAACAATAGTAATATTAAGGTCTGGGGTGTTCTTGCTTTTTTATTGGTTTGATTTGTTTGCTGTTTCATTACTAAGCGGTTGCTAAGTGGACATCTTCTTATACAATATCACATCCTCTTAGGTTGGTTCCGGACAATTCTGTAGTTAGCTATTTGGCATGTTGTAATATAGTTGTTACAGTTCATATGCCATGATCTATAGGCTTTGCCTACTCTAGCTATTAATGTTTAAGCTGCTAGCTTTGTCTACTCTAGCTATTATTAATGTTTAAGCTGCTAGCTCCAAGTTTCGGCTAGCTTTGTCTACAACAGTAGGTAGATTGCAAATTCTTGTGAAATTCACTTGTTTGAGTAAATATGTAGCTGCAGAGCTCCCTCTAGCAGAGTTTAGTTATTCCCAATCATTTTATCCAGCATGTCCTCTGAAGTGGTTCTACAATTGCTTTTCTCTGTTTTCTTAAAGTAAATTGCTTCATATAGATGCTTTTTCAGAAGCTAAGGCTAGATATTCTGGAAATCAAACTTATGTTGAAAGAGATCTATACCATGCAGGAATATTATTTTCATCACAGACCTAAAAGAGGGGGAAAAAACACTTTTATCTTGAAAAAATGTGAAAAGATACCTGAAAAGAGCTTTGAAATTTGCAGTCACCTGTACCCTCTTGTGAACATGTAAAATGTGCTTTAAAAAGATTATGACAACTACATTACCACCAAAAAAGACAGATCTTTCTTTTTTCACTGTGTCTAAAATTGGGAGTGGTTCTTAAGAAGTTTGTAATTGGTAAATTGGGAAGGTACATTAACTAAAGAAAAGCGAGTTCAAGCTTTCTGTAAAAGTTGTTTTTATAGAAAGTAGATTTAAATGAACTTTCATTTCTTACTAAGTTGAAAATGCATTAATCTCACCATGAAACTTGACTGCAATGCTCTTTAGTTGATAGCGTTTGCTTTCTTAATAAGTTTTTTTTTCCTTATCATCATTATACATATCCCCTTTATGATTTGTATTGATTAAAATACATTTGATATAATACAGCAGATTTTCTTACAATTACCATTTGCTTGCTGCTTTACTTTGTGTACTACAGAAATATATTTATTTTTCTTAACTAAATAAATTAAATTTCATTTTCATAAATTACATTTCTAACAAAATCTTCTATTGAAGGTGTAGGAAGAAATCAAGCAAAAAAAAAAAGGGTAATAAAAGGTATCATGCCCACTTTCGACCAATGTCACCCTGGAGATTTGAGGAAGAGAAACTGAGCAGTCTCATTAATATATGACTGTCTCCACTGAACTATTAAAACACATAACTTAAATTTGAATACTCAGTAAAACAGAAAGGAGTTTTCTTTCAATGTCAAGCCCCAAGAACTTTAATATCTACTGCTAATCTACTATGACCAGCATATTCATTTGTCTAAAAACAATGACAGCGTTTGTTTTTCTTAAATGACATAAACTATTGATGGATATTAGGAAAACAAACAATGTAACCTACTGATAGATGCCAGGGATTTTAAATTAATAATTTGGAAGATGGAAGTGGGATTCATTTTGTTTGGATGGGTGTTTCTCTTTTAACAGAAACTCTGCTTTAGAAGAGAGAGTGCAGAATTTTGACATAATGCCTTAAATGCCTTAAAATATTATGCCTTTTGTAAAGCTCTGTAAGTTACTAAAGCAGGAGCAAAACTTCAGCAGGCTTCAAGCTGAGAGCTGGTATGTCAGAGAGCCACCACAGGAACCTTGCAGTATTCATGACCATTAAAGGGAAAAGGACGATCTCTTTCTTTTTTTCTTTTTTTTCACCTTTTTTAGTTGTCTCCTCGTTCATTCATCAGTTTTGCTGGTATTTATGAATCACACTTCTTAACAGAACAGACACTTGATTTTGTGTACTGCCAAGTATTTAAGAAAGGAAGAAAAGTAAGCAGTGTTAATATGGGCAAGATGACACTCCACTGCCAGCCAGATCTGAGCTGCACATTCGCGCTGGTTCAACAAATGCAGATGATCTCCTGTGTACTAGGACTGAACAGTTTACCACAGTATGTTTTGCAGTGCCTAAAAGGGGCACAAACTTGCCTTCTAAGTACCTTTTTTTGAATGAGGCAGTGGTCCTTCTCACTAGCTTTTTCTTAGTCCAAAAGGGAGAAGAGGAGGAACAACTTGCTCATTTGGTGCATTTCCACTACTGAGATGGACATTTCATAGGTCAGGAGGGACAGTTAGAGGAAAAGCTTGCTTATTTGGCCAATTTCCACATAATTTCCTGCAATCAAACCATATCCCTGTTTGCTTTTGCTGTGCCTTCATCTCTTTTTTCTCTATAAGTCATACTAAAGGAGAATATAAACGATATCATCCTCCTAGCGTGTAAAAACACGTATGTTTCTTAAAGGACTCTAACCTTCATGACTTAGGTCAAAAAGGAATCAAAATACATCTACCTTTATATAAATATCAAGTGGAAAACAAATAATATCAATTATGCTTTTACATAGACTGTGAAAAATCAGTGATAGCTACCATGGTGCACATATACTATAAACAACCATATTCACCTTCCTTGCCTGCACTAAGGTAAGCCTGAATGCAGGTTTCTGGACTCACATTTCTTCTGAGCAACCAGTGGTTTAAAGCTGAATTTAAGATTGTGATTAAATGGTAAGAGTCCTACCTGTGTAAGTTTTTGCCTTCACAACCCCCATGGCTGTAGCTGAAGTCATAAGAGGCTATTTGTGCTGGAACACCTGGCTACAAAGAAGGAAGCTATTTAACCAGGCAAGGTACCCCACTCTTCCCTTTAATCCGTAATAACTTGAATTTGATAACTTGCAGGTTGTATTATAAAGCCTCCATCTCCCCACCCCCACCCAGGTGTTTCTTCATTGCTTTGCAAAAATTATTTCTTTGTCTCCTTTTAACATTTGAGAAACTTTTCCAGAAGAGATGTCTCTATTTCCAGAGATCAAAGGAAGTCTTTCTCCCAATATCTGCAGACTGATGAATGAGGGGATAAGTAAAGTACAAAGAAATCTTGCTACGTTATGAAGGAAACTGGAGGTGCTGCTTTGGCACCAACGTGCAGATACCTAACACAGGTTTCCTGAGGCAAAAAACCCCCAACATTCTCTGATCTGTATTCTGCAAATACTTACCTTTCCTAGGTAACTGCAAGGTGAAAAAGTATATTCCATTTTTTAAAAAAGAGCACAGGCCAGACAGGCATAATACTTACATTTAAAATACAATATTCTCCTCTTAAAGCCATCTTCTGAGTATATTTATGAACAAATTAATTTGTACAACAGGTTAAGCCAGTTTCAAGTCACATTTAATTCACACTTACACAAAGGTCCTGCATTCTCTGCTCAGCAGCTATAATTCTGTCTGATTTTATTACTAAATATCTCTGCTTTACAGCAGAGGTGTCCTATTGCACCATTATTTTGGTGTGAGAAGCTTGAAAAGTCTAACTGGGATGTTTAAGAAACACTGTTTTATCTGTAATCCCAAGACCTGACTAGTTCTTACTCTATAAACAGAAAACCCTTAATCTGATTTCAAACACAAAGGAAAGTCCAAAACATCCTTAGAGGCATTACAGATGGGACTAAGGCTTTCAGAACCCAGAGAGTTAATTTTTGCTCTTACTTACTGAGAAATGGCTTCAGCAAGAACCTGTTTCAAGTAACTGCATTTCCAGAAAGGTGTGGGCCAGTTTGAGAGTCCAGGGGAGAGCAACAGGGCCCATCAGAGGTCTAGAAAACATGAATCTGAAAACATGACCAGTGGGAAAATACTGAAAAAATGTGTTGGGTCTAGAGCACAAAGACCCCAAAGATAGATGTTTGGTAGGCTGCTGTTAGAAAGACAAAGTGAAACAAATTTTCTTCCTATCTACAGCCAGCAAAGTAACAGGTTGAAAGTAGAACAAAAAAAATTAGATCAGACCTAAGGAAAAACAGGCTTTCTAACAGTTATGACAGTATAACACTGGAATTGATATCAACTGCAGAACAGCGATTTTATATCACTGAGGTTTTAAATCTCCTGATTGATTTGATGAACAACTGTCAGACCGGACACTGGCATTATGACTGTTTCTTGGGCAGGAAGGTGTATAAATGGCCAGTCCAACCATATTTTTCAGAATTATATGATGTGGAGAGGTGAGGGAGAGGGAAGCTCTCTAGTGTGCTTACCCTATCTCTCCCTACCATCATGATGAATAGCTATGTAACTGGGTTTACTTAAGGTCAGCTTCCTTAGGAAAGAAAAAGGGAAACAAATCTAAGCCTTTCTTTGAGCATCTTCCCACATTTTTCCACTTCCTTGAATGTGTGAGCTACTAGAAAATAAGCTAAAAGTCAGAATTGACTGTATTGGTTGCAAGGCTTCATTCTTCTTGCAGGTGTGTTCAAAAGCTCTGGCTGGTAGGAAGACTTATGGAAAGAAAACAGAGTGAGGAAATGCTGTATAGAAATCAGGTCTCTGGAGTCAGAATTATGATCGCTATATGGGTGACCTTATTTCCACTTCATGGGTGCAACCCTCAGAAAAATTCTTCCATGGATGAAGAGCTGGACATCTTCATGGAGAAACACCCCTCATGAAGGGAAAGTGGGACTCTAAATTTTGGGATAATAGTATTTCACTGAAAAAATGTGCAGCTGGATAGCTTAAAAAGTTGTTGGTGATATGCAACTGGGAATCCAAATCAAGGCCTAAATCAGTACTGATCAAAGTGAGCAGCAGTGAAATGAACACCAGAAACATATGGGAGTACCTTCTGTCATTAGATGTTATCTCTGAAAAACTGTCACAGTGACACCGGCCTTGTCAAGTCAGCCATACTGATATGCTTCTAGAACCTGGTCCTTTCCTTTTGTTCACATCAAAATTAAGGTAAAAGATGGGAGGGGAAAAGTGCAGGTAATCTTACTTATTTAGGAAATGACTGAATGTATAACAACTTGGATTAACATTATCTTCTTTACAGTAACATTATCTTCTTAAATACCAAAATAACTGGGTCTGGTATCTAGGACACCAGCTTGGGAAGTGAGAGATCACAGAATCATAGAATCAGACGTGACACTAAATTCAGCTTTTACTACTTTCTCCTCGTGTAGCTTTCAACAGATCACTGGATAGTGTCTAGGTTCTTTGTTTCACCAAAAATGAAGATAAAAATATGCTTTCCTATCTTCCAGGCATGTGAGTAGATTAAAAGTACTGAAAACTGTAAAAGGCTATGATAGTAGAACTTTTAAAAGTTAGGGTTAGGTACCACATAACTGGATTTGTAATGAGCCATTACTTTGATGTCCTACGGGAAATAATTCTATTGATAGGAAAATTCCTCCAAGTATTTCTTATTATCAGAACAACTGCTAGCCTTTTCTTGGTAGGATAGCCATTCCTTCTGGTTTTTTAGTGATATTTTTATACTACCTGTCCCAGGTGTCATACAGCATAGTACTTACTTTGAATACATAGAACTCTGTTTCCTTCATATTGGCCATGAAACAGGCCGATACTACTATCTAGGCATGGAGGTAAAATCCTTGGTCTACAAGCCCTTACACTGGCAGTAAAAGCAGGCGCAATCATGGACACCAGATTCACATCAGCTGGTTTAGAAAAATTATTTATAAATAATCCAAAGGTTTTCTGACAATACATCATAGTTTGCGTTTTACTGGACAACAGAGCTTTTTGGATAGTAATGATATACAGCACTTTTAATCTTCAGGGTGCTCTGCAAACAGGAACTAATGTCTCCTCTACAATGGAGATCTTTGAGCACTCTGTTGATTGACACTTCCTGGCTTTGATCGCCATTGTGCGGCTTGTCAATTGGTTTATTTCTACTGCCTGACCTCACTTAAGTACACCAACTTTTGTGCTTTTATTCTTATCTGTCTCAGCACAATGGGAGGGAGAGGGAAGTGGAGATTAAGAATTGAGGAGCAAAACTGAGAACATCTCGTATGATGCCAGTATTTTTTTTTCCACCTCAATTCAAGCAAAAGACTACTAGAGAGTAGCTTGGAAACCCTTTAGCCATGTGTCCTTGGCTTTTTGCCTGTTTAACAGAGGTCTTGCACAACGTGTGTTTTATGTGCTGTCACCCTGATTTCTCTATATTTTAGCTGGTCTCCTGGTGCCACTGTTTGCCATTGGCCTGCCTTCAAAGCGAGTGCCTGTGGACAGTACTCATACGGTATGTAACATACCGTATGCTTTGACAACTCATGTGGTCTTAATGGGTTTCCCAGTTACAGAGGCTAAAAGAGCAAGGCAGACTGTTCTGCAGGCTACCACACAGCAGTTCTTATGAATAAATCCTTCAGATAGGAAAAAATAAATCATTTCTACAATGTTTGTTTTTTATCTGGTAGATATAATAAAGTCTTTCTCTCCTGTGGCAGGGGAAAGTGCAAATAGGATATCCGCAATGTCATTTAAATGAATAATGACTTGGAGACTAGTTAACTTCATTTCTATAAGGCTTCATGATACCTTCAGTGCTTGCAGCTAAGTGACATGTTGAAGAAGTATATCTAGAGATCAGTGATTATCTTTGTTCAGCTATCCTATTGCATTCTTTCTTTAAATCTATACGGAAAGGAAGATGTGTTTCAGAAAGCAAGGTTATTTACATGCCTCACCTTACAAAACAGCAAGGAAATGAACCTTGCTGCATGGACCACTTTCTTTGATTTACTTAAAGCTTTTGAAGTGGTATCTCATTATCTTCTTTTTATCCCCTCTTGTTTTCCTTGCCTTTGTTATCTTGATCAGCTTTCAATCACCTCTACACCGGCTTTTCCTGATCCTGGATCCATTCTTCTGCCTCTTGTCTTCTTTTTCTCTCCGTGAGTTAACAGTGTGATATACATATTGTTATATAACGAAAATAGTAATGCATCTGTACTGATAAACTGAAGACCATACACCAATTTAACTGCCAGAATCTCTAAAACTCATTCAGTTTTTTAAACCTCTCTTGGAGCCATATTTCATGTTATACAAGATTTGCCTGCATTGCCTTTCATATTTCTCACTCATGTATTATCATTCCCATTCCTGTATTCTTCATTTTTATCTTCAAGTTTGTATGCTTTCAAGTTATGCTGATTCCTTTGCAAAAAAAAAAAAAAAAGGTTTTTTTGGCTTTTTTTATGAAGGTAAAATGTTGTAAATACATTACGATGGTAATACCACTCAGCCATTTAAACTGTGGTTTTAAGTAACAGAAAGGTATTTTTAACTCACTGTATAATTCTTAATATGATTGCTCCATTTCTCTGCATAAAATCAGAATTCTGAAACAGACTGGTTGCCTAGTAGGGTTGGGATAACTATGGCTTATAGAATCTTTTAAACTTACCAGCTTAAACATAGCAGACATCTACCTAGTGTTCATTAATAATCTAATGTAGTTGTCAATTATTCTGGTTTGATCATAAATGCCATAGCAATTTGTACCCAGCCCCAGATGTTTGTAGTCCCTACCAAATGCTTCCCTTTGTTGTACAGCTTGTATTCCTGCCTCCTGTCCCCACCGCCTTTTAAGCGGGGACCTGCGGGTAGGGAGAGGATGAAGCAGCCTAGTCAGGTTCCCTGAATTTGTTTCTGAGATACATTGGAAGAGGTTAGAATTTTTTAAAATACAAATGGGATAATTTTCCAACAGGAAGCAGAACTCTACTTTTCCACCATTTTGATGATGCAAAATTTCTTTGATCTTCTAACTTGCTCTTACAGTTTGACAGAGGAGGCAGTTTCATTACCCTTATTTCAGAGAGAGAGACAGACTTCCCTCCACTATGAGAATTCATGTCCATCAAGCTATTTTAAGGATATTTTCCATTATTGCTTTTTTCCCAGTAATTAGTGTTTCCATGTTCTCATACACATTTACAAATCGCAATACAGTTGTAAAGAGTATTTTTATTTTGAAGACATGACTATTTTAAGACACACTTACTGTATAATTTTAAAATGTAATTGTCAAGAAGAACCATGCAGTGTTAATTAATAATGTGAACGTATTCTCCATAAGTAGTCCGTGCTAGAGCATCTCTTCTACACCCTATGATAGCAATAGTGATATACTGGTTTCAATGGTAAATTGTACATGCTGTTGAGTACAGGCAGACTTTTATAAAGATTGGAACAAGATTTCAATAGCACCTATAAAACAAAAACTGTAAGCTTACACACATTGACCTCAAAAAGATTACTCTTCTAAATTCAGGCATGCATGTAAACCATGGAAGCGTTAGAACCTTAATTCTTACTGATTATGTGATTCAAAAGACAAACTCAAAAATTCTTAGAAACTAGTGCTTTATATGCTTTAACTTTTGAATAATAAAGTTTTGAAATTACAAAGGACAAAAGTCTAAAGGATAGACTAATTAAGCTGTTACTATTTCCAAATATTTTTTATTATGCACATGTAATTTTTCCTATCATTCTTCCGCCTAATTCTTTAAACCAAGTAACTTCTTTCAGAATCAAAGCAAGTATGTTTTTACTGTCAATGGAAATAACTGTTATTGAGATTCCCAATGCCACACAAGGTCCTGAATTGTTATTTTTGCCTTTTCTCTGGTTAGAGATAGAAGTTTTTGGTTAGAACTCTGCATTTGTTTGAATGTTTACGTGTTGGCAAATCTCAGCTACCTCCTGAAATGCAAATTAAGCTGTCCTTTGCCATCTTCTTAATTAGGAAGAGGCTCAGAAGGGTGTTCTTTTCATGCCCTTGAAAATTCAGCAAATACACTTTCTTCTTAAGTTGTTTGAATTTGAAGAGAAGCTCAGAATTTTGATGGTTGCTTTTGTACTGGAAGAAATCAAGCAGAGCTTTGAAATCTTTAATGTACAAAAGAAACCTTGCTAACTGGGTCACTACCCACAGGCACAGTTTAAAGTTGGGGGAGAGAACCTGTGTTCAAGGTTTTTTTCAAGACCTATTATGTTGTTTCTTGTGCTGGTTTAGCTTTCTTTTTATGTTCAAAAGCGACGGATCCGATTTCTGCCTCAGAGAAGCTTTCTCGCAAATTAGCAATTTTTTTTCTCCAACAAGTGACTTGCAGGTTTCAAATTTGAGGTCTTGTTCTTTGAACAAAATGGGAACTATTTGTTGATCATTCTGGATTCGCCTTTTCCCCATAACTGATCAAGTGATATATTTGCTTGATAAACCATTTCCAGTTTAGAAATTTGAGGAAGCTCCTCTTTGTGGGAAACTTTAACTTGACAAGTTGTGTGGGACTCAGCTTCACAGAGAGGGCCTGGCTGTCTTTTAAGTGGCTTCAACTTGAGTAGAGCACTCTGGTACCATCCATTGTAGAGTGAGCTTTCTGTCAAATTTTCAACAATTGCCAAGCATCAATTTTTCTGAGGAAAAAAGTCACCAAATGAAAAAGATATAACGAAAGAGTTGTGAAAGTCTATTCTGGTTAAATGGTGACTCTGCCAAACATTCTACATAAATAGGGTGTTGAAAGTGTATTTTTACCTATATGTACCATCCACAAAGATCTCGAACAATTTCACAATATGACTTTGTGAAGTAACTCACAGGGTAACTGTGACTTGGGAGTAAATTTCACTAAATTACCTAAACACAATAGGATCGTAAGAATTGGTGGCGTAGCATAATAGCATTGAGCTGCTATGAGCTTAGCTTTGCACTTTTAAAGTTTTTGGACTTTAAACCAGTAGAGGTATCAAGCTCACAATAGTTTGACACACATCTTACTCCACAGGTCATCTGATTGTACTACTGAATTTAGATGTAACTGTGAGATTTGCTCTGAAGCAAGATCTGCTAAAGAGAAGTTGTTTGAAGTGGTCTTAAAAACATACATTTTAAATAAACCCTTCATTTTGAGCATGTAAATAACAGTATAGAATTACAGACTAAACATTCAGAGTCCGCGAGCTAACAGGCAGTGGAAATTCACTCTTCAGTTCAAGGGACGGGGAACACAACGTTTTCTAAAATGGAAAAAACCTCATTTCATTCATGCTTAAGTGGAGAAAATTTGCATCGGTTCACATGTATCTTGCAGGTAAAAAAAATAATTTAGTTCAATCTGTTTTTAAACAAGTTTATTTATACTGAGATAACATTTGCAAAGCACCCTAGAAACAGGAAGATGTGAGTTTCTGTTTCTAATCTCAACGGTCATACGATAAGGTATGTGGCCTTAAGGTAGTAGGCACCGTTCAAAACAGAATAGTTTTTTTCCATTCATCTAGCATATTTTGTTAAGTTGTAAAAATTTGAAACAAATGTACTCAAAGATTTTAAAAAAAATCAATTATATCATCAATCAGATATATATAAAGCATATGCACAAATAATTAACAACTATTTCCCTGTGAAGAAGATTAAAGGTTTGGGTTTTTTTGGTAACAATTATTTGAGGCAATCTTGTATATATTGTAAAGCTGAGATAATTTTAAATCACTTTTGTATGTATCAACTTGATAGCTTTTACAGTTAGATGATTAAGTAAAGAGAAAAAATAAACCAAGGGAAGTCCCTGACTGATGGTGGTATCTGTATTGCTGGAAGCTGACATTTTGAATTCAACAGTATGATTTGCCCGTACTTATCTTAATCCCCAGAATTGATCAGTGAAACAGATTCACTATGAGATGGGGGGAAAATTCTGCCCTTGCTCACATAAGGTAAGACAGTAACTGCAGCACAGATTTAAATAAAACCATAGTGATGAAGGGTGTGGAGGTTGAACAATATCCATGTCTTCAAAATATGGCTTGAGATGTCTATGGTATGTCACCAGTGATTGGGGCACTATCATGAACGATCTTGGCACACTGAAGAAATGAGAAGTCAGCCTGTGGTAGAGCCTGAGAGAGCCCTTGCCCCGCCAGCCCCTAAGGGACTGATGGCACAATTCCGTAAATTTAACATCAGGGAGGACTAAAAGAGAGGAAATTGCCAAATCTCTATTGATTTCAACAAAATTAGGCTGATTTATCTCAATCAGGAAGGACTGATGAGGACACATTCTTTACCTCATTTTCTGTAATTTTTTTCTCATGTCAGTGAGATGGTCTGGATCATTGTTACACTTTACAAATCAACACATTCTTTACTTAATACATCTGTGATTCCGCACGAGTCCCTTAGAATGCCAAAAGACTTAGACCTTTCAGATAGAAAGCACGGTTTTAAGAATCTACTGCAGCAAACTAAATGTTTCTTTTCATTTTGCTCTATATTGAGTTTGAAGATACTATTTCTTCCAATTTTACAAAGGCATAGTTAATACTAGCCACCGTGCAATATGTTATGTAAAATAAAAACTATTTTGCAAAGAGTTTTGGTGGCTTTGTGATTAAGAAAATAAAGTCTTTTGTACAGTACATGTGGATACAATATTATTCTCTCTGCAAAATAATTGCAGCATGAAAGCATTGTTTTGTTCTTTTAATTCTTATTCTTTTAGACATAGACTTCTCTGCACTGGTTTCACAGTGACGACAGTTAGCATGTGGTGGGCTACAATACCGTCTACCAGTATTAACCTATGACCAGACTCTTTGTTAAAACTAATGAACACCAGTAGGGGCTCTATTTTATAGTGCACTTTCCCCAAAGTTAAACATAGAGAACTTCCCCCTATATTTTTACTTTAACTATTGAAACAATAAAAAGAAAACATAAAATGAGCTAAAGAAATTTGTTGCAGCTCCACGTTGACTTTAGCGTGCCTTGTATTCATATGTGGAGACTTATTTGAAATGTTCCTCTTTTTTTGGCTGGTGATAAAGTCAAACATATTAAAGTCTTTCTCAATTGGCTTCTTACAGTCTCTTTACCCCCTGCAGCTTGCGTTGAAAAGGCCAAATTCTGCTTACCTTACTGACGAAAGCAGTTCTTTTGTCTTTTTAGAAAGACTATACATGTGAATAAGAGAAGCAGCATTTGGTCCAAAGGGACTAACTTAACTTCAGCAGATTGAAAACAGTTACAGCAATTCACAGTTTTAAAATGAGCAAATGCACATGCCATGTCTTTTTTATTTATTCCTGCTGGTTGTCCATTTATATCTTTTGGGATGTAACCGTATGCAGTGTAACTAAAGATTTTCTCTGTGTATTTTTGCATCTTGTCTATATATTCTGATTTGTTTTTAAAAAATACAATCAGAAATTGTATCTAGTATTTGCACAGGAGCTTATAAACCACATCTTACAGCATTTCCTAATCAGTTGTAAGGAGAGTTTTGGCTGTGGAAAAGCAGCAGTATTGGGCCTATTAACTAATTCTACTGTAAATTAGTACGTATGTTGTTACTTACTTGGGAAACAAAGCTTCACTTTCAATGGATTTTTAAGGTAACCTAATTATCAGGCAAATAGTAGTTTGCAGCCTCTGGAAAACTCCCCTCTTCCTAAACTGTTAGATGTAAATCTGTCATCTTGTTTTTACTAAGTCCCTCTGATTTTGCTTAGTGTAAGTTAGCTCAGACGCCAAAAAAAAAAGGACCACTGTATGGCAACTTTTTTCCTATAAAACCAAACGACTAATCAAAAATACTGTTTGGAGGTAGTTGAGAATACATACCCATTCAGCTTAGGTTTCAAGCAGCTATTGAACACAGCAGAGAGCACACCCCAGCTGCATTTGGCTTCTGTGGAGTCTAAACGTGTTTTTTATGTGGATCCCTAACGTGACTTTTGTTTGTTTGTTTTGCTTCTCATTTTATACAACTAACTTTTAGAAAGACTCCTTGGAACTTCGTAGCTTACCCTTAACGGCACAGCTGGCTTTCCTCTCCACACTAGATTGCTGCGCTTTCCCCTGAGGCACAGTAGTCACCTTTGACACCGCCAACAGTAGGTAAAGCAGCAGAAGTTACGATAAGAAATCAGGCTTTTAGAGGGAGGTGTTTACCTGTTGCTTCTGCAGTTTATGCTGATGGTAGATATGCATTTAAAGCTTTTGCTCGACTCCTCATTTAATCATTCCTCTGCTGACAAAGGCTGGGGTGGAAAGTGATGGGTTTGCACGGAGAGCTGAGTAGTGGGGGCAAAAGGAGTTTAGAATCAAATTACACAAAACCAGGCAGAAACGCTCAATCTCTGCGGCTCCCTGAATTTGAGGCAAAGGCTGTGCAGAACGCGCCGTTGGCGACGGAGATGAGAGGAGCCCTTCCTGCTGCCGGGACGCACCCGGCGTGTGCCCCTGCACGGGCCGTGGGGGCGGGCGGAGTTCGAAGCGCGCTCTCCCGGGGGCCGCGCCCGCGCAAGGTGCCCGCGGGGCGCAGCGAGGACTCGCCTGCCCGCGGAGCCGCCCGGGCGCCGGCCCGCAGCGCGGCGGCGGGATTGGGGGGCGGGGGGGAGGAAGGGGGGCCGCGCCGGGTGCCCGCCCGGGCGGGGCCGGGGCGGGGCCGGACGGGACGGGGCCCGGCGCGTCCCGCCCCGTGGGGGCGAGCGGCGGGCGGGGGCAGCGCGGTCGCCGCCGCCGGGGCGCAGCTGCCCGCCCGCCGCCGGGCGCTGTGTGCGCGCACGGGCCGCGCTCCTGCCTGCCTGCGCCCACACACACGCACCCCCGCCGCCCCGCCGTGCGCTGCACGTCCAGCGCTGCCGGTGCTGCCCGCCGGGACCCGCGCTTCGCGCTCGCCTGCAGTTTCTTCGCAGGCGCCCAGGTGGCTGCGCGCCGCGGCGCTCCCCGCCTGGCCCGGCCCGGCGCGGCCCGGCCCGGCCCGGCTCGGCGCGGCCCTCCCTGTCCTGCCGGCCGGCGTCCCGCGAGCGCGGAGCCGATGGGGATGGGCGGGAGGATGCGCCTGAGCCGCGTCTGCTGCGTTTTCTACCAGCTGTGCGTGCTGTCAAGCGGGCTCGCCGCAGGTAAGTGCGCGCCTTCCGCGGGACGGGGCCGAGCCTCGGGGCGGGCTCCGTGCCCCGCCGGCTGCCGGCAGCCGGTACCTGCCCATTGTTAAGCGCCTTAACAGCTGTGCCCGTCCCCTGTAGCTGATGGGTGATCAGGTAACGCGTGCCTCCCATGTGAGGGTGCATTGCAGTGCGCTCGTCTGTATGTGATACTAATTTTCATAGGCAGCCCTGTCATCTCAGCAGTGCTATTCCTAGCGTGCGTAGGATGAATGTGTAAATAAAACTTTATTTACAGAAGGAAGACCTCCACTTTCTGTCTCAGGCTGGTGGAGATTGTATGTACTCATACATTTATAAGCATAATGCTGGTATGCTGGGAATTTTGGTTAAACTGTGATACGGTGTGTGTAATATGCAGACAGCGCTAATTAGTGGTTATAATTCAGTTGGTTATAATGATGATACAGCATGTGCATGCATCTGCCACTTGTACGTGCACTCGCAAACGTGCAGCCATGCGGGGTGTTTGCGTTTGGCAGCACTTTTGAATCATAGTGGGTCTTGCAAAACATCCTGAGAACAAGGTTGAAATTTTCAAATTTTTTTGTTCAGGTTTTCCCTGCCAAAATAACAATTTTTTTCTAGCTGTATGAAAAAGTTGCCACTTTGTCTAAATGATGAAAGGTTTGTGCAACTCTCCTTGCGCGGAGGTGGTGGTCATGAAGAAGAATATCCCCAGCTACTGGTACAAACACAGCTTCTGCCCAGCTTGAGCTCCAGCTCTCTCTCAGTGTTTACCAGGACCATGGTGTGTCCCAGACCCCTGAGCAGGCACACAGACATCTAGTGCCTGGCCTGTCTGCCGTGTGTAAGGAAAGGATGAAAGGACCAAATGGAGCCCGCTCTATTTTGGGTGGCATGCTTGGTGGGCTGGGAGCCAGAATGAGCATGTTGGAGGGGGGCATAGGGTAGGTTTCTGGCAGGGGCAGTGTGCTGCTGGGTGCTGCACTCAATTAAAGCATGTGCTGGCCTTCCCGCAGGTCTCCATGCTTCAGAAGAAACCGAGGAGTGGGAGATCGTCTTCCCTGCGCTGTGGAGCAGGGGCCAGCAGGAGCCGGCGGGTGGCAGCGGTGGTGGTGGGGGCTGCAGTGCAGACCCCAGCTGTGGGAACCGGAGCAGCACCCTCAGTGCCCCCATCACACCTAGCTCTGTGGCTGGCAATTCCCGGGAGGTGCGTTCAGTCTCCTCCTCGGTGGAGGGGCAGGCGCAGGCTGTGGGGGAGGCGGCAGAGGAAGAGGACACTGAGGATGAGTATGAGTCTCAGGAGTTTTACCACTGGTCTCCCCTGCCCCAGGGGTCTGGTGCTGCCTCTCAGTTGCCACCACTATCCCCCCCGCCACCACCTCCAGCAGAGGACGGAGATGAGGTACTGCTGAGGATTCCCGCTTTTGCTCGGGAGCTCTACCTGCTGCTCAAGAGGGACAGCCGCTTCCTGGCTCCTGGCTTTGCCGTGGAGGAGCGCCTCGGGCGTGAGGGCAAAAGCCCACCCGGTGCTGCACAGTCGCAACCTGAGAGAGCTTGTTACTACAGTGGTGCTGTCCTCCGCTACCCGGGCTCCCTCGCCTCCTTCAGTACCTGTGGCGGATTGGTAAGATGACCTTGCATGCGGGGGTAGCACCAAGGTCTCCACGCAAGTGTCAGCTTCATCTGCTGTTTTTCACTCCCACCCCTTTCCTGAGGTCTTCTTTCTTTCATATTCTCTTGGGTCATACCTCTGTACTTCTCCTTATTTTTAACCATTTTGTCATTTATACTTTTATTATCCCACTCATAATTTTTCTCAAATCCTACTTCTGCCTTTCTCCTGTAAAGTTTTGATGCTCTTTGTCCCATTTCCAGATACACTTTTGTCTCTCACTCCCATACCTTTCTTTTCTGGATCTGCTTTTTATTATTTATTAGGCCATTCTTTCTTCAACTTTTCTCATCTCCGTCCCTAATTTTATCGTGGTCTTCAGGGTGTGCCTGTAATTAGTTACCTCCATGCTCACTTTCCTTCCTTTTCCCTCTATCATCATCTCTCCTCCAGTCCATCTGTAATGCATTTGTTCTTCATTCCCATCCTATATTCTAAAGTTATCTTTCTCATCTGTGTTGTCTTCCGTATCTTCTGCATCCCAGTTTTCAGACTGTTCTGTCTTTCCTACTTCTACCAATATTTTATGTCTGATTTCTCATCTTCATTATTCCTTTTCTTTCATTCCTCTCATCCCTTTGGCCTTTTTTCTCTACCTCACCACTTCCCACATGTGGTACCTGTAGTTACTTGGATTTGGGACTCCATACCCTTCTTTCCTTTCAGTTCTTCCATAGAAGTACACAATGAGTGTCTTCTCAGCAGAAATGTTAATACAGTCAGACCTTTTGAATAGTTATTACTTCCGTGGCATACCTCCCTTATTCGAAACAAATTTCACCTGCTATAATTTCTGTCGTGATTTTTACCAGATAAAGACCAGAATTGGGCACATTGACAACAGCCATGGTGATCCAGTGAGCTACAATCCCAAGATACTTGGGGGTGGATGGAAAGAGTAGAAAGCAGCTGGGATGATGTAAAATGCTGGCAGGATTTAAAACAAAAACAATTATTACTACTATTATTCTCATTTTGGGCCTTTATATAGCATCATAAATGCACACGCCTGCAGCACTTTACAGAATATAGAATACAAATAGTAATGGCGCTAGGGAAAGTTAACATCATCATGACCCTGGGTTTTTGGGGTGGCTAGATAGGTGTAAATCACCACTGTCACATGATAGATGTTTTCTTGTATTTCTTTCTGAATTTGAACGTCTAACTTGTTCCATTGTTGATTTATGAAGATATGCCTGCCTGTTTTTTATTTGCATGGTCATGAAGTGAAACCAGGTAAAATGTGGAAATTTTGACTGCTTATTCATTTGCCTGATTGGGCTTATTCAAAAGTCAAAACTCAAACTGAAAGTGGTGGAGAGGGAACATAGGTGGATTGACCCCAAATAAAATATTTGCTTGCATTCCTGCAAAGTGAAACCGCCAAGTTTCACACAACTCTTAAGTGGTTGGCATCTGATTATTGACATTTTGTCAGATTTTCCAAAGCATGGTAGCAGAATTAATTGTGGAGAAAAATATTGAAAGTCAACTGAAGGTGGTTTGAAAGCAATCAGGTAAAGAATTTTTATGTTCTGGAAAAGCATTTGACTTCTGTACTCCTTGTTAGAGTTTTACTTCCTTTTACATTGCATATGGGTAAAATTAGGTTACAGAAAATCTTGCAAAGAAATTGGTAGAGATAATTATCACAAATGTCTGCTCAAAAGTGATCTACATCATTGCATATCTGTAATTCCTTTGACTTGATTTATAAATTGAAATTCACTGTTTAAATAGACCACAGTTCCCTAGGAGCCCCCTTAGTAATTTTTGATTCAGTCAGTCAGACTTTTCCTAGAAGTACCAGCTTACTCCCAGTTTACCGGCTGTCTAAGCATGCATGTGCCCAGATTATGTTCCCCATAAGAAAGCTGCAGCTGAAATATAAACTATTCTATGTATCTCAAATAAAATTGGAAACTTACTGATGTTGACTGATGGTGTCGTGATCCTCAACTGCATAGTCTTGTTTGCAGTGAAATAGTTAAGCAGCTTTTCTTCCTGAGAGTGTTGCTGCGTCAGGCGCATAGTTAAAAAAAATTGCACAGTGCTATTATGTCAAAGTTGTCATAACAAATCTTAAGTTATTTGTCATTCTTTATTCAGTCATTGCCTGGGCTCTATTACATATGTAAGTTGCTCTGTTTCCAAGAGTCTTGAAAAAACATCATACATACATTGCATATTCCACCCTGTTTCCTCTAGGCCTTGCCCTGCAGAAAGAGCCAAGCAATATTTCAAACTACATTTTCTCTTTTATGATGTAAAAATCCATTGAAACTTGAACCTACAAATATTTTATTGTACTTACCTCAATTATAATTTGATTTTTTCATTTTAAATATAAGGAAATTTCAGAGAAAATGTGGTATGAATGTCTTCGATATACTCTTATTTCAAAGCCTTGCAGACTAGGCTGCATACACTTCGGAAAGCCAAACAAGTGGGCTGTAAGTCCCTTAATAGGCAGCTTAGATTCCACTCAGCAGTTTTTCTTTTCAGTGTGAAATACAGCATCTCTGCTTAACAACAAAACTTCCACCATTCTGGTCTTTAGATAGTAGCCTTTTAATGAATCTCTTTATGCACCGAGGAAAGTAACTGTAGTCTGACAGACAATAGTGATTTTGCCACACAGGAGGAAGGGTGAAGAAGTGTTAAAGGCCAATAGAAGAGGTTTGGCCATCACGTGCAGGGGAGGGTCATACATGGTAGTACAGGATGTGTGGCTGATGCTGTAGGGCTAGTTTTGTGAAGAGACACCGGATCTTCAATGAAATGAAAAAAAGCCTTGCATGAAATTGTTGTGCCACCCAAGTTAGGATGTTGGTGTTGGTTCCAGCTTCTCAAGGCATGGAGAGACCTGACGTGCCAGTGACATTCAGGAAATTGAAAAAATGTCTATGTAGAAGTCTTAACTGCTCCTCCTATAGGCAGAAAGACAGAAGAATATTGTTGCAGATTTTGGGCATCTTATCCCCTTGAAGTGGGATTTAGGTGCTTTTTGAATAGTTCACTGGTTGCAGTTGGGTAAAGCATGTAATGTACAGCACAACATTAAAGCTTCCCCATATTTGTTATTTCACAGTTCTTGAGAGCTTCAGTAATGTGTTTTTTCTTGAGCTGTTCATCAAAAGCCACTATGGAGGGATGATAATAATGGGGTTCATAACATACCATGTTAATCATGTGAATATACAAGTGAAAAATGAGACCTGTACTGCCAGATAATTACTAACCAAATTCTGAATGCCAGCATTTGTTTGGCAACCTATCTTGACAAATGAAGGAAGCATAACTCAGTGGATATTTTGTAATCAAACTAAGGACTAGAGATACGCATGGACCGTCTAGAAACTTCACCACCGTGACGTTGGTGTCATCTCAGAGCTCACATGATCGATGGTGACAGCCCTATCCAACTACTTGTTAAAACACTTGTGGATTCTTACATCCTTTTGTAGCTCAATGGGATTTGCTCCGAGTACGTTTTGGGATTCTGCACTGGTGCTGTGGGAAGATTAATAAGGAGAGGTTTCCAAGAATTCTCCATCTGTATGCTGACTGCCTACTTGTTCATCATTAGCCAAATACCAGAATGTAAGCAGTTCTGCTGATGCCAGTGAGACTGCTGCTCTGAAAGTGATGAATTTCCAAGCTGGATCATTAATTATTTAAATGGTCGTTTCTACTGCTTGCTTGTGTTTTGCCATAATATTTGAAATAAGAAAAAAAAGCATGTCAAATGGTGTTGAACAGTTTTATTTGTGACTGGTAATACACATCACTTACAACTAGTAGTTCTTTCGGAGCATGCTGTAGGAGAAACTTACAGTGGACTTAGAATTAACAAATCTGGCTACTGGTTCTTTACCACGGATCTGTTCTGCTGCTAGCATGGAAGTTGAAGTAGTCTCACTGCATTCCCCAGAGAGAGCTGTAAACACAGCAAATGTGTGCTTTATCCCCTACTCCTTTCATTTCAGAAAGAGAGGCATTTAATGTCATTTTTTCTCAGCACTGAATTGCTTAGGTAGTACTCTATGGCTACGTGGTGGCAGGCAGGGGTTTTCCCAATGTTTTTTCTTTTTAACCGAAGCAGTCTGCAATAAATAGAGAACAGCTAAGTAGAGAAAGGATTTGAATGTCGTCTTATACCTAAAGCAATGGGATATGTTTAGACTGTTAGGAAGTGCAAACAGGAGCAAATGTAGACACAGAGGATGGGCAGGAGAGTGCAGCTCCATACAGCTACGCTGTTCATCGCAGCACTTAGCAGGTTGTCTAGCAGAACATGGGTGGAGACCTGCCTAAACAGACAGCATTGCCATTTACTGGAGAAAAGCTTTGAAATTTGTCTGTCTGGTTCTGTATTTTCACTGGATCTTAAGACTGTGAAATGGTCAATAGCATATTTATAGTTCTCTAAATCCCTGACGAGTCAACATCAAATGAAATTTAACGTCTATTTTCCCAGTGACTTGAGGGGGAACGAGTCTTAACACACCTCCAATCCAATCCAGGGAAGAGCTCTCTGTAGAGAAGTGTATGGTGCTTTTATTAGGCCTCATTGCCGTTAACAAGCAGGTGTTTTAAAATCTTGTCAATAGTTTATAGACAAGTAGTCACAGATTTACTCCAGCTGTTATACATACATTTAAAGAGCACTATCCAAAGCAATGCTGCCAGCATCAGCAAAAGAATTCATGTCAGTAGTTCTGTGTCCTGCAGAGATGTGCCAGATATCATTGGACAACAACATTTTAACAAATACTTCCGATGGTAATGTCCTACTTTTACAATAAAACTGAAATAAATCAGGATGTGAAAAAAACAGTTTGCCTTCTTTGGCTAATGGGATGCCTGTATGGTACTTCAGTAAGATTTGAAAAAAAACTGAAGCACCTTTACAATAAATGTGTGGGGTTTTTATTTCTGACACAAACTGTGTTTTGAAGATTAGTGCTATTAACTAATAGTAAAGGAATGACAAATGATGGATTCAAAATATTTTAGATTTTTTAGGATATTCTAAATTCACATGACCCTTAAATTCAGGACACATAATAAAGCATCTACAAAACTGGAATTTTTTATTTTGTATCTATCCATTGAGGATAGTCTGACTTTACAGATCGTCTCAGAACAAGCAGAATGAAATTGTAATAGAACAATAGTAATAAAATAAAAAAATATTTTCTGTATTCCTAAAATTCTGCAGTCACTTTTGTTTTAACATCTTTTTTCCTGGAGAAGGATTTTAACCACACTTCAACATTTTTATATGGGAAAACTCCCAATGAATATAGTTCTTAGTTACACTTCCTAGTGATTCCTGCAGTGAGAATAGTGTCTGACATGGCAAGTGTACTTGAATTTTTGGACAGCCTGGACAGTTTTGGAGAGCTGTACTGAACTTCTGCCTTTTGGCTGTACAGCTTCTTTCAGTGGCAGTGCAATACTTAACCTGCTGCAACTCCTTTCCTGGCATAGGGTCAGACTGATTGGGAATGCAGAGATTGTTTGCATTGGGTGTGAGTAGTGAACCTGCCATTTGCTGTGCAGCGCTTTTGTGAGCATCCCTGCGTTTGTGGGGCTCTTGGAGCACGTGGTTAGGAGCAACTCATGGGCTTCATAAATTGCCCTGGGAAGCTGTGCTATTACAGGTTGTGAGCTCCTGGTGTAAGGCTCTGAAACTTCTTAATAGACTTCTTGCTTCGATCAAGCTGGAGTGTGACCACCCCATTACACATCCTGGACCATACAGTACCAACATACAAGCCTGAAATGGGTTAAATACCAAGCCTCTTGTCCACCAAAAATAGTGCCCCTGCCTTCCCATTTCAGTGATGTTGCAGTTACACATAGGTATTGAGTAATTTCCACACCAGATGCTTTTCGAAAAGAAATTGGAGACAATTGCAGCTTCTTTGGTACTGAGGGTAAGCATTAGAAAACAGAGATCACCAACAATTTTTCATAAAAGGGGGGGGGGGGAAAGATTGTTAGCAATATTCATGGTCCATTTGATACATACAGGCTAAAGTTTGACACTGCAGAAGGAGGATTATAAAATTAAATAGGATTATCCTTAAAGGCTGCCAGGATGAAATTAAGTACACACTCCCTCCTTCTATACACACAGCTTCCTGGGATTCTTAAATGAAAGAGAGGACAAATACAAGCAGTAAAATATGTGTTTAGATCCCCTCTTTTTAAAAACTAGGGCTAACTCAGGACGGAAGGACGTGGGAAATCACAGGTGGGGTTTTTTGAGGCTTTTTCAGTTACCTATTTAGAATGCTAAACTTTTTATGTCTTAGCAGACAATCTGCCACTGTTGCATTGTGAGTTTGTTAAAGAAATGAAACTTTGCCGAGAGGGACAGAAATAAATATGTGAATGAGGGAACTCTGTGAGTTTCCGTTACTGAGGGTTCACAGGTTCACCAAGTTTTACTCTGTTGACTTTAACTTATGCCTTATTTGTGTTTTAAACATCTTTAAATGAGCAATATAAAATTTGTCATCAGTAGAAATAGGTGGGTGAGGTAGGGCATGAGTGGAAATGTCAGCCCTGAACAGAAAGCATCTTTGCTCTGTTATGAAAGTGGGTTTCTTTGCAGAAAAAACAGAAGCACCCCTGGGAAAATAAAGGGTTGGACTAAAATTTGGGCTTCCCACCTCTGCATAAGGTAGAACTGATGAAATGCAGTGATGCTCCTGGGAGAATACCCATACTGTCAATGTATGTGTTGAATCTGAGCCGGGCTGTTCCTCCTGGATTTACATGGCAGTGGAACGTGGGAGAGAGACAGGCAGCCAGGCTTCTAGGGAGTCTGGTCTCCAACAGGACAAAGTAAGTTGTTTACATGAGGTTATTTTGGCATGCTTAGGCACAGACGCATCTTCCTCCAGCATAGGCTTAGCTGCTATTTTTCTTAATTTCTCTGTTACATTAAAATCTCTTCATTATAATCTTACCTTGAACATCTGATGAAGCACAACTGAAAGCACAGTAGAGAAGACAGAGAAAATTAAAATCAAGAAAGTGATTGTGGCCAGCTGGAATAACCAGCATATATGTACAAGCAAAGCACTATTAACAAACATTGCTTTATCCTGTCCGAACAGCAAATTAATTACAAACAGAACTACTAAATATGGTTCATTTTTATTTTTTCATGAAGAAAAGGAGTACTGTGGATGGTATCTCTTTAAATATTTGATTCGTGTCATTAAGAACCATAAACCAACAAAGATCTATGTCAAGATAAAGGACTAAAAACTCTTGGTTTCTATTTTCCTTCTTGAGCTCTGATGCTGCCGTCTGTTGCTATTCATTTTTGCCTTTCTGGATGAAACATCATTTGGTTGGATTTTTGTTTTGTGTATCTGAGAAATCTTGCTAACTGGTAAGAAGGAGAAGTCTTTTAAACATCGGAACAGCAGTGTTAATGTAAAGCTGAAAGGTTTAGAAAATCGGTTTTGATTTAGGCCGAGACTACATTTGAACTATAACGATCGCTGTTTCCTTTAATATTAAACACTGCGGCATGGTATGCAAGATGTTGGGCCAAGATGCCTCAGACCATGTGGTAATGATTCCTTTCTCCGAAGATCTATCCTATAATCATGTAATCACTCCATCCTGAGGCAGGTTTGATTTGTGACTCTCAATCCTGCTTATAATAGCCTGCTGTTCTCCTGAAGTGCTTAGTTTCAGTACAAATACTTCCTTTGCAATATATTTTCAAGCCATAATTAGAAATGAGAAATATGCTATCTCCAGAGTAGCTTTATTTAAAAAAATTGAGACTGTTGTGAATCGCTTGAGATCTCTACCCATTGCAATAAGTAAGTATAAAATTATCAAACTTATTTTGCAAGATAAGAAGTGAGGAGGTAAATCAGAAAAACTAGGTAAGTACATTAATGAATAAAGTTTTTGCATTAATTAAATTAGCAAAGTTTTGACCCCCCAATTTGAAGGTAACTTCTTTAAAAAGAAAACACAGAGCACTGAGCCTCTTCCAGCTACAACTGTTAAGGTTAGTGAAATTAGCATTTTCTCCAAGTCTTGTATCCCTGACTTTGATTCATATCTCATTGTACGTGCCAATTGTTTCTTCTATAGCAAATGAACAAGGATTTTTGAAAGAAGCAAATATTCTCCGTGTTGCAACCCGTGTAATTTTATTTTAAAAGCACTGTTCTTTGTTTTTCTTTTTTAAAAAGATTTCTTGGGCCTGCAGGAATGGAGATTCTTTTTGGTAGTTAATGACGGATTGTGACAGGGAAAAAAATAGGAACATCCATGATTTGCAAGATGCAATACCAGAAAAACAGGGGAGCTGGGAAATAGGGAGGAAACAATAGAAAGCATCAGGTGTGAGAGTCATTGTGGGGTTGATGGTATGTGGCGATATTCAGGGAGGAGTCTGTGAAAATTAATAGTCATGTAGAGGTAGCATGCAAATGATGCACATCTTTCTTTGGTATGTGATAAAGAGAGCTACCAGGGTAGAAAGGGATGAGTCAAAGCCATTTGCATTTGGGGGAGAATGAGATGTTCGCGGAAGTTCTTCTATAGACCGTGTGCCTTTCCTTGGTTTACTCAGGTCTCTCACTGATGACTTTAGGGACATAGCATGGGGGCTGGTTGGTTAAGCTCCTTGTTTAGCAGAAGCAGCAATGTAATGGAAATAGTGTGAAATATGCTGTGCACGTGCATGTGTGTGTTATATTGCATATCCAGATGGTAGTTGGTCAAACTTTTATAAACCAATAGCCCAAAATATCCATGTTAGATTTAAAATCAGATGTACATCTGTTGTGCATTAGCAGTTCAGTTAACTTTTTGTTTGTGATTTCTATTTCTTCTAATAACAGCATAAATAAGCAAAGTAGTATTATTTGGAAGGGAAAGAATGAAGAACATTTCTAGTGTTAATTGTAGAACAGTGTATTTAGAATGATAAATCAATATCATAACATTAGTTGCTAATAATACATGCATCTGCACATAAGTGTATAGAAGTAAAATTTTTTGGAAGCCTGTGCTGTGAATGTTTTTCTTGGGCCTACCAGTACTTCTGTCAGAATTATTTTCTGAATGAGTTTTGCATCCAAAAATGTAGAAATGTGCCCAAAACTGACTTGTGAAGTGATTTAGTTTCTGTGTGATTATCCTCCAACAATTGCATATGCTTGTTTTATGATCTCAGCTGTGCTACCTTAAGTTCTCATTAGATGTCAGAAGTTTAACTGGGTCAAGTCAGGTCAAGCTTATTTAGATAGCAGAATGTTATGAAAAATACAGATATTTCTGCACGTGATGTTAATTCAGCTGGGGACAACTTTTTAGGATTCAGTACAGAGTAAATGTCCTGTTATATCCCTCTGGGCTTAAGGGGATGCTGGCTGGGAGAAGTGCTCAAGTAATGGCTAGAGCCATTATAGTAATGCCATCTTTTATACAAAATGTTAAACTGTGCTTCAGATATGCTTAAACTTCTCAGTGCTCTTTTTGTCAGTGAGAACACTGATTAGCCTGGTGATTGGATTATAACCTTGAAAACTCATGTGTAACTCTGTTTCAAGGCTTCTTGTATGAAGTGCTTTGCTTTTCTTCTGAAGATGGGAGACGGGAGAAAAAGGGACAGGATAAGGGACAAAAAAAAGCTGAATGCCTGTTATTCTGACATACAGCAGTGGGTGAAGGGTGAGTTTTTATTGGTATGTGCATACATAAAGGGAACATGAAGCCGGGTTTGTACACGTATTCTCAGGACTTAATATTTAATTGTGGTCTTGCTTAATTTGCTTTTTAAAATACTCTCTAAGCATAAAGCTGTCTGGATCTATGCTTCTGTCGTGAGCTTTGTGTGAAACTCTTCTAACTTAGCCAATTTTTTAAATCTTCTGAGAATTTACAAGCTTGTTGCAATTTAGGGGATGGGAAGTTGCCTAGGTGATTTTATGCCTAGATAGATCCCCAGTCTCTTTTGTCCCTCTATGACATAAATGGACCTCACTCCAAATATTTATTAAGTAACATATGAAGGGTGTGAGGGAGTTAAAAATAGAAGAGGGCTTATAGACTAAAATGGATGTAATTATTTTTGTTTTCCAATTTCTGGCTGATAGTTCTAGCATGTTTCCCTTTTTCTGTTTCTTCTGTAGTAACCTATCTAAGCAAGCATAATAACAGAGATTTCTTCTGTGTCCGTTTGTTTTTTTGTTTTTCTTCTAACACTAAGTTATTTGCATTGGAAATAATGGAAGGAAATAATTCCTTCTTTTCTTACTTCATTTTGGATGATAAATCTTTTGCTTGTTTCATATAAACGAATTTGCTAAGAAGTGACCCGTCACACTGATGCTACTTGGTTCAAAACTCCATTCTGCTCACTATTTGTATTGTAACGCACATAAAATCAAGCTCTCCAGCTTTTAAAAAAAGGAAAAAAGCCTTCTTCCAAAATCTATTTTTTTCCTTTTAGTTAAAGTAATAGTTCTTGAAAAATAATTAGATGCTGTTTCTTCTTTCATGAGGGTAGCAGAACTTTAGCTTCTATGTGCTACAGAAGATAAATCAATATTTTTTTTCCCCAAAAAGGGGAAGGAGAATCTAGCCTTAGAAGTTAAAAGCAA